>NC_086448.1:517979305-518579305 GCF_028390025.1 Pseudophryne corroboree | reverse complement strand
ACAAGGATAGATGCTACCTATTCCATAATGGTCTTGCCAGATTGCAAATTTCTTAATGGGCTCTATGATATGATCACCCAGCAATGGTGACCAGGGGTCAGGAGGATGTGAAAGTGAAGAAAGAAAAAATTTGAAGTTATGTGTACTGTACACAGAGGATGTAATTAGATAGGAGACATTGAAGGTTACGTGGTTGGGCCCGGAATTTGATAAGCATGTCTGAATAGATGAGTTTTCAGGGAACGCTTGAAGGTTTGGATACTAGAGGAGAGTCTTATTCTATCTTTTATGCTTTAAAAAGTATTTAAGTAAAACAATGTTTTTGTCACCTCTAAAGAAAACATACACTGAAATTCCACAAATACACATAATCACAAGCAAAAGAACTTACTCTGGGTATATAAGAAACTCCAAGTTTTACATCATGATCATAAAATACAGATTCTGGAATGAAAATGAAAAAGTTACATCAATTTATGATGAAAGAAAAAATTGAGCTTCCTACATACAGCTGTATTCCTTCAGCTCTTTCCTTCACAATGGCAGCTAAAGCTGGGTATACACTTGTCCAACTCAGTGTTTATGCAATCCTTCTGCAGAACTACTTGCAGATTCTACATCCTTTCCTTGCTATGCATTTGTCCAATTTTTCAGCAGACCAAGTCTTCTCTGCTGAAACATTCTGCTGAAAAAATATAATTTTGGCTGGGGGAAGGAGGATTGATTAATGAGGACTTGAATTAATTATAATGGTGAAGGGGGGATAGGGTCAGCATTTTAATGTTCCTTCCAAAAAAAAAGGAAATGTGTGGGTCCCCCCAAAAGGCATAACTAGCTCCGGGATCTGTGAGATGACCCTTGTCCAAAAAATATAAGAAACAAAACGTGTAGGGGTCCCCTGTATTTGATGAACTAGTACTGGGTTCTTGGAGCTATCCCTGGTTCTAAAAATATGGGGAACAAAACAAATAGAGGTCCCCTGTATTTTCAGAACCAGCACCGGGCTCCACTAGGAGGGGGGTAATGCCACAGCCAGGGGACACACTTGATGGGATCCCATGGCCAAAGCATTCATCCCTCCCTAAGAAGTCAGCCCAGGTTGGAGATTCCTGGAGAAATGGCAATCCCCCAATAAAAGAGTCCCCCCTCTCCATGGCACCCAAGGCCTGAGCTATAGCCTGGGGCTATCCCCGGAAACCCTGGGCTGTGGATGCCGAGTTAATAGTCCATTACTGAAAAATAGAATAATATTATCTTTTACAGGTGAACAACAGGTCCCAGCAAGTACTGCATAGAGCAGCGGTGACTGTGCGGCAACCCCCAACTCCCCTCCCCATACACCCGCGGAACACTATGGCCCGTAGATGGTACCGTGGAAGGTAGGATAAAATGTTACCAAACTATAAACTTTTAACTGTTACAATTTAAATTTGTAATTAAAATGGCGAAGTTGAAAGTAAATCTAATCCAGCCACTTTTTTTATGGTATTAAGCACACATTTCAACCCCGGGTCTACAGGGCCCTTGTATGACTATTACTAGGGCAGTAAAAACTTCTATTAGATGTGGTTAAAAAGGTCAACAGTAAAAAGGTCAACCCCAGAAGGTCAACATGAACAAAGTCGACATGTGAAAAGGTCGACATGGAAATGCTGAACATATGAAAAGGTTGACCAGAGTTTTTCATGGTTTTTTGGTGTCAAATTTTACCTTCAAGCACATGGAACCCCAATTATCATGTCCCCTCGCATGGTGAGCGAGCAGGCAAGGTGCTCTGCCACGCTCAGTACAGGTTACCCAAATGTAGTACACATGGATGGTAAAGTATGAAAAAGTTATAAAATTGGGGGGGGGGGGGGGGAGAGTGAAAACCATGTCGACAATATGATGTGTCGACCATCACCACATCGACCATTTGACCATGTCGACTATAAAGACCGGATGCCACTTTTATCTCCAAAGACTTCATTGGTTATAGTGCCTAATTCAGAGTTCATCGCAGCAGCAAATTTGTTAGCAGTTGGGCAAAACCATGTGCACTGCAGGGGGGGGGGGGGGGTCAGATATAACATGTGCAGAGAGAGTTAGATTTGGGTGGGGTGTGTTCAAACTGAAATCTTAATTGCAGTGTTAATATAAAGTAGCCAGTATTTATATTTACCCTGCACAGAAACACTATAACTCACCCAAATCTAACTCCTCTGCAATGTTATATCTGCCCCACCTGCAAAGCACATTGGGGGTCATTTTGACCTGATCGCACGCTGCCATTTTTTTACTTATGCACCGCAATGCGCAGGCATGTCGTACGGTAACAAAGCGGATCGTTGCTGAGCAATGGATTTAATTAAGAATCCATTCGCACAGCTGATTGCAAGAAGATTGAAAGGAAGAAGGCGTTTATGGGTGTCAACTGACCGTTTTCTGGGAGTGGTTGGAAAAACGCAGGCGTGTCTAAGCGTTTGCAGGGCGAGTGTCTGACGTCAATTCCGGGACCGGAGAGGCTTGATGTGATCGCAGAGGCTGAGTAAGGTCAGACCTACTCAGAAACTGCACAAACTGTTTTTGTACTGCTCGGCTGCACAGGTGTTCGCACACTTGCATAGCTAAAATACACTCCCCTGTGGGCGGCAAATATGCTAGCGAGCGATCAACTCAGAATGACCCCCATGGTTTTGCCCAACTGCTAACAAATTTGCTGCTGCGATCAACTCTCAATTACCCCCATAGTGTATATGCAGATAAAAGCAGCTCCTATGTTTCTGATGCTGCTGCTGCAAAAAAAAAAGTCACCTCCTTTTTTCTTCCCACAGAAGGAATACCGCGGTGCTTTTTCATCACATAAAGTTCTGTCCTCTTGTGCGAAGAGGTATCCATTATAGAAAATGTTAAGTTTCACATAAAGTGATTTGATATCATGCCCTAAAAAAAAAAAAAAAATGAAGTTAGTTACTTTTACATCAAGCGACTTCTAAAGGTGCATGCATACACACAGTGCGAGTTTCCGTACGATATGGTCCATATCGCACCGAAACATAGTGCTTATCGCACTGTGTGTATAAGCTTGCGATGCCGATGCGTGGTCCCGTGGGATTGGTATTGCAAGAAAATATAGTGGGTGCAGGCAGGGTCGATACTGGCTACATGCCTCCGAGCACAATATAGTAAGTATTGGCCGCGACACCCCGTTGCACCTTGTGTACGCACCTTTAGAACTGCTAATACATGACTTAGTATAGTGGAACCTGTCTGCACTAATGCTCATGCTGCTATTATCCGCCACTACGGTCATCAGCAATGGACCTGTGACAGTACAGTACTGAGAATATCATGGGAACCAGCTTATAATTATGTCACACTACCACCTGTCAACATCACACCCCAAATACAACTGCAATAATATGTTTTCCTTTAAAATATCAAAACCTATATGTACATACAACTCAGATTGCTATGGAGGCTATATATAGTATGTACCATACTGTGGGCCTAATTTAGGCCTGGAAGCAGACGCGTGGTCGCTCTCAGTGACCGCATCCAAGTGGTCTACGCATGCGTGCGCAACCTTACACATTGTGGCCGCATCCAGGAAGGATACAGCCGCAGTGTAATTGACAGTGGCAGCTGTGGAGGGGGGGTTGTCATTGCGTCGCCAGGGCGTCCCAAACGAGAACTGTCCGGGATAGTTTTCGGGGTGGCTGCGAGATGTCACACGCAGCAGCTCCAAAAAAATGGCGACAGAATGCCTGACAGCACTGCCAGGGGTCAACCTTGGTTCCGATGGGTCCGCAATCTAACCGCAGACGCTTCGGGAGGCGGCCTCACACAAGCTGGGTGGCCTTGCTCTGTGCTGGGTGGCTCCTAGCATGTGAGGAGATGAACGCAGATCTGGCTGTGTATGCAGTGATCTGCATTCATCTCTGATTAACCTCCTGTATGTACTGGATAGTGAGAGAGGCACTGTAAGAAAAGCACTTTATTCATTTGCTTCCTAGGTATTAAAGCATACCTCCCAACATTTGGACCCTTGCAAACAGGACTCCTGGGCGCGGCGAAGCCGCGCGGTGCCGAAAAGGGGGCATGACCTATTGGGAAAGGGGCGTGGCCTCACATGGATGATGTGATCGCTCGCCATGCCTCCAATTATCGTCACAGTGGGGACACAGCCAGCGCTCTGTGAGCTGCTGGCCATGCCCCCAGTCCCTCTGCCTCACTGGAATAGACTCTGTGCGCATGCGCACAGTGTCTATTCACTGCTGCTCTGTGATAGAGAGCCTCCCAACTGCCGCCCCCCACCGCGGGACACTACGTCCCGCGGGAGGGACAGCAGGACAGACCCATAAAAACGGGACTGTCCCGCGAAAATCATTTAGTTTAGATTTTGCATTTGGAATAAATACAGTAAATTGATATTTATAAAAGTAATGTCCTCTGATACACTTTTATAACAGGGCCAGGTGCTTTTTCCCATTAGTCCCATGTTAATAATAGGACATATTTATTTTTGCACACAAAATATGTCTTGTTTCTTGCTACCCACCTAACCAGGCCCAATTCTTCATTCTATGCAAAATCAGCTGTTCCTTGTTCTATTAAGGGTATTAATGAGCATGTATTCCTATATTTTCTCTTAGGTGTTAATAGTGATTGTGCCCTGAAGGTAGTGAGGCAACAGACAAAACATCAATGGAAGTTTCACAATTCAGCTGATTGATGTGAATAGTCTTTCCTGTTATAAATTAGAGATGTGCACTTGAAATTTTTCGGGTTTTGTGTTTTGGTTTTGGGTTCGGTTCCGCGGCCGTGTTTTGGGTTCGACCGCGTTTTGGCAAAACCTCACCGAATTTTTTTTGTCGGATTCGGGTGTGTTTTGGATTCGGGTGTTTTTTTCAAAAAACCCTAAAAAACAGCTTAAATCATAGAATTTGGGGGTCATTTTGATCCCAAAGTATTATTAACCTCAAAAACCATAATTTCCACTCATTTTCAGTCTATTCTGAATACCTCACACCTCACAATATTATTTTTAGTCCTAAAATTTGCACCGAGGTAGCTGTGTGAGTAAGATAAGCGACCCTAGTGGCCGACACAAACACCGGGCCCATCTAGGAGTGGCACTGCAGTGTCACGCAGGATGGCCCTTCCAAAAAACACTCCCCAAACAGCACATGACGCAAAGAAAAAAAGAGGCGCAATGAGGTAGCTGTGTGAGTAAGATAAGTGACCCTAGTGGCCGACACAAACACCGGGCCCATCTAGGAGTGGCACTGCAGTGTCACGCAGGATGGCCCTTCCAAAAAACACTCCCCAAACAGCACATGACGCAAAAAAAAAAAGAGGCGCAATGAGGTAGCTGTGTGAGTAAGATAAGCGACCCTAGTGGCCGACACAAACACCGGGCCCATCTAGGAGTGGCACTGCAGTGTCACGCAGGATGGCCCTTCCAAAAAACACTCCCCAAACAGCACATGACGCAAAGAAAAAAAGAGGCGCAATGAGGTAGCTGTGTGAGTAAGATAAGCGACCCTAGTGGCCGACACAAACACCGGGCCCATCTAGGAGTGGCACTGCAGTGTCACGCAGGATGGCCCTTCCAAAAAACACTCCCCAAACAGCACATGACGCAAAGAAAAAAAGAGGCGCAATGAGGTAGCTGTGTGAGTAAGCTAAGCGACCCTAGTGGCCGACACAAACACCGGGCCCATCTAGGAGTGGCACTGCAGTGTCACGCAGGATGGCCCTTCCAAAAAACACTCCCCAAACAGCACATGACGCAAAGAAAAAAAGAGGCGCAATGAGGGAGCTGTGTGAGTAAGCTAAGCGACCCTACTGGCCGACACAAACACCGGGCCCATCTAGGAGTGGCACTGCAGTGTCACGCAGGATGGCCCTTCCAAAAGAAAAAACTCCCCAAACAGCACATGACGCAAAGAAAAAAAGAGGCGCAATGAGGTAGCTGTGTGAGTAAGCTAAGCGACCCTAGTGGCAGACACAAACACCGGGCCCATCTAGGAGTGGCACTGCAGTGTCACGCAGGATGGCCCTTCCAAAAAACACTCCCCAAACAGCACATGACGCAAAGAAAAAAAGAGGCGCAATGAGGGAGCTGTGTGAGTAAGCTAAGCGACCCTACTGGCCGACACAAACACCGGGCCCATCTAGGAGTGGCACTGCAGTGTCACGCAGGATGGCCCTTCCAAAAAACACTCCCCAAACAGCACATGACGCAAAGAAAAAAAGAGGCGCAATGAGGTAGCTGTGTGAGTAAGATAAGCGACCCTAGTGGCCGACACAAACACCGGGCCCATCTAGGAGTGGCACTGCAGTGTCACGCAGGATGGCCCTTCCAAAAAACACTCCCCAAACAGCACATGACGCAAAGAAAAATTAAAGAAAAAAGAGGTGCAAGATGGAATTGTCCTTGGGCCCTCCCACCCACCCTTATGTTGTATAAACAGGACATGCACACTTTAACCAACCCATCATTTCAGTGACAGGGTCTGCCACACGACTGTGACTGAAATGACGGGTTGGTTTGGACCCCCACCAAAAAAGAAGCAATTAATCTCTCCTTGCACAAACTGGCTCTACAGAGGCAAGATGTCCACCTCATCATCATCCTCCGATATATCACCGTGTACATCCCCCTCCTCACAGATTATCAATTCGTCCCCACTGGAATCCACCATCTCAGCTCCCTGTGTACTTTGTGGAGGCAATTGCTGCTGGTCAATGTCTCCACGGAGGAATTGATTATAATTCATTTTAATGAACATCATCTTCTCCACATTTTCTGGAAGTAACCTCGTACGCCGATTGCTGACAAGGTGAGCGGCGGCACTAAACACTCTTTCGGAGTACACACTTGTGGGAGGGCAACTTAGGTAGAATAAAGCCAGTTTGTGCAAGGGCCTCCAAATTGCCTCTTTTTCCTGCCAGTATAAGTACGGACTGTGTGACGTGCCTACTTGGATGCGGTTACTCATATAATCCTCCACCATTCTTTCAATGGGGAGAGAATCATATGCAGTGACAGTAGACGACATGTCCGTAATCGTTGACAGGTCCTTCAGTCCGGACCAGATGTCAGCATCAGCAGTCGCTCCAGACTGCCCTGCATCACCGCCAGCGGGTGGGCTCGGAATTCTGAGCCTTTTCCTCGCACCCCCAGTTGCGGGAGAATGTGAAGGAGGAGATGTTGACAGGTCGCGTTCCGCTTGACTTGACAATTTTCTCACCAGCAGGTCTTTGAACCCCAGCAGACTTGTGTCTGCCGGAAAGAGAGATCCAAGGTAGGTTTTAAATCTAGGATCGAGCACGGTGGCCAAAATGTAGTGCTCTGATTTCAACAGATTGACCACCCGTGAATCCTTGTTAAGCGAATTAAGGGCTCCATCCACAAGTCCCACATGCCTAGCGGAATCGCTCCGTGTTAGCTCCTCCTTCAATGTCTCCAGCTTCTTCTGCAAAAGCCTGATGAGGGGAATGACCTGACTCAGGCTGGCAGTGTCTGAACTGACTTCACGTGTGGCAAGTTCAAAGGGCATCAGAACCTTGCACAACGTTGAAATCATTCTCCACTGCACTTGAGACAGGTGCATTCCATCTCCTATATCGTGCTCAATTGTATAGGCTTGAATGGCCTTTTGCTGCTCCTCCAACCTCTGAAGCATATATAGGGTTGAATTCCACCTCGTTACCACTTCTTGCTTCAGATGATGGCAGGGCAGGTTCAGGCGTTTTTGGTGTTGCTCCAGTCTTCTGTACGTGGTGCCTGTACGCCGAAAGTGTCCCGCAATTCTTCTGGCCACCGACAGCATCTCTTGCACGCCCCTGTCGTTTTTTAAAAAATTCTGCACCACCAAATTCAAGGTATGTGCAAAACATGGGACGTGCTGGAATTTGCCCAGATTTAATGCACACACAATATTGCTGGCGTTGTCCGATGCCACAAATCCACAGGAGAGTCCAATTGGGGTAAGCCATTCCGCGATGATCTTCCTCAGTTGCCGTAAGAGGTTTTCAGCTGTGTGCGTATTCTGGAAACCGGTGATACAAAGCGTAGCCTGCCTAGGAAGGAGTTGGCGTTTGCGAGATGCTGCTACTGGTGCCGCCGCTGCTGTTCTTGCGGCGGGAGTCCATACATCTACCCAGTGGGCTGTCACAGTCATATAGTCCTGACCCTGCCCTGCTCCACTTGTCCACATGTCCGTGGTTAAGTGGACATTGGGTACAGCTGCATTTTTTAGGACACTGGTGACTCTTTTTCTGAGGTCTGTGTACATTTTCGGTATCGCCTGCCTAGAGAAATGGAACCTAGATGGTATTTGGTACCGGGGACACAGTACCTCCAACAAGTCTCTAGTTGGCTCTGCAGTAATGATGGATACCGGAACCACGTTTCTCACCACCCAGGATGCCAAGGCCTCAGTTATCCGCTTTGCAGCAGGATGACTGCTGTGATATTTCATCTTCCTCGCAAAGGACTGTTGGACAGTCAATTGCTTGGTGGAAGTAGTAAAAGTGGTCTTACGATTTCCCCTCTGGGATGACCATCGGCTGTCGCCCAAAGTTTTTGAACTTGTCACTGACTTATTATGAATGCGCTGCAGGTGACGTATAAGGGAGGATGTTCCGAGGTGGTTAACGTCCTTACCCCTACTTATTACAGCTTGACAAAGGCAACACACGGCTTGACAAATGTTGTCCGCATTTCTGTTGAAATACTTCCACACCGAAGAGCTGATTTTTTTGGTATTTTCACCAGGCATGTCAACGGCCATATTCCTCCCACGGACAACAGGTGTCTCCCCGGGTGCCTGACTTAAACAAACCACCTCACCATCAGAATCCTCCTTGTCAATTTCCTCCCCAGCGCCAGCAACACCCATATCCTCCTCATCCTGGTGTACTTCAACACTGACATCTTCAATCTGACTATCAGGAACTGGACTGCGGGTGCTCCTTCCATCCTTCCAGCACTTGCAGGGGGCGTGCAAATGGTGGAAGGCGCATGCTCTTCATGTCCAGTGTTGGGAAGGTCAGGCATCGCAACCGACACAATTGGACTCTCCTTGTGGATTTGGGATTTCGAAGAACGCACAGTTCTTTGCGGTGCTTTTGCCAGCTTGAGTCTTTTCATTTTTCTAGCGAGAGGCTGAGTGCTTCCATCCTCATGTGAAGCTGAACCACTAGCCATGAACATAGGCCAGGGCCTCAGCCGTTCCTTGCCACTCCGTGTGGTAAATGGCATATTGGCAAGTTTACGCTTCTCCTCCGACAATTTTATTTTAGATTTTGGAGTCCTTTTTTTACTGATATTTGGTGTTTTGGATTTGACATGCTCTGTACTATGACATTGGGCATCGGCCTTGGCAGACGACGTTGCTGGCATTTCATCGTCTCGGCCATGACTAGTGGCAGCAGCTTCAGCACGAGGTGGAAGTAGATCTTGATCTTTCCCTAATTTTGGAACCTCAACATTTTTGTTCTCCATATTTTAATAGGCACAACTAAAAGGCACCTCAGGTAAACAATGGAGATGGATGGATACTAGTATACTTATGGATGGACGAGCGACTGCCGACACAGAGGTAGCTACAGCCGTGGACTACCGTACTGTGTCTGCTGCTAATATAGACTGGATGATAATGAGATGAAATCAATATATATTATATCACACTAGTACTGCAGCCGGACAGGTAGATATATTTATTATGTAATGACTGATGACGGACCTGCTGGACACAGTCAGCTCAGCAGCACCGCAGACTGCTACAGTAAGCTACTATAGTAGTATGTATAAAGAAGAAAGAAAAAAAAAACCACGGGTAGGTGGTATACAATTATGGATGGACGAGCGACTGCCGACACAGAGGTAGCTACAGCTGTGGACTACCGTACTGTGTCTGCTGCTAATATAGACTGGATGATAATGAGATGAAATCAATATATATATATAATATCACTAGTACTGCAGCCGGACAGGTAGATATATTTAATATGTAATGACTGATGACGGACCTGCTGGACACTGTCAGCTCAGCAGCACCGCAGACTGCTACAGTAAGCTACTGTAGTAGTATGTATAAAGAAGAAAGAAAAAAAAAAACCACGGGTAGGTGGTATACAATTATGGATGGACTGCCGAGTGCCGACACAGAGGTAGCTACAGCCGTGGACTAACGTACTGTGTCTGCTGATAATATAGACTGGATGATAATGAGATGAAATCAATATATATGTATATATAATATCACTAGTACTGCAGCCGGACAGGTATATATATTTATTATGTAATGACTGATGACGGACCTGCTGGACACTGTCAGCTCAGCAGCACCGCAGACTGCTACAGTAAGCTACTATAGTAGTATGTATAAAGAAGAAAGAAAAAAAAAAACCACGGGTAGGTGGTATACAATTATGGATGGACTGCCGAGTGCCGACACAGAGGTAGCTACAGCCGTGGACTACCGTACTGTGTCTGCTGATAATATAGACTGGATGATAATGAGATGAAATCAATATATATGTATATATAATATCACTAGTACTGCAGCCGGACAGGTATATATATTTATTATGTAATGACTGATGACGGACCTGCTGGACACTGTCAGCTCAGCAGCACCGCAGACTGTTACAGTAAGCTACTATAGTAGTATGTATAAAGAAGAAAAAAAAAAAAAACCACGGGTAGGTGGTATACAATTATGGATGGACTGCCGAGTGCCGACACAGAGGTAGCTACAGCCGTGGACTAACGTACTGTGTCTGCTGATAATATAGACTGGATGATAATGAGATGAAATCAATATATATGTATATATAATATCACTAGTACTGCAGCCGGACAGGTATATATATTTATTATGTAATGACTGATGACGGACCTGCTGGACACTGTCAGCTCAGCAGCACCGCAGACTGCTACAGTAAGCTACTATAGTAGTATGTATAAAGAAGAAAGAAAAAAAAAAAACACGGGTAGGTGGTATACAATTATGGATGGACTGCCGAGTGCCGACACAGAGGTAGCTACAGCCGTGGACTAACGTACTGTGTCTGCTGATAATATAGACTGGATGATAATGAGATGAAATCAATATATATATATATATAATTATATAATATCACTAGTACTGCAGCCGGACAGGTATATATATTTATTATGTAATGACTGATGACGGACCTGCTGGACACTGTCAGCTCAGCAGCACCGCAGACTGCTACAGTAAGCTACTATAGTAGTATGTATAAAGAAGAAAAAAAAAAAAAAAAAAAAAACACGGGTAGGTGCTAGGTGGTATACAATATTATATACAATTATATATATATATATATATATATATATATATATATTAAACTCATAAACTGGTGGTGATTATTAAACTGGTGGTCAGGTCACTGGTCACACTATCAGCAACTTGCAAGTAGTACTCCTGAGTCCTAAGCAGACAATCACAATATATATTATACTGGTGGTCAGTGTGGTCACAAACAATGGCAGTGTGGCACTCTGGCAGCAAAAGTGTGCACTGTACGTTATATGTACTCCTGAGTCCTGAGTCCTGCTCTCAGACTCTAACTGCTCCCCACTGTCAGTGTCTCCCCCACAAGTCAGATAATACAGTCACACTATCTCTATCACTTCAGCAAGTACTAGTAGTAGTAGTACTCCTCCTAATGCTCCCCAAAATTACTACTGTGTCTCTCTCTGTCTCACTCTCTTCTCGAATCTCTATAAACGGAGAGGACGCCAGCCACGTCCTCTCCCTATGAATCTCAATACACGTGTGAAAATGGCGGCGACGCGCGGCTCCTTATATAGAATCCGAGTCTCGCGATAGAATCCGAGCCTCGCGAGAATCCGACAGCGTGATGATGACGTTCGGGCGCGCTCGGGTTAACCGAGCAAGGCGGGAAGATCCGAGTCGCTCGGACCCGTGTAAAAAAAACTGAAGTTCGGGCGGGTTCGGATTCCGAGGAACCGAACCCGCTCATCTCTATTATAAATGATCCTAAGTGTAATTATGGGATGTTAATTACTTAATTTAATCAGTTACCAGCATGTATGGAAGCCCCAACAATCAATGTTCTTTGTGTTTTGCAAATGTTTTCTTTATTTTGCTAGTTACCTGTATTTTATCCAGTGCAAACTAACTTCATTCTATGGCAGGGGAGTATCAAGGACCCTATTCTGTAAGGATTTCAAATTCTACGTTTTAGCTAAATTTGCAATCCTGTTGCTTTCTTGCTGGAAGCCGCCGATCACAGGGAAAGGCCGCCCTGCATGCTAATCGCCGCAATTTCAGCGTGATCGCAGAAAGGGAAGCCTCCTGTCGGCACAGCCTGGTTGCGATGGCACGAGGGCTGCAGCCATCTTTGTGGTGCAGCCGATATTTTCCCAGTGAATTTCCTCCTGCGCCATCGAGCCATTTTCTTGGTGATTTCTGCAGTGCTGCTGCCACAGTCACATGATTCTGGAGGGGTAAGTATTCCAGAAATAGGTGTAGTGTATAGTATGGGCCCCACTGGACCCGTGTGCACTGCACTCCTTGCACCCATTATAGATATGACACTGTTATAGGGCTATATTGCGCCACACCTTCTTTGCTTCCATATACTAGACAATACTGCAGATTTTTTTAATATTTGACCTTGGGACAGATGTACTAAGCCATGGAGAGAGATAAAGTACTAACCAATCACATACCTAAAGATTTATATGTCCAATCTGTCTGGTGGGTACAAAAATTTGTTAAAGTATGGGAGCAAATGACAATCAACCATTTGCTCCCAAACACTAGAAAATGGACAAAGGCATGTTTCAGCTCACCTATGCATGCTCAGGAGGACACAAAGCCAACCCACTGAACCCACCCAGAGCATAGAGGATTACTTGAGAGAGTTGAGACAGAGGGCTGCACTCAGGGCTGTGTAATTCTCCGTCCCTGAGCCCCCATCAGCCACTACTGAGTATCATGTCTCGAGTCTCGACTCATTAACTTTACATAGCTCGAGTCATAGATTTGAGTCAATGTATCAAGACATTCACTCAGTAGCCATGACTAGTGGCAAGCTAAGTTAGGCAGGGGTTCTGAGCAGCCCCATTCAGGAAGTAGGGAACTGTGAGAGGTCCCTCCAGAGCCATAGCAGCAGGAGAGAGAGGGTGTCTCTTACCAGGCAGCAGGCAAGCAGCGTTGACAGCCCTGCTGACCCCCTTCCTCTATACAGCAGCGGCATGTGACAGGCTGAACAGCGCCCTCCAACAGCGTCAGCCAAGACCAGAGAGCAGTTGAGTGAATGGAGAGATTGTGATCTACAGCCGAGGTATTACACATGGTCAATTGTCATTTGCGCCCATACATTACCAGATTTTTAATCCCACCAGACAAATTGGACAGATCAAATTTTAGGTGTGAACCCATAACTGTCATTTTAAAAACAATAATATATAGCCTGTAACTTGGCAGTTAGGAGTTGATTGGCTGGTACTTTATCTCTCTCCACTTTATCTCTCTCCATGACTCAATTCATAGACCCCTTATCCTATAATTTCATTGGACACAGTGTCATGCTGCAATTTTAGCTTAAAAATTAAACAATTAAAATTGAATAATAAAACATAATTCTGGGCAAAACAGTGTTTATTGGCCCTCATTCCGAGTTGATCGCAGCAGTTCATCGCATCGCAAATGGCAAAAAATCGCACACTGTGCATGCCCGAATGCAGTAATGTGCGTGCGCAAAGGGAGCGATACAACGCTTGTGCAAAATTACTAACTGAAATTCAGCTCGTACTACATCACCGAAATCAGGGAGTGACGGAGGCGTGGCAGAGGCACGGCTTCGCTATCTTACGAAATGGGCGTGAAAGTGGGCGGCTAGTGTGGGAGTATGCAACCGGCAGTAGGCGTGTTAGTAGCAAAAATGCGTAGCCGATGGTAAAAAGTACACAACAAATGTTCGCTATCTACACGCAGCCGAGGAGTAAGTCTGCAGCTACTCAGCACTTGCGAAGTATTGTTACAGGTATGTCTGCCCTATTTTGCAATTAATTAGCAAATTAATTCACCTATTCAGCAATTACTTGCCAAACACTGCAGTTACAAATGACTGCAAACAGCAATTGTATGCCCACATAATTAATGCACATTTACCAAGTCTAAATCTGACATACTCACAAATAAAGTTTATTAATTATGTGGTAAAATACTTTGATGTTAACTGCATGTTTAAATTATTTGCTGAATACTTTGCAATTTAATCAAGTGTGACTAAACCAACTAATAAACTACATCAGCTAAATGTTCTCGCCATAGACATATTCCTTTGTACATACCAAATAACATGAGCAACATAATGCAGCCTACACTTAATGTTACTTACTAACATTTTTTTATTTTTTTTTATTTTGGAGTATGTGTCCATATCTAATACTATGCCATGTTGCCCCTAGTAACCCAAGTTCAAATCCAAGTTTTTTTAAAATTAATATGCCCAGTTAAGTGTTGTGCAAGGCATACATTTTTAACGTTATAATATTCAGTGTTTGTAAGAATATTCTGTTTGTTCCATTGTTCCACAAATGTAAATATGCCATGTTACATTTTACAGGGCACAGTTTTCAAGAGTGCATAACCTTTAATAAAACACACAAACAAGTGTTTGCTTATTTTTTTTTACTCCAATAAATACATTAAAGCAGCAACACAACATGGCTACAAATGAGCATCACATACAAAGATGGACATGGCAACAAGCAGCTGCAGTGGGAAATTTGACATAGCAGAACCCAGTACTATGGTAACCCCATCTACTGGCAAAATATTAAGTATACTATTTCCAAAGTATATGTTGTGAACCCCCAGCCAGACGATACTTTTAGGGGAACTGAGGTCGATTCTGGACCCAAAACACCAACCCTAACATATACAGCAGGCTAGGAAGAGGAAGATGGCTCAAGTGTTCAGGAAAATAACTCACAGGCTACAAATCAAAAAACAACACAACCCCCTTTCACCTTGAGGGAGTTGTACATTCTGGCCACACAAGCCAAAAAAAAAACCATAGAGGCAACATGTCAAACATGGGTGCTGGGCATCTGGAGAGACATCACTTTCTCTTCTTTTTTCCCGCCTGATGTTCTTCACGGCTCGGTCTGCGAAGTGACCTTCGAGTGCCCTGCCCAGTGGGATGTTCTTCCTGGGCAGAGGGAGGGGAGGGAGCAGATGTGGCTGTCTCTCTGCCACTGTGGGCAAGGCAGCTGGCGATGTCCTGGAGCCCTTGCAGAATGGAATTGGCTATTTCTTTGAACGAGGAGGCGAGTTGCTCTTGGCCCTGCCTGATCTCTGCCAGACCTTGGCAGAGTTGAGCTACACCTTGCTCCACACTGGTTCTGTGCTCAGTGAGCCGGACAGGTATATGGCTTATCTCCCGGATCATCCTGTCCTGAAAAGCATTTAGGCTCTCACCATACCTTGCTATTTGAGACAGGATGTCCGGGATAGCAGAGGGTTGGGTGGGGGGGCCAGTTGGAATCTGGATAGATGGAATATGTGGTCCAGCACTGCCAGAGACACTGGGTCCCCCCACCTCAGCCTCAGCCACATAACCCTCCTCTGACTCTACCTGCTCACCCACCTGTGCTGTGTTATGTTAAAAGCAAATAGAAGAATGAGTGGAAAAACGGAAAAAAAACAACATTAGACTTTTTTAACCACTAAATTAGATTTTTAGGAATATGTGTGTAAACTTACCTGGCAAGTCATGTAGCTGAACTATTTCAGGCAGGTCTGTGTCCATATGAGACACCGCACCCGCCTCCTCGTAGCTCACACAGTCCATCGCCAGCTCCTCAAGATCTGTGTATTCCACAGTGGCAGCTGGACCTCCCCCTGTTGCCCTCGAGGCATTCCACTCCGCTGACCTCTTGCCCTTCAGGCGGGATTTGAAGTCGGCCCAACACATATGTGAGTAGAATTAGGGGTAAAGGACATATAAGTTAAGAATACCTGTTTATATTGATAGTACACATGTTATGTGTTTGGTTGCTATAGGCAACATCACATCTACCTAAGTTGGTAAAAATAATTAGGGCAGAAAATGGTGTGTCAATATACACTGACCGTCTTCGAACTTCCTGTGAGGTGCGGACTATTGAGCCGACTTCATTAACAGAATCAGTGATGTCCCTCCAGATTCGATCTTTGGTTGCAGCACCCATGTTTTTGCTGCCTCTATGAATTTTTTTCCATGGCCTGTGTGACCAAAACACGTAACTCCCTCTTAGTGAAGGCGGGCTGTCTTTTACGTTTTTTGGATGTAGCTTGTGAGCTATCATCCTGACCCTCCTCACCATCTTCCTCTTCACTAGCTGCTTGTGTACTTTGGGTTTGATATTGGAGTCCAGAATCGTCCTCAGTTTTCCCAGTATCTATGTCTGGCAGGGGATTCACAACTAACTCCTGGGTCTCAGAATATGGTGTTTGAACAGTACTGGGTCCTGCTCTTTCAACATCCTCACTGGCAGCCTGTAGCATCTGCCTCCGCAGTGCTAAGCGCCTAGCTGTCAAAGCGCTCATCTGCTGTTGCACCATGTCCATCTCTGCTGCCATCAGCTCACGTGTAGCCATGTTGCTGGTGGCATGTGTGTTTGCACAGCTGTCTTGCGATTTATAGCTGCGTGTGATTTCCAGTGCGGGAATACGCACAGGTGTAAAAATTATGCAAATACTTCCAGTAATTGTCCTGGCTATTTAAACGCCTTGACTGCAGCCTGTGTGAGTGGGTGTATGATGAGAATTCTTGAAACAAGACAGAAGCAAGGTGGACGGTTCCTAGCACATTTCAGAGTGAGTTTTTATTGCAGTATATAGCATAAAAATTAGCGCTTGTTAGCTTGCACATTTCTTACTGTTGTGTTGCGGATGGCATATTTAGCACAAAGTTTTATAAAAAAAATAAATTAGTTAGTATATTACCAAACCAAGTATGTATGTGTGTGCAAGGGTCCTTTGTAGTGGTTTTTAATTAGGTCATTATGTATGTTGTTTCAGGTTTATTTTCTTATCTTTGTTAACATGTAGTATCTAATAGTTATATTACATGTCATTTGCAGTGTTGCCGTTCTAGTGCTGAGGTTTTTTTTTTTTTGTTCTTATTGGCCATTTCTCTCTCTTGTAGGTGTCTCTATTGTTATTTTTTCCTATTATATTTGGAGTGCCAAAGTAGGCCAATTTTCAGTTTCTTGTCCCAAACAAGTCGTCCTTTATTTTCTGAGCAGGTAAGTTGTCTGTCCCTGGGTGGCCTGCTGTGTGTTTGGTGAGAGTGTCTATCTTATTTCTGATTGGCCATTTCTCTCTCTTGTAGGTGTCTCTATTGTTATTTTTTCCTATTATATTTGGAGTGCCAAAGTAGGCCAATTTTCAGTTTCTTGTTCCAAACAAGTCGTCCGTTATTTTCTGAGCAGGTAAGTTGCTTTTTTTTTTTGTGTTAGAAACAAAACATACTTAGTAGTTTTTTCATAAATTGTTGCAGTAATTATATGGGTATGTTTTTTAACTTAAAAACTTTGTTATTTGTGATGGTAACCTATGTTGTAGGTACTTAGCTAACTGTGGATTAATGTTTGTTTGTTTTTTGTTTTTGTGTTCCGTATTTTCATCATGAATATATGGAGTACGATCCTGCAGTAAGTGAACACCCATACACTTTTACTTATATTATTTTTGTCAAATGTGTGGTGTTAATTGATTGTGTGTTTTAATGATTCTTACCTTCATTTGAAGTTGGTGATGTCCATTCCTGTGGCAGCGGAAGCCCTCCCACCACAACCCACGGAACCACTCCCACACCAACCGGCGCAAGCCCTCCAACCCCAACCAGCTCCTCATCCTCCAAGGCAACGGAGGCGTGCAAGGCAACCAATTTTCCGTACCCGTGTCCTCCTATTTGGGATGCCTGATGATGTAGTGTTGCGCAGATATAGACTGCCACCTCATCTAATCCTAGACACTCTCTCCATAATAGAGAGTGATCTAAAACAATCCATTATGTATCCTATAGCAATACCAGCATTGACACAATTCCTTGCTGTGTTTACATTTTTTGGCCACTGGTTCGTACCAGCATGTCATAGGAGATCTGGTTGGCATGTCGCAGGGCCAGTTCAGTAAGGTCCTGCGGCGTGTCAGCCAAGCTTTCCTAACCCGAGTGAAGCAATTTATCTCAATGCCTTTGGATGTTGGTGCCCTGGCGGTGGTGAAGCAGCAATTTCAGGAAGGGGGTAGTCGCTTCCCACACGTTATTGGGGTTGTGGACAGGACACATGTTGCTATTGTTGCGCCAAGACATAATGAAGAAATATTTAGAAACAGAAAACTGTTTCATTCTCTGAATGTAATGGTTGTTTTTGGCCCATCCCTCCAGATCCTGTCCCTGAATGCTAAGTTCCCTGGGAACTCCCATGATGCCCATGTCATTAGACAATCAGGGATATGGCAAAGATTCAGAACGATGGAAGGCCAAGATATGTGGCTATTGGGGGAGTTTTGTATTTTTCATTATTTGAGCAGTCATATTTTTGGAATTACATTCTTTAATGTATTTTTTCACCTTTTTCTATTCTCATCTTATCAAACAGGAGACCGTGGATATCCTTGCAACCCCTGGCTCATGACTCCTTACAGTAAACCCAGGCCAGGACCACAGACGGCATTTAACTCCGCGCTTACTGCCACTAGACAGCTGGTGGAGCGCCCGATTGGTGTTCTTAAAGGGCGTTTTCGTGTGCTCCACCGCACTGGTGGCGACATAATGTATTCGCCGGAGATGGTAAGTAAAATTGTGGTCCTGTGCGCTATCCTACATAACATTGCTGTAAAGAGTCGCGTAGAGCTTCCCCACATGGAGGAATTGCCAGATGAGGAGCCAGGGGTTGGGCGTACATTCCGTGGGGGGAGTGTGTACCGCCAGGGGAATGCAGTAAGGGCTAGAATTGTCCGGTATTATTTTAGGTATTGTGTTTTTGTTTTATTTAGTTTTGTCTCCCAAAACTGTCTGTATTTGTTTTTTTTTGTACTGATGGCATTTAGGTAGCTTGGTAAAGTTCAGAGTGTGTTGCTTTTGTTTTGTGAGTCTTTATTATTTTTTCAGTACATAATTAATTTGTAATGTTCTCCTTATCATGTTTGTGGTGTAAGATTGTTGTAGACAATGGGTTTTTTTTTTAAATTAAAACAATGATTACATTTGGGTTAATTGTGTTATTAACCAACATTTTTTTTTTATTTTATGTTTGGCTTGTGCATCTGTTTACAATAAAAATGACACAACATCTGATCCTAAAATTCTAAAACTTTGTGACTTTGTGTAGCTGATTGTTCCAGCAAAATGTGGTGAGTACACAGATTGTAACACTTCATTTTTTATTTAATTTTATTTTTTACCTTTTTGTGCTCTCTCTCTCTTAATCTCTCTCTCTCTCTCTCTCTCTCTCTATATATATATATATTTTTTTTTAATTAAAAAAAAAATATATATATGAATATATATATCAACATATGTGTATATATATATCAATATATATATGTATATATATATATATATATATATAGAGAGAGAGAGAGAGAGAGAGAGAGAGAGAGAGATAGATATATGTTTATGAATTCCGGAAAAAAAATTACTGGTATATGTGTGTGTATGTATCTATTTAACTATCTAGAGACATATATCAAAACATTGTTATGTTTTTTTTTTCTTTTCTTTTATCCTACAAAAATACAATGCTAGTAATTTGTGAGCATGTATTTGGAATACAAATTTGCAACAATAAGTGTGTGAGTGTGTGTATGTGAGTGTGTGTACATGAGTGTGTGTGTGTGAGTGTGATTGTGTGTGAGTGAGTGTGTGTGTGAGTGTGTGTGTTTATTTTTCTGCGGGTGCGATTTTCCGCTGATGCTAAATGTACACACTGTCCAGCACAGTAATGTACACATATCAATAAAGTTTAATACATATGACACCATACAATTTCTACCAATCAAATGCCACGACACGCTATAAATACATGCCCATGTATGGCAAACGCCATTGGCACCATGCACGCAGCTGCCTTTTCACGCCGGGAGCTGCGCGTGCTAATCTTGGTCATGGACCGCCTCGTAGGCCGCGCAGGGCCCTTTATCCCCAATAGGGTAAAGCGTGAGGCCTACGCGGAGGTCCGTCGCATACTGCGCAGAAACACCCGGACACAGCGCAGCATTATACAACTGGAAAGGCGGTGGAGTGACCTCCGCCGTCGTACGCCTGAGCTGTTGGCGGAGCTGCGCCAACAAATTAGCATCCGCCGTAGACGCAGTAAATTAAACACATTACATAAAATATGAATATTACACAGATTATTTGCAGGATTATTAAAGTTAAAAATGCACATTTTCACTAAGAAGTGCTATAGTTAGAGAATTAGCAGACTGTGTAATGACACTATTGTAGCACAAACCTTACACAAGTTTCAACATTGTGTGTGGTTATGGCTTGCAGTACTGAGTGTGTAGCAAAGTGCTTTTGAAAGAGTTAATGTTGTTGTACTGAGTTGGTACACAGGCTATCGGCTGAACAAAAAAACTTGTTCTGTGTATTTAACATGGTACATAACAATGTATTTATGAAATGCAGATGTTTTTTTGAAAAAGCCACAACCTAATTATTACATGTCATTCTAGGACAAGCACAACGGCGAGCAGCGGCTGCAAGGCGGCGACTTCGAAGGGCAGCCCAAGCCCCTTCTCCACCCCTCTCCGCCCCCCTCCCCTTCTCTTTCCCACTCCCCCTCTCCGGCCCACTCCCCCTCTCTTTCCCAATCCCCCTCTCCGCCCCACTTCCCCTCTCTGCCCCCCTCCTCCTCTGTGGCCCAATCCCCCTCTCCGCCCCACTCCCCCTCTCTTTACCAAACCCCCTCTCTGCCCCCTCCCCCTCTGTGGCCCAATCCCCCTCTCCGCCCCACTCCCCCTCTCCGTCCCCCTCCCCCTCTCTTTCCCACTCCCCCTCTCCGCCCTACTCACCCTCTCCACCCCACTCCCCCTCTCTTTCCCAATCCCCCTCTCTGCCCCACTCCCCCTCTGTGGCCCTATCCCCCTCTCTGCGCCACTCCCCCTCTCTTTCCCAAACCCCCTCTCTGCCCCCTCCCCCTCTGTGGCCCAATCCCCCTCTCCGCCCCACTCCCCCTCTCTTTCCCAATCCCCCTCTCTGTCCCCCTCCCCCTCTGTGGCCCAATCCCCCTCTCCGCCACCCTCCCCTTTCTTTCCCAAGTCATCTCTCTGCCCCCCTCCCCCTCTGTGGCCCAACCAACCTCTCCACCACCCTCCCCCTCTCAATCTGACCCACCCTCTGTAAGCTCCTCCCCCTTCCATCCACTTTCACAAATCCACCCTCCTTCCCCCATCCTACCTCCTTCGCCCATCCAGCTGCCATCCCCCATCCAGCCACCATCCCCCATCCAGCCGACATCCCCCATCCAGCCGACATCTCCGCCATCAGAATGGGCAGTAGAGGCCCCGGAGCCACTTGAGGGAGGTGGGCAAGTGGCAGAGGAGAGTAAGTTCACACACATTGACATTTCATTTAGAAACTTATTTAACGTCACATTCTAATAAATGCAGTGTTGTACTGGGGCCAATCTTTTGCAAAGGTTAAATGTTTGTGTTCTTCATCATGGTATGGATGATGCATTTTCATTTGTGTGAGGAACATTAGATGTACAGTATCTACGTCTGAAATGTTGAGGATGCCCACTCTAGGTCAACACTCATTATGTCGACAGGGTTGCCTGGACAACAGGGTTTGTATGTGATACATTATCTGCAAAACAGTTAGACCTGAGTGGAGTTTAGTTTGTTGTTAGACTTTTACACTTGTGCCTGGGTATTCCAATATTTGCACATTGAAGTCGAAGGCTTCACTTTGTTAGGCTAAGGACACAGTGATTTGTGTTGTTAAAGTTACACTCCTACAATTTTGTTTTTAACATTTTAAAACCTGTTTGTCCTTACGTAGTAATGCCAGGCTTTCAGGGAGTGTGGGCATGCTAGGATATGTTGTCCTTCTGAAGATGTTGATATGCAGTGTGATGATGCAGGGCCAACCCCTAAAAAGAGAATTCTGCTTCACTCCAGATGTGAATGAATCCCAGCATGGTGTAACATTTACTAAGATGGGAGTTCTATTTAAGATGGGATGTTGCCCATAGCAACCAATCAGATTCTACTTATCATTTATTTAGCACCTTCTAGAAGATAATATGTGGAATCTGATTGGTTGCTATGGGCAACGTCCCATCTCAAATCGAACTCCCATCTTAGTAAATGTACCCCATGGTGTGGTTCAGTTTTTAAAATTATAATTTAACAATAACAAACATTGCTGAGCATGCTTGTGTGTTGGTATGCTACTGTTTTAACATTCAAACATCCATGATGTAGTCACTTTGCCATTAAAGTGTGCTTTGTGCCTTGCTTGTATAATAGGTAATGTGAGTAAGTTAGTAATGTTTATTTTTATTCTTCATTTCAGATGGTGCAATTGGAGATCCCACAAGCCTGCCTGGCATTGTGGCCAGTATAAAGGGCAATCTGAGGGCGTTGCTGGCCGACATGGAGAGGCTCAAAAACTTTTTCTAAAAATATTATAAAAAATGTGGTTTTGTTAAAAAAAAATTACAGTTCACAAATAAACAATTTTGTTTCAAGTTAAGTGGGTGTTGTGTTTATTAATGCAATAAAGGAACAGCAGATTGCCTAGCAGAAATTGGTTACCGTAAACATTTCAAACATCTAAATTAAGAATAGTTTTTTTAGCCCAAATAAAAAACATAAACAATTTTGGACAGTTAGGAGCTTATTGTTTCTAAAAACAGGTAAACACATTTATTCACACACTACACCACTACACAAAAAGCAGCAAGTTAACATTAGGGTAGGCACAATTTTAACATCTATTTCGCTAATTTTAAAAAGAACGTGTTAGAACATGTTAATGGACAATTATGGCTACAAAGTGTTCTGCAGGTATTCTTTGAAGATTTAATTGGTCATGACCATTATCATTCATTACACTAATTGGACTCGTAATTGAGTAAGGCTTGTTGAGTTTGAACTGAAAGGTGTTGAAATTAAACTTAAAAAAAACCCCATTGCTGTGCGTTTTTTAGCAAAAGCGTGTGTAATTTTAAGAAGAATGTGTAAATCTACGAGAAGTTTGTATTTTTACGATGAGGTTTGTGGTAATGCGATGGGTTCACATTAGTGCGATGTCATTTGGCATATGCCTACTTTGTGTAATACTGCGTGAGAGATTGCAAAAATACGTTGGGGGCGGATAATCGCTATTGTGCAACGTGTTCGCAATTTTGCGAATACCTTGTGTGAACGAAAAAAATAGCGATCAACTCGGAATCACCCCCCTTATTGCTGCTACCAGAACTAAGGTCAAGAACTTGGATCCTGACAAGGGCCCTATTGGTATGGAATGTGTATATTCTACTTGTGTTTGCGCGGGTTTCCACTGATCCACCAATTTCCTTTTGAACTTCAAATAGAAAAGGTAGGTATATAGGCTAAAATATAACCTTGTGTGTGTTTCGTATATAAATATATATATATATATATATAAATATATACTAATAATAAACATAATAATAATAATAATAATAACAACAACTATGCAAATAAAATGTAAACAAAGTATAGTGTATCAAAACCTGTAAAGATTGCAATAAGTTTCTTCAGAACGATAAATTTAAAATAAATAAATAATAACTTGCTAGGGGATTAATATAGTTTCAAAGGCTAGATCTAGAGCTTATGAGAACCATAAAATATGCCTTTTTTGAATAAAGAATTTTACTTTTTGTTTAATATTAGGAATATTAAACAAAAAGTTAAATTCTTTATTCAAAAAAGGCATATTTTGTAGTTAAGTCAGACGTAACAATTATGTGGCATTTATTTTGGTCAAGTTTTATTTTGCCATGATTAAATCTTAATGTTCTATTAAATGAAAACACTTAAACAGCAAAAAGGAGAGTACGGTTGAGAGAAAAGAACAGACTGGTAAAATCAACAACATCAAACATATTCACAACCACTAACATAGGGAAGGGAGGGTGGTAAAACTGGAACAAAGATTTCAAACTCTGCCTTACAGTAATACCGCGTTTACACCAAATACTGTGGGTTGCAGCCGGGAGCCTGACACGGGTGCTACCCAGCTGCGACCCGCTTCAGCTCCTTTTCCAACTGCCATCTTCAACCTGGCATATAGGGGGTCATTCCGAGTTTTTGCTGCCGAGTTTTTGCAGCCCGTGTGATCAACTAGACGCCGCCTATGGGGGAGTGTTTTTTTGCATAGCAAGGCTGCGATCGCTTGTGCAGCCCTGCTATGCAAAAAATATATGTGCAGAACAAGACCAGGGTATGAGTTACTTACCCAGGGCGATAAATCCAGCATTGATGGTCCTGGAATTGACGTCAGACATCCGCCCTCCGAACTCCTTCCTCCTGTCAATCTTCTTGCGGTCACCCCTGCGACCGCTTTCTTCGCTAGCGGCATTGCTGCCCGCAATTATGTGACTGCGCAATGCGGCCACAGCGCATGCGCAGTTCTGACCTGATCGCACGGCTGTGACAAAGCAATGACCCCCATTGCCGGGTTGGTGAAGTTGGTGGTGACGTAGCAGGGGCAATGTGAATGGGAAGCCGGGTCGCATCCCGTTTACACTGCACAGTTTGCCTGGTTGAACCCGTGTTTAACCCTGCAAACTACCCGAGTTGGAATACCGGGTCACTCGACCCAGATTATTCCAACTCGACCCTTTTACACCAACCAGCAACACGGGTTATGCACATTTATGTACAATAACCCATGTTATATGCTGGCGGTGTAAAAGGGATATCATATAAGTTTTAACTTGATACACGCCATCCCCCACAGGTGTCGCAACACCATTGATGGCACCCTATGCCACGCAAATCCAATGGCCCCATAGCTAACTATGTTAATGCCTACACCACGGTGCCTGACAGCCTCTGGATTTAATACTCATCTGGCTGAATCTCTCAGCCCTCCGTCTTCATTTCACAATATAACACACTTTTAAATCTGATTCCTTACCATAGCAATAATAACACTGCTCAGGAGCTAGTAAAGTATTCATAACATGATTTAGTCAATGAAGGAGCATAACAACAGGTATAATTTTCTCAAATTGCCCTGATGGATTAAAAGCTATGGCATCTATTTACTAAGCCTTGGATGGAGATAAAGTGGACGGGGATAAAGTACCAGCTTCTAACTTTTTGATTGGCTGGTACTTTATCTCCGTCCACTTTATCTCCATCCAAGGCTTAGTAAATAGACCCCTATATCAATTAAGTGAAAACATAGCTATAATAATAGGAATTTCGACTGAATTGTATATTTAGCTCTGAAACAAGATATATACTGTAACAATGGAAAACCGGCAAGGTAGGTGATTCTCCCTCTGTGGGTGTCCACAGCGTGGCGAGCGCAGCAAGCCCACAAGGGGCCTCGATGGGGCCTTGATGCGCTCGCCCCAGCATTCTAGCAGACTGGATGCCGCTGATGGTATAGTGACAGCCGGCATCCCGTAGGCCAGGGTCCCATACCGATCCCATTCTAAGGCATAAACATCACAGGTTTTACTGCCAAACCACCTATTAGCATTCCTATATTCCATTAGAACAGTGTTTCCTAACCGCAGTCCTCAAAATACACTTACAGACCAGGTTTTAGGGACATCTATGCTTGAGTACAGATAGTTAAATCAAAATAACTGAGGTACTACAATAATTAAATCACCTGTGCTCAAGTATGGTTACCCTTAGTACTTGGACTGTTAGTGTGCTTGAGGACCGACGTTGGGAAACACTGCTTTAGAATGTAAGCTATTGCAATCTTGCAATCAAGTCCATCCCTTCTAGTGTTATTCCTGTCCACCCCTTGATCCATTACCTCAGTCTAATGTTATATATTAGTTATATGCCCACATCTGTAAATATGTGTTGTTGTTGTTGTTGTTGTTGTTGTTGTTGTTGTTGTTGTTATTATTATTATTATTATTATTATGTATATTATGTATGTTTACTCTGTCTTACCCAGTTTTGTATTTTGCTTTGTATGGTGCTGCAGAATTTTGCAGTGTCTTATAAATAAAGAATAATAATAATAATAATAATAATAATAATAATAATATTGTGGAATTCAGATTATTTAATAAATTCAATAGTTCTCTAAGTGGTTTCTGAGCAGCTTTGGTATTTGTAAATTAATAGGATTCCTTCTTAGTGCTACCTTCTTTGAATGTTGAACCTGCATAGTTATATCATTTAGTATACAGTAGCAAGAATTGCAACAATGCTATCTCAGTATATGCTGTTCATCTATCCTAGTTGAGTGGTGTGGAACTGTAATTTAAAAACTAAGGGGCCCATTTATCAACATGTAAAACCCGCTGTGAATGATAAACTTGTTGCGTTTGATAAATGACACTCCAGCCGCTCAGCTCCCAACTGTCATTTATTAAACACATGACAGTTACAGATGGAGACGCACTTATCCAGTGCGGCTCCATCTCAGGCCTGCACTCCCGGCATGACTAGGTGATCCATCCGCCCAGCCACGCTGGGAGTGCACAGAGACGCTCTCCCATTCTAGTGAATAGGGCGCGTCTCCGTCACGGAGGCGCTTGCGCCCCTGGCGGATGCGCTCTCCCATTCTAGTGACTGGGGCATGCCTCTGTCATGGGCGCATGCACCCACCCGAATGGAGACACCCTAGCCATTAGTCACACCCAGGCACAGATGGAGCGACGACTAGCGTGGCTTCATCTGTAGGTGCTGAACACACGACTGGAGCTGATTGGCTGGAGCTCCATTTATCATATGCAGCTAGTTTTATCATCCACAATGAGTTTTATCACTCACTGATAAATTAGCCACTTAATGTAAAAAAAAAAAAAAAAATGAACCGTCATTGCCAAAATGTAGTAACTTATCAATTGCGTTGATGGGAATACTTGGGGGAGATGCACTGTATCATGCTTTAGAGAGAGATAAAGTGGAGAAATTGCTCAAAGCAACCAATCAGCTTTATTATTGTATTTTTCTATTTGATTAGTTTTGTATATGTATACAATGAATGATGGTTACATTGTTGCATGATTTGTATTGCTATTGGATACATATTTCTATGTGGTGGGTGGGTAAAACAAAATCCCAATGGGCCATATGACCTCCTTATTATGTACGTAAGGGATCCCACTTTAAATTCCCCACTCCTTGATGAAGGATTGATATCGGAAACGCGTCAGTGATGGATACTGGACCTCTCACCATTGCTTGGTTAATTAATATATTTGATATGTTTTTATGTTGTGCTGAGTTATATTTTGGCGGTCCAGTATTTATTTTGAAAAACAAAAATTTCTCTATACAGTATGTCTGCCCACCTTATATATAGGGTGAACATAATTTATTTTCCATTTATTTGGAATATGTTATAACACTACTCCATGAATTTAGTATTTTCTTTTTATTTATGAGGAGAAAATATATTTCACATACTGTACCCATAAGAATTTGACACTACTGAAGTGAATATTATTATTATTTATTTATTACCAATTATTTATATAGCGCACACATATTCCGCAGCGCTTTACAGAGAATATTTTGCACATTCACATAAGTCCCTGCCCCAGTGGAGCTTACAATCTAAATTCCCTACCACATGTACACACTGACACATTCACTAGGGTTAATTTTGTTGGGAGCCAATTAACCTATCAGTATATTTTTGGATTGTGGGAGGAAACCGGAGTACCCGGAGGAAACCCACAGAAGTACGGGGAGAATATACAAACTCCGCACAGTTAGGGCCATGGTAGGAATCGAACACATGACATCAGTGCTATTAGGCAGTAATGCTAACCATTACACCATCCGTACTGCCCAATATAAAAAGATACTTTTCAAGGTCCATTATCCACCTTTTCTAGGTGAGCATAAAATTAGCAGCAGACACACTCTGGAGCAGCGACGGACTGGGGACACTTTCCGGCCCTGGCATTTGTGTGCAAGCACTCGTGAAAGATGGCACACAACATAAAAGGGGTTTGTGGACACTGCTCATGGGGGCGTACCGCGAGTCAGGTGGGTGTGGACTCACGGCATGCCCCCATATTTCTTAGAAACGGGCACTTTGTGCAGGGGGGAGAGTCAAACAGAGAGCTGGAAGCTGTGCTGCGCGTTGCTTTCCCGGCTCTCTGTGTAACCGGCCTGGCCCACCAGACCATCAGCTCTTCTGGCATTTGTCGGAAGTGCAAGATGGGCAGTCGGCCCTGCTCGAGAGTATCAAATAATTACACGATTGTTTGGATTTTTTTCCTTCTTTTACATTTTCAGCATTGAGGAAGCCAGTTGGATTCCACACTGAAGGAGTGTGGCCTTCCCATTGTGTATTTCTGAATTTGAGACTGGGTGACCTTTGCTGCTGGACTGAAAGCACAGGTAACATTAGTACATTTATAAAGGGCAACATGTTTTTTTATAATTGCCCATGGGTACCAGATTGTTATTCTGCACTAGGGCTATTACCTCTGGTAAAGAGGGCTGCATGTTTCTACACCTGATCGAGAACCAGGCTTGATGCTGAATAGCGTTGGTGTAGTAGAGAAGAAGAAGAGGGGCTACAGTTTGTTTTATTTTTTATTCTTTAAACACATCATAACGCCCAAACCGCCAGCGATGCATGGCTTTTACACCTGGCACACAGTGCTGGCAGGATGTGTTTTCACCCTTTAAATTGCTGGGTTTTACATAAAACAATTCTGAATACAAAATAATCATTTATTTGCCGTAAACTTCATAGGCTACTACATTCCTCCTTGGAGTTTTTTCCATTTACTTTCGATTTTACAATTTTTACTGAAAGGCGATTTGTTTATTTTTGTGTGTACCAACATTTGAATGATAATTATGTGTTTTGAAGTTAAATTATTTTATGGCCCATCTGCGTTATCTTTCTATGGAGAGTCAGATGTACAGTTTGTATGTGAAAACAATGTACATACTTACTTAACACAATTCCAATTCTCATAATCTGATATTTTGGTAAAATTCTGGAACAAGGAGTAAAACTGAATCCTCCGTCTTGAAGAGGGTCTGTAGTGAAAATGCACAATAGCTGGATTAACCAACATAATTAAATAGCAGTACAATACCTAAAGAGTAAAAGCAGTACATGTAGTTATCATGCTATGTATAGTTTATCAAGGCAAACAGAATGAAATATGCTACCGTGTCTCATTATGACTTTGAAAATTGTTGTTTAGTCTATCCTCAGAATAATAATTGGATATTTTTCTATAATCACCACCTTTTTCATGATGTTGTAATTGTCAGTATAAAACCATTGCAGCTAAGCAGATCTATGTAGTGCGTGGTTGCAGGGCTTTGGATATGTGGCTGTACACTACATATATCTGCTTAGCTGCAATGGTTTAATCTATTACACCTAGCTATATATAGTTAGAATTACCAGACCTCCCGTGTAGGAGGAAACTGCTGCATGTGTCAGGTGTCTGACTACGATGTATGAGGTTGAGAGTTCAAGTCCTGGGTATGACATGCTAAGAAGTGTGCTTTTTTAATACAGCAGATGTAGCTGAATGACATATAAATCACACTACTACTGATAGCTCACAAGTTAAGTGTTTGAATATGGTATTACAGGTTGAGTATCCCTTATCCAGAATTCAAAATAACAAATTTTTGGTTCCCCTACTGAGAAAATTACACACACACATATATATTATGTGTATATATATATATATATATATATATATATATGTCATTATCTCAATAGGGGACCCACAAATAGGGGATTTTGAATCTTGGATAAGGGATACTCAACCTGTATTTACTTTTACCCATACTGTACATGCCTGCCTGGATACAAAATTCAGCTCCTTATCTTACTTTAGAGGTAGAAGTCAAGCAGCTACAGAGCATGGCTCCTACCTCCTATCTGGTGGTGCTATGCTCCCTCCTTCTCATACACACGCAACAGCTGGACCTGGTTGGTGCACTCTATGGTGGCAGATTCAGGGGGGGATATCTTTTAATCAATTGCCAGGAGCTGGGATGATGTGGTTTTCAAAAGCAGGAAATCAAAATTCTTCTTTCCAGCAGTCCCTACTTAATCCAGTAGACTCTGCTGCTCCTTCTTCCTGCTTCTCAGTGCCAACCCCCAAGGCAAGTAGGGCGCTTACCCTTGGTGCCAGCATAGGGAGGGGTGCTGGCACAGATAAATAGCTTGGTTTGTTTGTGAATGGACAGTTAAATAAAACTGCTGCTGAGGTTCTGGAGCAGTGTTGAAAACTACTTTAATAAGCAATTCTCACTGCTGGGTAAAAGGAGTGAGAAGAGATATGCTAGGAGATCGGGGGTGGGCTGACCATGTAATAGTATATATGGCCACAGGTTGACTATGTACTGCATACCTCCAATCATTTGTGATGAAGAAAACCCTTAAGTAAGGTTTATGTGCCTGAAAAGGGTTGTTATGGTGAAGATGCTGAGCTGCCCCCAGAAACTGTCCCTTTATTGTATATATGCCATGCTATGCAGAGCAGTGGATTGCTGCCCGTGGATGGAACAGCCCCAGAAACAACAGGACTGTCCTGCCCACATTCACAATCTATCTTTCATTCTCTCTTAATTTACTGCTTTATTAGTGTTATGTATTCTGATATGCTGGCATATTTTTTTGTATAGCTACTTAGGTTCTGTAATTTAATATCAAATAAGTACTTTGTGTCCATAACTACTGTAGGTCTTTTTTGTGCATTTTTGTCACCTATATGGTGGGGCTGGCAATTCCCCCTGTTAACGCCTACTTTTACTCTTTGATCCCCCTGACTAAAAAACCTCATTATGCCCCTGGTCTGTGCACCTGCAAAACCAGGTCAGGACAAATAATTTCTACTGACATTTGGGGGCTGATTCAGTGTCACATGCTCCTGCAGCTGCTTTAGCATCTTTTGCCGTAGTTGCGTCTATGACTTTATGCTAATGCTAATATTAGGCCTTCCCTTTGTGTATAAGGGTGTATCAGAATGTGTAAGGACTGAGACACAAACTTTGAGCATTTCACATGCATAATTACTGCTTAGTGCATCCATACCAGCAGTTTTACCCTCCCCATTCTTGTCTCTCCAGCAGAATATGGCCTCCAATGTGAGTGATTAAGCAGCTGAGTCCGAAGTCAGTTCTACGACATACACACAGGGTCGGACTGGCCCACAGGGGTACCAGGGAAACCACCGGTAGGCCCCACTGCCTGAGTGCCCACTCCTTCCTCTAGGGATCAGGTTCCAGACTGTGCACTTGTTCTATACATGGTAGATATTTTGCATTACACTGCACTAGACTATTGTGTATTTCAAGCCTCTGTGGAGGCTGGCCACACCCCCTTTGTAGGCTGGCCACACCCTTAAGTATGGGCCTCTATCACTGCATTCCCCCGGTGGGCCCTTCATGCCCCAGCCCGACACTGCACACACATGACACTCACATAATCCCATCATAATGGATTATGATAATGTCGGTATTATTTTAGACCGCAAAGCTATACCCCTTTGTACACTATTACCGTTGAGCCGCTATGGCTGCTAGACCACGTGCACGTGCTACGCACTTTGTACGCTATTTGCGTACAGAGTCCTGCACGAGGTACGCACTTGGCGTACACACGCTGCGCTGAATGTACTGAGTACACACAGCGGGCGCACACACAGTTGATAACCTTTAAACCTTGTTAACGATACAATGTAATGATATGCTTATACTTTAAACCTTTGGCAGCAATGTACTGTAACAATGTTAATACCTTAAAACCTTAAGTAGCACTGGTGATACAAAGTATCCGCAGTGCATACACCTTAACAATGCTTATACACTTTATACAGAAAAATCTACTCTAAAGGCCCAGGCAGGAAAGTGAAAACACAACACCGTTTGTAGTTTAAACCACAGGGTTCTAAGGCCTCCGTGGATTGATTCCAAAAGGTAAAACAATACAAGTTATACACTACAGACTAACAGGTAAATCTAAACAGAATAATGGCTACAGAGAATGTACGTACGTGAGAATATTCGCAAGCGCAACCCGAACTTGGTCCTCCGCTTGTCATGCAGATAGCGTTTAGAGTCATCAGACCGGCCAGGCAACAATGGTCCTTATATACACAACATGCATACACAATACAATGGTCACTGTAATCTCATTGTTCATTGTACACAGAGATATGTCTCCACATTACAGCAAAGGTCATAGGTGGATTTGAAAAGGTGGGCGATGTCATTCTCAACTGCTCTTGTGGGTGGTATCCTTTGCATTCCCGCCGCATATGTAATTTACAGTAAATACAGTTAATGTTCATAATCTACTTTTGCACATAACTATACGCAGGAGCAAGCAATCTTTCTCTAACTAACACCGGAATGTTACCCTCAAAATACCCTACAGCTGGATACTAGACATCACCTTCCAACCTTTATCTGACCCTTCCTATCATGCAAAGGCGAATCTCTCTGTCCAGGAACTGTTTAAACTAATAATACTCACTGTCATGGTCTAGGGGAACCATATCTACGAAATGCACTATTTGGGTTAAATATGCTATGTGCTAATAACACGCTACACGCTCACAAACTCCACCGTGAATACCCATATCATGCGCACGATCACCGGAGCGATCTTACGCAACTTGCGGATATGTGCACGTACGGCGGACTGAGTGCACGAGCAGCGGGCATGTGCATGGGGTTAGTACAAGACATATACATTATGATATTTTTCGACATTGACAGTCCACCCTTTGGCAGTCAACAATAACTGCCACTATCTGAACATTTAAACAGAAAAATATACACTACAATATCTATAAATGATTGGGTGGTAGGAGGAGAGGAGTAGGCGGGAAATGTATGACCTAGTGGGATAGTAAAAGCATGTATGTATGAAATTCATGTCTGAGGGGCATGTATCATCGTGCCGTACATGTTCTAGATAAGCTTCGAGGTATTGCGAAGTATACATTAAATCCTTCTTATCCCGTATTAAGGGTCTGTAAGTGGGCCAACAAATACTACCGAGCTCTTTTCGGCTTCTTGTTCCAACAAATGGGGTGCACATTTAGTTGATGATACATGGAGGGGGAACATATGTGAATGCTAATATGTGGATATCACCTGTCGACTATGTGTGATACTACCTGAAGGTTGTAGAGATGAAGATAAGAAACATATCACAAATGCATTCACATAATAATGTGTGCAATCGTCCTTGGGTGTGGGTTGAAGTCTTGTCCGGATGGGTGTATCCTTGCTGTGGGTGGTAATCAAAGTCTTTCAAGTGTCCATTAAAGTCTTTAGAGTGTCCATTAAAGTCTTTTGAGTGTCCATCAAAGTCTGTAGAATGTCCATCAAAGTTTGTAGCATGTTCATCAAAGTCTTCTTCCGAATGGATGAATTTTTGCTTGGGAGAAAAACAAAGGAGAAACGGGTGAAAGAAACGGACCGTGGAATCACGTTTTATCACAACATTGTCTCAATTGATGGGTCATAAATTAAATCAGTTTGTGTAACAATGTCCCCGCTCCTCAAACTCATCACTTTGGTACTGCGCTTGCGCCGCATTAAAACTCGAATACACCTAAATATCAAACCAATCATTATGACAACTCCCAGGATACAAAGGAGAAACTTTCCTACACTCACGATAACATTTTGAGCCCATTCTCCTAAACCTGAGAACCAATTGCGTGGGTTCAACCATGAGACCCAGCCGGTCAGTTCATTACTCACAGCCGTAAGGGTAAGGTTGTGTCTCCTTCGGAACTCCCATTTCAACTGCAAGATATCGTCCATCTATTGATCTATGACCTCGGTTGGGTCATCAGTGCTGTTTGTAATGTACGTGCAGCACTTCACACCATACTGAGTTGCTAGGGTGACACAGTACCCGCCTGTCACCGCTGTGATGTAATTGAGAACCATCCTGTGCTGGATCAGTTCCGTTTTGTAAGCTTGCAATTCCCTCCCAGTATACCTGAAGGTGTCATTATACATCTCGGTGATATTATCTATCAGGTTCGCTAGCGCATGAATATACCTAAAATGTATAATTCCTCTGGCGGTACGGGTGATATCTAACGCGAGTAGGAATTGAATCCCGGTGGATTCGTGGATCAAATCAGAGGCTGCGTGCTCTGTCCTATCTACAAGGTGTCTCTTAACAATGTGTTCATAATGAGTGTGAGTGTAAGGAGCTTGAGCATTGCGGTGAACGTCTTTCATCTTGTTATGGGTTATGGTCATTACTTCTGGCAACACTCTTCCAATGTAACACAATCCTTCTGAGTTTGGGGCAAGCCACTTATACGCCTTCCTCCCGCATATGAAATATGCATCATCGGGGAGAACATATGGGACAGAATATGACATTACCATATTGCAAACCTTCCAGGTGAAAAATCCTACCCCTAACTCTCTCATCTGTTCAGTACACGTATCAGGCTGTATGATATGCGCACAGTACCCTGGTGATACTTCTCCAACCCGCATGGTCCTACTTCCTAGAGTATACCTGTACCGAAAATACCTCCCACCATCGGCTATTTGGCGTATAAGTTCTGAGTCTACGGGCATTCTGTCAGCTCTGTGTGAAAATGCCATGGTTTGGTTATTCCATGTCACTTCCCAATTTCCCGGCTATCGGGGATTGGAAATGTTGAAACATACTAAGGATCTATCCAAATGATATTGGTGGAGCTTCAAACTCGGGGGCCTAGAAATATTAAATTTCTTGTCCACCGGTCTCCCACCCCTTAATTCAAGTACCTCATTTATTGTTAAGGGATACGGTACTAGTCCTGACTTGCTCTGACCTTGAGGTACTTGTGAGCACACCCAGCATTCTGTTTGGTTTAAAACCTTACCCACTAATGAGTGATAGTCACTCAATGGATAACGGTCCATGTTGATATTAAGGCTGGACTGACATCTCTGGATGCACCCGTCCTCAACTATGTTTTCACAATTTCTACAGATACAATTTTCCTCAGCCAATAACCCTTCACAGTACCTCCTAGTTTCTTGACTACTAGATCATTTTCTGATACTCGCCTTTGCTCGTTGGATGTGTTGCTCTTGGAATTCTACAAATCCGTCCTTCCCATCAGAACCCATTCCAGATCCTTTCTCGACCTCTCTGGTACTCTCACCGAAACAGACTGCTCTGGTCAACAACAGGGTCAACAGGAAAACCCGGAATGCAGTCTCTTGGGGTAAGTCCATCTTGTTAAGGGAAGAGGAAAAGAATGAGAAGGGGGAGGAAAGGAGGGTGATGGGAGGTGGAGAAAATAATAAAAGGGAAAAAGAAAAACTGGTGCGACAACCGCTTCTGGTCTTATTGTTCTCAGTGCTCAGGTGCCGTCTCAACCTTCCCGGAACAGACACTCCAGTGATATGATTTCCTCTACCGAGTCAGCGACTTTTCTGTAGGGAACATAAATCTTGCATTACCATGTGTCTAACTGTTGTGTGAAATAAACCATCCGTAGAACATGAAAAAAACAAAAAGAGAGAGTGATAAAAAGAAAATTTGTCAGATTTGCGTTCACCATCAGGCTGTCACACCATCATGTCTATCGGTATCTCTGCACAGTCTTCCTCCACCAGTATTTCCACTCTCCACCCTCTGTGCATGGCCAGGCACAATGATGCTGGTGAGATATACTGGGGCTGGGCAGACCTCTGAAAAGACCGAGTAGACATGTGACGTTTGAGCTGTAGTTCTGTCGGTGAACGTCAGAGATGAATAGGAAACATTTTTAAAGATAAATTACCGATTTTACCTGGCCACCCCTGTATCTACAAGGAATGATCTACCAACTACATCAACTGTGACCTCAGGTTCACTTCCAAGGCTAGCAATTAACTTCACTGGCTGCAGACTACAGGTGCGGCCCAAAATTTTTCATATGTTATCCCTGATCCCAATTACGTGTGTCATACTGTGAGTCATGTTCTGGTCTAGGGGGTCGATATACCTTATGTGGGTCTTTAAAATTACAGTTACGTGCGTAATGTCCTTCCTTCTGACATTTATAACATTTTACCACATACAACTTACCATCAGGGGTCTGGGGTTTGTGGCTTCGTTGTCAGGGCTTTTATACTTACTGTCATCAGCTTATCCCCCTGTGACTCCCTCCGCTTAATGATGTTCCGATCATGCTCAATAGCGGACTCTCTTAATGCAGCCACTGAGATACCTCTCCAGCTAGGTTGAGTGGTTTGTACCCTTGTTCTCAACGTTTCTTTTAAACCGTCCATTAATACGGACACCGCTACCTCCCTATGATGCACATTTTCCTTAATGTCCGCGACCCCTGTGTATCTAGCCATTTCCTGCAGTGCTCGATGGAAATAGTCAGAAGCCGTTTCACCTTCTTTTTTGTCTAATGGAGAAGATATTATTCCACTTGACAACAGTTGGGAAATATACTCCTAACTGCAGATTGATCTGTTTTACGTTCTCCTGATTGTATTCATCAGTGAGAGGTACCTCTGCATCTAATTTACAGTCAGCAATGAACTTCACAGGGTCAATATTAGAGGGCAAGCATGCCCATAGCACTGTCCGCCAATTTTTGTTATTGGGTTCGGTGGCGTTACCTAGTTCTCTAATAAACCTCTGACATGCGGCTAGATCTTTCCTGGGATCAGGAAATTCAGACATAATTGTCCTCAATTCTGTCCGGGACCAGGGGCAATGCATAGCAATGTTCCTGACGGGAGTGATTCCCAGAGCGTCAGTCTTCCCATGGGGGACTGCGATCACCCTGACAGGATTCAGTTCAATTACATCATTCTGGGTTGCTTCTACAATGTGAGGTGCAATTGTCTCTGCATAATGTACTGTACCGTACTTACCTGTGGACACGACCTCACCTGTCCCTCCGCTAGGGGCCTTTGCTACTGCTCTTACTGGTTGGGCCGTGCCCACTTGTGTGTCTTGTATGGTGGCTGCTAGAGAGAGTGCCGATATCGTGGAGGGCTCATCTTCTTGGTCGCAGTCCTGAGGGAAGTTTAAGATGGGATACAACTTGCACGGGTTAGTATTAATACATTTATTAAGTTCACTCTTATCATATATTAGTACGCCATTCTCTGTAGCCACTTTCTCTCCTGTAATGTACGGTGGTGGTGCAGTTGCTATCAGTTTCCTGCTAGGGTTGGAACCAGCTGCTTGAGCTAATCCCCGTTGTATATCACCCTCCTGTTGCCATAACTGTAAACAATCATAATGTCTAATCCTTTGTTTTCCGGATTTTATCAGACATATCCTTCTCCTTAAATTTTGCAACACCTCAGGACTAAAACTGCCTACCTTAGGGAACGGTTCCCTATCTTCCACAGTCATACGTTCCCATTCATTGCATAAGACCTCTGCGTGTGATCCATATTTCTCACACATTATGTACCTCGCCGACCCTTTGGGCCACGGAATATCAACCTGAACCCTGGTTGATTGTCTCTTACTTGAGCAACTGGCCCCCATTCTTTGCAGGTATTGCCTTCTCAGCTAATTCCTACAAAAACCAAATTACTCAGAGGTTAAGGCGACGGTGAAAGTTCTCCGAGCGCTCTCACCCACTCACGCCCACGTTGGCCAATACACCTACACACTGTCCTCAGCGCTGGTCGTACCCAACCTAGGGCCCTGCGTAACCTCTATTTACTGAGAGTGTGTGGGAGTGACTTACCCTTCCCAGTAAATATCAGTCGTTGGAGATTTCCTGAGTGACCAGCGAAACTCCCTTAAAATAAAAAACTGTTACACAAATCACGTTGCATGTACAATTAGCGTCTATGATCCCGCGATTTTACTCAAATGGCGTAATGGGTATCAAGTTGAACTAACTATTGCACAAACTAACGCGCGGTACAATCGCACGGCGTATAAGTAACTGTTACTTATCCGCTATACGACCAATGGAATCGCTTTTCAGGCTGCGAAACCTCAGCCGGAGCGTATCTGAACGGGCCTATATGGGTACTACGCAAACTCCCGGGGCTGCGCTCATACCGCTGACCTTTTTCAGGCCACGGTATTCAGAGCTTTGCTTGACTTAGTCAGCGGATTTCTGACTTCGCTGACCTCTTGGTCTGCTGTTATACTAATTGCTCCTTTATACCTTAATCAATGTTAACGTGAGAAAGCCACTCCCACGCCACCAAGTGTCCACTCACCTGATGTGGTCTCCTACGGGATCCCGAATTCTGGGTTCACAAAACCTTTATTTGCACACTCACGCTCGTTCACTCATATACACTTTGATTTTTCTGTACAGAAAATTAACTTTCATTCAGATAAAACAGCCTAGTCCCAGAGGTGACACAGTAAGAGAAGTTTTCTTTTAAACTAAATATTGGAAACTGAACAAATTTGTGCTATTATCGCGTGGCTACCGTCTCGCCTAATCTGAAACAATGCTATTGTGTGATTTGTATTAAGTGGGCGTATCTGTACGCACGTTGCGTAAACACGCCACATGTGTAGGCCTTTACGTTGCGTACGCAGTCCCGAACGCTGTCCAAGACACGTGTACACAGGCCGTACGTCCGCAGTACTACAAATCCCACACTTCTATAAATGTAAGCGATATTTAACTATAATCACTTACTTAACACACACACAGTTTCTACTGTATAAACCTTTACAACTAGGTCAGGCTGCGTGTGCGTCTTACACTTACTCCCTTAAATATTAACTCTATATGTTAACTAAATAGCAACACATTTTCCAGTACAGGTCAAAATAAATCTAGTAATCGCTAATTACGGCAACAGTGTGAGCAGATATGCTTAGTACAAAATACAGGTGTGTGCGTGTGATGCGTGCGCATTTGGCGCCAAAACAGAAATTTACAGATTTTAAAAAGAAAAATAGCTTTTGCGTTCTTACCTTACGGATCCCTCCAGCATCCCTTCAAACCATGCAGGGCAGACGCTTATCTAATCAGCACTTATTATATCCCCGACCATGAAAAGGCTACAGGGGATACTCCGCCCTTTGCTGATAGATAAAGTCTGCGAAAACTCTGCTAGGCTGCGGGTATGAGAAAGAACCGGACGAGCCCTCAATTGATAATGTCGGTATTATCTTAGACCGCAAAGCTATACCCCTTTGTACACTATTACCGTTGAGCCGCTATGGCTGCTAGACCACGTGCACGTGCTACGCACTTTGTACGCTATTTGCGTACAGAGTCCTGCACGTGGTACGCACTTGGCGTACACACGCTGCGCTGAGTGTACGGAGTACACACAGCGGGCACACACACAGTTGATAACCTTTAAACCTTGTTAATGATACAATGTAATGATATGCTTATACTTTAAACCTTTGGCAGCAATGTACTGTAACGATGTTAATACCTTTAAACCTTAAGTAGCGCTGGCGATACAAAGTATCCGCAGTGCATACGCCTTAACAATGCTTATACACTTTATACAGAAATATCTACTCTAAAGGCCCAGGCAGGAAAGTGAAAACACAACACCGTTTGTAGTTTAAACCACAGGGTTCTAAGGCCTCCGTGGATTGATTCCAAAAGGTAAAACAATACAAGTTATACACTACAGACTAACAGGTAAATCTAAACAGAATAATGGCTACAGAGAATGTACGTACGAGAGAATATTCGCAAGAGCAACCCAAACTCGGTCCTCCGCTTGTCATGCAGATAACGTTTAGAGTCATCAGACCGGCCAGGCAACAATGGTCCTTATATACACAACATGCATACACAATACAATGATCACTGTAATCTCATTGTTCATTGGACACAGAGATATGTCTCCACATTACAGCAAAGGTCATAGGTGGATTTGAAAAGGTGGGCGATGTCATTCTCAACTGCTCTTGTGGGTGGTATCCTTTGGATTCCTGCCGCATATATAATTTACAGTAAATACAGTTAATGTTCATAATCTACTTTTGCACATAACTATACGCAGGAGCAAGCAATCTTTCTCTAACTAACACTGGAATGTTACCCTCAAAATACCCTACAGCTGGATACTAGACATCACCTTCCAACCTTTATCTGACCCTTCCTATCATGCAAAGGCGAATCTCTCTGTCCAGGAACTGTTTAAACTAATAATACTCGCTGTCATGGTCTAGGGGAACTATATCTACAAAATGCACTATTTGGGTTAAATATGCTATGTGCTAATAGCACGCTACACGCTCACAAACTCCGCCGTAAATACCCATATCATGCGCACGATCGCCGGAGCGATCTTACGCAACTTGCGGATATGTGCACGTACGGCGGACTGAGTGCACGAGCAGCGGGCATGTGCATGGGGTTAGTACAAGACATATGCATTATGATATTTTTCGACTTTGACAATTATCATCCTGTGTTTGAACAACCACCTCCCAGTCAGGGCCCAGGAACATCTAGCACATTTTCAATGGATTTCTGATACTATTCAATTCTTCGAAGAGTAATTTGGGTGTCTGTTTTTTCCTATCTAATAGACAGGAAAAATAGACACCCAACAGACTTTTCAAATAATTGAATTCCACCCCATGTGTCTTATTTGCAATTGCGAACCATCTGGTATGTGTACAAATATGGATTAGGCCCTCTGTGTGTACACACAGTGGGAAGCACGCGCTGTGCAACTTTTTAGCAACTTAGATGCAGTTGAGAAACATTGACCAGTTGCATGACTATTGGCATTGCATGCAACTCAGGCCCTTGTTGTTATATTATTTCTATAACTTCTTTACTCAGGAGTCCCATAAGTGATTATAAGGAGATGTACTGTTTTACAATGTTTTCCCCTAAAAAGCTTTAATCAATTCCTTTTCGCTACCTCTTTCAGTTGGAGTACCGCAGGGCTCAGTCTTAGGTTCTCTGCTTTTCTCAATCTATACCACATCTCTTGGGAAACTAATCAGCTCTTTTGGATTTCAATATCATCTGTACGCAGATGATACTCAAATCTACCTATCCTCCCCTGATTTGTCTCTATCTGTATTGGGCCGGGTCACTGAATGCCTCTATGCTGTTTCATCTTGGATGTCATCTCGCCACCTCAAACTTAATATTTCCAAAACAGAGATAATTATATTTCCACCGGCCAATAGCAGTTACCAACCTGATATTTCTATCACTGTTGAGAACTCTACAATCAACCCTACACGACAAGCTCCCTTCCTAGGTGTTATACTTGACTCAGAATTGTCCTTTGCTCCCCACATTCAATCTGTCTCAAAATCATGTTACATGTATCTAAGAAACATATCCAGATATGACCATACTTTACAGAAAACACTGCAAAAACTCTAATCCATGCTCTCGTTATCTCCCGCATTGATTATTGCAATAGTCTACTTACTGGTCTCACTAAGAAGAGACTCTCACCATTACAATCCATTCTGAATGCAGCTGCGAGGCTAACATTCCTCGTTAGACATTCATCGTCTGCAGACCCACTTTGTCAGTCCCTCCATTGGTTTCCTGTATTCTACCATATTCAACATAAAAACGAGTTTTATGGTAAGAACTTACCTTTGTTAAAACTCTTTCTGCGAGGTACACTGGGCTCCACAAGTCTGGACAATGGGGTGTAGAGTAGGATCTTGATCCGAGGCACCAACAGACTCAAAGCTTTGACTGTTCCCAGAATGCACAGCGCCGCCTCCTATATCACCCCACCTCCCAGCACAGGAGCTCAGTTTTAGTTAACCAGCCCAATGCAGTAGCAGGAAAAGAGACGACAACGGTTAGTAGCCACATATACCTCACTCTCATGACAAGAGAAGTGTCAGTGGCTAATGTCATATCAACCCAAAGAAGCTAAGTGCGTCAGGGTGGGCGCCTTGTGGAGCCCAGTGTACCTCGCAGAAAGAGTTTTAACAAAGGTAAGTTCTTACCATAAAACTCGTTTTCTGCTGCGGGGTACACTGGGCTCCACAAGTCTGGACAATGGGGATGTCCTAAAGCAGTTCCTTATGGGAGAGGATGCACTGTAGCGGGCACAAGAACCCGGCGTCCAAAGGAAGCATCCTGGGAAGCGGCAGTATCGAAGGCATAGAACCTTATGAACATGTTCCCGGAGGACCACGTGGCCGCCTTGCACAATTGATCAAGGGTCGCACCACGGTGGGCCGCCCAAGAAGGTCCAACAGACCGAGTAGAATGGGCCGTAATTTGAGCAGGAGCTGACAGGCCAGCCTTCACATAAGCATGTTCAATCACCATTCTAATCCATCTGGCCAGGGTCTGCTTGTGAGCAGGCCAGCCACGTTTGTGAAATCCAAACAAAACAAAGAGAGAATCAGATTTTCGAATAGAAGCAGTTCTCTTCACATAGATACGGAGAGCCCGTACCACATCTAAAGACAGCTCTGTGGGAGACAAATCAGGAGAGACAAAGGCTGGAACCACAATCTCCTGATTAAGGTGGAACGAAGAAACCACCTTAGGTAAATATTCGGGACGAGTCCTAAGAACCGCCCGGTCACGGTGAAAAATCAGATATGGGGAACTACAAGACAAGGCACCCAGATCCGACACTCTTCTAGCAGAGGCAATAGCCAGCAAGAACACCACCTTAAGGGAAAGCCACTTAAGGTCAGCTGAACCAAGAGGTTTAAATGGGGGCTCCTGCAATGCCTCCAAAACCACGACAAGTCCCAAGGAGCCACAGGCAGGACATAGGGAGGTTGGATACGCAACACACCCTGAGTGAAAGTATGAACATCAGGTAAAGTCGCAATTTTTCTCTGAAACCACACCGGCATGGCAGAAATATGAACCTTGAGGGAGGCCAGACGCAGGCCTAAATCTAGGCCCTGCTCCAGAAAAGCCAAAAGTTTGGCTGTACTATACTTGGAAGCGTCATAATTGTTAGATGCGCACCAAACAATGTATGAATGCCAGACCCTATGGTAAATCCGAGCAGAAGCCAGTTTCCGGGCCCGCAACATAGTTTTAATGACCTCTTCAGGAAAACCCCTAGCCCTCAAGACGGAAGCTTCAAGAGCCACGCCGTCAAAGATAGCCGGGCTAGGTCCTGGTAGACACAAGGGCCCTGAACGAGGAGGTCTGGGCATTGTGGAAGTAGAAGTGGACACTCTGACAATAGGCCTTGCAGGTCTGAGAACCAGTGCCGTCTGGGCCACGCCGGAGCTATGAGAAGCAGATTTCCTTTTTCTTGCTTGAACTTCCGAATTACCCTGGGCAGGAGTGACACCGGAGGGAACACGTACGGCAGCCAAAACCTCCACGGCACCGCCAGCGCATCCACGAATGCCGCTTGAGGATCCCTTGTCCTTGCTCCGTAGACAGGAACCTTGTGATTGTGTCGATACGCCATCAGATCCACATCTGGAAGACCCCACCTTTCCACGAGGAGTTGAAACATTTCTGGATGGAGGCCCCACTTGCCGGCATGCACGTCTTGATGACTGAGAAAGTCCGCTTCCCAATTCAGGACTCCCAGAATGAATATTGCCGATATTGCCGGTAAATGGCATTCTGCCCACTGTAGAATCCGTGAGGCTTCCTTCATTGCCAAACGGCTTCGAGTGCCGCCTTGATGATTTATGTAAGCCACTGTGGTGGCGTTGTCCAACTGTACTTGAACAGGACGGTTCTGAATTAAATGCTGGGCCAGGTTCAACGCATTGAAGACCGCCCGCAACTCCAGAATGTTGATCGTGAGGAGAGATTCCTCCTTGGTCCACCGACCCTGTAAGGAGTGCTGCTCCAGCACCGCGCCCCAACCTCTTATCCAACTGGGTCGTCAACAGGACCCAGTTGGATATCCAGAAGGGACGGTCCCTGCACAATTGTTGGTCCTAGAGCCACCAGAGCAGCGACAGAAGGACCTCCAGAGTCAATGAGATCATGTGAGACCTGATCCGGTGAGGCAGGCCATCCCACTTGGCTAGAATCAGCTTCTGGAGGGGGCGAGAATGGAATTGAGCATACTCCACCATGTCGAATGCGGACACCATGAGGCCCAGCACCTGCATAGCCGAATGTATCGACACTTGCGGACGAGAAAGGAAGCAACGAATCCTGTCCTGAAGCTTCAGAACTTTCTCCTGAGACAAGAACAACCTCTGGTTGTGAGTGTCTAACAGCGCTCCCAGGTGCACCATGCTCTAAGCAGGGACCAGGGAGGATTTCTTCCAGTTGATAAGCCACCCGTGGGCTTTTAGAAACCGGACCGTCATATCCAGATGACACAGGAGAAGATCTGGGGAATTTGCCAGGATTAACAAGTCGTCCAGATACGGCAGTATCCTGATCCCTTGACGGTGGAGTACCACCGTCATCACCGCCATAACTTTGGTGAAGACTCGCGGAGCCATTGTTAAACCAAAAAGGTAACGCCCGAAACTGGTAATGGATGTTGCCAATAGCAAACCTCAGGTATTGTTGATGTGACACTGCTATAGGAATATGCAGGTCAGCATCCTGTATGTCCAAGGAGACCATGTAGTCCCCAGGTTCCAAGGCCAGAACTATAGAGCGAAGGGTTTCCATACGGAACTTGGAAATCTTCACAAACCTGTTCAATGCCTTGAGGTTGAGAATGGGCCGGGAGGACCCATTCGGTTTCGGGACTAGAAACAGCGGAGAATAGTACCCCCGGCCCCTCTGAGCAAGAGGCACCTGTACTACGACTCCTGTATCCAGGAGGGTCTGTACCACCAAGTGTAGAGTTTTTGCCTTTGTCCGGTCCAAATGGACGTCTGTCTGGAAAAATCGATGAGGGGGTCGGTTTTTGAAGGCAATGGCGTAACCTCGAGTGACGACTTCCTGTACCCAGGCATCTGAAGTGGTCTTCAACCATTCCTGGGCATACCCTAGAAGCCGGCTTCCCACCCTGGGATCCCCCAGGGGGAGGCCCGCCCCATCTTGCGGCAGGCTTATCGTCTTGGCAGCTGGCTGATGGGCTGCCCAGGCTCTTTTGGGCTTCGGCTTACCAGGTTTGGAAGTGCGGGCCTGCTTATGGTACGCCTGACCTTTTGCTTTACCTGAAGGACGAAAGGGTTGAAAGGACGTACCTTTAGCCTTCGACACAGAAGGAGCGGTATTAGGTAGACAGGCAGTTTTGGCAGTAGCCAAGTCAGCCACTATCTTATTTAAGTCCTCCCCAAACAGAATATCTCCCTTGAAAGGGAGTACCTCCAGGGTTTTTCTAGAGTCCAGATCCACAGACCAGGATCTCGGCCACAATATCCGGCGAGCCAGGACTGACGTAGTAGAGGCCTTGGCTGCCAGGATACCGGCATCAGAAGCCGCCTCTTTAATATATCGAGAAGCTGTGACAATATATGACAAGCATTGTCTAGCAAGGTCAGAGGAGATTTCAGCTTCTAACTCCAAGGCCCATGCTTCAATAGCCTCAGCAGCCCATGAAGCTGCAATAGTAGACCTTTGTGCAGCACCTGTGAGGGTGTAAATCGCTTTTAGACAACCCTCCACACGTTTATCCGTAGGCTCTTTCAGAGACGTGACGGTAGTGACAGGTAGAGCTGAGGAAACCACCATCCTAGCCACATGTGAGTCCACTGGAGGAGGTGTTTCCCAATTCTTAGACAGCTCTGGCGCGAGGGGATAGCGAGCCAGCATCCCCTTTTGAGGCACAAACTTCGTACCCGGGTTTTCCCAGGGTTCCTGACGTATATCCACTAGGTGATCAGAGTGAGGTAAAACCTGTTTAACCACCTTCTGACGCTTGAACCTATCTGGTTTCTTAGGAAGCACGGATGGCTCGGGATCATCCGTAATCTGCAGAATTAACTTAATAGCCTCCAAAAGGTCAGGAACATCCACATGTGAACTACCCTCCCCATCAGCCGTATCTGAGTCAGAACCTGTGGGGTCAGTGTAAGTGCTGTCCTCATCACACGAGGTGTCAGTGACAGCAGTGGATTGTGAGGAGACGAGCGCTCGCCTAGAGGACCTCTTGGACTTAGGCGAGCGTTGGTCAGACTTTTTAGTAGTCAAGGACTGGTTCAATTTCTTTAATTGAGCAGATAAATCGTCCGCCCACGGCGGGTTAGCTGCAGTGCCCACATACGGTTGTACCGGCATTGGGGGTCCCATAGGGGGTGTTAGTTTATGAACTAGCGTATGCAGAAGCGTGGAAAAAGTGGCCCACGGTGGGTCAGTATGTGCCTCCGTTGCCACAGTCCCACTGGGGGGCAAGGAGCCCCCAGAACCAGAGCCCACAGCTGCTATATTCTCCTCATATGTGCCTGATGGCTTCAGCAACACCAGCAGTGTGTTCCGCCCCAGAACCGTTACCCTCAGAAGCAGACATGATATAACTTGCAGTATGAGGTAACACAGTACAATTATCAGCAGCACAATATCCCAAACCCAAACCCCTGCGCAGTGTAGTCAGCACTAGCAGAGATAAAGGAGAGATATGGTGACCAAATCACAGAGAAAAATACGTAGTACAGTATATCTTTGTGAAAATCCTATATTAGATAACACCTGACGCACCAAGCCCCCTCAGGTTATAGAATATAGGGATAGCAAGTTGAGTGAAAGACACGAGATGGACAACACTCAGCTATCAAATGCACACACAGAAGGTCACAGTTTGTACAATGCAGAGGTTATTACAAACAATAATACTGCACTGGACTAGCTTACACAGCTATATAACAGTAGATATAACAGTACACAGTAAGAACTGGATGTATATCACAGGGTAATTGTACTATAAAACCCTGACTAAATGCACTCTTTCTTAACTATCACTGTCTAAAAAGGCAGGTAGAATACTTAAGTGTCATGTAAAGGCACAGCGCTGACAACCAGGTGGCTTTACATAGGAGGATTTGCCCAAGCAGTCCCAGGAACAGTGAGCTGAGGGATAATGGCGATGCAGACACTGACTGGGAGTGAGGAAAAGACAGATATGCAGCTCCAGGACGGGAACATTTGCGGGAAATGGCGCCCTGGGGCTGGGGGAGGGGCTTCAGGTCTAAGCCTTATCTCCCTTGCTGGCAAAACCACTGGGTACTGTGGGCGATATAAGAAGTGGTTTAGAGAGAAAACCCGACCTGCGCCCATGCCCTGGTGATCTAGTGGGATGGCCTGTACTGCCACAGTGTCCACCGCCAGCGCGCACGGCCCGCCTCCCACTGACCGCGCCGGATCGCAATAAAGACCGGGTCCCGCGAGCGGTACCTACTTACCACCTCACGAAGCGCGGCCAGTCGATCCTGGAGAGCCCCAGCCGTGTGTGTCTAACATGAAGAAAACCGGAGCCTCCACTGTAGGTACCCGGCAACCAGCGCTCGGGAGTGTACAGCGCCGCTGGGGAGAGCTGGAGCTGCAGCAGTGAAAGTAGCAAAACATTTACCACCGCTGCTGCCCTTGAAGTCTTCACTTTTTACCTCATAAAAAGCTTTTCTCAGGGATGCTTGGAGCAGCCCCTCTGTTAAGTGCCTGCTTACTGCAGCACCAACTGACAAACTGAGCTCCTGTGCTGGGAGGCGGGGTGATATAGGAGGCGGCGCTGTGCATTCTGGGAACAGTCAAAGCTTTGAGTCTGTTGGTGCCTCGGATCAAGATCCTGCTCTACACCCCATTGTCCAGACTTGTGGAGCTCAGTGTACCCCGCAGCAGAAATATTGTTACTTACATACAAGGCTATTAACCATACTACACCAACATACATCTCTACACTTATCTCAAAATATCTCCCAACCCGGCCCTTTCACTCTTCACAAGATCTACGTCTCTCATCCACGCTCATTACTTGCTCCCATGCACGATTACAGGACTTTCTTCGAGCTGCACCCACTCTGTGGCATGCCCCTACACGTACAATAAGACTCTCCTCTAGTCTTCATACCCTCAAGCTTTCCTTGAAAACTCACCTATTCAGACAAGCTTATCATATTCCAGTACCGCTCACATTACCTTCATAGCGCTCCTATCCAATTATATCCTCACAGTACAGTCCACACATCCCCCACATATATTCTTTCTTCACTCTCCTTTCCCCTGAACCTGGTTCATCACTGCTGTGATGTGATATCATGCAGCCCATCAAGAACCTTTACAATCTGGTGAACAACTAAGCAATAGATAGCACCTATCCTTGTGTATCAATGCCTATTTCCCCATAGATTGTAAGCTTGCGAGCAGGGCCCTCCTCCCTCTATGACTGTTTATGTTTACCCAGTTTTGTCTTCTAATTGTGTCCAGTTGTAAAGCGCAACGGAATTTGCTGCGCTATATAAGAAACTGTTCATAAAAATAAATAAATAACATTTATTTCTATTTTTGATGTTATGTTGGATTAATGTGGGCCCTCCCATAGTGTTATTATATATTGACAAAGGTCTAGATCTCTCATTAATTTTTCCTCTGCTTCCATGCATGTGATGGAGACATGTCATTCTTTACCTGAAGATGTCTACATGTGTTTGCAGGTACTATTACAACATGCAGCTCAAAACAATGGTAGATGATGTCAGTTGGCCAGCACAACACACTGGGATTTATGCTAGGGGATGACGGCTGTTGGCCAGCACAACACGTTGGGATCTATGGTAGGAGATAATGGCAGTTGACCAACACAACACATTGGGATCTTTGGTAGGATATGATGGCAGTTGGCCAGCACAACAAATTGGGATCTATGTTAGGATATGAAGGTAGTTAGCCAGCATAACACATTGGTATCTATGGTAAGAGATGATGGCAGTTGGCCAGCAAAACACATTGGAATCTATGGTAGGAGGTGATGGCAGTTGGCCAGCACAAGGCACTGGGATCTATGGTAAGAGATGATGGCAGTTGGCCAGCACAACACATTGGGATCTATGTTAGGATATGAAGGCAGTTAGCCAGCATAACACATTGGAATCTATGGTAAGAGATGATGGCAGTTGGCCAGCACAACACATTGGGATCTATGGTAGGAGGTGATGGCAGATGGCCAGCACAACACATTTGGATTTATGGTAGGAGATGATGGCAGTTGCCAGCACAAGGCACTGGAATCTATGGTAGGAGATGATGGCAGTTGGCCAGCACAACACATTGGGATCTATGTTAGGATATGAAGGCATTTGGCTAGCACAACACATTGGGATCTATGGTAGGAGGTGATGGCAGATGGCCAGCACAACACATTGGGATCTATGATAGGAGATGATGGCAGTTGACCAGCACAAGACATTGGGATCTTTGGTAGGAGGTGATGGCAGTTGGCCAGCACAACACATTGGCTCTTGTATCTGTTGTAGGAGTTGCAGCTGCAATTATATGCAAATACTGTCATCTGTCCTTCCCCTAGTGTAGTTACCTGTATCTGAATGTTCAAAGACTGAGATGCCCACTCTTTGCATCTCTTCACGCTGTAATACCAGTGTTTCTATGGCAGGTGCATTTACTCCATCTCACTATGGCCTCCTATGCCTGCGTCTGTGAATGCAGCCACTTGCATTGACATGCCCACGACATTCTCATTACACGCCCGTGAGACTGACATTTATTGTGTGCACCTCTAGCCACCTTCCAGTCACCACCAAAAAATGCCCATACTTTTCTGCCCCACTTCTGATACAGCCTAGACCAATCGTAGCAGCACCTGTGTGGGTACACGCTATGTAATGCATGCATCATAGGCCTTATAGATATTTTTGCCCATGCACAGTTAAAAAAGTTTGTTTAACTACATGAACATCAGCATTGCGTGCAGATTGTGAGTGACTCAGAATCATCCTCTAGTGTGCATGTACAGCCTCATCCATTTCATGTGAGCAGCCTGCATGAATCTGAAGAGGACCTTCTAACCTAACAATTGTGATAAAAGCGCTGGTACGGTTGTACACTGGATTTTTGTCCCAGGTTTCTGACCTATATGATTTAAAACCCTCGTAAAATGTATGTGATTGCAAAACAGACTGGGTAAATGTTTTGAGCTTTAGTAAAAGCCAGTTAAGTGTTCCTTGGGTTATGGATGGTGAGAGAGGGAAGGCTCCAGAAACTTGGCCCATTTTTGAGTCTTAAGGTCTTCATCCTGATATTAGGCTAATTAGTGCTTGCGTCTGTAGATGCCTATAAAGTTGAGTCAGGGCTTTAATCATGGACGCACTTTCTGGTCAAACAGGTAGCAAGCACACCTTTACCCAGGCGCTGTCCTAAATATAAAGGTATAATTACCAACCAATTAAATTTTATTATAAATGTATACTCTCATAAATACAGTAGGTACACTATCATATATATAATATATGTCTCAGCAGCTACTTGAATAAACCTTTGTTGTGGTTTATAACATTACAAAGAAAAAATAAACAAGCAGCGATAGAGACACATAGATATAATATATATTGGTATCACTGACCATTCAAGTGAATATAAAAGTTTCGATGATGTTAGCATATGTTAAAATTAATTTATTAAGTTAAAACACAAGAAGATATTGGAAATAGTAATAAAGTTGCTATTACAGCAGCATAAAACATATATGATACATTAAATAGACTTTTAAGAACTGAATTAATAAGTTGCAACCGGTATTGTTGATATTACGTCTCAATATAATTTCCGGACTATATGGCATATAAATTGACTCCTACTATAAGCATATATACAGTAAATATATGTGTCATATGAATTGACTCCTACTATAAGCATATATAAAGTATATAAGTGTATGCGACATATGATTTGACTCCTACTATAAGTATATATAAGTATATGCGTCATATGAATTGTCCCCTATATGTGTCAAACAAACAAACAAACAAATACTGTAATGTTGCATGAATGTAAACATTATTTTGAATAATAAAACAATAAAAAAAAGTAAAAACTGCTTACAATTTATTAGTAATCTTGTGAATTTATTAAACTCACAAAAAACCCCATGTCAATTGAATTCCATTTTAGCAAAATATATCCGGAGCTAAGGTTCATTAAGAATTAAGTTATTATGGCAAAAATCCTATATCTGAAAAAGCATACAGAGGTCACACTCTGAGTTGCATCAAACATCTGTAAAAGTTCACCATGAAATGTCATTGCAAATAAACTTTTACGCTTCCAATTACATTAAACATAGCTGAGAAATGTTCCTCCGGGAAAAGGAATGAAGGTCTTAAGATCTCATTATTGATATCTCCTGTCACCTTTGATACTGAAGGTCTACAAAGTAGTTAATGTGTCCAAAGAGCAGGTTTTGTAATTCTCCAACAGATGTTAAAGAAAAAATATACAAACATTGAAAATGATAAATAACAATACTGTCTTAAGACAACCATACACTAACGGATAATAATTCCAACCACCCAACTACTGTAGTTGACTGATTGGAACTATGGGCCTAATTCAGCATGGGTCGTAGATGTCCGAAAAATCGCACATCTACAACCCATCACACTGACATGCGGGGGGATGCCCAGCACAGGGCAAGTCCGCCCCGCATGCCGGGTGCTGCCCCCCTGCAAACATGTGAGTGTATTGCACAACGGTGATGCTCTCTCATGTTTAGGATTGCCCTCTGCCTGCGCATCCAAGCTGCTAAGGCAGGTGGTAACCCGCCATCTTTTGGGTCGCAAACAGTCGCCACGGCCTGCCCCGCAAACAGTCCAGACAGGCCAGCTTTGTCTGGACTGTGCCCCCCCAATGCCACCGTGATGCGCCTAAAACACTGCCACGACGCCCCCTTCCGCCCCGTGAATACCTCTGACTGTCAATCGGGCAGAGGTGTTCACACATGTGAGATGCCATCGCATCTCACTGTGTGCGCACGCGCAGTGCGGCATCTGCACGTGCGCATAGTGCAGAGGGCATCAGCATGCAAACGCTGCTGCAGCAAACGCTGGCCTGGGGCTGGTTGGAGGCATTTTGGTTGGAGGCCATGCTGCAGGGAATTTCTCTATGGTCCTCCATCCCAGGCTGTCAATGCCCATTGCTGGTTTCCCCAAAATCAGGGGGGCCCCACATTGGGGTCCTCCCTGGTCTCTAACGTGCCAGTACTGGTTACAAATCGGGGGGACCCTTGCGGTTCTCCAAGTGCTTTGGTAGCCAAGCCATGCTTTGTCCTGTATTTCACTATACAAAATTGTAGAGAAAAAAATGGTTTATTGAAAAAAAAATGTCTAAACGAAAATACAAATGTTTTAATATGTGTGTGTGTGTGTGTGTGTGTGTGTGTGTGTGTGTGTGTGTTTTTAAATATGTATAAATAAGCAGACATTGTCCACCTACTTAAATTACATCACAAGGAAAGAAGTTGGCTGATCTACTGAAAAAGTTGGGTGGTTGGCTGGTCTGATGAAAAAGAGTTGGTTAGGTGTATGGAGTACCGTTTTATACCACCTTTCCACTAGCTTAAAAAACCCAGGGTTTTGCATGGGAGCGCGCATCGACCCGTTTTTTGGGTAGTAGGAACATCTACCTCACAAAAAAACCCGGGTAAAAAACAAACAAACCTGGGTCGGACCCGGGAATGACCCGGGTAAGGGTGCAGTGTTAACCAGGTCATCCGACCTGGGACACATTTACAGCATGCCTTGAGCCCATACCTCTTTAACCGCAGTGTGCACCAACTTAGAGTCTTCTTTCTTTTTGTCTTTGTGTTGTGCCCATATCAACCAATCAGATTCTAGCTATTACCTCTCTATATCATCCTATAAAATAATGGACAGAATTTGATTGGTTGCTATGGGCAATACTACCACTTGTCTGTTTTAGAAGTTTAGCAAATCTACCCCTTGGACTGAATGTTGCCCCACTCGCTCATCTCAAGAATACCACAATTTTACAAGCATTACAAACCTTGCATGCTGTTCCTACTGAATTTAAAAAAAACAACAAGATATCCCCTGGCGCTAATTAAAAGTTTCATTATTTTACAAAGAATATAGTGGAGCATGGTTACATTATATTGCTGAAAAAGATCAGAATAAGATAAATGTCTTTGTGTTAATATGTCTGTGATTACTGCTATGTGTAAAATATTATGCTTTGAATAACAAATTTTTATCTACAGATGGGTCCTCCGTTATCTTGGCTGTGTCTGCGCCTAGACGGAGGTTTAGTCACGCCTAGGCGATAGCTTAGGTGCTGAGTTTAATCACGGACAGGCGCGTTGAGGCACAATTACATACTCAGCATGCAATACACATCTCCACCACTGGGTGGCTAATGCTCCACTGATCCAGTACTTTAGGTTGAATAGCGGGGGATTGATCTACAGTATAAGCTCTGGCAAATGGTCAGTGATGACTGTAATGTTAATATACAGTCCTGTACTGCATACTGTACACACAGATGGTGACCAATGGTCAGACGGAGAGAGTAAAAAAATAATAATAGTTTATACAGACGCAAATGAACATGTTAAAACACTTGTGTATGCAGATGCAACTAATGTGTGAGAGGAATAATGTAGCTCATTGACTTTTAAGTATGTACAGTATACTAAATACCGTGTTTTGCAATATGAGTGTCTGAGTCCCCTAACGGCATAAACGAACACCAATGGAAAGGAATCGCTGCTTGCCTTACTTTTACACATGAACTTGTGTATCTTCTATGCAGCGACGTGGGCAAGCGGTGAAGGCTCCCGTCTCCCACGCTGAGAGTCCCGGGTTGGATTCCCAAAGTACCAATCTATATTTTTTTTCCCCCTGACATTCACTTTATTAATTTTTTTTCTCTTTGTAATCCATTGCAATACATTCAGTGGAAGGAGGCACACAGGTTTCACATAAATCAGGGTACATCTGCATGAGCATCTGATTCTGCTATCTAAAATACACAGAGGTAATGAGCACCCGTAGGCATACCAATAAATATAAATGAGTGTATCCTGACGCAATTAACTGTTCGAGCAACACAGTAGTGTAGATCATCGGCGATAGAGAATCTGTGTTGTACAGTACTTTATGAGAAGGGATCACTGCTACTGTACCATTTACACACCTATCAATGCGACTGCAGTTCTCTATGTGATTTTCATATACAGTATACTGTAAAAATGTGTTGCACATTTATTGTAACCTGACCTCCCTCCCTGTCTATTGTATGAAGTTGTGTCTGCACTTCTTATCAGCTCTTTATTAACTTACTGTCTACATTAGTACTGTGTTGCCAATTTATTGTAACCTGACCTCCCTGTCTGTGAAATGAGAAGGGGGAAGCGGAATGGGGGTGGGGGGAGGTGTTGGCTAAATACCATGTCATGCAGAAAGTATTCATTCTATCATCTGCTGAAACGTCCAATATGAGTGTCCAAGTCCCCTACACAAAAACCAATGTGAAGGGATCACTGCTTACAGTACATTTACACATGAGCTAGTCCAGTTGTCATGAGCCGTCGTGTCCGAGGGGTGAGGTGTGCTGCTTGCCATGCTAAGAGTCCCAGGTTTGATTCCCACAGTGTGAATACATGTTTGTTTTTTTCTGACACTTTACTTTTTTTTTTTTTTAATCTATAGTAACATACCATCACATTTTGACAACTTGCTATGAGTTCGAGTCCGGTGTACTGTAAAGTGCATAGAGCTCCCCTAGCCCTATCGCCCCTGTGTATTTTAGCTAGGGGGATTGTGACACTCCTTCAGCATTGCCCTGAAACTTGCAAAACCTGTGCCGTCGCTCGCTCCATAGCTGAGGGCTTCCACGAGGCAAGGAGTCACAGGTGGTAGCCATTTCAATCGAGTTTGCCTTGCTACAGAATTGTATGTGTACCGTACAGTGTATAGAACCTTATCCTCATTGCTGCTGTATATTTTCCAGTAGAAATGCTCCTGCAGCTTTGCCCTGCTTTATGTAAAACTTGTGGGCATACATCTATTGAATATGAAAGTATAGTACAGTACGATAGATACAAAAATAAAAATAATAATAAAGTGTCTGGAAGAAACTAACATGCATTCGTACTTTAGGAATTGAACCCGGAACTCTAAGCATGGGAAGCGGAACACTTCACCACTCGGACACATCGCTACCGACAGATGAATAAGCTTATTGGTTTTGATTATGCCGTAATGGCTATGGGATTAGGACGCTAACATATAATATTCCTAACATCAATAGGCCTCAATGTATTTGTAACACGCCCATTTGCGTCTGTGTACACTACTGGTTTTATTTGTTGATTTGTACGCGGGACTTGGACGCTCACATATTCCACAGAGCTGCATGTTACAGCATCAGCGTCCTGATATGATTATGTTAGTGAGGACAGAGCTGCATGTTACAGCAGCAGCGTTATGATATGATTATGTTAGTGATGACAAAGCTGCATGTTACAGCATCAGCATCATGATATGATTATGTTAGTGAGGACAGAGATGCATGTTACAGCATCAGTGTCATGATATGATTATGTTAGTGAGGACAGAGCTGCATGTTACAGCATCAGCATCATGATATGATTATGTTAGTGAGGACAGAGCTGCATGTTACAGCATCAGCGTCATGATATGATTATGTTAGTGAGGACAGAGCTGCATGTTACAGCGTCAGCATCATGATATGATTATGTTAGTGAGGACAGAGCTGCATGTTACAGCAGCAGCAGCGCCATGATATGATTATGTTAGTGAGGACAGAGCTGCATATTACAGCATCAGCGTCCTGATATGATTATGTTAGTGAGGACAAAGCTGCATGTTACAGCATCAGCGTCCTGATAGGATTATGTTAGTGAGGACAGAGCTGCATGTTACAGCATCAGCGTCCTGATATGATTATGTTAGTGAGGACAGAGCTGCATGTTACAGCAGCAGCGTTATGATATGATTATGTTAGTGAGGACAAAACTGCATGTTACAGCATCAGCGTCCTGATATGATTATGTTAGTGATGACAAAGCTGCATGTTACAGCATCAGCGTCATGATATGATTATGTTAGTGAGGACAGAGCTGCATGATACAGCAGCAGCGTTATGATATGATTATGTTAGTGAGGACAGAGTTGCATGTTACAGCATCAGCGTCATGATATGATTATGTTAGTAAGGACAGAGCTGCATGATACAGCAGCAGCGTTATGATGTGATTATGTTAGTGAGGACAGGGCTGCATGTTACAGCATCAGCATCATGATATGATTATGTTAGTGATGACAAAGCTGCATGTTACAGCATCAGCGTCATGATATGATTATGTTAGTGAGGACAGAGCTGCATGATACAGCAGCAGCGTTATGATATGATTATGTTAGTGGGGACAGAGCTGCATGATACAGCAGCAGCGTTATGATGTGATTATGTTAGTGAGGACAGAACTGCATGTTACAGCAGCAGCGTTTTGATATGATTAGGTTAGTGAGAACAGGGCTTCATGTTACAGCATCAGCATCATGATATGATTATGTTAGTGAGGACAGAACTGCATGTTGCAGCAGCAGCGTTTTGATATGATTATGTTAGTGAGGACAGGGCTTCATGTTACAGCGGGATCCGAACCCCCCCCCCCCCGAACTTCACCCATTTTACACGGTTCCGAGGCAGCCTCGGATCTTCCCACCTTGCTCGGTTAACCAGAACGCGCCCGAACGTCATCATCCCGCTGTCGGATTCTCGCGAGATTCGTATTCTATATAAGGAGCTGCGCGTCGCCGCCATTTTCACTCGTGCATTGGAGATTGAACGGAGAGGACGTGGCAGCGTTCTCTCCCTGAAAAGCTCCGTAATCTGTACTCAGTGTGCTGCAAATATCTGTGCTCAGTGTGCTGCAAATAATCTGTGCTCAGTGTGCTGAAAATATCTACGTTCTCTGCCTGAAAACGCTCCATATCTGTGCTCAGTGTGCTGCAAATATCTGATCAGTGTGCTGCATTGTGGGGACTGGGGACCACCAGTATAAGTATATACATGATGTGGCCATTCACTGGTACCTGGTGACAGAACGTATACTGGATTCCCCCACAATGTAACTTTATATCTGTCATCTACATACATGATGTGGTCATTCACTGGTACCTGGTGACCGAACGTATACTGGATTCCCCCACAATGTAACTTCATATCTGTCACCTATATACATGATGTTGTCATTCACTGGTACCTGGTGACAGAACGTATTCTGGATTCCCTCACAATGTAACTTTATATCTGTCACCTATATACATGATGTGGCAATTCACTGGTACCTGGTTACAGGACGTATACTGGATTCCCCCATAATGTAACTTTATATCTGTCACCTATATACATGATGTGGTCATTCACTGGTACCTGGTGACAGAACATATACTGGATTCCCTCACAATGTAACTTTATATCTGTCACCTATATACATGATGTGGTCATTCACTGGTACCTGGTGACAGAACGTATACTGGATTCCCCCACAATGTAACTTTATATCTGTCACCTATATACATGATGTGGTCATTGACTGGTACCTGGTGACAGAACGTATTCTGGATTCCCTCACAATGTAAATTTATATCTGTCACCTATATACATGATGTGGCCATTCACTGGTACCTGGTGACAGAACGTATACTGGATTCCCCCACAATGTAACTTTATATCTGTTATCTATATATATGAATGTGGTAATTCACTGGTACCTGGTGACAGAACGTATTCTGGATTCCCCCACAATGTAACTTTATATCTATCACCTATGATGTGGCCATTCACTGGTACCTGGTGACAGAACGTATACTGGATTCCCCCACAATGTAACTTTATATCTGTCACCTATATACATGATGTGGTCATTCACTGGTACCTGGTGACAGAACGTATACTGGATTCCCTCACAATGTAACTTTATATGTGTCACCTATATACATGATGTGGCCATTCACTGGTACCTGGTGACAGAACGTATACTGGATTCCCCCACAATGTAACTTTATATCTGTCATCTATATAATAATTATAGTAGTATAGTAGGCCATTGCTGTATCTTGCAGCTCTGTGTCACTGCAAGTATCCATTCCATATCTGTGCGGCATTTTTATGAGCAGTATATATAGTATTACAGTGCAGCATTTTGGGGACTAACAGTATATAGTTGTACAGTAGGCCGTTGCTGTATCTTGCAGCTCTGTGTCACTGCAAGTATCCATTCCATATCTGTGCGGAATTTTTGTGAGCAGTATATATAGTATTACAGTGCAGCATTTTGGTGACCCAACAGTATATAGTTGTGTACAGTAGGCCATTGCTGTATCTTGCAGCTCTGTGTCACTGCAAGTATCCATCCATTCCATTTTCTTCCAGTGATTTGGACCAATAATACCATTGATTAGAACGAATAATTCCAGTGATTTTGTCATTTTCTTCCAGTGATTTGGACCAATAATACCATTGATTAGAACGAATAATTCCAGTGATTTTGTCATTTTCTTCCAGTGATTTGGACCAATAATACCATTGATTAGAACGAATAATTTCAGTGATTTTGTCATTTTCTTCCAGTGATTTGGACCAATAATACCATTGAGTAGAACAAATAATTCCTGTGATATTGAGGTGTTTGTGTCGTTAGCTTAGCCGTCCAGCGACCACAGTGCACCTCTTTTTCTCTTTTCTTTGCATCATGTGCTGTTTGGGGCCAATTTTTTTAAGTGCCATCCTGTCTGACACTGCAGTGCCACTCCTAGATGGGCCAGGTGTTTATGCCGCCCTCTTGGGTCGCTTTGCTTAGTCATCCAGCGACCTTGGTGCAAATTTTAGGGCTAAAAATCGTATTGTGAGGTGTGAGGTGTTCAGAATAAACTGGAAATGAGTGGAAATTGTGGTTATTGAGGTTAATAATACTATAGGATCAAAATGACCCCCAAATTCTATGATTTAAGCTGTTTTTGAAAAAAAAAACCACCCGAATCCAAAACACACCCGAATCCGACAAAAAAATTTCAGGGAGGTTTTGCCAAAATGCATCCGAATCCAAAACACGGCCGCGGAACCGAATCCAAAACCAAAACCCGAAAAATGTCCGGTGCACATCTCTAGTGAGGACAGGGCTGCATGTTACAGCATCATGATATGATTAGATTAGCTGAAGGCTGCATAAGCCTGAGGCCATATAATAGCCCAACTTTTTGTGATTGGTTGTGTGATGACTAAGCAGTTGCTAGGCAGATCATATTTTCCGGTGGGTTTTTTCCTATAGGATCAGAGGGTTGTCAGTCAGGCTGTAAGGGGTTGGTCTCAGGAGAGTATATAGGGCAGGGTCATGTGCCTCATACTTCCTCTTGCCATTTCTTATTGTATGGCCCAGGAAGGCTGAGTATACTGCTCAATTGTGTTCTTATATATTGTTTGTTTTTTCAGATATTGTTTTCCATTTGCTGCCCCCCCCCCTTGTTTCTCCTACTTTCCTCATTGTTCTGTTGGGTCCTCGTTTGCTCTGTGCCCCTCCATGCCGCATCCACGCCGCTCCGCTCCCCCATCCCGTCGCCTCATGGAGGCTGTGGACACCCCTCGCGCCCGCTCCCGCAGTGTGGCCCCTCGGTGGTTGCTTCCGGCGGCAGCAGTTTCTCGGCAGGGCCAGGCCGCTGCGGCCCGCGCCCCTGCTAGTAAGGACCGTGCGGCCGGCGGCCGCTCTGCTAGTGCTGCTGAGGTGCGCGGCTCAGCCGGGCCACGGTCGCGGGCGTCCCCGGCGCCCGCTGCGCGCCGGGTGGCTCCTTCACCCGGCGCGTTGGTCGGCACCGCATCTCCCCTTCTCTCCCCGCCGGCGGCTCCACATGGCGGCGCGGGCGCCCACGTGGTACCCGGCGTCCGCCTCCGTACCGCGGTGGGGGAGGGGGAGCATATAATCCAGAGGGGGGTGATTGGTGTATGGCCGCACGGTGCTCTTGGGCCCTCCAATGCACAGGTCGGGACGGATGCGGTGGGGCCCCTCCCTGCGGGGGGGGGGGGGCGTTTTCCCCCGCTTATAGTATTGGGGATGGGGTGGTGGGGACTGGCCTAGGGGTTTTCCGAGGAACGGGTGTGACTGGGGCCGGGGATCTTGCAGCGGGAGCCTTGATACTTGGCCCCTCGTTACACGTGCCGCATCTTCCCGCGCTGGCGTCCCCGGGCATCGGGCTCCAGGCTCCTCCCCCCGGCACGGTGGGTGCGGTGCAGCTTGTGGCTACGCAGTCGTCGGTTGCTGCGGCTTTCCAACTATCTGGCCCTCCGCTGGCGATAGCCGCGCCTCAGGGTTTTGCTGGGGGTAATTTTTCCCTGGCGGCCTTCCCTGGCCGCTTGCGCAGGCGTTTCCCGCGTCGTCTGGAGCGCCTTTCCTGGGGCTCACGATGCCGTCCTCGCCGCACTTTTCTCCGTACTTTGCTGGCTCGGCCTTTGGGGTCCAACCCACTTGGTCGGTCAGCGGCCCCCGGGTTGCGGTACCCCCCCCCCCCCGACCTTTGCGGGCTCGTATGCTGGGTCCTCCTCGGCTGGGGCGGACCCGTTGGCCCACTTTTGGCAGCCGCCCCCGCTCCCTCTCCGTTCCATGCGGGGTCGTCCGGATTTCCCGGGGCGGTCGGTCACCTTCCACCTCCCGTGTGGCGTCCTGCCTACACCGTGGGTGGCGCGGCGGGGGTCGGATATGCCTTCCCCCACTCCGTTTCGGCACCCTCCATAAGAGGTCCCCTCCCGCCTCTTCCCACAGGCCCCCATACGTCGGTCGACGGTGCTTTGCCCCCCCTCCCGCCTGTTACCCCCATTTTAGTTGATGCGCTGGTTTCTCCGGCGCCTGTTGTCCCTTCTGTTTCCTCCTCACAGGTGCTACATGGATCCGGGTCTTCATCGCGGAGGGGCATGAGGTCGGAGAGGGCCGCGGCCGCGGCATTGGCGGGTACCGTTCCGCCGCCGGAGTCGGGTGTAACGGGCGAGGCTGTTCCGGGTTCCTCGGGCACTGGTGAGCACGCTATTATTTCCCATTGTTCTTCTAGCTCTTCTTCCACCTCTACTAGCAGTGTTTCTTCAGGTTCTCCGCGGCGCCCGCGTAAGCTGGCTAGACTTATCGCGCGGCGCGTGGCTAAGGAATCGCGAAAGGCGACAGCGCCGGCGGTTCCCTCTGACCCCCCAACACGGCCGTTACTCGGGGGGTGCGCAAGAGGATGCGGGAAAAAATTAGGAAGGGGAAGTATGTTGACATCTTCACCCTTACGGATGAGATGCGGCAGGCTTTCGAGGCAGCTAAGAAGCCGGGGGGCATGGGTGAGAGTGCGTTCCGTAATTTTCACCAGTGGTTGCGGGGTTTCTTGGTTTTTACGGCTTGCTACACCGAATCGCGGCCCGCAGAGTATCCCAATTTGGTCAAATATTTATTTTTGGTGCATGACATGTACTTAAAAAAATCCAAGGGTTTCGCTTGGCAGGATTACGACGAGAAATTCCGTCGTAATCAGGATGGCAACCCCATTCTGCCCGCAGGGTTTAAGGATGTCGAAGTGTGGTTGGAAGTTACCCAACAGGTCAAGCCCTCCACGGACACTGCGGTCAAGAAGCCCGCGGCAACCGTGGTGTCGGTTTCCCGGTCATCAGGGAAGGGCAAGTGTTTTGCCTACAACGAAGGGAAATGCACTAGGGGCGTTAATTGTCGTTTTCGCCACTCCTGTAAGTTGTGCGGGGCCGGTCACCAGGCCAAAGACTGCTCCTCGGCAGCGAGCGGTAAGCCCTCCGCCCCAGCCGAGGCCGGTGGAGTTGGTAAATAAGGCCCCCTCCCCTATTCTAGTGCCCGAATTGCGTCGCTGGCTTCGTTTATACCCCGACAGGTTGGCGGCATTGTTCCTTTTAGAGGGTTTTCAGCATGGTTTTCGCCTGCCCATTTCGGATTCGGTGCACGTGGTGGCGCGCCAGAATTTGAAGTCGGCTCGCGAACACCCGCATGAGGTCCGGCGGAAAGTAGACGCGGAGATCAGCTTGGGGCGCATGTGTGGGCCCTACATTTTTCCTCCTCTTCCCTCCTTGTGTGTCTCCCCCATGGGGGTGGTGCCCAAGAAGGTCCCGGGTAAGTTCCGCTTGATACAGCACTTGTCGCATCCTCCTGGCGTTTCGGTTAATGACTCCATTCCCGAGGCCGTGTGCAGGGTGCGTTATCAGTCTTTTGATGACGCTCTGCGCTTGGTACGGGACTGTGGTCCAGGGGCCCTGTTGGCAAAATTGGACGTGGAATCGGCTTTTCGGCTCCTGCCCCTCCACCCGGATTCCCTGCGTTTCCTGGGTATCAAATTGGGGGACGAGTTTTACGTGGATCGGTGTCTCCCCATGGGCTGTTCGGTCTCCTGTGCCTATTTTGAGAGATTTAGCACATTTTTGCACTGGTGCGTCCAAGCCTCCTCCGGGCAACCCGGGGTGGCCCATTACCTGGACGATTTTCTCTTTATGGGCCCAGGGGGAAGTTTGGTCTGTGGCGATATCCTGGCGGTGGCTAGGTCCTTGTTCGACAGCTTGGGAGTTCCCATAGCGCAGGACAAGTGTGAGGGTCCCTGCAGTTGCCTTAGCTATTTGGGAATCGAAATTGACACGGTGGCGGGTTGTTGTCGCCTCCCCGATGACAAAGTGCGGAAGCTGTTGGGCTTAATTCACGATTGTTTAGGCAAGCGCAGGGTTCGGCTTAAGCAGGTACAGTCTTTGCTGGGTTCTTTCAACTTTGCAAGTCGGTTTATCCCCATGGGGAGGGTTTTCTGTCGCAAACTTAAACGGGCCACGGCGGGGACGGTCCGGCAGCATCACACCGTATACCTTTCCCGTGAGATCAGGGATGATTTGCGGATTTGGGTTTCTTTCCTGGTATCCTTCAACAGGGAGGTGTTGTGGCCTCCTCCTTGTTGTTCCAACAGTTTGATCCAGTTGTTCACGGATGCTTCGGGTAGTCAGGGCTTTGGGGCGTTTTTTGCCGGGGCATGGTGTGCTGCTGCTTGGCCGTCCTCTTGGGTGACACGGGGTTTCACCAAGAATCTCCTGTTGCTGGAGTTGTTCCCGATCATAGTTGCCCTTGAGTTGTGGGCCGGTCAGTTCTCGAATCGGGACATTTCGTTCCGTTGCGACAACTTGGGGGTGGTGCACGCTATCAATAACCAGCGTTCGTCCTCTCCACAGGCTTTGCGGCTGTTGCGTCATATGGTGTTAGTTTGCTTGCGGCGCAATATTAATTTCAGGGCCCGTCACGTTCCCGGTGCCGACAACAGAATTGCGGATGCGTTGTCTCGGTTCCAGTTTGATAGATTCCGGGCGTTGGTTCCGGGAGCGGCGGCGGAGGGTTTACCGTGCCCGCCTTCTGTCTGGCAGATTGTCGAGTTGGGTTAGCTGCTCTGGCCAGGTGTGCGTTGGCTCCTTCCACGCTCAGGGCGTATGATGCGGCCTGGCGTGATTGGTCGGCCTTTCAAAGTAGGTACGATGTGACAGGTGAGTCCCCGGCTGACGTTTTGCTGGTCTTTGTTTGGGAACATTATCAGAGGGGTAGGTCAAAGGCGGCCATGTCTGCTGCCCTTGCGGGCATTGCTTTTCACTCTCGGCTCCGCGGGATGACGGACCCCACCGGGTCTTTTGTCCTTTCCAGAGCGCTTAAAGGATGGGCTAGGATGCGTCCGGCGCCCGCGGACTCCCATAGACCCGTGACGTTGCAGCTTCTAACGGAGTTGCTGCGTGTGCTGCCTCAAATTGCGATCTCGGAGTTCGAGGTGGCTCTATTTAGATGTGCTTTTGCGCTAGCTTTCTTTGGGGCTTTCCGGGTGAGCGAGTTAGTGGCGTGCAGTAAGGCATCTCGTGACTCCGGTATGCTTTACGGGAATGTGCGCCTGCAGGATGGCCTGTTGCTCTGTAGGATTGTGCGGTCCAAGACAGATCAAACAGGTCGGGGTCGCTGGGTGTCCTTGGAGGCCCGGGAGGAAGCGAGTGTGTGCCCGCTGAGGTTGGCACAGGAGTATCTCCGGTTGAGGCCTTCAGGGGGCGACCAGTTGCTGGTGCACGCGCACGCTGGCCCGCTGACGAAGTTTCAATTTGCTGCAGTGTTTAAGAAATGTTTGGAGGCGCTTGGCCTGCGAGGGGCGGACTTCGGTACCCATTCCTTTCGGATTGGGGCGGCTACCCATGCAGCGGCTACGGGCTCATCCCCTGCGGCTATTCGGGAGCTGGGCCGTTGGAAGTCTGCCTCCTATAAGTCTTATGTCCGTTGTGATAAGATGTAGTTGCGCCTGTTGCGCTAACCCAAAAACTTGTTTACTCGTCGGTTTTTGAACGCTTACCGTTCAGGAATCGAGGGTGTGAAGTGAATTTTTAAATATTCCTCCGAGGGGGCCTAATTTCAATTGGCTGTTCTCTTAAGGTCCACGGGAGGTTTTTTGAGTTTTCTCCTTCTCTTGGGTTATTTTGTTTATTGCATTATCTATGTTTTGTATTCAAATTTCTGATGTTAGGGTGTTTTTCTTTTTCAGCTGTCGTTGATTTTGGGGAGCATGTGTGGCTGGTTGGCCATTCTTATGTGTTTTGGGCGGCGAGGCATCCCATGGCTCTTAGGGCGGCTGATGTTTTCGGATCTAGGGAGTTGCGTTGGATAGGTGTCAGGGGCATGCTTTGGGGTGATTTGTTGCAGATCCTTTTTCATCGTGAGCGCAGCTGGGGTCGCCCTAGTTGCATCGTCCTGCATTTAGGTGGCAATGATTTGGGCCGAGTTAAGGGCATAGATTTGATTTTGTCCATTAAGGCGGATTTGGTGGCAATTCGTTGTCACTGGCCAGGAGTCTGTATTGTTTGGTCGGAGATAGTTCCGCATCTTCATTGGCGGGGTGCGGTGCGTTTCTCAACTCTGGAGAAGGCTCGCAAGAAGGTGAATTCGGCGGTGTCTCTGTTCATTAGGGCCATAGGGGGAGTAGCTGTCAGGCATCCTTTACTTGTGCTGCGTAACCGGCAGTTCTACAAGGAGGATGGGGTCCATCTTTCTCCGGACGGAGTGCAGGTTTTCCTGGAAGATGTTTTTGGTCCTTTTCGTTAGGTTTCTTTAGTTTGTTCTTAGTTTGTTCTTCTTGTTTTGTTCGGATGGCGGTGGCGGTTTTGTAAACCTTTGGTGGCGGGAAGTCGCTACCAACCAGCGGTCAAACAGGCATAAGTGGTCATTGTGGGGCACCCTCTTTAGAAGGACGGCAGGTGTGTCCTTCTCTTGCGGTTGGACATTTAGACGTTCCCCTGCGGGAACCGAACGTTTGCCAGAGAAAAGAGTGGTGAGGCCAGCACAATGCGGGTTATGCAGGAAGGAGGCGGGGTCTGGGTACTCCCCTCCTTGGTTTTGGTGGTTTTCATCTAGGTGACTGGAGCTGGTATCTGGTAGCGACTTTTCCTTTGCCATCCTCCAATCTAAATTTAAGTTCACAATCTAAATTAATTCCATTTCAATTACAATTATAGTTTAAAGAGTTGGTCAGCGATCAATAAATATCGTCTGACCTTTAACTCCAGCTACCGTGTCCGTGTCTTTATTTCAGTGTTGTGTCAATTTATTTTAGTGATAAGCTAGCTTAAGAAAGGTTAAGGTAATCACAATAAAGTTATGGGCGCCTTATGTTAGTGAGGACAGGGCTGCATGTTACAGCATCAGCGTCATATGATATGATTATGTTAGTGAGAATAGAGCTGCATAAGGAAGGCAGAAATTTTATGATATGATTATGTTAGTGATAATGTGACATGAGTAGTTCATGATGTATGGAGGTGGATGTTTGGATAGTTACTTAACAATGACAAATAAAACTGAAAAAAAGTAGTAATAATGTGATGTGTAATGCACAATGTGTACATCAGATAAACAACATTTCCATCTCACATGTATTTAAATGCTGACTAAAGTGTAACTTGCCGTATGAAATCTCCTGTTAAAATGAAACAAAGTATTGTTTATTATAGGATTTATTTATTTTGTTATAGCTTAAAAGGTACAGCATAGCTAGTTTGCTGTCTATAGAAGTAAAAAATATGTTTGTGTCATAGTGAATTAATATAGTTGTACACCGTGAGTATTTGAGCTCATAGAAAGGTTGTAGTTTTAATGAAAAATATTTTGCTCATGCTGAGTTAGCAGGGAGCGCTCCGTCATTGCATGCCCTTGGTAAAAGCCGCTATTGCTTGTGTTATAACTTATCCCCAGCGTGACACAAAAGTTATTAAAGACAATAGTCTGGACTATGCAGTGATCTTTAGCAAGCAAGAAAAACAATTTTCAGTGAACTACTCACCACAACTTTTGTAATATGCTTCAAAGTCTTTCGTCTTACAGATTGTGTGTAGCGGCCATTCTCTCATTTCTCCTGGCCACAGAAAGCACAAAGCAAACAGAAAGAAGATGAAATTCTTCATTGTACAGAGTCGTTGCCCTTATCACAACAGCCTTTTAGTTTTTATACTTCCATTTCTGCATGCAACACCTGTTAGAGAGCTAAACTATTCTGCTGCACTGTTCAATGGAGTGGTGAATGAATTGCAGTTAGAATTGAAAAATCATGTATGTAACAGTTTTTAAACTCACATAAGGTTAAGGTGTGGAATGCACAACTACCGTATATATTAGTTCCTCAATCTAGTGTTGTTTCACTTCCCATATAATTACTCTCACTTCCATATTTCTGTGTAAGTTCTTAAAGAACACACTGATACAGAAACACATGCTCTTGATATATACTGATTTAAAACATTTCTTTTGTAGCTGATTCAAAGTTGTTTTGAAACTGGAGCTTATCTATAATGTAGACAGCTCAAATGTCCATCTAGCAGTTGTGCAGTTAGCTGCTAGGGACATGCTGGAAGTAGGTCTTGCCCCCCCCCCCCCCCACCCAGAGGCGTATCTACCCACTGGCCAGGATGGCACTCGCCAGGGGCTCCAGCCGAGGAGGGGCACCTCCTGACGGTGCCACCTGCGGGCAGCGGGTAGATGCACTTTGTAGAGGCAGCACCTTTGTACCCCTTCCCCTGGAATTTCCTCACCCTTCCGAGAACAACCACGGCAGGCAGCAGCAACAATAATTGGCGCTGAGGTCCAGCACGGCACCGCATAACAATTAAGAAAACTCTGCATAAACGACAGCTTCCAGCAGCCCTGGTTTCCGGAGCTCACCGAAGCATGGCATACTTGCCTACCTGACCCTCTCCATGAGGGAGAAAATGCTCTGTTCCTGGACTTTCCTGGTAATGTATGTTTGCCATCACCTGTGGTGAAACACCTTTCTTATCAATTAACTAGCTCACCACAGGTGATGGCAATCATACATTACCAGGATAGTCCAGGAACAGAGCATTTTCTCCCTCATGGAGAAGGTCCGGTAGGCAAGTATGAAGCAAGGACTGCTGGGAGCTGTAGTTTATGCAGTTTTATTGTAATGCGGTGCGGTGCCGGACACAGTGGCTTCCGCTGCTGCCTGTCGTGGTTGTTGCCAGGGCAGGTGAGGAAATGCCAGGGGGGTTGTGTGTGTTTACACGATTGCTGCCTCTACAAATTGAATATATATCTCCAATACCCTGCATTTGTGTATGTGTATATATATATATATTGTGACAAGAACACTGGAATAGTGTTTGAGGGCAGGTATGTTTGTCCCAGGTTCTTGTCTTACATGTATTAGAAAAATGAAAACTTCTAGGAAAATGTTTTGTTTTGTCAGAACCTTTTCAGTTTGTTAGAAAAGCTGGATAAGGGCCCTGAAAGAGAGATGGGGAAAGTTCCAGACATTGGGCCCAGTTCGGGTCTTTGGCCTCACAGAAGGCTAATCAGGCTTTCAGCTGTGTAACAGTGTTATAGAGCTGCTGGCCTGATTAGTGTGTGCAGACTGCCTGGGGAGACTGGAGACTCTCTGAAGAGAGAAATCCACTTCTTTATACAAGTGAGCTATACAGTGTTTACTGGAGAACTCTGTGTTTTTGTTTAGTGATCGTTAGGAACGTCTTGTGTTTGGTTAGTGCCGGACAGGCAAGGTATTTTCTTTTGGTGTTTGTTTTATTTTCTGTTTAATAAAACTGGCAGTGGGCCAGTTGCGCCACAAACTGGACTTGTGTGATTCCTCAGCTGCTGCGTGCTGCCACTTACCCCAGGAAACGGCACCTTGTACCCTGACAGTGTTACAAAATATATATATATAATATATATATATATATATATATATTAGAGATGAGCGGGTTCGGTTCCTCGGGATCCAAAGCCCCCCGAACTTCACCTATTTTACACGGTTCCGAGGCAGCCTCGGATCTTCCCGCCTTGCTCGGTTAACCAGTACGCGCCCGAACGTCATCATCCCGCTGTCGGATTCTCGCGAGATTCATATTCTATATAAGGAGCCATGCGTCGCCGCCATTTTCACTCGTGCTTTGGAGATTGAACGGAGAGGACGTGGCTGTGTTCTCTCCCTGAAAAGCTCCATAATCTGTGCTCAGTGTGCTGAAAATATCTGTGCTCAGTGTGCTGCAAATAATCTGTGCTCAGTGTGCTGAAAATATCTACGTTCTCTGCCTGAAAACGCTCCATATCTGTGCTCAGTGTGCTGCAAATATCTGATCAGTGTGCTGCATTGTGGGGACTGGGGACCACCAGTATATAATATATACTTTTCTATAGCTTCTATACTGCTTGTCAGGACACATGGTCACAGTTACACCGCTCTGTACTGATATATACAATAATATATATACTTTTCTATAGCCTCTATACTGCTTGTCAGGACACATGGTCACAGTTACACTGCTCTATACTGATATATACAGTAATATATATACTTTTCTATAGCCTCTATACTGCTTGTCAGGACACATGGTCACAGTTACACTGCTCTGTACTGATATATACAATAATTTTCAATCATTTTCTATAGCTTCTATACTGCTTATCAGGACACACATGTGTCACAGTTACACCGCTCTGTACTACTACTGATATACAGTAATATATATACTTTTCTATATCTTCTATACTGCTTGTCAGGACACATGGGTCACAGTTGCACCGCTCTGTACTGATATATACAATAATATATATACTTTTCTATAGCTTCTATACTGCTTGTCAGGACACATGTGTCACAGTTACACTGCTCTGTACTGATATATACAATAATATATATACTTTTCTATAGCTTCTATACTGCTTGTCAGGACACATGTGTCACAGTTACACTGCTCTGTACTGATATATATACAATAATATATATACTTTTCTATAGCTTCTATACTGCTTGTCAGGACACATGTGTCACAGTTACACTGCTCTGTACTGATATATATATATATATATATATATATACAATAATATATATACTTTTCTATAGCTTCTATACTGCTTGTCAGGACACGTGTCACAGTTACACCGCTCTGTACTGATATATATACAATAATATATATACTTTTCTATAGCTTCTATACTGCTTGTCAGGACACGTGTCACAGTTACACCGCTCTGTACTGATATATATACAATAATATATATACTTTTCTATAGCTTCTATACTGCTTGTCAGGACACGTGTCACAGTTACATTGCTCTGTACTGATATATATACAATAATATATATACTTTTCTATAGCTTCTATACTGCTTGTCAGGACACGTGTCACAGTTACACCGCTCTGTACTGATATATATACAATAATATATATACTTTTCTATAGCTTCTATACTGCTTGTCAGGACACGTGTCACAGTTACATTGCTCTGTACTGATATATATACAATATTATATATACTTTTCTATAGCTTCTATACTGCTTGTCAGGACACATGTGTCACAGTTACACCGCTCTGTACTGATATATATACAATAATATATATACTTTTATATAGCTTCTATAATGCTTGTCAGGACACATGTGTCACAGTTACACCGCTCTGTACTGATATATACAATAATATATATACTTTTCTATAGCTTCTAGTATTACAGTGCAGCATTTTGGTGACCAACAGTATACATATATAGTACAGTACAGTAGGCCATTGCTATTGATATATTACTGGCATATAATTCCACACATTAAAAAATGGAGAACAAAAATGTGGAGGGTAAAATAGGGAAAGCTCAAGATCCACTTCCACCTCGTGCTGAAGCTGCTGCCACTAGTCATGGCCGAGACAATGAAATGCCATCAATGTCGTCTGCCAAGGCCGATGCCCAATGTCATAGTAGAGAGCATGTAAAATTCAAAAAACAAAAGTTCAGTAAAATGACCCAAAAATTTTAATTAAAAGCGTCTGATGCGAAGCGTAAACTTGCCAATATGACATTTACGACACGGAGTGGCAAGGAACGGCTGAGGCCCTGTCCTATGTTCATGGCTAGTGGTTCAGCTTCACATGAGGATGGAAGCACTCATCCTCTCGCTAGAAAAATGAAAAGACTTAAGCTGGTAAAAGCACAGCAAAGAACTGTACGTTCTTCTAAATCACAAATCCCCAAGGAGAGTCCAATTGTGTCGGTTGCGATGCCTGACCTTCCCAACACTGGACAGGAAGAGGTGCTGCCTTCCACCATTTGCACGCCCCCTGCAAGTGCTGGAAGGAGCACCCGCAGTCCAGTTCCTGATAGTCAAATTGAAGATGTCACTGTTGAAGTACACCAGGATGAGGATATGGGTGTTGCTGGCGCTGAGGAAATTGACAAGGAGGATTCTGATGGTGAGGTGGTTTAAGTCAGGCACCCGGGGAGACACCTGTTGTCCGTGGGACGAATATGGCCATTGACATGCCTGGTCAAATTACCAAAAAAATCACCTCTTCGGTGTGGAATTATTTCAACAGAAATGCGGACAACAGGTGTCAAGCCGTGTGTTGCCTTTGTCAAGCTGCAATAAGTAGGGGTAAGGACGTTAACCACCTAGGAACATCCTCCCTTATATGTCACCTGGAGCGCATTCATCAGAAGTCATTGACAAGTTCAAAAACTTTGGGTGACAGCGGAAGCAGTCCACTGACAACTAAATCCCTTCCTCTTGTACCAAGCTCCTGCAAACCACACCACCAACTCCCTCAGTGTCAATTTCCTCCTTAGACAGGAACGCCAATAGTCCTGCAGGCCATGTCACTGGCAAGTCTGACGAGTCCACTCCTAACTGGGATTCCTCCGATGAATCCTTGAGTGTAATGCCTACTGCTGCTGGCGCTGCTGTTGTTGCTACTGGGAGTCGATCGTCATCCCAGACGGGAAGTCGGAAGACCACTTGTACTACTTCCAGTAAGCAATTGACTGTCCAACTGTCCTTTGCGAGGAAGATGAAATATCACAGCAGTCATCCTGCTGCAAAGCGGATAACTCAGGTCTTGGCAGCTGCGGTGGTGTTAAACGTGTGTCTGGTATCCACCGTTAATTCACAGGGACTTAGAGAATTGCTTGAGGTACTGTGTCCCCGGTACCAAATACCATCTAGGTTCCATTTCTCTAGGCAGGCAATACCGAGAATGTACACAGACGTCAGAAAAAGAGTCACCAGTGTCCTAAAAAATGCAGTTGTACCCAATGTCCACTTAACCACGGACATGTGGACAAGTGGAGCAGGGCAGACTCTGAGCTATATGGCTGTGACAGCCCACTGGGTAGATGTATTGCCTCCCGCAGCAAGAACAGCAGCGGCGGCACCAGTAGCAGCATCTCGCAAACGCCAACTCGTTCCTAGGCAGGCTACGTTTTGTATCACCGCTTTCCATAAGAGGCACACAGCTAACAACCTCTTACGGAAACTGAGGAACATTATTGCAGAATGGCTTACCCCAATTGGACTCTCCTGGGGATTTGTGACATCAGACAACGCCACCAATATTGTGCGTGCATTACATGTGGGCAAATTCCAGCACGTCCCATGTTTTGCACATACATTGAATTGGGTGCTGCAGATTTTTTTTAAAAACGACAGGGGCATGCAAGAGATGCTGTCGGTGACCCGAAGAATTGCGGGCCACTTTCGGCATTCAGCCACCGCGTGCTGAAGACTGGAGCACCAGCAAACACTCCTGAACCTGCCCCGCCATCATCTGAAGCAAGAGGTGGTAACGCAACCCTCTATATGCTTCAGAGGATGGAGGAGCAGCAAAAGGCCATTCAAGCCTATACATCTGCCTACGATATAGGCAAAGGAGGGGGAATGCACCTGACTCAAGCGCAGTGGAGAATGATTTCAACGTTGTGCAAAGTTCTGCAATCCTTTGAACTTGCCACACGTGAAGTCAGTTCAGACACTGCCAGCCTGAGTCAGGTCATTCCCCTCATCAGGCTTTTGCAGAAGAAGCTGGAGAGATTGAAGGAGCAGATAAAACTGAGCGATTCCGCTAGGCATGTGGGACTTGTGGATGGAGCCCTTAATTCGCTTAACCAGGATTCACGGGTGGTCAATCTGTTGAAATCAGAGCATTACATTTTGGCCACCGTGCTCGATCCTGGGTTTAAAGCCTACATTGTATCTCTCTTTCCGGCAGACACAAGTGTGCAGAGGTGCATGGACCTGCTGGTGAGACACTTGTCAAGTCAAGCGGAACGTGACCCGTCAACAGCTCCTCCTTCACATTCTCCCGCAACTGGGGCTGCGAGGAAAAGGCTAAGAATTCCGAGCCAACCCGCTGGCGGTGATGCAGGGCAGTCTGGAGCGAGTGCTGACATCTGGTCCGGACTGAAGGACCTGCCAAAGATTACTGACATGTCGTCTGCTGTCACTGCATATGATTCTGTCACCATTGAAAGAATGGTGAGGATTATATGAGTGACCGCATCCAAGTAGGCACGTTAGACAGTCCGTACGTATACTGGCAGGAAAAAGAGGCAATTTGGAGGCCCTTGCACAAACTGGCTTTATTTTACCTAAGTTGCCCCCCCCTCCAGTGTGTACTCCGAAAGAGTGTTTAGTGCAGCCAGTCACCTTGTCAGCAATCGGCATACGAGGTTACTTCCAGAAAATGTGGAGAAGATGATGTTCATCAAAATGAATTATAATCAATTCCTCCGTGGAGACATTCACCAGCAATTGCCTCCATAGAGTACACCGGGACCTGAGATGGTGGATTCCAGTGGGGACGAATTAATAATCTGTGAGGAGGGGGATGTACACAGTGAAAGGGGTGAGGAATCGGACGATGAGGAGGAGGTGGACATCTTGCCTCTGTAGAGCCAGTTTGTGAAAGGAGAGATTGATTGCTTCTTTTTTGGTGGGGGCCCAAACCAACCAGTCATTTCAGCTACAGTTGTGTGGCAGACCCTGTCACTGAAATGATGGGTTTGTTAAAGTGTGCATGTCCTGTTTATACAACATAATTGGTGGGTGGGAAGGCCCAAGGACAATTCCATCTTGCACCTCTTTTTTTATTTATTTATCTCTGCATCATGTGATGTTTGGGGCTAATTTTTTGAAGTGCCATCCTGTCTGACACTGCAGTGCCGCTCCTAGATGGGCCAGGTGTTTGTGCCTGCCACTTGGGTCGCTTAGCTGAGTCATCCAGCGACCTTGGTGCAAATTTTAGGAGTAAAAATAATATTGTGAGGTGTGAGGTGTTTAGAATAGACTGGAAATGAGTGGAAATTATGGTTATTGAGGTTAATAATACTATGGGATCAAAATGACCCCCAAATTCTATGATTTAAGCTGTTTTTGAGGGTTATTTAAAAAAAAAACCCGAATCCAAAACAGACCTGAATCCGCCCAAAAATTTTCAGGGAGGTTTTGCCAAAACGCGTCCAAATCCAAAACACGGCCGCGGAACCGAATCCAAAACCAAAACCCGAAAAATGTCCGATGCACATCTTTAATATATATATATATATATATATATACTGGCTGTAGATGGCCCGGCACTCCTGTAAGCCTTGAGATATATCTGCTGCGGTGCTCTCCAGGTGACTCTAGGTCACAATATGTAGCGTGGATGTGTGGCGGCACTCAAACAGACTCTTCAATATGAATAATCAGGTCATTTATTTAGACCAATGCAACCGACATGTTTCGGGGCAGATCCCCGTCCTCAGGGTCTGACCCTGAGGACGGGGATCTGCCCCGAAACATGTCGGTTGCATTGGATATAAATAAATGACCTGATTATTCATATTGAAGAGTCTGTTTGAGTGCCGCCACACATCCACGCTATATATATATATATATATATATATATATACACACACACACACACACACACACACACACACACACACACACAGTAAGTGTGTATATATATATATATATTGTGGCAGTCCAGTCCGGATCCTACCCTGGGTGTTTGCAGGACAGGGCACAACAGTTTGGGTGCCCCGGGCTAAGGTGACCTGGGTTTAGGGCTGGACAAAGAGGAAGCCCGGGGAGGTGTTGGGACACAGCAGGTTGTCTCTTTAATGTTGTGTCAAAGATTATCTGCCATTTGGAAATTACATTATTGTATTACTGTTGATACACAGAAATACCCTGCAATTTTATACATGAGATCCCATCCATGGAGGTCCGGTCCAGGTATTGGAGCAAGCGCTCCCAGCAATCAGGCACACCTATGCCACACTTTTATAAAGCTCGTTAGGGCAAGGGCTCAGGGCTCCTGATGCCAACAAGTGGCCAGGCGATAGAGTGGCCAGTGGGTTAGAGACAGGGAGCCTGAGATTGTGTACATGCTGTTTGTGAACTGGTGCCTAATTAAGGTACCCATTGAAACTTGCTGTGAAAAGTCTGTTTACTGTGCTGTGGAAGTAAATGGTCTGCATTTCTTCCATACAACAGTGTCAGCGTCTTGTCTGGTGGAAGGTTGCTTGTTACTATATATATATATATATATATATATATATATATATATATATATAAAAATATTCCCACACAGAAGGCACTCCGAGACTGTCTTATAAGCAAAGTGTCAATGTATTGCATGAAACATCAGCTCCTCAGGCCAATACAAATTCTACATGCCTTCTGTGTGGGAATTGATATGCTATGTGTTTTGGAGTGGCACCTGAGCAGCTGAACTTTCTTTTTTTTGAGTGCCGGCAGAGATTGTGGATATATATATATATATATATATATATATATATATATATATATATATATATATATATATGTATAGACACACACACACACACACACACACACACACACACACACACACACACACACACAGTTGCATGCACCTTCCCTATTTCAATTATAGGGGGCGCCCGTCCCTTACTTTACCAGGGGTGCTCGGACTCCTAGATACACCCCTGCCTCTATCATATACTGAAGGACAGAGACTTGGCTGTCAGCACTGCACTACTGGAGGGTCTACCACGTGTTCTAAATTGGTTAGACATTATACCCATTTGAATTGCCTTCACTCCTGAGTCTCTGAGTGTCAGGTTCAAGCTGCTGACCGACGAGGTTCCTTATGCTTGTGAACCAGTTAGATTCTATACACATATGAATCTTCCCCATATTCGAATATCTGAATGTCAGACTCAAGCTGATGATATATGAGGTATGGTCCTCGCTGTATCAATCAAGTCCCATTGAAATATTGAAACGTTGTTCATATATCTTTGAATGACCTTTTATGTGCTGACAATATGTTCTGAAATGAAGAGATTTTACCCCTGATGAAGTCTTGGAACAAGACGAAACGCGTTGGGTTATTTATCTATCTATTATCTGATGTTACCTCCGAATCTACAATAAGGAGAAGGAGGAAATCGTAGTGATATATCTACGCTTTTTCCTCATCACTACAAACTGATTGTTCAAATTGTGCGACAAATGTAAATGTATCAACTCTGTATACTTATGAACATTTGTGTCGGGTTTATATGTTTTTTTAATAAATTTTTATGTTAATAAATTTTTATGTTAGTATTTGTTATCTGATGTAATTTATCCGGAGAGTACTGTAAGGGTCCGTTTTTAGGTAGGGCGTTGATATAACTCCCTTGGCGCCATCTCCTCTATTTCGTTTCATATTTTCACACATTTAGTTCCTCCTAACAGGGAACTTAGAGGATACAGGCAGCCATATAATTAATTAATTTTAGTGTTTTATTTGAAATAGCGCAGTGGGAGAGTAATTCTTGTTATATATATATATATATATATATATAAAAATTCCCACACAGAAGGCACTCCGAGACTGTCTTATAAGCAAAGTGTCAATGTATTGCATGAAACATCAGCTCCTCAGGCCAATACAAATTCTACATGCCTTCTGTGTGGGAATTGATATGCTATGTGTTTTGGAGTGGCACCTGAATTTTCTTTTTTTTGAGTGCCGGCAGAGATTGTGGATATATATATATATATATATATATATATATATATATATACATACATATATATATATACACACACACACACACACACACACACACACACACACACACACACACAGTTGCATGCACCTTCCCTATTTCAATTATAGGGGGGCGCCCGTCCCTTACTTTACCAGGGGTGCTCGGACTCCTAGATACACCCCTGCCTCTATCATATACTGAAGGACAGAACATTGGGAGCTGAAGGTCCCGAACTGATCTCATTCTGTTATTATTATTATTACATTTTATTTATAGGGCGCCACAAGTGTTTCGCAGCGCCGTACAAAGGACAGTACAGGGAGACAAAACTTAGCATAACAGTAAATAAATAACAAAAATGGAGTGCAGGTAACAAAGAGCACCACAATTCTCAAAACATAATACAGCTTAGATATAAGTAACGAAGGAGTAATCATTGTACTACTTGGGGCTGGCGGCCATAGATAGAGAGGGGCCATTTACCAGCAGGAGAAAAAGCAGGTAAAGATGGTCGCTGAGTGAAATGTGTCAAGAAGAGGGCTTAGACAACAAGAGGAAAGAGGGCCCTGCTCTGAAGAGCTAACAATCTAGTGGGGAGGGGCAACAGACAGATGACATGAGGTGCAAGCAAGCAGGTAGAAGCATGATGGTGGTATGCGAGCAAAGCAGAGATGTCCAAGGCATGGGGCAGGGGGATGGAGGAGCAGCCTAAGGACTAGGTTATGCATTGGAGGGGTACGCTTTGATAAATAGGTGGGTTTTCAGTGCCCGTTTGAAGCTTTGCAAGGTCGGGGAGAGTCTAATGGAGCAGGGGAGCGCATTCCACTGAAGGGGTGCAGCACGGGCAAAATCCTGAACTCGTGCATGGGAAGCAGTGACCAAGGCAGAGGAGAGGCGGCAGTCATCAGCCGACCGTAGTGGGCGGGAGGGAGTATGAAGGGAGAGGAGGTTGGAGATGTAGGGAGCAGTGGAATTAGAGATGGCCTTGTATGTGAGGGTGTTGTGCTAATTTAATTATATAGCACAGGGAATGGGTAGAGTAGCCAGTGGGAGAATGGCAGGAAAGTGCACCTGGCCACAGCGAGAGGAGCCGTAGAGGGATTTCTGAAGCTGGGTAAAGATTTATCTGTCCAATCTGGTAACGTTATGGGAGCAAATGGCAACCAAACGCTGGAAAACATACAATGGTCTTTCATACAAATTGCTTAAATCCATTTGATTTAACAAATTTATCCGAACAATCGATTTTGTCTGTTTTCTAGCATTTGGAAGCAAATGGTTGATTGTCATTTGATTGCACTAGTTAATATGATTTTTATTCACAATAAAACTGAATAGTGACTCTAGTGCAGTTTTAAATTCTGAAAGTGTGTTTAGGAAAAGGCCCGGCACTAGTCAGAAAAGGGATGCAAAGCAGGGATGCGCCAGGCTCAGGAGACATTCTCCCTGCTCTGCATCCCTGTGCTGAGGTCCCTGCTGCTGCAGGCTGCCGCTGTGCTCGTCATACTACAGACACAAGCAGCGGCAGCTTAAAGAGTCCATTCCCCCTCTCCCTGTCAAAGCAGCAGAGCAGTGTTGTGGATTGGAAAAGGGGCGGGGCTACATGGGGCTGAGGGGCAGAGCTACACGGGACTAGGCTGCTGTGAAGAGGGAGAGGATGCTGCTCCTGATTTAGCCAGCCAGACTTAGGTAAGTGGAGGGAAAGAGAGAATGAGTAAATAAGAGAAAGTATGTGTGTGTGTGTGTGTGCGCGGGGGGGGGAATATGTGTATAAGTGGCACTACTATTGGGGGGTATTATGTATAACTACTACTAGGGGCACTATATGTCTAAGTGGTGCTACTACTGGAGGCACTACTACTGGGGGCACTATGCGTGTCAGCGGCAATCCTACTGGGGGCACTATGCGTATAAGCGATGCTACTCCTGGGGGCACTATGCATGTTATCAGCGCTACTACTGGGGGCACTATGCATGTCAGCGGCACTCCTACTGGGGGAACTATGCGTATAAGCAGTGCTACTACTGGGAGCACTATGCGTGTAAGCAGCGCTATTAATGGGGGCACTATGCATGTAAGCAGCGATACTACTGGGGGCACTATGCATGTAAGCAGTGCTACTACTGGGACACTATGCGTGTAAACATGGCTACTACTGGGGGCACTATGCATGTAAGCAGTGCTACTATTGGGGGCACTATGCGTGTAAACAGTGCTACTACTGGGGGCACTATGCATGTAAGCGGCACCACTACTGGGCGCACTATGCATATAAGTGGTGCTATTACTGGAGGCACTATGTGTGTAGGCGGCACTACTACTGGAGGCACTACTACTGGGGACACTACTACTGGGGGCACTATGCGTGTTAGCGACACTACTACTACTGGGGGCACTAGGTGTGCCAGAGGCACTTCTACTGGGGCCACTATTCATGTCAGCGGCACCACTACTGGGGGCACTATGCATATAAGTGGTGCTACTACTGGGGGCACTATGTGTGTAGGCGGCACTACTACTAGGGGCACTGTATGCGGCACTACTACTGGAGGCACTACTGCTGGGGACACTACTACTGGGGGTACTAGGCGTGTTAGCGACACTACTACTACTGGGGGCAGTATGCGTATAAGCGGCGCTATGGCTGGAGGCACTATGCATGCAATCGGCCGTACTACTGGGGGCACTATGCGTGTAATCGGTGCTACTACTGGGCACACTATGCATGTAAGCAACGCTACTACAGGGGGCACTATGCGTGTAATCGGCGCTACTACTGGGGGCATTATGTGTGTAATCGGCGCTACTACTGGGGGCACTATGCGTATAAGAGGCGCTACTGCATGCGGTGTAATGTGAATAAGATTGTGCTACTGTGTGGAGTAATTTGAAATGGAAGAACTATTGTGTGGCCACGCTCTTTCTTTGTAAGACCACACACCCATTTTCATTGTGTGCCGTCCCTCTGCAAAGTATGGAAGGGCGCATATTTATAGTTTGGAAGGGGGTTCCGAACACCCTAGCACTGGCCCTGTTTGTGACCGTTTTATTTTTTCATATTTTAGTGTTCTTTATGACATGTCAAACACACACACAGACATTAGAAAATAATGGCCTAAACATGAATCTCTTATTCCTGGTAGAGATGTGCACCGGAAATTTTTCGGGTTTTGTGTTTTGGTTTTGGGTTCGGTTCCGTGGCCGTGTTTTGGGTTCGAACGCATTTTGGCAAAACCTCACCGAATTTTTTTTGTCGGATTCGGGTGTGTTTTGGATTCGGGTGTTTTTTTCAAAAAACCCTAAAAAACATTTTAAATCATAGAATTTGGGGCTCATTTTGATCCCAAAGTATTATTAACCTCAATAACCATAATTTCCACTCATTTTCAGTCTATTCTGAACACCTCACACCTCACAATATTATTTTTAGTCCTAAAATTTGCACCGAGGTCGCTGGATGACTAACCTCAGCGACCCAAGTGGCCGACACAAACACCTGGCCCATCTAGGAGTGGCACTGCAGTGTCACGCAGGATGGCCCTTCCAAAAAACACTCCCCAAACAGCACATGACGCAAAGAAAAAAAGAGGCGCAATGAGGTAGCTGTGTGACTAAGCTCAGCGACCCTAGTGGCCGACACAAACACCTGGCCCATCTAGGAGTGGCACTGCAGTGTCACGCAGGATGGCCCTTCCAAAAAACACTCCCCAAACAGCACATGACGCAAAGAAAAAAAGAGGCGCAATGAGGTAGCTGTGTGAGTAAGCTAAGCGACCCTAGTGGCCGACACAAACACCTGGCCCATCTAGGAGTGGCACTGCAGTGTCAGGCCGGATGGCCCTTCCAAAAAATACTCCCCAAACAGCACATGACGCAAAGAAGAAAAAAAAGAGGCGCAATTAGGTAGCTGTGTGACTAAGATAAGTGACCCTAGTGGCCGACACAAACACCTGGCCCATCTAGGAGTGGCACTGCAGTGTCACGCAGGATGGCCCTTCCAAAAAACACTCCCCAAACAGCACATGACGCAAAGAAAAATGAAAGAAAAAAGAGGTGCAAGATGGAATTGTCCTTGGGCCCTCCCACCCACCCTTATGTTGTATAAACAGGACATGCACACTTTAACCAACCCATCATTTCAGTGACAGGGTCTGCCACACGACTGTGACTGAAATGACGGGTTGGTTTGGACCCCCACCAAAAAAGAAGCAATTAATCTCTCCTTGCACAAACTGGCTCGACAGAGGCAAGATGTCCACCTCATCATCATCCTCCGATTCATCACCATGTACATCCCCCTCCTCACAGATTATCAATTCGTCCCCACTGGAATCCACCATCACAGCTCCCTGTGTACTTTGTGGAGGCAATGCTGCTGGTGAATGTCTCCATGGAGGAATTGATTATAATTCATTTTAATGAACATCATCTTCTCCACATTTTCTGGAAGTAACCTCGTACGCCGATTGCTGACAAGGTGAGCAGCGGCACTAAACACTCTTTCGGAGTACACACTTGTGGGAGGGCAACTTAGGTAGAATAAAGCCAGTTTGTGCAAGGGCCTCCAAATTGCCTCTTTGTCCTGCCAGTATACGTACGGACTGTCTGACGTGCCTACTTGGATGCGGTCACTCATATAATCCTCCACCATTCTTTCAATGGTGAGAGAATCATATGCAGTGACAGTAGACGACATGTCCGTAATCGTTGTCAGGTCCTTCAGTCCGGACCAGATGTCAGCATCAGCAGTCGCTCCAGACTGCCCTGCATCACCGCCAGCGGGTGGGCTCGGAATTCTGAGCCTTTTCCTCGCACCCCCAGTTGCGGGAGAATGTGAAGGAGGAGATGTTGACAGGTCGCGTTCCGCTTGACTTGACAATTTTCTCACCAGCAGTTCTTTGAACCCCTGCAGACTTGTGTCTGCCGGAAAGAGAGATACAACGTAGGTTTTAAATCTAGGATCGAGCGCGGTGGCCAAAATGTAGTGCTCTGATTTCAACAGATTGACCACCCGTGAATCCTTGTTAAGCGAATTAAGGGCTCCATCCACAAGTCCCACATGCCTAGCGGAATCGCTCTGTGTTAGCTCCTCCTTCAATGTCTCCAGCTTCTTCTGCAAAAGCCTGATGAGGGGAATGACCTGACTCAGGCTGGCAGTGTCTGAACTGACTTCACGTGTGGCAAGTTCAAAAGGTTGCAGAACCTTGCACAACGTTGAAATCATTCTCCACTGCGCTTGAGACAGGTGCATTCCACCTCCTATATCATGGTCAGTTGTATAGGCTTGAATGGCCTTTTGCTGCTCATCCAACCTCTGAAGCATATAGAGGGTTGAATTCCACCTCGTTACCACTTCTTGCTTCAGATGATGGCAGGGCAGGTTCAGGCGTTTTTGGTGTTGCTCCAGTCTTCTGTACGTGGTGCCTGTACGCCGAAAGTGTCCCGCAATTCTTCTGGCCACCGACAGCATCTCTTGCACGCCCCTCTCATTTTTTAAATAATTCTGCACCACCAAATTCAAGGCATGTGCAAAACATGGGACGTGCTGGAATTTGCCCATATTTAATGCACACACAATATTGCTGGCGTTGTCCGATGCCACAAATCCACAGGAGAGTCCAATTGGGGTAAGCCATTCTGCGATGATCTTCCTCAGTTGCCGTAAGAGGTTTTTAGCTGTGTGCGTATTCTGGAAAGCGGTGATACAAAGCGTAGCCTGCCTAGGAAAGAGTTGGCGTTTGCGAGATGCTGCTACTGGTGCCGCCGCTGCTGTTTTTCTTGCGGCGGGAGTCAATACATCTACCCAGTGGGCTGTCACAGTCATATAGTCCTGAGTCTGCCCTGCTCCACTTGTCCACATGTCCGTGGTTAAGTGGACATTGGGTACAACTGCATTTTTTAGGACACTGGTGAGTCTTTTTCTGAGGTCTGTGTACATTTTCGGTATCGCCTGCCTAGAGAAATGGAACCTAGATGGTATTTGGTACCGGGGACACAGTACCTCAATCAAGTCTATAGTTGGCTCTGCAGTAATGATGGATACCGGAACCACGTTTCTCACCGCCCAGGATGCCAAGGCCTCAGTTATCCGCTTTGCAGCAGGATGACTGCTGTGATATTTCATCTTCCTCGCAAAGGACTGTTGGACAGTCAATTGCTTGGTGGAAGTAGTAAAAGTGGTCTTACGACTTCCCCTCTGGGATGGCCATCGACTCCCAGCAGCAACAACAGCAGCGCCAGCAGCAGTAGGCGTTACACGCAAGGATGCATCGGAGGAATCCCAGGCAGGAGAGGACTCGTCAGAATTGCCAGTGACATGGCCTGCAGGACTATTGGCATTCCTGGGGAAGGAGGAAACTGACACTGAGGGAGTTGGTGGGGTGGTTTGCGTGAGCTTGGTTACAAGAGGAAGGGATTTACTGGTCAGTGGACTGCTTCCGCTGTCGCCCAAAGTTTTTGAACGTGTCACTGACATGATGAATGCGCTGCAGGTGACGTATAAGGGAGGATGTTCCGAGGTGGTTAACGTCCTTACCCCTACTTATTACAGCTTGACAAAGGCAACACACGGCTTGACACCTGTTGTCCGCATTTCTGTTGAAATACTTCCACACCGAAGAGCTGATTTTTTTGGTATTTTCACCAGGCATGTCAATGGCCATATTCCTCCCACGGACAACAGGTGTCTCCCCGGGTGCCTGACTTAAACAAACCACCTCACCATCAGAATCCTCCTTGTCAATTTCCTCCCCAGCGCCAGCAACACCCATATCCTCCTCATCCTGGTGTACTTCAACACTGACATCTTCAATCTGACTATCAGGAACTGGACTGCGGGTGCTCCTTCCAGCACTTGCAGGGGGCGTGCAAATGGTGGAAGGCGCATGCTCTTCACGTCCAGTGTTGGGAAGGTCAGGCATCGCAACCGACACAATTGGACTCTCCTTGTGGATTTGTGATTTCGAAGAACGCACAGTTCTTTGCTGTGCTTTTGCCAGCTTAAGTCTTTTCATTTTTCTAGCGAGAGGCTGAGTGCTTCCATCCTCATGTGAAGCTGAACCACTAGCCATGAACATAGGCCAGGGCCTCAGCCGTTCCTTGCCACTCCGTGTGGTAAATGGCATATTGGCAAGTTTACGCTTCTCCTCAGACGATTTTATTTTAGGTTTTTGAGTCCTTTTTTTACTGATATTTTGTGTTTTGGATTTTACATGCTCTGTACTATGACATTGGGCATCGGCCTTGGCAGACGGCGTTGATGGAATTTCATCGTCTCGGCCATGACTAGTGGCAGCAGCTTCAGCACGAGGTGGAAGTGGATCTTGATCTTTCCCTATTTTTGGAACCTCAACATTTTTGTTCTCCATATTTTAATAGGCACAACTAAAAGGCACCTCAGGTAAACAATGGAGATGGATGGATGAATACTAGTATACTTATGGATGACGAGTGACTGACGACACAGAGGTAGCTACAGCCGTGGACTACCGTACTGCGTCTGCTAGTATAGAGATGATAATGATATAAAATATATATATATATATATCACTACTGCACGTATATATAATATAATGACGGACCTGCTGGACACTGTCAGCAGACTCCTAAACTACTAGTATGAAGAAGATAGAAAAAAAAACCCCACCACAGGTAGGTATACAATTATGGACGAGCACTGACGACACAGAGGTAGCTACAGCCGTGGACTACCGTACTGCGTCTGCTAGTATAGAGATGATAATGATATAAAAAATATATATATATCACTACTGCAGGTATATATAATATAATGACGGACCTGCTGGACACTGTCAGCAGACTCCTAAACTACTAGTATGAAGAAGATAGAAAAAAAAAAACCCACCACAGGTAGGTATACAATTATGGACGAGCACTGATGACACAGAGGTAGCTACAGCCGTGGACTACCGTACTGCGTCTGCTAGTATAGAGATGATAATGATATAAAAAATATATATATATATCACTACTGCAGGTATATATAATATAATGACGGACCTGCTGGACACTGTCAGCAGACTCCTAAACTACTAGTATGAAGAAGATAGAAAAAAAAACCCCACCACAGGTAGGTATACAATTATGGACGAGCACTGACGACACAGAGGTAGCTACAGCCGTGGACTACCATACTGCGTCTGCTAGTATAGAGATGATAATGATATAAAAAATATATATATATCACTACTGCAGGTATATATAATATAATGACGGACCTGCTGGACACTGTCAGCAGACTCCTAAACTACTAGTATGAAGAAGATAGAAAAAAAAAACCCACCACAGGTAGGTATACAATTATGGATGAGCACTGACGACACAGAGGTAGCCACAGCCGTGGACTACCGTACTGCGTCTGCTAATATAGAGATGATAAAGATGATAGAGATGAACAAAAAAAATATAACACTACTGCAGGTAAATATTTATATAATATAATGAATGACGGACCTGCTGGACACTGTCAGCAGAATGCGTTTATAGAATAAAAAATAAAAAAACACCACAGGAGTGTTTAACTTTTTCAGGCAGACAATATACTGGTGGTCACTGGTCAGTCACACTGGCAGCAAAAGTGTGCACTGTACTCCTGCTATAACTGCACCCCAGTCTCCCCCACAATTCAGCTGTGTGAGCAGTGAGCACTCAGCACAGTCTGATATACATAGATATATCATGCAGCACACTGAGGCTGAGCACAGATATGGTATGGAGCTTTTTTTTCAGGCAGAGAACGGATTAAAAAAAACTAGCAAAACTCTGCACTGACTGTACTCCTCCTAACAGCTCTCCCCAATCCTCCCCACAATAAGCTAAGCAGCAATCAGATCAACTAACTACTAACTAACTATAAACGGAGAGGACGCCAGCCACGTCCTCTCCCTATCAATCTCAATGCACGTGTGAAAATGGCGGCGACGCGCGGCTCCTTATATAGAATCCGAGTCTCGCGATAGAATTCGAGCCTCGCAAGAATCCGACAGCGGGATGATGACGTTCGGGCGCGCTCGGGTTAGCCGAGCAAGGCGGGAAGATCCGAGTCTGCCTCGGACCCGTGTAAAAAGGCTGAAGTTCGGGGGGGTTCGGATTCCGAGGAACCGAACCCGCTCATCTCTAATTTCTGGGCAAAAAAATTTGTAAAATACCCCTTTAGGGGATGACTCCTAAAAAGTGTATTTACCTCCACTGCGTATGAAGGACTGATGAAACAATTTGTAAAAGCAATTGATAAAAACTCTGCTGCATTTATGCATTTAAAATCTACATTTCCAAAAGTAAGTGATGCAAAACTGAAAGAAGGATTTTTTTTATAGGGCCACAAATAAGATCAGTAATAATTTATTTATTAATTAACAGTTTCTTATATAGCGCAGCAAATTCCGTTGTGCTTTACAATTGGAATGGATTATGAATATTTTCAGGAACTATTTAATCTACTGGAAAAAGCAGCATGGTTGTTATTCAAAAATATCTGTTCTTGTTTTCTTCTAAACCATAAAGCAGAAAACTATCGCGATATAGGCCCTCATTCCGAGTTGTTCGCTCGCTAGCTGCTTTTAGCAGCATTGCACACGCTAAGCCGCCGCCCTCTGGGAGTGTATCTTAGCATAGCAGAATTGCGAACGAAAGATTAGCAGAATAGCGAATAGAAATTTCTTAGCAGTTTCTGAGTAGCTCCAGACCTACTCACACATAGCGATCAGTTCAGTCAGTTTCGTTCCTGGTTTGATGTCACAAACACACCCAGCGTTCGCCCAGACACTCCCCCGTTTCTTAAGACACTCCTGCGTTTTTCACAGAAACGCCAGCGTTTTTCCGCACACTCCCATAAAACGGCCACTTTCTGCCCAGAAACACCCACTTCCTGTCAATCACACTCCGATCACCAGAACAATGAAAAATCTTCGTTACGCCGTGAGTAAAATACCAAACTTTTGTGCTAATTTACTTTGCGCAGGCGCACTGCGAACATTGCGCATGCACAGTTTGCGACTAATCCCTCCGTAGCGAAAAAAACTAACGAGCGAACAACTCGGAATCACCCCCATAGTGAGTGAACTAGTGAATTCATACAAAACTATAGGATGCAACATGTCTTTAAAACTTCACTTCTTGGGGGGGAATTAAACCCTGTGACTAATTTTCATGCCGGAGGTATTCAATTAGCGGTGAATACCCTGCTTGCAAGTCCCCGCTGTCCGACGCGTATGTCCTCACAATCCTGCGCACAAGTCCCTGCAGACTCAAACTGCAAGGAAAAGGCAGCGTAAAAAAACACAAAATTGGGTCATGCTTGGGGCAAAAAACCCCCCACTGATTCTGCAGTTTATGTGGAATCAGTGGGTTTCCATGAGTGAATCAAGATTTTTCAGCGTGGGAATAAAGCTATTTAATTGAATTTTTGCCAGCAACTAGTCATAGGATAAACCCCATGGCTAACTGAATAACCACTTTGGACTGCCACCTAGACTTCTTCCGTGGTGAGCGTTTCCAACAGCAGATTTCTATGATGGAAAAGATGTACCGAGGCAAATGGAGTTCCAGTATGCTGGATGACTATTGCTGGACCATGAAGTGAGACATCCCAAAGGACAATTTTTTAGGTCAGCCAGAATGAGGTGTATATCATTTAGACTTACGTAAGTACTAATTTAATAAAACTTTAAACGTACAGTGCATTCGGAAAGTGTTCACTTTCACTTTTTGCCACATTTTGTTATGTTACAGCCTTATTCCAAAATGGAATAAATTAATTTTTCCCCTCAAAATTCTACACACAATACCCCATGAAAAAAGTTTTGAGATTTTTGCAAATTTATTAAAAATACAAAAACTAAGAAAGCACATGTACATAAGTATTCACAGCCTTTGCCATAAAAGTCAAAATTAAGCTCAGGCGCATCCTGTTTCCACTAATCATCCTTGAGATGTTCCCACAGCTTAATTGGAGTCCACTTGTGGTAAATTTAGTTGATTTGGAAAGGCACATACCTGTGTATATAAGGTACCACACTTGACAGTACATGTCTGAGCACAAACCAAGCATGAAGTCAAAGGAATTGTCTGTAGACCTCCAAAAAAGGATTGTCTCGAGGCACAGAAAAAATCTGCTGCTTTGAACGTCCCAATGTGCACAGTAGCCTCCATCATCCGTAAATGGAAGAAGTTCAGAAAAACCAGGACTCTTCCTAGAGCTAGCCGGCTGCCTAAACTGAGCGATCGGGGGAGAAGGGACCTAGTCAGGGAGGTGACCAAGAACCCGATGGTCACTCTGTCAGAACTACAGAATTCCTCTGTGGAGAGAGGAGAACCTTCCAGAAGGACAACCATCTCTGCAGCAATCCACCAATCAGGCCTGTATGGTAGAGTGGCCAGATGGAAGCCACTCCTTAGTAAAAAGCACATGACAGCCCGCCTGGAGTTTGCTAAAATGCACCTGAAGGACTCTCAGACCATTAGAAATAAAATTCTCCTGTCTGATGAGACAAAGATTGAACTCATGTTTGGAGGAAACCAAGCACCATTCATCACCAGGCCAATACCATCTCTACAGTGAAGCATGGTGGTGGCAGCATCATGCTGTGGGGATGTTTTTCAGCAGCAGGAACTGGGAGACTAGTCAGGATAGAGGGAAAGATGAATGCAGCAATGAACAGAGACATCCTGGATGAAAACCTGCTCCAGAGTGCTCTTGACCTCAGACTGGGGCGATGGTTCATCTTTCAGCAGGACAACGACCCTAAGCACACAGCCAAGATATCAAAGGAGTGGCTTCAGGACAACTCTGTGAATGTCCTTTAGTGGCCCAGCCAGAGCTCAGACTTGAATCTGATTGAACATCTCAGGAGAGATCTGAAAATGGCGGTGCACTGATGCTTCCCATCCAAACTGATGGAGCTTGAGAGGTGCTGCAAAGAGGAATGAATGGGTGAAACTGCCCAAAGAAAGGTGTGCCAAGCTTGTGGAATCATATTAAAAAAGACTTGAGGCTGTAATTACTGCCAAAGGTGCATCAACAAAGTATTGAGCAAAGGCTGTGAATTCTTATGTACATGTGATTTCTTAGTTTTTTATTTTTAATAAATTTGCAAAAATCTCAAACACTTTTTCCCACATTGTCATTATAGGGTATTGTGTGTAAAAATTTGAGGGGGAAAAATGAACTTATTCCATTTTGGAATAAAGCTGTAACATAACAAAATGTGGAAAAGTGAAGTGCTATGAAACTTTCCGGATGCACTGTATGTCACAAAAAATTCAGCACAATATGTACAATTAGATTCAGTTTATTTAGTCCTTGTGAAAGAAATAAAGTTTATTTTTGAAGACCAGTGTTGTAATTTGCTCCCATACATTACCAGATATTTGTTCCCACCCGTCTGATTGGACAGATAAATCTTTAGGTGTGTAGCAAGCTAGGACAAAGAGAGTATTGAAAGATAGAGTAGTAGGATGTGGACACTGACACAGTCAAGGCTGTTCCTGACCAATTGGGGAAAAAAGCTACAAGAAAGTGAGCATGACCTGGAGGCATGGGCTGAAGTTGGTTGGCTGAAGTACTGGAAGTGTTGAGCAACGTAAATGAGCAAGGCAAGTGTGATGGGGTAAAATAAAAAATATAAAAAGAGTAAAAGACCTTACTACTGTATATAAGCAAAAGAAAACAAGGACTGGTTGAACACAAAAAGAAAATTGTAAAAGCAACATAGAGACTGATACACAAAAAATAAAAAGACCAAAATAATACAGACAAAATGACACAATAAAGCAGAGATATGGGGGTAGACAGAGACAGAAAAATATGGGTACTGTAAGAAAACACAGAGATAGAAGGATGGAAACAAAAATTGGGGGAGGAGAGAGAAAAGATAAAGGATAAGAAAGGGAGAGTGAGAGGCAGGGAAAAAGGGTCAGAGACATGGGACAATGGGGAAAGAGAGAGGAGAGAAGAAAAAAAAAAAACCTGGAAATTCTGAGACCAACAACTCCAAAATGCTAGTAGTATTAATAACACAAAGAAATTAAAACATAAAAATCTATAAAATTACTCACTGGAAGATACTTGCAACAAGCAAAAGAAAAATAGTAAGCGTTCTTTTTTTCTGTACATGACTTATACTCATGAGGATCTGGGAGAGTAGGCAAGTATGAATTCAACAGAAACTCCCAAGCGACAAAGTACCTGCTGATAAACCTCCCCTCTTGTACTGCAGGTGGGTGTGTAAACGTATTCCTAAGTCATAACAATAACATGTTACCATTAACAATGACATATGCACACCATGATATGTTACATGACACTAAACAATAAAACATCATATGTGGTCTACAGAAAAGCATGCATCATCTCTGGGACCCAACTGGATTTGGTTTGCCTCCCCCGCTCCCCCCCTTCCCTGTGCCCCAATGTGGCTTTCTCCCTTACCTATTCTTTACAACCCCCAGCCAGACTCCCATGCTGTGCTCAGACTCCCAGCCTCAAAATCCAGGTCCAGGTTGAGGTAACAAAAGCATGATCAGCCCCAGCAGAAACAGCATTCTGTTTTTGTAATGACTACCAATTCCCCCTCGACACCCCCCTCCCCTATCATCACAAATAATAATAATAATAATAATAATAATAATAATAGGGCCATGGGGGCACCACCAGCTTTTCTAGCCAATTTGCTGCTGCTTGTAGCCCTTTTCCAAAGTAGAGGCCTGGCACTGTAGTCCATTGTTAATCCAGCCTTGCAGACTCTATCTTCGCTGAAGGACAGTAATAATCATATGCCAAGCTTCAAGCTCGGTTCGCTGGACACACAGTGGACAGATAGTAGATACAGTATTTCAACAATCAGAGCTCAGCACATGTTCCTTTGACCCCTAGTACTGTGAACTGCAAGGAGCGCCATGGCAACTATAGCCGTGCATGTATAATGCTGCTCAGGCAAGTCTGGCTGCAAACCCCCGCCACACTCACCATTATTGGGGAACATATGTACTGATTATTTAATGTCTGGACTGTTTTGTTGAGGAAGGTGGGATTAGTTGTATTCAGAGTAGAACCACAATCACATGGTTGATCCATTTACAGGAATTCCTAGTTACTTGTGATTGGATTTTAGTCCAGGCATCCGACCAACCTGTTACTTTTTTAATGAAATTGTGCCTCAGACACGTCCTCTGATAACAGCAACAAAGCAGAGAAAGCCTGAGTAAACACGGTTTCTCATACGTCCTAGAGGATGCTGGGGACTCCAAAAGGACCATGCGGTATAGACGGATCCGCAGGAGCTTGGGCACACTATAAAGACTTAAACTGGGTGTGAACTGGCTCCTCCCTCTATGCCCCTCCTCCAGACCTCAGTTAGACTTTGTGCCCAGGAGTGATGGGTCACACACTAGGGGAGCTCTCCTGAGTTTCTCTGAAAGACTTTGTTAGGTTTTTTATTTTCAGGCAGACCTGCTGGCTACAGCGCCATTTTCCTTACATCCCCGCCAGAACTTACTGTATTCTAAGATGGGGGGGGGTGGGGGGGGGGCACAGTGTTTTTACTACTATATGGTTGTCATATAGCATTATGTTGGATAAGAGATGCATAATCCTTGTTGTAATACATACATTTACTGTTTCCCTGTTAGTTACCCACTATTGGTTAGTCGACATGTGTCGACAGGTGTGGGGGCTTTATTACGAACGGTTGTGGGGATATCTGGTGGCTGCGCCGACACACGGCGGTACTTGATTCGGAAAATTAAGTATTACCAAGTTGGGTTTGGTGTGCTAAAAACAGTTAACACATTTGGGAAGTCACAGTGGTTTGTGGATGCCCTGTCGGCATCAACAGTATTTCCTGGGAAAAAAATTGTCAGGCAGTTATTGCCTTGTACCTATATATATATATATATATATATATATATTCAGGTGTTTGTGGGGGGGAGTCTTATCAAAATTGTATTTGTATGCTTCCCTCAGACCTCTCGGGGTTCCCAGTTATTATTATATTTTGCCCGATTTCTATCCCTTGCTGTCGACATTTACTAAAGTTTTCTGTCAACCATAACGTTCCAGGTAGATCCACATCGGGAGCATGTCAGTACATGGTCATACACATTCACAACACATTACTGTCTCTAGGGACCTGGCTGGTCGGGACAATCCACTTGCATTTAGGATATGTCTATATGTTTATATATGTAGATATGGGTTTATATATGCATGAGTTGGATATATGTGTTTTCTTGTGTGTTGCTGGATGTTTATCAATGAATGCTGAAATAATGGTATTCTTAACATGTGCTGGTCGCTCTGTTGATTAAGCTCTAGATTGGCCGTGACGAGTTGGTTTCGATCCTCTCAAGGAGTCCGAATATTATTCTCTTCACAACGCGGAGAGAAAATTATGACAGTCAACTCCTGGTCGACGCAGAGCCCGGTCGCAAAGGATCAGACACAGGCAGCTTAGTGAAATTTTATTTCTATATTTTGACCTTATTTACACTGTATGCACTTGAGAAAGTGTTGTAATCGGTAGGCATCCGACAGTAGTACCCTACCCAGAGTGGGTAGCCTTGCCTATGTTTGTTCTACCTTATAACATTACAGCAGGCTGCCACGTGACAGCAGGAGGTGACCGGAAAAATGCGGAGGATGTCTCAGGGAGATGCTGGAGGGAGGTGTACAGCTGTGGGTGTGGCCTCTGTTCAGTCAATTTCGGCGGATTCCTCTGGTAAGTCTAATTTCGTGAGTTAGCCTCCCTCATGACGGTTGGTGATGCATTCTTTTGGGGGGTGCAGTCAGTTTAACCGGTTCGATACCGTTCTTTTTTCTTTTCCTTTTTTTGTACAGACAGAGAAAGGTGAAAAGGTAAGTGGTCTGCGGTCTTGTTAGGTTCGCAGAAGTGGATGTCGTTTCTGTTTCCACTACATCCACCACTTGTCGCGGAGTCTATCTGGTGGGTTCCCACTCCGGTGACCACTTGTCTGACAAGTTTCTGTTAGTCCAGGAATAGACTAGGACCTGTGAGTTATTCATAGAATCTAAAGGGGGACATTCTGAGTTCCGATTGTCTCCTCTTACTGTTTTTCTAATAGTCCTTGCCGTTCCCTTCTGGAAGGGGAGGTAGTACGCGATACCATACAGAAGTGCGTCAGGTTCAGGACAGTCTCTGGCTGTTCCTGTATTAAGGTACAAATCGTTGTATCACTGACCTGGTTTGGGAGCGTTGTGGACTCGGGGTTTCTTCCGGTGACCGGGAAGAGGAACCGCAACTGGGCCGCAGCAGGGATGGCCGAATGTAAGTTTTCCTCATGCAGGATTAGGTTGGCAGACAGGAAGCACGTGTGGACGCTGAAGGTCTCCTGAAAGACAGAACTTGAAAGGCGCTGATGAATCAGTGAAGAATACCAGGTGCTGGAGGAACAAACTGCGCTAAAGTGCACTGGGTGCTTGGAGACACTGAGGTGCTTGGAGGCACCGAGGTGCTTGGAGGCACCGAGGTGCTTGGAGGCACAGAGGTGCTTGAAGGCGCAGAGGCGCTTGGAGACACTGAGATGCTTGGAGGTGCAGAGGCGCTTGAAGGCACCGAGGTGCTTGGAGGCGCTCAGGCGCTTGGAGGCACGGAGGTGCTTGGAGGCATGTAGATGCTTGGAGGCACGGAGATGCTTGGAGGCACGGAGGTGCTTGGAGGCACGGAGGTGCTTGGAGGCACAGAGATGCTTGGAGGCACGGAGATGCTTGGAGGCACGGAGATGCTTGGAACACTGGAGACTGAGATGGAGGGCACGCTGAATGCTGAGAACACTGGAGACTGTGAAACAGGGAACACGCTTGCACAAAGGGGGCACTGAAGTCTATCAGTAAGGAGAGACGATACTCAGGCGCCGGGCTCTGTCCGGCGTCCACCTTTGAATTCCCCGCCTTCCTCCGATTGGTGGAGGGAAGCCAGCGACGTCACCCGCCCACCACCCACGTGACAGCCGGGCGCAATGGCGGCGCCCACGCTCCGGGGAACCACCGGGAGCAGCGCCGCCAGACGCCGGGACCCAGCGACCACCGGAGGCGGGGACAGCCAGGAGGACCAGCGGACACGCAGGGGTAAGCGCGGCGGCCGCTGCCCCTGGCGTGTGACACATTGTTTCTCTCTGACTGTTTTTAGACACAGGGATTGGCTGTTGTTCCCAACGACGCAGACGTCAAAAGTGGGTTTCAGACTAGATGCGAACCGATTATGGTTCGGTGTTTTCCTGTGGAAAGAGGTCTGAGGATCCAGAGTTGGATCGGGTTTGAGGTGACACCTCATCAATATGTTCCATTTATAAAACAGATGGCTGCGGCCTAAGGGGCCTTTTTCGGTGAGCAGGTCTATTACCAGAGTGGTTTATGTGACCAGTTGGGAATCTGGTCTGGGTCTCACCTGCGCATGCACCGGAATATAATCCAAACGGCCGGGACATCGCTCCAGTGGTGTCTGTTCGGTTCTCTCCTTCTAGAGGAATGTAGGTTTGGGATCTAGGTTAGAGCCTGGTGTACGTGCATACAGATCTCCGATGCTGGGGAGCAGTCTTTTACAAGGGACGTATTTCCAGAGGATATAGTCAAGTTAAAAAAACTTGTCTACTGTAAGCTTTCTGGAATTAAGAACTATTTTCGACGAACGTATTCTTCGTGTTCTGCCCGTGTTAGTTCTGCCGGAAGACTTGTCAGCAGTGGCGTAGGTAGGACGCTATGGAAGAACATGGAGCAACCGGCATTGGAAGAAGTTGCACAGGTTGCAGTTGAAGGGGAGGTCTGGAAAACACTATATTAGCAGTCTTCGTTCCAGAGGTAAACGACGGGGGAATAGATTTCCTCTGCTGCCACGATATCCAGCTGGAGAAAATTCGGTCATCATCGAGAAGCTTTATCAGACGTGACAAGTCTTTGAGGAGTGTCACAATTGGACATTTTGGCGTCTCGCCTCAATGAGAGGCCTCAAGGAGATTATTCCAGGTCAAGGGACACTCAAGATATAGTAGTGGACTTCCTCGTGACACCGTGGGTGTCTTTAGTCGGTCTATGTGGCCTCTCAGCTTTCACTTTTGTCGTGGTGGGGAGCGGAAGTTGTTAGAACGTTCTGGTGATCATTTTGAATCCGAGCTAGCCAGCGAGAGCTGGCTATCCAGTTTTTCATGATTTACTCATAGAAGATTACGGCCCTCTTCCTCTACGTGAGATAATGTTACAACAAGATCAGGGCGTGTAGCATGACTTACCGCGGCTGCGTCTGATGGCGAGGCGGTTGAATGCCATATCCTAAGCCGAACGGGTGTTCCCGGTGAAGTCGTTTCCTCAATTCTTCAGGCTAGGAAAGAACTAACGACAAAGAGTTACCACTGTAGTTGGAGTACTTATATGTCTCGGTGTGTATCCACGAAGACTCCTATGGAAGTCTTTAAGCTAGGTCGTGCTTATCCATACTTTACAAGCCGGTGGAGAGGCAAGCCTAATAAGTTTCTTTACAAAATTTCTCTCTCGGAAGGTGGTCATGCTATTGGCTTTAACATCCGCTAGGCGGGGGTCGGAAGTGGTGTGTTTTGTCTCACAAGACCCTTGTTTTATCTTTCAGGTGGATAGAGAGGAATTGGGTACTAGGTTGGTAGTTCTACCTAGAGTGGTTTCTGGGTTTAACAGAAATCGGTCTATTTTGTTGCTGGTAGTTACTTAGGCATTAACTGTTTCAAATTTCCTCGATCTAGCCGGGGATTTGAGTATGTAATTCGCCAATTTGGCTCAGTGTGGAGTAACAGAAGCTCTATTTGTCTGGCATGTTCCCAGCGTAGTTTGGGAGATTCCGTTATGCAGTCTGTTGCACCCTGATTCTGTGAGGCGGTTTGGCAGGTTCATTCTATGGCTGGATTGCCGTCGCCGAGGTAGGTGGAGGTCCATTCTTCTGGGAAGATGGGCTTATCTTGGGCAGATGCCCGGGGAGTCTCGGCGCGTCAATTTTGCCGAGCGGATTCTCGGTCGAGATCAAACGCTTTTGCTATATTCTACAAGTTTGATGTCCGGTTTGTTGGGGACCTTTTTCGTTTGCTCATTTGGCGCTGCAGAGTCGTTCGCACTCTCCCGCCCGTTTTGGAGCTTTGGTATAATCCCCATGGTCCTTTTGGAGTCCCCAGCATCCTCTAGGACGTATGAGAAAATAGGATTTTGGTACCTACCGGTAAATCCTTTTCTCCTAGTCCGTAGAGGATGCTGGGCGCCCGTCCCAGTGCGTACTGTGTCTGCAGTTATTGCTTGTGGTTACACCCAGGTGGTGTTTTTTCTCTGTCAGGCGGTGGATACCGTTGTTCATGCCATGGCATGCGGGGTCTTATTTTTGCTTATGTGGACACACGGTTTGTGTTACATATTCTCTCAGCATGGGGCTGTAGTTTGTGCGTGCCGTTGGCTGGTATTCTACTGAATGCCACGTTCTACGGTGTGTTTGAGGTGTGAGCTGGTTTGACACTCACTGTGTTATAACATTAAATTCTTTCCTCGAAATGTCCATCTCTCCTGGGCACAGTTTTCTAACTGAGGTCTGGAGGAGGGGCATAGGGGGAGGAGCCAGTTCACACCCAGTTTAAGTCTTTATAGTGTGACCAAGCTCCTGCGGATCAGTCTATACCGCATGGTCCTTTTGGAGTCACCAGCATCCTCTGCGGACTAGGAGAAAAAGATTTACCGGTAGGTACCAAAAACCTATTATACAACATTTATGGAGGGACCCTGAGCGATGTATGTTATGCTCCAACTTTGCCATTGAGGACGTTACATGCTGTCATAAACGACCTTATGATGTAAGTGCAATTTATACTAAAATCATCTAGATATCTGGAAGTTACTGCACTATTGTCCTTTTCTCTGTTTATGTCCCCGCCACATTTGAATGTGTGCGGGAGATTTTATTATTTCAGAAAATGTTTTTAGAAGACTGTTCCTACATCTATAGGACTTTTCCCATAAAAATAAATTTTAGGAAATAGGTGCTACGGTGCATAAATTTAGTATGCTCCTGAGGTTTTTGTGATGAGTTTTTGTTTTTGTTTTATTTATTTTTTATTCAGTTTGCTAATATACGATGGTGTTTGTAGTTTTTTTGTCTGTTGTTTATTTGTATTGAACGCTCTTGTTATAATTAGCTAATTTTTTCATTTTTTAACTTAGAGTGTAATTTTTGTTGTGTTTTTTAAAATGTACAGGCACGTCACGGTTACAGTTTTCGTGTTGGCTAAGGTTCTGGCTGACTCTTTCTACAGAGATTATTCTGTGCTCATTCTTTTGTCTTAAGCACTGCTTTCCTGGTTATAAATGGGTGTTGATTAATACCTTCCTCTGCTTTTGGCTGGTGAGTGTCTCATGCATCTGTGTACTTAGGTTACGTTATTTTTTCGTGCTTTCACTTAAACCAAATGTTTTTTTACATCTCTCCCACCCTCCCTTTGTCGTCCCCAGAGCTGGACCTAGGCATATGCAAACTAGACATATGCCTAGGGCATTTGGAAAGTCTAGAGGCATTCTGCTGATTAAAATGATATGCGGCATGCCTATATTCTGTGTGTGATTGCGTCTGTATATGCATATGAAATGCTATGTTACAGTGCATTTCTGGAAATTACTGTAACACAGCATTTCATATGCAGATACAGCCACAGTCACACACAGAATACAGGCATGCTAAATATCATTTTAATCAGCAGAAGCTGCTTGTGTGCCCTAGTCACATAGCAATGAAAGTAAGACGCATTTTCTGCAGAAAAAGGCGCCCAACGATAGCAGAGCTAGACTGGACCTGCATGGCATATTGAGGCAAGATGTATGAGGACACATCTGTATCCAAGCAGAAGCAGAGAGCACAGTGTTAGCGGCTATTGTATTTCTGTGTGCGGGTGGGTTCGCTGTGCAATAGTGTTCGGCTTATGTGTAACGGGCATTGTGTGTGTCATGTGTATAAATGCATTAATAATGTGCGACATGTGTAAGGGACATTATGTGTGTCATTATGTGTATAACGGCATTAATAATGTGTGACATATGTGTAAGGGGCATTATGTGTATAAGGGCATTAATAATGTGTGGTGTATGTGTAAGGGGCATTATGTGTATGAGGGCATTAATAAAGGTTGACATAATGTGTAATGTGCAATATGTGTATGACATTAACAATGTGTGTCATATGTGTAAGGGGCATTACTGTGTGGTATTATGTGTATAAAGGCATTGCTAATGTGTGGCATTCTGTGTATAAGGTGCTCTACTGTATGGCGTAATATATAGAAAAGGCACTACTCTGTGGTCTAATGTGAATAATGCGTGCGTGCTTACCCCACAAGTGGACACCCCCACTGGCTTATAACTCTGGGCTGTCAACCCACTGTCTCCCGTCCCACTCCACCTTCTGACTGGGTGTGCTAAAGGGCCATGGGTGAAGATGCCTTACCTGGATCTCTGGTGTCCGGCATCCTACCAGCTTGATGCCTCTCCTGGACTCACCCATGCTGGTGAGTATTCCTTTGGTAGTGGGGTCTCCTGCGGAGCTGGGGTGGGTCTGGATGCTGGATGCTACCTGTCTAACCCTTCCCTCCCATTGTTGTCCCTGTCTGCGTGTGTGCTTATAATAAGTGACTTGCAAAATGGCCATTGAGACAAACACAACATACTGTAGTTTAGTTGTGGCCGTCAAGGAATGAGGGTGCATTCGTGGCCGTGTATGAAGAGGTGTGATGTAATTCTACAAGGTGCCCACGGGAGAGCTATGTGGCCGCATGGCTAGGGTGTGGCTGACATAGGATGAGGGTACATGGGTGGCCGTGTAGCAATAAGGGTGCAGCAAAAGTGCCAGGCAAATTGTACAGTACCCAGGAATGACCCATGTGGCCACATGGATAGGGTATAACAGTACGATTTCTATGGCAAGTAGCATGGGGAAGCAGGAAGGCCATAAGGCACATGTGCAAGGAGGTAGAGTTAGACGACCATTGCTGGGAAAAGGTTAGCACATGGCACCATGGGTGGGGTGTATTGTAAAATGACTTACAAAAAGAAACTTTCCTTCTGTCTCCCCTTCCAGTAGAATGCTGCTGCTACTGCTGTAGCGTTTTTACTGCATGCACCACTTCCACCACGACCATCCACCTTGAAAGGCTGATGAAAATGGTGGCTGGCCATTGGCAGAAGGGCCTATTTATGCACCAATATATATTTCCAGCCCCTCAATAAGCCACCTCTCCCGTACCGCGAGATTGGTGTGTTTTCGGGAGAGACAGCCGGGAAGCCACTTGCTATTGGATAGCCCCGATAAACAGAAAATGAAAGTTGTAGTTTCCATCTGATAGCACCAGTAACCTAAGTCACCCGAAAACTCAGCAAATATCGGGCCAAATTGGATATCCCCCATAAAGATAAATTTACTAAGGTGGGAGTTTTTTAGAACTGGTGATTTTGCCTATAGCAACCAATCAGATTCTATTATCTTCTAAAAGCAGCAAAATAAATGTTAAATAACATTTGATAGGTTGCTATGAGCAACATCACCAATTCTAAAAAAACTCCCACCTTAGTACATTTACCCCATATACTTTATCCAAGGTACAGTGCATCAGGGAAGTATTCACAGAGCTTCACTTTTTCCACATTTTGTTATGTTACAGCCTTATTCCAAACTGAAATAAATAATTTTTTCCCTCAAAATTTTACACACAATACCCCATAATGACAATGTGAAAAAAGTTTTTTTGAGATTTTTGAAAATTTATTAAAAATAAAAAACTTAGAAATCACATGTACATAAGTATTCACAGCCTTTGCTCAATACTTTGTTGATGCACCTTTGGCAGCAATTACAGCTTAAGTCTTTTTGAATATGATGCCTCAAGATTAGCACACCTATCTTTGGTCGGTTTCGTCCATTCCTCTTTGCAGCAGGTTGGATGGAAAGCGTCAGTGCACAGCCATTTTCAGATCTCTCCAGAGGTGTTAAATCTGGATTCAAATTTGGGCTCTGGCTGGGCCACTCAAGGACATTCATAGAGTCGTCCTGAAGCCACTCCCTTTGGCTGTCTCTGTGCTTAGGGTCGTTGTCCTGCTGAAAGATGAACCATCGCCCCAGTCTGAGGTCAAGAGTGCTCTTGAGCAGGGTTTCATCCAGGATGTCTTTGTACATTTACTGCATTCATCTTTCTCTCTATCCTGACTAGTCTCCCAGTTTCTGCCACTAAAAAACATCCCCACAGCATGATGCTGCCACTACCATGCTTCACTGTAGAGATGGTAATGGCCTGGTGACGAGCGTTGCCTGGTTTCCTCCAAATATTGTATGACGCCTGGTATTCACACCAAAGAGTTCAATCATTGTCTCATCAGACCAGAGAATTTTGTTTCTCATGGTCTGAGAGTCCTTCAGGTGTGATTTGGCAAACTCCAAATGGGCTGCCATGTGCTTTTTACTAAGGAGTGGCTTTCATCTGGCCACTCTACCATACAGGCCTGATTGGTGCATTGCTGCAGAGATGGTTGTCCTTCTGGAAGGTTCTCCTCTCTCCACAGAGGAATGCTGTAGCTCTGACAGAGTGACCATCGGGTTCTTGGTCACATTCCTGACTAAATAGGGCCCTTCTCCCCCCGATCGCTCAGTTTAGCCGGCCGGCCAGCTCTAAGAAGAGTCCTGGTGGTTCTGAACTTCTTCCATGTACAGATGACGGAGGCCACTGTGCTCATTGGGACCTTCAAAGCAGCAAATATTTTTCTCTACCCTTCCCCAGATGTGTGCCTCGAGACAATCCTGTCTCAGAGGTCTACAGACAATTCCTTTGACTTCATGCTTGGTTTGTGCTCAGAAATGCACTGTCAAGTGTGGGACCTTATATAGACAGGTGTGTGCCTTTCCAAATCATGTCCAATCAACTTAATTTACCACAGGTGGACTCTAATTAAGCTGTAGGAACATTTCAAGGATGATCAGTGGAAACAGGGTACACCTGAGCTCAATATTGAGCTTCATGGCAAAGGCTGTGAATACTTATGTATATGTGGTCTCTTAGTTTTTTATTTTTAATAAATGTGTCATTATGGGGTATAGTGTGTAGAATTTTGAGGGAAAAAATGTATTTATTCCAGTTTAGAATAAGGCTATAACATAACAAAATGTGGAAAAAGTGAAGCGCTGTGAATACTTTCCAGATGCATTGGACATCCACTGGATTGTATTGCACCAACCTCATTCAACAGTGCAGAAGGTGGACACTGACACAGTCTGTTTGCAAGCAAAATAGGTGTACTTATTAATTTCGAATTCTATTAACTTAGTGTCATTATATGTTGGCGTGAAATATGTCCCGTCCTGCGGCATTTTAACTGCATCCCTGGATAATAACAGAGAGATAAAGAGGTAAAAGGGAACTGCTTACAAGCTTACAATCTATGGGGAAATAGGCACTGAAAGTACATACATATTGCGTATCGGTCCCGCCAGATTGCTTTTATCATATTCATATTTATCAGTAAAATCATAATATCAACAGATGACTATGTACAATATATCATACACTGAATAAAATAAAGATAAACCTATAAGGCTTAAAAACAGTTATTAAAATCAATCCATGTTTTAAAGGACATACGGCCGGTTTCAGAGATGGACGCAAGGCCGATGTTTCGCACAAATGTCTGATTTTCGGCAGACTATGCATGTGCTGCAATCGCATTGCGCATGTGACAAGCTGCCTCTGCAATCCTCCTCACAATCAGGATTTCATCACAAAGAAATTGACAGGAAGTGATCATTTGGAAAGTGGTTGCAAAAACATAGGTGTGACATGGCCATTTTCACGTGTGTATCTGCTGTCAGCTGCAACCTGTTACGCACAGAAACAAGGCACCTATGTCACTACTACTGTGTCCAATTGGTGTATCCATAGGGCTACCCTTAAGCCCAATGTTCTCTGTTCTTGCGTATAGGCTGCGAATGAGTTGCAATAGCACCGGTGAGCGTCTCTTTTCTTGTCCTATTATGGCAGCTTAACTTGCTGATATCAGATGAAGCCAAGAAAATCACACTTGTCATCGCATTAGTGTCCATCTCTGAATCATCACCTTTATAAAAAACGTAGTCATACAGCCTACTTATAACAGCTACATCTGTAGGGATGCGGTTAATATCCCGGCTGTCGGGATACCAGCTGCTGAAATACCGAAACCGGGATCCTGACATCTGTCAATATCCCGACGATGGAATCTGACAGGGTCAAGATACCAATGCCGGAACTCTGACAGCTGGGATCCGGGCCAGTGTAAGTATACCCGCATAGCTATCATTAGTACCGGGGAGCTTGGGTAGGTTTAGGTGCCCACAGGGGAGGTCAGGGTTAGGCAGCGGGGCTGGGAGGTTAGGGTTAAGCTGCAGATGGGGGTTAGGATTTGGCACGGGGGAGGTTAGGTTTAGGCACTGAGGGGGAAGGGTTCGGCCCGTGGGACAGGGGGGTTAGATTTAGGCACCACCAGGAGCAGGTTAGGATTAGGCACTAAGGAGGTTAAGGTTAGGCTGCGAGAAGGGAGGGTTAGGGGATAGGAGACGGGTTCTATTAGTAAAAACCACCCTCTCAGGATTTCATACTTCGGGATGCTGGCGTCAGTATTTCACCACCGGCTTCCCGTAAGCCAGTCATTCATACCAGATCCCACATTTACCAGCAATAGCTTGGAACTAGACCCAGTTCCATCAAGTATTCCAGTTAAAGTACAATACAAGGTCTGTTGGGTGGAACATTTTACTTCTTTTCACCCCCTTAGGAGTTGAAAAATCTTTGCTTAGTGGGTGGCTGCAAATAACTGTCAAAGGGGGTCTATGTACTAAGCCTTGGATAGAGATAAAGTGGCCGGAGATAACGTACCAGCCAATCAGCTCTTAACTGCCATAATACAGACTGTGTTTGAAAAGTGAAAGGAGCAGACTGTTTAGTACTTTATCTCCGTCCACTTTCTCTCTCTCCAAGGCTTAGTACATAGACTCCTTAATTCAAAAATCTTCTGTCCTGTCTTCGACACCAGAAGAAGCAGCCTGACACTTATATCTTGCCCTTGATGTGTAACCCCGCATCAACACCAATGACTGTTAACTCATATCCTCAAAAATGTCCTGACCACCATAGTACATGGCACATAATGGAGCAAGCAGTGAGGCCCCTTTAACTCCATCCTCACAGTGACATCCACCCCACCCCCTTCTGCTCTAAAATAACAGGCATGCACACTGACACTTTGGGCCTAATTCATGTCTAATCGCTCGCTAGGGTTTTTTTGCACTGCTACGAGTAGGGGAGTGTATTTTTGCTTTGCAAGTGTGCGAATGCATGTGTAGTAGAGCTGCACAAACAGATTTTGTGCAGTCTGCGCAGCCCAGGACTTACTCAGCCGCTGCAAACACTTCAGCCTGTCCGGGACCGGAATTGACGTCAGGAACCCTCCCTGCAAATGCATGGATACGCCTGCGTTTTTCTAACCACTCCCAGAACGGCCAGTTACCCCCCACAAACGGCTTCTTCCTGTCAGTCTCCTTGCGATCGCCCGTGCGAATGGATTCTTTGCACCAACCCATCGCTGAGCGGCGATCCGCTTTGTACCTGTGCGACGCGCCTGCGCATTCCGATGCATATGCGTGCGCAGTTCTGATCTGATCACAGCGCTGAAAAAAACGCTAGCGAGCGATCAGGTCTGAATTACACCCTCTATCTGGCAGCACTGCTGTTGAAGGTGCACCGCAATCTGTTTCCTCAGGGCCCACTGCACCGCTCCATACATTGTACACAAGCCAAGTTTAGCACAGACTCCAAACAGTAGTTTAACTTAAAATTGGTTAGTCAAGCTAGTGATAAGGGTATTACCATGTGATACTTAGAAAAGGATGTAGGGTGTGGGTTCAATCTGTGTCGAGTTTGTATGTTTATTTAAATAAAGGTTAATAATTAAATATAAATAAACAATTCCAGTGTCAAAGATATATTAAGGCCCATACACACTTGACGATGCACACGTCGTTAACGACCGTCATTAACGACTTTCCTTGAACTTCCCTTGAACAGCTGAGCAAACGACATGAGCATACACACAACCAACGACCAAAGACCAAAGACCATTCATCGTTGAAGCATCCAAGCTGAACAGTTTATTAAAATAATGAGCTGGGAACAGGGCTGGTGAACAGTGGCTTGGTCGTTGGTCGTTCACACCATACACATTCAACGACATCTCTGGTCGGTAACGACCATAGTGGAAATTGAGCATACATGCTCCACAGATAAGCGAGGGTCGTTAACATCCCGCGGGGCCGCGCATCGGTGGTCGTCGGATGCATACACACTTGACGATATAATGAGCGACGTCGTTGATGAGGTCTGAAATGAACGACGTCGCTCATTTTATCGTCAAGTGTGTATGGGCCTTTACAACTGTGTTGATCTGTTAAAATGCATAAATGCTCCTTCATACACACTAACCAATCATTAACCTTTAAACGTTCCCTGAAAACTCATCTCTTCAGACAAGCCTACCAAATTCCAGACCCACCCACATAACCTTCAATGCTTCCCTATCTAGTTACCTCCTCTCTGTACAGTCCACATAACCTCACATTTTGTCTTCCAACATTGCTGGGTGATCATATCATACAACCCATTAAGAACCTAGCAATTATGTAACGGGTAGCACCTATCCTTGTGTATCAATGCCTATTTCCCTATAGATTGTAAGCTTGCGAGCAGGGCCTTCCTGTCTGTCTTTGCCCAGTTTTGTTCTATAACTGTTGTTCTAATTGTAAAGCGCAACAGAATATGCTGCGCTATATAAGAAACTGCTAATAAATAAATAACAAAAATTATTAGGATGATCAGCCAGATAATTATCATCTGACCGACCAAGTTGGCCAGTTACAGAACAATTTAGTACACTGAAAACGTTGTAAAAGGTAAACATTGTCAAAGTCAGAAAAATGTCTCTATGCACGTTGCCATATTTGCACCGCACACTGGTCCGTGCTGCGCATGCGTACGCTCTCCCGTGAAGGCGCATACCCGCAATAGCGTGCACTCGCAGGCGCGGTATGCGTATTTACGGTAGAGTTTATGTAGTCGTAGCGTGCGACTCATTCGTTACATATTTTCACAATTAATGTAGTTTATAGATCATGATCCCTTTGATAGTTTCTGAAAGTTTGGTTAATATAGAAGGTCCCTGTTTAAAGTAATCCCTCTTTGTATTGTACGAAGGGTCTAACAGGAATCATACAGCAGTGTTTGGTACCCATCGGAAGAGTATTTAATTAGCAATATTCCGGTGTTGGTTTGGAGCGTATTAATCGCTCGTGCGAATAGTTATGGACATAAGAAGTTTATGTCCATTTCTACTATTTACTCATACTCAGGTATGCGGCGGGAAACTTAGTTCCCCACCCACCTGAGCTGTTTGAAATCGTCACAGCCCACCTGTATGAATCAACCTATGACCTTTTGTTGTGATACAGGGTCGAATTCCTTCATCCAATGGACAATGGGATTGTAGGGACTATGAGATTGCATTGTGTGTGGGGCATAAATAGGCAGGCCGACCACATCCAGCTCTCACTCTTCAACGGTTCTCATCGCTGAAAATCGGGTGCTGGATGTCCAGGCGCATGCGATCGTTTACCCTTGTGCGTAAGTTTCTCTCCGTAATCATTGTCTTTCTGTGAGCCAATTTCTCTCATCTCTCTCCGTCTCTCTCTCTCTTTCCCTTCTCTTTCTCTCGTATCTCCCCTAGACTAGTATTGTATTGTATTAGATAGTATTGTATTTTGGTTAGGAAGTCTTTGTTATATTGTAGTGTATCATTTGTACTGTTATCCCCTTTTTACAAGTATACTAGATATAATACAGTTAATAGGCTTTGGAACCTAAACCAGTATCTGTGTATTTTCTATAGTGCTAAGTGTTCACTTGAGCGTCGGTGACGCTCAAGCAGCTTTGTAGTTAGTCAGGTTACACAAGGTTGCACTTACACCCTGTACTCACATTAAGGTATTCAGTGTATTTCATTGGTATAAGGTTTTAACATAAAGGTATAGCGTTGTGAGCGTCTGCGCCGCTAGTGATCTCCTTGTGGTCTCGAGCGTCCGCTACGCCATAGCGAATCATTACTCTAGTCATAGCCAATAACGTGTCCTGTGATCACTGGGCCGTGAGCGAACGTGACGCTTGAGCGTCTCGCCTACGGCTGAGCGATCGTTACGCAACTAGCGTACCATTACGGTACTTCTTAAGTAAACAGCGTACAGTGTTCTTAGCTTCATAAAGGGTTGTTTATACGACAAAAGTATTTAGTATTGTCAATTGGGGACTCGTCCTATCCTTCTCATATCTGCACTAGGTAGATCAGCAGACATTATCCCCCCAGCAAAGGGTGGGAGGTTGTCTCGCAGTGCTGACGGGATAAGCGTCTGCTTCGCTTAGATAAAGAGTGCTGAAGGAATCCGGGAACCGGAAGTAAGAACAAAACGCTTGTGTCTTTTAAAACTGTTTTATTTCTCTTCTGTCTTGCGTATACACGCACGCATACATTTATCTGCATTTCTTTTTCAAATTTCGTATATCACTATTCCTGTTTGCCAAGTTTTATAGTTGATTAGAAAGTGCAAAAAGAGATTTGCTGTTATTTCATAGTAGAGGTAATAGTTAAAGTATAGACCAACACACGGCTTGTCTGGGAGATAAGACAGTCAGTGTGGTGTGCGGTAGATGATCAGGGATCATCTACATTGATAAAGGTAGAAATTGTGTTACAGTGGATCTTTGTTTTGCGTACACGTGTCCCTAACAAAAGACTTGCGTACGCAATCCAAACGGCAGACGCACGCAGCGTACATTACGCAACGTAGCGTCTGGTTACGCAACGTAGCTCAAGTCACGAAAAGTTGAATTAGCGCAAAGCGATAATTAGCGCAAAGGCGATAAGTAACGCACAGCGGTAAATAACGCGACGCGGTAAATAACGCAAATCTATTTTTGGAAAATCTGAAATTTAGTTTAACAGATCCTGCTCCTAATTAGTAACACTGTTGGACTGAAGACAATTTCTGCGCAGAAATAGATATAGAAACAAAAGTGTACATGTGTTGAGTGAGTGTGGTTTTGTATACAAAAGTTTATATAACTTTAAGGTGGAACCAAAAGGAAAGTCGGGTACTCGTCAAGGGACACACGTGTAAGTGACATATACGGTGGCTAGGGAGGCATCCCTGGTTAAATAATATTTGAGCATTAGAGTATAGCGGACCATAAGGTAACAGACCAGGAGGTCATTAACAGAAGGTAACAAGACCAGGAGGTCGTAAGGTACTAAAGAGGTCCGCTATAAAAGTCCAGTGGCACAACGCCTGGGGTGTTGGTGCAGAACCCATATAGGCCATAAGCTCTTGCTGAAGGAATCGCGGCCGGAAACATCGATTCCATTGATCTCTCAGTACATAACAAGTAGTGCTTGTGTACTGAACGATTGGACCACACGTAATTGTGTGCAGTAGTTAGTAATCTGACCTAATACCATTAGAGTAAAGTGGTCACAAACGCTATCTGTACATTCTGACGTGATTTGTGTAATTTTTATTTTTGGAAGGGAAGTTCGCTGGTCACTCAGGAACTATCTAACAACCCCACCTTTACTGGAAAGAGTAAGTGTCCTGCGGGTAACCCTCATATGTTCCAGTAAACAGAAGGTTCCATAGGGGCCCTGTATCGAGTACGCCAGCACCATATCGGTGTGATCAGGTCGTATTGGTCGAGGTGGGCGAGTGAGTGGGGTACTCGGTAAACCGCCACTGCCGGCCTACTGTGGAGTAATTTGGTTGTCTGTAAAGGCTTGCTGAAAACCTTGATACAGAAATCCAAGGAGGACTAAGCAACACCTGCAGACTATGGGGGCCAGTTGCTCAGGTAGGGGGCGATCAACCCTGGTTCAGGTTGATTCTGTGAACCGACCAGTTGGGTCGGCACGATATGTAATGTGTGAAAAATATGGAAGTCACACCGAATCTTTATGTGATGAATGGGAGAGAATGACTGTACAAGACAGGGACAAATTCCCAAGAATAGGTAGCTTCAGTCCAGACGTGTTACAAAATTTAAGGAGGAGGATATGTCTCGTAAAATCAACAAAGAGACGAATTCAGCATCATGATTATTTACAGTTATGGCACCAGGAAGGTGAGATACAGAGAGGTTTGGCTCTGGCGGCAGGATCTGGGGCAGTCAGTAAGCTGATAGCCACAGCCCCTCCTCCACCATACATTGCAGGAGAGAAGTTGATTGCGGAGAGAAACGCACTGGGTTGTAAAAAACAAACACTTAGTAACCCTGTAAATGTAAATGATGTTAACCAAGTAACTCATGCTATTATTAACCCGTGCAAGTTGTACCCTGTTTTGAACCTTCCTCAGGAGTGTGATCAAGAAGAAGATTCGGCAACAATTTCAGCTCTCTCTCTTGCGGCCACCATAGCAGAGACCACAGTAGGCACAGCGACACCCACGAGATTAGTGAAAGCCCCTAGCGGAGGGATAGGTGAGGTCGTGTCAACGGGTAAGTACGGCACCATGCACTACACTGAAACAATTGTACCACAAGTTGTAGAATCTACGCAGAATGAGGCTGTTAGAATTGCTCCTGTAAGGGTAATAGCAGTTCCCAATGGAAAAACAGATGTGTCTGGAGCCACTCCCATAAGAAACATCGCCATGTACACTCCATTTTCCAGAATGGAATTAAGAACAATAGTGTCCGAATTTCCTGACCCCAGGAAAGACTTAGTTGCTAGCCAAAAATACATCAGGGATCTAGGTAACACTGTAGAACCCAACAACAAGGATTGGCAGATACTGCTAAGAGCTTGTTTACCTTCCAATGTCGACGCAACTCAATTCTTAGTTGACTGCGCCTTGGATAAAGATGTACCGCTTACAGACGTGTACAACAAGGATAATGTAAAAAGGATAAATTTACAGCTAAAGGAGTATTTCCCAGCCGTTGTTAAATGGAATAAAATATTTTCCATTAAGCAAAAGGAGTCCGAAACGGCAACAGAATATTTTCACCGGGCACTATTAGAAATGGCAAAGTACACTGGTATAGAAGACATTAAGACCAACCCAAACCATCGAGAAGTAGCAGTATCTGTACTGATGGATGGTTTGAAAGAAACATTAAAAGCTAGGGTACAGACCACACAACCATGTTGGCGAGGTCTGTCAGTGTCCACATTGAGAGAGGCTGCTGTTGATCACGACAAAAACATCACTAGACACAGGGAGTCGCAAAGTGATAAGTTGATGTCCGTAAGTATACAGGCGCTGACCACAAGGCAGCCTGCGTATGTACCACCGAATCCTGTGGGTAAGGCAAGTGTAATAACATGTTTTTCTTGTAACAGACCGGGACACTTTGCACGAGAATGTAGAACAAAGAATGTACAAAGATCTTTTCAACCCCCTAGACAACAACACAACACACGACATTGGGAGCAGGGTCCACAGAGGCGGAGTTTTGAGCCACATACAGGGGAAACAAAAAGATATCCCCCGAACAGAGACTGGCAGGCCTCTGGTAGTTCCCAGCTAACTCCCCCACAAGTAGTTGCTGCCAATGGGATTCAGGGAGGTCAGCATACCCAATAGGGGTGTGGCCACACCTGTAATCTGCAGCCAGTTAAATTGATTGCCAGTCTTGGAAGCGAACCAGAGATTGCAATCAATGTAGCTGGTAAAACTTTAAACTTTCTTGTAGACACAGGGGCGGCCAAGTCAGTGATAAATTCGACAGTGGGCATGAGAACCACTGGTAGGACAATTCCAGCCATGGGAGTAACAGGAGTAGTCCAGCACTACCCTGTTAGCAAACCAGCCGAGATTACAATAGGGCCTTTGCATACCAAGCATTCCTTTTTGCTGGCTGCATCGGCACCAACTAATCTCCTGGGGAGAGACTTACTATGTAAAATGGGTTGCGTCATTTATTGTACTCCTGAAGGTGTATTCTTGGACATTCCTGAGAATCACGCTCAGGAGGTACGAGACATGTTAGACTCCCCATCAAAATTAATGTCACATTCCATTATGACAAATAGGAACCCATCCCAAGTAGAAGAGATGACATCTCAGATGCCAGAGTCACTTTGGACAAAAGATGGACAGGACACTGGATTAATGGCAAACGTAGCTCCAGTAGTTGTACAAGTAAAAGATGGTAGGATAGCTCCAAAAATCCCACAGTATCCTCTGAAGCCAGAGGTGGAGTTAGGAGTTTTCCCAGTAATAGAACGCTTGCTGCAACAGGGCATTCTGGTAAGAACGTCCAGCACAGCCAATAGTCCCATCTTCCCTGTTAAAAAGAGTGGGGGGAGGGGTTACAGGCTAGTGCAGGATCTAAGGGGGATTAACAAAATAGTTGAAAGTCAGTTCCCCGTAGTGCCTAATCCAGCTGTCACCCTAATGCAAATTCCTCCCACTGCCAAATTTTTCACTGTTATTGACCTCTGCTCCGCTTTCTTTTCGGTACCTCTGCACCCTGACAGCCAATATTTGTTTGCATTCACATACAGAGGAGTCCAATACACGTGGACTCGGCTACCCCAAGGTTTCATAGATAGTCCAAGTATATTTTCTCAGGCTTTGCATGATTGTTTACAGTCTTTCCAACCAGACAGTGGATCAGTATTGATACAGTATGTGGACGATTTATTACTGTGTTCAGATTCACTGGAAGCATCTCTGAAGGATACGAAACAGCTCCTGTTTCATCTTTCAGACACAGGTCACAAGGTTTCCAAAGACAAGTTACAATTATGCCAAACTAAGGTAAAATATTTGGGACACTGTCTAACACAAGGACTGAGACACCTGACCGCTGATAGAATCCAAGCCATTAGAGACATGACACTGCCACAAACCCAGCAACAGATCAGGACATTTTTAGGAATGTGTGGGTATTGCCGTAATTGGATCCCAGGGTTTTCCATATTGGCGCTACCTTTGCAGGAAATGGTCTCTTCAAACAAACCTGATCGGATTTCGCATACAGACGAATCTGAAACAGCATTTGAGAGACTCAAACAGTGCCTAACGCAGGCACCAGCACTAGGTATGCCAGACTATGGGAAACCCTTTGAACTATACGGAACAGAAAGTGCTGGGTGCGCAGCAGGTGTACTAACCCAAAAACACGGTGACGCCAGCAGGCCAGTCGCATACTACAGCGCCCAGCTAGACACGGTAGCGCGATCCCTCCCCACATGCTTGCGTAGCGTTGCGGCGATAGCATTGCTAGTGACAAAAAGCGAAGATGTCGTGCTAGGCCACAACCTCACAATCCATACACCACATGCGGTATCTGCCTTATTGAATTCTGCCCAAACCAGACACGTCTCATCTGCAAGGTTTACAAGATGGGAATTGGCATTAATGGCCCCAGTAAACATCACCATAAGGAGATGCAGTGCATTAAATCCTGCAACATTTCTCCCAGGTGTGCCTGGTCAGACACAAAGGGTGGAAGGTGAGAGTGATGGGGAAGGAGGATTTAATGCAAAGGGAGATACACATGATTGTATGGAATATTTGACCCAAAATTTTACCGCAAGGCCTGACATCAGTGACAACCCACTGGAAGATGCAGAACTAACGTTCTACACGGACGGTAGTTGTCATAGACAGTCAGACTCGGGAGACTTGTGTACTGGATACGCAGTCGTAGATGACCAAGACACCATAGAAGCGGAACCGCTAGGCCCACCTCACTCAGCCCAGGTTGCTGAACTGGTCGCCCTAACCAGAGCATGTGAATTGGCTAAGGGTAAGTCAGCCAATATCTACACCGATTCTAGATACGCCTTCGGGGTAGTACATGATTTCGGAGCCCTATGGCGGCTCAGAAATTTCATGACGGCGGCTGGTACACCGATAGCGCATGCAGCTCACATAAAAAAGCTTCTAACAGCGATACAGGAACCCGACAGAGTGGCTGTTATCAAATGTAAAGCACATACATATAGCCAAGACCCAATATCCCTTGGTAACAGCCGAGCAGACGAAGCCGCAAAGCTTGCAGCTGCTACCCCCATACAGACAGACACCACACAACTGATGGTATTTAATACCATCAACACACAAAAGTTGTGTGAGATGCAGAATTTGTGTTCCACACAGGAAAAAGCAGTCTGGAAGGCAAAGGGATATGGCCAGGAGTCCTCAGGGCTCTGGACGGATGGACATGGTAAACCAGTGGCCCCCAGGGCATACCTTCCATGTCTGGCTGAAGCAGCTCACGGGCTGACTCATCTAGGCAAGGAGGGGATGTGCAAATTGGTAAGAGCATACTGGTGCGCCCCAGGATTCTCCTCTCATGCGAGTAAAAGAGCAATGTCATGCCTTACCTGTCTGAGAAAGAATATTGGAAAAGCAATACCTACAGAACCATCCCATATCCCACCTGCCGGCGGCCCTTTCCAGGTAATACAAATTGACTTCATTCAATTACCCCCATGTCGAAATTTGAAATATGTACTTGTTTGTATAGATGTTTTCTCGAATTGGGTCGAAGCTTTTCCAGCAGCTACAAATACCGCTATGTTTACAGCTAAGAAGATTGTGCAGGAATTTGTATGTAGATATGGTATCCCTAGAATCATTGAAAGTGATAGGGGTACCCATTTTACAGGTGATGTCTTTCAAGGAATGTGTAAGTTGATGGGAATTGATAGCAAGCTGCACACTCCGTACCGTCCACAGGCGAGCGCGAAGGTCGAAAGAGTGAACAGCACTATTAAAAATAAATTGAGTAAAGTAATGGCAGAGACAGGATTGACGTGGCCAGAAGCTTTACCCATTGTTTTGTATAGCATCAGAACCACTCCCAGGTCCCCTCCTAATCTGTCTCCTTTTGAAATCTTGTTTGGTCGACAACCGCATGTCATGATTAACCCTCAGGATGATTTGAAATGTAACAATGAAGTAACTGTAAAGTACTTGATTAACATGAGTAAACAGTTGAGGAATCAAAATGATAATCTGAAGTTGGTGATTCCTGATTTACCAGATAGTAATTGTCATGACATTGAACCTGGGGATTATGTAATGATACGAAATTTTCTACGCTCAGGTTGTCTTATTGATAGATGGGAAGGACCATACCAGGTCTTATTGACTAGCACCACAGCATTGAAGGTTGCTGAGAGAGAGACTTGGGTCCATTCATCCCACTGCAAAAAGGTTGCTGATCCAGAGAAGTCCCGTGATAAGGAACAGACGGTAGAGGTTGTATCACTGGAGTGTCTGTTCCAGGAGGACTGAGGCGGCACCTGAGCCTTGAAGACCGGAAGCAGTTGTCGACTCCCCTCTCCCTTTTATTGTTTTTCTCCACTTCCCATCCCCTCTCCCTTAAAATTTCTTTTTCCCCCTTCTCATTCTTCTCTATTTCCTCCTCAAAGATGGACTTGCCCCAAGAGACTGTGATCCGGATTTTGATGTTAACCATGATGTTGACCAGAGCAGTCTGTTCCGGCGAGAGTACCATAGAGGTCGAGAGAGGTTCTGGAATGGGTTCCGATTATGATGATGGAGGCGTAGTTTTCCAAGATCAACCAAACCAACAAGCAAAGGCGAGTATCAGAAAACGATCCGATAGAAGAAATTGTGATGGATTGTTAGCTGAAGAAAATTGTATCTGTAGGCTCTGTGATAATCTGGTTGAAGATGGATGCATAAAGAAATGCCAATCCAGTTTTAATATCCATATAGACCGGCATCCATTGAGTGACTATCACTCTTTAGTGGGTAATGTGTTAAACCAAACAGATTGTTGGGTATGCTCTCAAGTACCTCAGGGTCATAGCAAATCAGGGCTAGTACCATTTCCTTTAACGTTAGGGGAGGTACTTGAGCTAAGTGGTGGGAGACCGGTGGACCGGAGGTTTAATATCTCCAGCCCTCCTAGTTTGAAGCTCCACCAATACCATGTGGATAGGTCCCTCTTATGTTTCAATATCTCCAATCCCAGAAAACCGGGAAATTGGGAAGTGTCATGGAGCAACCTTACCATGACCTTTTCACACAGAGCAGATAGAATGCCTACAGATACAGAGCTGGTACGCCACATAGCCAGTAGAGGAAAATCTTTCCGGTATCGATATACCTTAGGAAATAGGATTACTAGAGTTGGAGAGGTATCACCAGGATACTGTGCACATATCGTACAAACTGATACGTGCATTAGGCAGATGGAAGAATTAGGGTCAGGAGATTTCACCTGGAAGGTTTGTAACATGGTCATGTCCTTCTCCGTCCCATATGTTCTCCCCGATGATGCATATTTCATATGCGGGAGAAAGGCGTACAAGTGGCTTGCCCCAAACTCTGAAGGATTGTGTTATATTGGAAAAGTATTGCCTGAAGTGATGACTGTAACACATGACAAAATGAAGGACATACACCGTGGTGCCCAAGCTCCTTATACTCACACTCATTACGAGCACCGAGTTAAAAGACAACTGTCAGAAAGGTTAGAGCATCCGGCCTCCGATCTTATCCATGAATCCACCGGGATTCAGGTTCTGGTAGCGTTAGATTTCACTCGCACCGCTCGAGGAGTGATGAATTATAGATACATTTCCGCACTCGCCAATTTGTTAGATAATATCACTGAAATGTATGATGACACGTTTAGATACACTGGAAGAGAACTTCAAGCTTATAAAACAGAACTAGTTCAGCATAGGATGGTTCTTAATTATCTTACAGCAGTAACAGGCGGATATTGTGTTACATTGGCAACACAGTACGGCATAAAGTGTTGCACTTATATCACGAATAGCACCGAGGATCCGGTAGAGGTCATAGACCAAAAGATGGACGATATTCTCCAATTGAAGTGGGAATTTCGTCGAAAACACAATCTCACCCTTGCTGCTGTAGGTAATGAGCTGACTGGTTGGGTGTCATGGTTGAACCCGCGAAATTGGTTCTCCGGTTTGGGGGACTGGGCTCAAGGAGTCATAATGGATGTTGGAAAGTTTCTACTATGTATCTTGGGTGTCGTTATATCGATTGGATTGATATTTAGATGCGGGCAGGCTTTAATGAGGTGCAAACAAAGTACAAGAGTGATGAGCTTGAGGAGCGAGGAAACTGTAATTAACCTGGATTTGATTTATGACCCAATGATAGAAACCAGGATGTGATGAAAATGCGATTATACGGTCCGGTTCTTTCACCTGTTTTTTCTGCTTTTCTCCAAGATACAAAGACCCCCTTGGACGAGGAAGCTGACGAGACGAGATGTATACAGACAACGGATTGACCAAAGAAGAAGATTTGACAACTTTAAATATGGACACTTGATGAACTTTGCCATGGATCCCCAGTTTCCCTAGTACATTTAAACTCACGCTAGCCCAACATTTTTTTGTAAATCCGATGGCTCTGACAAAGCTATTTGCTCATGCCCAAGGAGCAATACAGCGCAAAGAAGACGACTCTCAACAGATACCGAACACAACTTCGACGACAGATGTACATTTCCCTGACATAGAATATCATTGCATTTTCCATAAGTGTTCTTTATCTTCATCTCTACAACCCTCAGGTAATGACACACATAGACGATAGGGAATACAGGCACAGATATCAGCAACCACATACCTCCCCCATTCATGTATCATCAACTAAAATGTGCTCCCCATTTTGTTCAAAATCCGAAAAGAGCTCGGTAAAGTTTGACAGCCCATCCACAGACCTGTACCACAGGATAAGAAGGAATTCAAATGTATACTTCGCAATACCTCGAAGCTTGATTTACAACACGTACGGCACGATGATACATGACCCTCCAAACATGGACTCATACACACATGCTTCTACTTTCTCACTAGGTCATACCCTCTTCACACCTACTCCTCTCTTCTTCCTTACCCCACCATGGAAATCAATTAACCCCTGACTTGCATTTTTCTCCTTAAATGTTTTGTGGCAGTTATTATTGACTGCCAAAGGGTGGACTGTCAAAGTCAGAAAAATGTCTCTATGCACGTTGCCATATTTGCACCGCACACTGGTCCGTGCTCGCATGCGTACGCTCTCCCGTGAAGGCGCATACCCGCAATAGCGTGCACTCGCAGGCGCGGTATGCGTATTTACGGTAGAGTTTATGTAGTCGTAGCGTGCGACTCATTCGTTACATATTTTCACAATTAATGTAGTTTATAGATCATGATCCCTTTGATAGTTTCTGAAAGTTTGGTTAATATAGAAGGTCCCTGTTTAAAGTAATCCCTCTTTGTATTGTACGAAGGGTCTAACAGGAATCATACAGCAGTGTTTGGTACCCATCGGAAGAGTATTTAATTAGCAATATTCCGGTGTTGGTTTGGAGCGTATTAATCGCTCGTGCGAATAGTTATGGACATAAGAAGTTTATGTCCATTTCTACTATTTACTCATACTCAGGTATGCGGCGGGAAACTTAGTTCCCCACCCACCTGAGCTGTTTGAAATCGTCACAGCCCACCTGTATGAATCAACCTATGACCTTTTGTTGTGATACAGGGTCGAATTCCTTCATCCAATGGACAATGGGATTGTAGGGACTATGAGATTGCATTGTGTGTGGGGCATAAATAGGCAGGCCGACCACATCCAGCTCTCACTCTTCAACGGTTCTCATCGCTGAAAATCGGGTGCTGGATGTCCAGGCGCATGCGATCGTTTACCCTTGTGCGTAAGTTTCTCTCCGTAATCATTGTCTTTCTGTGAGCCAATTTCTCTCATCTCTCTCCGTCTCTCTCTCTCTTTCCCTTCTCTTTCTCTCGTATCTCCCCTAGACTAGTATTGTATTGTATTAGATAGTATTGTATTTTGGTTAGGAAGTCTTTGTTATATTGTAGTGTATCATTTGTACTGTTATCCCCTTTTTACAAGTATACTAGATATAATACAGTTAATAGGCTTTGGAACCTAAACCAGTATCTGTGTATTTTCTATAGTGCTAAGTGTTCACTTGAGCGTCGGTGACGCTCAAGCAGCTTTGTAGTTAGTCAGGTTACACAAGGTTGCACTTACACCCTGTACTCACATTAAGGTATTCAGTGTATTTCATTGGTATAAGGTTTTAACATAAAGGTATAGCGTTGTGAGCGTCTGCGCCGCTAGTGATCTCCTTGTGGTCTCGAGCGTCCGCTACGCCATAGCGAATCATTACTCTAGTCATAGCCAATAACGTGTCCTGTGATCACTGGGCCGTGAGCGAACGTGACGCTTGAGCGTCTCGCCTACGGCTGAGCGATCGTTACGCAACTAGCGTACCATTACGGTACTTCTTAAGTAAACAGCGTACAGTGTTCTTAGCTTCATAAAGGGTTGTTTATACGACAAAAGTATTTAGTATTGTCAGCATGTAAAATGCCAAGGCAGTGTAAACGCTGGTTTACGTACAGGACTAAAAGCAACACTTTAAAAAGACATTTCCTACACTTTAAATGAAGCCGCTGCGGCCACTATACTTGATCCACAATCTACGTACTTATTACACCATTAGCGTACAGAGGCCCTCATTCCGAGTTGTTCGCTCGCTAGCTGCTTTTAGCAGCATTGCACACGCTAAGCCGCCGCCCTCTGGGAGTGTATCTTAGCTTAGCAGAATTGCGAACGAAAGATTCGCAAAATTGCGAATAGAAATTTCTTAGCAGTTTCTGAGTAGCTCTACACTTACTCTGCCACTGCGATCAGTTCAGTCAGTTTCGTTCCTGGTTTGACGTCACAAACACACCCAGCGTTCGCCCAGGCACTCCCCCGTTTCTCCAGCCACTCCCGCGTTTTTCCCAGAAACGGCAGTGTTTTTTCACACACACCCATAAAACGGCCAGTTTCCGCCCAGAAACACCCACTTCCTGTCAATCACACTCCGATCACCAGAACGAAGAAAAAACCTCGTAATGCCGTGAGTAAAATACCTAACTGTTGAGTAAAATAACTAAGCGCATGTGCTCTGCGAACATTGCGCATGCGCAGTAAGCGACTAATCGCAATATAGAGAAAATCGGCAACAAGCGAACAACTCGGAATGAGGGCCAGAGTCCCGTACCGTGTACGGACTTTGCGTACAAACGCCGCGCTGGCTGTACAAAGTACACGCAGCGCGTACACACCCAAAGATACACCGTGAACCCTTAACAGCTATGCATGCGATAGTAATACACTTTAAACCTTAGCAGGGTAAGGAAAACACGACACCAGATTGTATTTAAACTGCTGGGTTCCGACACCACAACATATTATTACTGAAAGGGGGTTACAATAACAAAGCAATACAGTACAAAAGAATAATGGCTACAGTCAATGGTACATACTTGTTTGGATTTCGCCGCGCTACCCAGTCTGGTCCTCGGTCATCTAGATAGATAACTTTGAGAGTCTTGTGTGACCAGGCCTGCAGCTGGCTCCTTTTATACAATCTTCCAAAACTTAACACAATGGATACTGTAATCTTTGTCCATTGGACACAGGGATTGTCATTTACAGTACAGGAGAGGTCATAGGTTGGTTTGAATAGGTGGGCGATGTCTGTTCAAGATGCACTTGTGGGTGATCTCCTCTGGGTTCCCGCCGCATACCTAATGTACAGTAAATACAGTTTATATCTATATTCTGCTCCTGCACATAATTATTCACAGGAACGTGCGATCTTCTGCAAACCAACACCGGAATATTACCCTTAAAATACCCTACAGCTGGATACCAAACACCACCTTGTTCTGTCCCCTCCTATCCTGTAAAGGTGAATCCCTTTGTTCTGATACCATTTAAACTGTTGTAACTTGCTGGTGTGGTGCAGGGAGACTATGTGTACATTGTGCACTATTTGGATTAAATATGTAATATGTTTTGATGGCTTTTCCATGCGTTCACAAACTCTACCGTAAATACCCATACCACGCGCTAACTAATGCGCAGGACCATACGCAAATTGCGAATAAGCGCACGCACAGCAGAACAAGTACACACACAGAGGCCATCTGAGTGTAGTTTGTACGTGATGTGTGTACTGCAATATTTTTCGACTTTGACTGTAGAGTCGCAGTATAATGGGTCATATAATACAGAACATTAGAATACTTTACAACATGGTTTGTTCAGTTTAAATAAACATGTCAAAAAAGGTTAAATGGTGGATACATTTAGTTGTTCATTAATGTATTACCACTGTTCTTTGTTAGGCTCAAGTGAATTTTATTTTATTTTATTCTTGGTTAGATTTTAATAGCTAGAGTTACCACATCATGTTTACCAGCTTTTTTTCTGGCAAGGTTGCCCTCCAAACCCAAAGTATACTATCCTATGGTTTGAATGGTTAAACAGTAGTAAAAAACAGGGGCTGTGCGATGGTTTAAAAAACTAGACAAGGCCCTCACCTACGAATGCTAAGTTATAATGCTAAATAGCATTGGCCACCACCTAGTACTCATGCTAAGTGAGTACCAGGGAAATAAAAGTAAATGGGCTAACAGTAATTCAGGTCCGGTCAGTCCTGCGCCCCATGCCACAAAGTACCAATTATCGGTACTTTACGCATGCACAGGACCTGTTCTGCATGTGCGCGTAGGGTTCCTGAGACACAGGATGGCAGCAGACTGTCGGTTATTGACAGTCTGCTGACGTCTGGGGGAGCGGGGAGGGGGTGGTAATGCCCTTCAATTGTGAAAACAGGAGTGTCACGCCGTTTAGGGGGAGGGAAGAGGCCAGGTATCCCCGTCATAGGATGGAGATTTCCTGACCTCTGTGTTGGGCAGCTTCCACGACACCATGGGTGCCTCATGCTGCTCGATGGAAAATCAGTAATCAGATGCCACGTCCTAGGATGCAGATTGGATCACTACTGCAGCAGGAGGCATCTGCTTGTAATAGACACCTCCTGCTGCATCACCATACAGCGCTATCACTGCGGCTGCCGAGGAAGTGTTAGCAACTCCATCCGTGTCTGAATCAGGCCCCATGTGCCCATTATAGTCTAATAATAGTAATAATCTGTGTTCCTTTCCATTTAATAAATCTAATCTGTTCCCCTGATAATTTAATACATCTATTCTGTGCCATATAATAATAATAATAATAATAATAATAATAATAATAATAATAATCTAGTGTCCCTTTAGTAGTGTAATAATAATTATATATATAATATACCCTTTAGTATATTTACAGATATAATCTATGATTATATACAGTATATGCCACTTTTTTTATTTAATTTAATATTTCCACCTTTATTATAAAAATGTTGCCCCGTATTCTCTGTAGTGTAGCAATCCCGCCTGGCCTGCAATAATTGACTTAATGTAGAGCCTCGCACAGGCCATGGTGATGGTGCATGCCGGCCATTGACCCCTGTTTTAGGAATATCACATACTTGTCCATGAGGAATTAGAAAAATGAGACAAACCTAATGACACCAATTAAAATTACAAGAAAAAAAAAAATCACATCCAACTTCAATTAATACCTGAAGGATTCAAGTTTTCACAGCTGCTGTTTTAATTAAAAACTTGTGTAGTTTTAACATTTTTGAAAGGAAAAAACAAAAACAAAGCAGAGCTTGTAATTGAAACCAGTACTTAAACACTAATAAATGAGTGAGTTATGTACAGTAAATGATTTACATAGTTAGTGAGGTTGAAAAGAGGCAAAATGCCCATCAGGTTCAACCTGTATTCTGTGTTAATCTGTTCATATTATAATGCACCTGCTGTAGTAATAGTTTAGTACCACTACCAATTGACAGCTATGAATCTTACCACTCCCAGATAATTTAATGTCAATATGTAAAATGCTATAACCCTGGATACATTTTCCAGTTAGAAATTTGTTCAATCCGTTTTTTAAATGCATTTACAGAGTCTGCCGTTATTACCTTCCAAAAGTTCCAAATCTTTATTGCCCTTACCATGAAGAACCCTTTCCTACGTTGGGTACAAAATTTTCTCTTTAATAAAGTTGCATTAAAAAAACATGATATTTAATAACTGAAGCTCATTCAAAGCATCACTATAATTATTACCAAAGATGTGTCAGCATATACATTCAGACCTTTAATCGTATATAGTATAAACCAGGGACGTGCAGTCAGGGGAGGCAGGGGAGGCAGTGCCTCCCCTGTCATATTCCAATCTGATGATTACAATAATACAAAGAAGATATTTATAAAACAGATTCTGTGTTATAACTAACTTCTTTGTATTATTGTAATCATTTTTGCTGTAAGAAATCCTAGCCATAACAGGATGGGAGGCAGCGAGAGCGCTGCCTCCCACTGACCATTACAAACTGTATTAAGCAGGGGGCGGGGCCACGGGCGCTGTCAGGAAAAGCCCATTGAAAAAAAACAAGGAGATGAGGCATCTCTAACTCTGCCTCAGTGACAGGGGCAGGGCTGTGATAGGAGCAGATGCAGGGATGGATCCAGAGGGGGCGTGGCACACTGCTCTCTTACCCTCCCTGATTGGATGGCTGAAAAGGAGGCCTGGTTTTCAGTACTCATTGGCTTCCTCCCCAACCAGTCACTGGGCATCCGTCCCATACATCACTCCATCGGTGGGACACTGTGACTCGGCTGATGGCTCCCGCTGGTCCAGCTCCTTACACACCATTACGCTGCCTGTAACACTACATCCGTCCAGCGGTCCCCTTTGCTGCAGTATACGTCTGGGTTCTGTCAGGGATCAGCTGCCTTGAGTAGACAGGAGTGCTGCTGGTGGCCCCCACTTAGCTGCAGGTTCATGGATCAGGTGAGCAGGACCTGACTGCTGCAGCCCCCCCCCCCCCTTCCCCCCCTCTCCTTATCAGGACAAGCTCCATGCAGCTAAGCAGTGCCGCGATTTGCGGGTGTTTAGGGGGCGGGGCCTAATGTTGAGAAGTGTCCGCCCCCAGAACAGACCTGTGCTGTGTAGTCAGGTAGTGTTATTGTCACTCCTGCTCACTCCCTCTCCCTAATCCCCCTCTCCCTAACACTCCCTCCTCTTGCTCCCCTTTCTCTCACCCTGACATTCCCTCTCTCTTCCTGACAGTGACTCTCTCTCTCCTCCAGACACTGGGGGTCATTCAAACCTCGCTGTTGATGCAGCCCGCAGCGCAGTTTGCTGATGGAGGCAAACTGCACAGGCAGACACATTGCGGTTGCATCCCCGATGGTTGCGGCTGCAGTGTTACTGACATCGGCAGCTATCGGGCATCGTCATTGCGGCTTTGGGGGGCGGGCCGGATCTTTTTCGGGGGGGCTGCGTGACGTCACAGCCGCTCCAAAAACAACAAAAATGGTGATAGACTGCCTGACGGCGCAGCCAGGGGTGAACCTTAGTTCCAATGCGTCCGCAATCTTATTGCGGACATATCGGCAGGCGGCCTAACACATGCTGGGTGGCCCTCAGCATGTGCGGAGATGGACGCAGATCTGACTGCGTATGCATTGATCTGCCGCCATCTCTGAATAAGGCCCACTGTCTCTCACACTCTCTCTGACACTTTCTCTCTCTCTTCCTGACATTCTCTCCCCAACACTATATCTCACTCCCTCTCTCTCACTAACACTGTCTCTCCGTTTCTGACACTATCTTCCTCTCTCTCCCTGACACTGTCTCTCCCTCTTGCACACTATCTCTCTCTCTGCCTGAGACTGTCTCTCCCTCTCTCTTCCCCGACACTACTGTATATCTCGCATCCTCTCCCTGACACTGTCTCTCTCTTTCTTACACTGTCTTCCTCTCTTTCTCCCTGACACTGTCTCTCCCTCTCGCACACTATCTCTCTCTCCCCGACACTCTCTCTCTCCCCTCTCTCTGCCACTGTCTCTCTCCCCCTCTCTCTCTCCCTGACACTGTCTCTCTCATTGATACTGTCTCTCTCCCTCTTTCTTTTCCTGACACTCTCTCACTCTCTTTCTCTCTCCCTCCCGGACACTTTCACTCCCGCTCGCTTCTCTCTCTCGCTCCTCCCCCCCTCTCTCTCTCTCTCTCTCTCTGACACCTTTTCTCTCTTTCTCTCTATTCCTGACCCACCCCTGTCTCTCTCTCCATTTCTTTCTTGCTTCTCTCTCTCACCCTGGCACCCTTTCTCACTCTTGCTCCTCTCTTTCTCCCTGATACCCTCGCTCTCTCCCTGACACCCTCTTTGTCTCTCTCTCTCTCCCCTCACTTCCTTCTCTCCTAAGGGGAAGTGACATCAGCAGTGGGTGGTGGATATGTGTGCAGGGCCGAGGTGGTGGTGGTGGGGGTCCAGAGATATCCACGCATTGGGCCCCAAGATTTCTGTTGCTGGCTCTGCCTCCAATCCTCTCTCTGCCCCTGTTCCTCTAGATGAGTGACTGCACTCTTATTGTCCTGTCTCTGACTCCATTACCCCCCACAGCCCCAGCCCCATTCAGTCTCTCCACCTGCCCCTGTCTCTGCCCCTCTCCATTTGTGACTGCTTTGTCGTTGTACTGTTTTTGACACCCTCTATTATCTCCCCCAGTCACCTCTCTCTGCCCGTATTCCTCTCCCTCTCATTGTTCTGTCTCTAACACGATCCCCCAGCCGCACCCTCTCCTTCTGTCTCCCTTTCTTTGCTCATCGCATCATTGCCCCACCCACACTGGCCAGTGCCTCCCCAGCCATTGACCTCACCGCACGTCACTGCTCTCTACACCCACTGTTACTGCTCCCTGCACCAATGCTTACTGCTCGCACACTTTCCATCATTGCTCACTACACTGATCAATACGGGTCTCCTAGCCGTGGTCAGAGCAGATGGGGGCCAGTGACAGGGACCTCTCCCCAGTGAGAGAGTTCTGAGAGAGACCGCAGTTTGCGAGAGGGGCTCTGTTTCACCCAACCACCACTGCACACCTACCACCTGACTGACTGTGAGGGACCTGGAGGTAAGATGTCCCTCATGTGGAGCTGGCTTTTTAAATTTTTAGTGTGTGTGTGTGTGTGTGTGTGTGTGTGTGTGTGTGTGTGTGTGTGTGTGTGTGTGTCTTTCCTTATCTATTTAGTATATGTTCTGGTGTTCTGTAATCTTGAACTAATGCATCTCCCGAAAAGCCCAAACTTTGACATTCTCTTTAAACAAGTTTATTCACCAATTGCAATTGATGCCCCACCCATTTTGTACGGGTGCAGTATGGCTGACCGGCGGTCTCCGACATACCGACGCCGGGATCCCGGCGGGGAGGGGCGAGTGCAGCAAGCCCCTTGCGGGCTCGCTGCGCTCGCCACGCTGCGGGCTCGGTGGCGACCTGCGGTCGCCACGGGTTCTATTCCCACTCTATATTGGTGTCGTGGACACCCACGAGTGGAAATAGTCCCTGTTGGTCGGCATGCCGACCATCGGGATAGTGAGATGTCGGGATGCCGGAGGAGGTCATGTGACCGTCGGTCTCCCGACCGCCGGTCACATGAATACCACCCATTTTGTACCTCCACCCATAATTTTCAAACTCCGCCTAGGGGGGCCCTACTTATTTTGTCAGTCCTGGGCCCTACAATTTCTGATGGCAGCCATGTTTGCAACTATAATTAGATGAGGATCTCATATGCAGTAGTTACTCTTCAAAATAATAAATGTCTATATTTTCAGAGTTCACCAAGGTTCTCTAAAAGAAGAATATGTAAAAAGTACTTGAAAAACTGGATTCTATAGTACTCCTAAAGATCCCCAGAGCAGGTATTCTTCCCAACCTCGGTTGTCAGGGCACACTGACAGTGCAGGTTTTAGTGATATTCAGGCTTTAACACAGATGGTTAAATCAGAATAACTGAAGTACTAATTAAGTCACCTGTACTCAAGCATGGATATCACTAAAACCTGCACTGTCAGTCTGCGTACATGTTTATGTGGATATTTTATAAATAATGACACACCCTATTGGGGTGATACGTTGATATTTATTATTTGTTAGGATCTAATATGTGCCCGTGGGCACCTTATTACTGTATATACTGATGGTTCTTTGATCTTGTGACTAATTTATAACAATCTCTATATTATGATATTTTTATTATAATAGCTGTTATGTTGACTTTTTGTCTCATTAGAATTGCCTGATGAACATATTATAATACCCATGTACTGAATATCTTCAAACTTATACAAATACGCGGTTACCTAGCAACCGCCATGTATCCAATGAGATGTTATGTTATCGGGTCCCCCTGTGTGAGCAATGCCGCCTGCCAAGCATGCTCCCACTCTGGGGTGCTTGTCATCACACCCATGATGCTTTGGGTGTGTTCCGGCGTAGCATTCCATGACTACTTCTGGGTTTCCTGTTGCCGTGGTCCGCGATGTGTGCAGCCGGAGTGCAACACAGGTGCGGTCACATATGCACATGAGCCGTCCCAATGCATCATGGGAGACAAGGCAAATTGGCGCCGCTGCACAGGTGGGTTTAAAAACTATCAATAATTAGGTTGAAGGAGCGGTCACATGACCTAGTATAATTGCACATACAAAATTACATTTTTGGTATAACGGATGTGAGTAATATATACAGGATGTTCAAATTAATATTGATATGGGATTGCCTCATTATATCTGTCTCTAAAAAATTTTTTTTTTTTACGATGGATGTTTTTATTGGGAGACACACATATGGTGTTAATTAATTAATCAATTAAAGCAAGAATAAAAGACAATACAGGTCATTCTGAGAATCACTTCTGATGAAGCTGAGTGATCTTGCTCAGGGAAACGCGTTAAGGCTTTTAAATACTACCAGGACCTGCACTATATACCACCACCAAGATCTGAATAAGGACCACTTATTGAACATTGCTTTGGATTCTCCTATCTTCATTTTGCAAACAATCAGCTCTATATGGACAGTGTCGGACTGGGGCATGTAGGGCCCACCGGGGGAATGCAGTGGTAGGGGCCCATGTTTAGCGGTGTGGCCAGTCTGCAGAGGGGGTGTGGCCTGCCATCACATTGGTTTGACTAACCATTAGAGAGTGCAACATCTGGGCCCCTTCATTAAATTCAGTAAATTCAGCTGCTGCATGCATGATAATGTACCAGATTAATAACAGCAATGCACTGTAGAAAATACACCATAGTCCAGTATAAGGTAACATTTGTATAATGTATAATTCAAGTGCTCAGTCTGAAACCTGATCCTCAGAGCAGGAGGTGGGGCCCCAGGCAGTGGGGCTCACCAATGGTTTCCCCTGTACCCCTGTTGGCCAGTCCAAGCCTGTATATGGATACCCTGTAAACACATCTACAAAGCTACTGCAAGTTGCCTCTGCTGAGACCTGTGTGTGAGTACCATGAATTGGGTAACACCAGCTGTTTATGACTATTACTATGCTAAAAGAGCACAGAATTTCTATCATTACTTGTGCTAAAATCATCTGATAAAAGTAGATTAACCTTAACATTAATGCTTGATCCGGGATCCTATAGGTGGTAATGATTACTGCCAGTTTCTTGACATTTATTAATGATTCTCAGAGCTATTGTGAGGAAATTTATATTCTTCAACTTTTTAAACAAATGTATAATGTTTTTTAATAAATTGTTTATTTTTAATTTATCGTATACATTTAATTTGGATAAACAACTCGAGCGCTGGTTTAGAACATTTTCTATATTTATACTGCTACTGGGCTTGACAAACCCTCTTCAGCACGTCTTTTCAAGGGTGGTATTCATGTGACCGCCGGTCTGCTGACCGACAGTCACATGACCTCCTCCACCATCCCGCCGGCTCAGTATCCCGATGGTCGCCATGCCGACCAACAGGGACTATTTCCACTCGTGGGTGTCCACGACACCCATAGAGTGGGAATAGAACCCGTGGCGACCACAGGTCGCCACCGAGCCCACAGCGTGGCGAGCGCAGCGAGCCTGCAAGGGGCTTGCTGCACTCGCCCCTCCCCGCCGGGATCCCGGCGTCGGTATGCTGCCGGGATCCCGGCGTCGGTAAGCTGACCGGCGGTCAGGAGACCGCCGGTCAGCCATACTACACCCCTTTTCAGGGGTGGTCTTCAGTATGCCGGCGGTCGGGCTCCCGGCGACCAGCATACCGGCGCCGGGAGCCCGACAGCCGGCATACCGACACTTATTCTCCCTCGTGGGGGTCCACGACCCCCCTGGAGGGAGAATAAAATAGTGTGGCGCGTGTAGCGCGCCACCGTGCCCGTAGCGTGGCGAGCGAAGCGAGCCCGCAAGGGGCTCATTTGTGCTCGCCACACTGTCGGTAAGCCGACGGTCGGGCGCCGGTATGCTGGTCGCAGGGAGCCCGACCGCCGGCATATCGTAGTGAACCCCTTTTCAGCACGTTAGGATATATCCTTTTTTCTCTATTGGGGAATGGCAATGCCCCCAGTCCCTCCGCCTCCCGGGAATAGAAGCTGCTCGGCTCTGCACTAAGCAGAGCAGTGAGTGATAGGAGCCTCCTAAACTGCCCCACCCCACAGTAGGACACTGCGATCCGCAGGAGGGACAGCAGAACAGTCCTAAAAAAACAGGACTGTCCCACTAAAATTGGAACAGTTGGGAGGTATGCTAAAACATGGACTGTTAGTGTGGAGATATGCCCCGGCGCTGGGACAGCATGCATACCTCCCAACTTTTGATCTCTATAAAGAGAAGCAGCGCACACTCCCGAAAAAGGAGCATGGCCTAATAAAAGGGGGCATGGCTTCGCAGTAGGACCCGCGATCGCGAGCCACGTCCTAATTTTCGTCACTGAGGAGGCCGCTGTCATGCCCCCTCTCCCTCTGGCTGCAGTGAATAGACGCTTGCGCATGCGCACAGCGTCTATTCACCGCTGCTCTGCTAAGCAGGGCAGCAAGTGCATGAGCCTCCCAACTGCCCCCCCCCCACCACGGGACAGCAGGACAGTCCCCAAAAAACGAGACTGTCCCATGAAAATCGGGACAGTTGGGAGGTATGCAGCATGTACCTTCCCAGCGCCGGGAGTGCAGAGGCAGAGTGCAGGGGATCTGTGGCCCCTGCAGGGTATGGCAGTGGCCGGCACTGGGGCTGTGTTTTGTTCCCAGCACCTGTCCAGGTACGGCAATGGACAGTGGCGCGACGTTTCAAACTTGGCGCCGTTTTGGCAGCCAATTAGAAGCGCCAGCGGCGGGATTTTGCAAGACAACAAGGATTATACAATGTTGCTAGCTGCAGAACTTCTTGTCTGAAGCTGATTGGGTGCCCTCAGGGAGTGAAACCCAGATATAGAATGTTACCCTGGATTTATAGAACTTTGCCCTGGATCAGAGGAGGGCTTATATAGCTCCTGCACAGGGCTGGAGCTGAAGAGAGGGAGCCAGCGTGGTGTGCAGAGGAGAGTGTTTTGTCCTGTGGTGAGGAGTTTTTAACGGCCTGTGGAGTGCCTGGCGGAGATCGCAGCGGCAGCCCGGTGTGTATGTCACAGCCACAGAGGAGACGTGGAGCAGTATCCAGCACTGTGGGAGAGCCAGCGCACAGCGCTGACAGAAGGCCGTGTCCTGCCACAGAGAACAGCTGAAAGTGCAGCAAGCCTGACAAGCCGGAGGAGGACGCAAAGCAGCCCCGAGAACTGCTTCTGTGTCTCCAAAGCATCAGCCACGCAGAGCAGGAGCAACAACACAAGCACAAATGCATCAGCCCTGGGACACAGTAATCGTGTCCGGAGGAAGCGTCTGGAGGGGTAAGCATGCAACTGCAATTGCTAATAGAACGGGGAAGGGGAACCTTAACACAGCCAGCAGCCATTACTTCCCAAGTGCCAGTAATAGCCTCAGGGTTGCAGAACTCTTACAATGCTTGCCTGTCCCTACTAGCATCTATCCCACTAGAGCAGGGATGGGGAACCTTCGGCCCTTCAGTTGTTTGTTGAACTACACATACCAGCATGCCTTGCTACAGTTTTGCTATTTGGCCATGCTAAAACTGTTGCATGGCATGCTGGGATGTGTAGATCAACAACAGCTGGAGGGCCGTAGATTCCCTATCCCTGCACTAGAGAAAGAGACTGCGAGTGACGTGCTAGGACAGTCACCCCTTCATCCTGCCAGTAATCTTGGGACATCGCTCAAATTAATTGAGACTACGCCCTGCTTTGCCGATCCTGGTCAGAGTTAATTTATAGGCGCGGGGGGCATTACTCTTGCATGAACTTAGTAAACAAGTGTTGTGCCAGTTATTGTACATTACCAGCCATCCTTAAAGGGAAACACAAGTTACTGCTTAAACGCCAAAGATCTGTTGAACTATTGCTGTTGAACTCTTATGCTACCTTAAATTAATGAGAGACAGTGTCGCTTTTTACTTGACATATAAACTGTTGCTTCGCTGCCTCTGGGGACATAACAGGCTTCAGACGCAGCCTCTCAGTACCCACAGTTATATCACATAAATCCTGTGCACAGGTAAAGGAAGTGGGACTACTGAACAAGACCTTTAAGTTAGGGATCAGGTACCCGATGTCAGGTAAAGGATATACACTGTGATGTACTATACACCAGTGTCAACACAGTAATATCATTAGTAAAATGACGTAGGTACCGGCATTGTAGATCCCATTGCTCTCGAAGTTTAAACCTGAATGCCTGCTAGTAAAATAAGCAAACGGTGGCTTTATAATATGTTTGGCTAATATTTCTGTGAAAAAAGAGTATTCCAAGGATTTGGTTACATATTGCATGACTCTGCAGGGTACTTGTATACTATTGTGCTTTGTTTAAAAGTACTGACTTACGGTATTGTAGTTTGTTTGATTAACCCTTTTCCACCTACCAAGCAGTGGTGAGCACCATAGCGCTAATAAATTCCTCTAGCCCCGCTTTTCCGGTGTAGTGTCTATTCTCTGGGTATCCTCATCCTTTTCTGTCCGCAAGAAGGGGGAACGTGTACCGGTCAGCTAGTGAAGCCGAAGCAGCAAGCTGAGAAGAACTACAGGTACAAGCTTTGCCTTATACACCCACACTTGATCATACGTGACAGTATTACACCTCTGCCTACAGTATGTGTCTAACAGTTAGACATATAGGTGTTACCACAGAATTATGCTATATACAGTATATTCTTTATATTACACATATTTCTGAATTTGGAAGTGATCTACGGAGATGTGAGCTATTGTTTACTTCAGATAAGCCAGCAATGTTTTGCACTTTAGTATGCAGTCACTGTATATGATTGAGCATACGCTAACTTTATTGTCAGATTTACACTATATTTTTCTCATTTCCTTTGGGTTTTCTGTGGTGCATAAGATATTTGTGAGTCTGGAGGTGAAAAGTAACAGCTTGTTAAGTTTCACTTTATTCAATTTATCATATCTCTCAATCAGTGGCGTATCTATAAGAGGAGCATAGTGACTAAATAGGAATGGAGAGGGTTAAACATCTGAGGCTGGGAATGGCATTGTGGGTATCAGGTGATAGGATTATCCAATAGGGATACAGGGATAGAAGGGGTAGTGTCATTCATTAGGACTAGCTGAAGGAGGAGTCAGCCTCTTACTTCTGGTCTTAGGTGTGTGCTGCTGCATGTCATATTAAGACCTGGTTTTTGGCTTGTAGTTTTGGCACTCACTGCACTGTAGTGTTTCCTTGGTTAAAAATCAGCAAACACTGCTGTGCCTTTTGCTGTCTGGTGCTCCCATCTCCCCCTTTGTGGTTACCAGCTGCTTCCTTCACTTCCCCCCTTGTGTTTCCTGCCTTTGTCATGGCTGCCCTCCCCCATCCTCCCCGCTCTCCCCGTGCCCCGGCTCGTTACCACTCGGGGCCGGGCAACAGCACGGTCCTGGCTGGGCTTGCTCCCCCCTCACCTCCTCTGTCCCGCGCTGCCATCTCAGGGCTCGTGAGCACACATCCATCGTGGGCGCACGCGGTTGCGGGTGTGATGGTTCCTGCCTTCACCTCTACAGCTGGTGCAGCGAGACCCGGTTCTGGGGCAGATTGGCCTGCGGGCCGCAGCAGCAGGGTTGGTGTGGGGACTGGGTCTCAGACTTCTGCTTCCCGGTCCCAGGCAGCTCCGGCGTGGGAGCGCGCACTCCCGTGGGTCCACACAGGTTCTGGCAGGCGTGGGAGCCCCCTGCAGGTTGGCCGGGGGTAGCTCTCAAGTCACTGCCAGTGCACATAGTTTAGATGGGAGTTCTGGTCTCTTAGAGGGCCGGGGCTTCACAGCTGGTGGCAATATCAGTGGGGAAGGGCGGGGGGGGGGGGGGGAAGGGCCGCAGAACCGTGACAGGGCTACAGGTGCGGTCAGCCACCATGAGAGTCTCCTGGGGCGTCTCCTAAGGGGGCTTCGCTTAGATACTGCTGGTGGCCCCGATGTCCACAGTTGGTCCTCGGGGGTAGCCGCTCGCTTGCGGCTGGTGGGGTGGACCCTGCTCCATTTAACCCCTCTGCTAGGCTTGATGGGTGGGGCCGTAGGGCTGGCAGGCATGGCGCAGGTTCCCAGTATGGTGATGCTGCGGGTGGTCCAGTGGCTGTTTTTGACCCTTTGGCTTTGTCTGCTGCCCTTTCCTCCATGGCGTCAGTGCTCGCTCCCTTGATGTTGCATGCTGCGCCAGGATCTAGTGCAGGTTAGGCGTGGCGTTCAGCCTGTTTTTCGGGGTGCTGACCCCAGTGATGCTCAGTTTTTGCAGGCTCTTAGTTATGTGGGGTCGGCCATGGCCCGACTTGGAGGTGTGGCGCCTTCATCTGCTGGGTTTGGCACATCTCCCGCTATGTTGCCTCCTTCCCGGCTGCCCGGCTCTGGGACTCCAGGGACGGATGGTTCTTCTTTTTCAGATGTTGGGGTGGATGTGGATCTGAGTGTCCATGCCAGCGATGAGGAAGGATTGCTATCGATGGGGGATCAGCCTGGACCGTCACGTGAGGAGTCCGGGAAGTCTGTTGTGCAAGTTTTGGGCTCTTCCTCCTCTTCCCGCTCTGAGTCTAGCCTGTCTTCCTCTTCTTCCTCCTCCTCTTCTCTTGGGTCTTCCATTAGTAGTGCTGCTTTGGCACGTAAGCGCGCAGCTAAATATGCTAAACCGGAGGTAGGGAGATGCATAAAGCGAACTAAGCGCAGGCAAGTCGCTGACATTTCCCAGAGGGAATGGAAGCACCGTAACTTGCCAGGAGTGGTGCATTGCGACTATATTGTGGTGTTGCACGGGCTTTGCGAGAGCTGTCGTAGGAAGATTCAAAAGGGGGATTATGTGGATATGTTTGTTTTGACTGATGAAGCAAAGAAGGATTTTAAGGCTGCTAGAACGAAAAGTGGTATTGGTGTCGAGGCCTTTAAATTATATGATAATTGGTTGGCTGTTTTTTGTGTTTGCCGCTTGTCATCTGGAGGATAGGCCTGGTGAGCATATGAACGTAATTAGGTATATTCACATGATCCATGGCATGCAGCATAGGTACAAAGGTGTGGATTGGCGTATGTATGATGAGCAGTTCAGATGCAAGCAGGACTGCTTACCGGTGATGGATTTTGGGTGCAAGGATGTGGAGGTGTGGCTGGCTGTTACTAGGGCCCAGGAGGTAGTGAAGGATGGTTATGGGGCTAGCCTGGATACTCCGCAGTTAGCTCCTGGTGTTTCGCATGCATTTGCGGAAGCTCCCTCCGTGTGGCGGTTCGGAGTATCCGGACGTTCCCAGGCGCTGGCTCCTGGTAAAGGCAAATGCTTTTCCTTTAATAATTCCACCTACCCCCTTGGCCAACGGTGTCATTTTTGACACCTCTGCTTGCGCTGTGGCAGGTCCCATCCCGCGGCCACTTGCTTTCAGGCTAGTCGCCCAGTTGCCAAGGCTGGGAATCCCGCGCCGGGAAAACCTGCTAGTGTTACCTCTGTTAAGTAGAGCCGACACCCCGGTCCGTGTTGAGGCCATGCGCAAATGGTTGGGGTGGCATTGCGATAGAGAGACTGCGGATTTTCTGTTTTACGATTTTTGTTTTGGTTTTCAGTTGCAGGTCCAAGGGGGCATTCGTGTGGGGGCTCACAGGAACCTGCTGTCCGCCCGTTCTTTCCCTGATGTTTTGCGTGGCAAGGTTGATAAGGAGATTCAGCTAGGGCGCATGGCGGGCCCTTTCTTGCAGTCCCCACTGGAGAATCTAGTTATTTCTAACACTGTGCGGGGCTGTTGCTGTGTGCCACAAGATAAGGTGGCCAAAATGCGCAAAGCCATTGTGCAGTGTGGTGCATCGCGTAAAATAACGCTTCGGCAGGCTCAATTGCTTTTGGGTCTGCTGAACTTTGCCTGGAGGGTCATCCCTATGGGTCGGCTGTTTTGTCGTAAATTGGAGCGGGCCACAGCAGGGGTCTCCAAATCCCATCATTTGATCAGGTTGTCTTCCGAGGTTAGACGAGACTTAGCTGTTTGGGCTTCCTTTCTCAAGGATTTTAATGGTGTTCGGATCTGGCTGGCCCCTCCTGTCGATAATTTTTGTTTGCAGTTGTTTACCAAAGCTGCTGAGGCGTCGGGTTTTGGTTGTTACCTTGGCGGGCCCTGGTGCGCGGCCTCCTGGCCGCGCAGCTGGTTCCATGGCGGTTTGACTAAGGACCTTTTGCTCTTGGAGTTGTTCCCCATCATGTTGGCCATGGAAGTTTTGGGCGTGTGTCTTGTGATAATCTGGGTGTGGTGCATGCGATTAATAATCAATGGGCTAAATTGCTGATGGTGTTGCGCGTTTTAGTGCAGCTGGGACTGACCTGTTTGCACTACAACGTGTTGTTTAGGGCGCAACATGTTTCAGGGGTTGATAATGAAGTGGCTGATGCGCTCTCTCGGTTTCAATGGGAGAGATTCCGGGCACTTGCCCCGGATGCTGATGTTGTTGGAGTGCTCTGCCCTTCTTATGTTTGGTAGGTTATCGAGCCGGCTTGGAGGGGCTAGCAGAGCATTCAATCGCCCTGAGTACCCTCTGGAATTACCGCCAGGCTTGGGCTGAATGGGAGGCGTTTGCCCGTGATCAGGGGCTTGCAGGTATGAGCGGACATCAGACGATTCTTTTTTTTATTTGGCAGCTCTATGTTTCTGGAAGATCTAGGGCGGTCGTCTCTAGATACCTGGCGGGTATTTCACTTTTAGCGAAGTTGAAGAGAGTTCCCAACTTTACAAAAATATTTTTACTCGTGAAGGCCATGAAAGGTTGGGCTCGGGTAGTTCTGGTTGCCTCAGATAGTAGGCACTCCCTCGATGCGTCCCTTCTCCCATCTGTTCTTGGGGCGGTTGCTGACGTTGCTTCATCAGCTTTCAAAGCCCTGTTATTTCAGTTAGCGTTTTCTATGGCATACCACGGCGCTTTCCAGATTTCGGAGTTGGTCGACGCCTCCAAACGGGAGAATGCGACAATGTTCAGTTCCTACGTGCTTGTAGGTGATGAGTCATTGTGGTTAAGAGTGCGTCGCTCTAAGACCGATCAGATGTGCAGGGGAAAATGGGTTCCCTTGATACCCTCCGTTTCCATGGACATCTGTCCGGTGGCACTGGCCATCCGCTATGTTTTAGTCCGGCCTTCCTCAGAAGGTTCCTGGCTGTTGCATTATGATAGCTCGCCGCTTACTAAGTATCAGTTTAGCTGGATGCTGCGTCATTGCCTTGCCGGTTTAGGCCTCTTACCTCGGACTTTGGTACTCATTCCTTTTCGGATAGGGGAAGACACGTCGGCCGCGGATGCTGGGTTTTCGGTTGGGGCGATTAAGGTTTTAGGCCATTGGAAATCAGCCAGTTATAAACACTACATTAGGCCTTATCTGGTACATCGATTTTCTAAGTTTATTGTTCATGTTGTTTTGTTGATTGTTCACTTCATTTGTCTGTTTGGCTTTCCATGTCCTTCCTATTCGGGGATTAGCTACTCACCGCTACTGGCAGCAGGGGTCCGGAGGCTTTTACGATTTTTTACCTGAACTGACGGACTTAATTTGGCTTAATTACATCCTGATTTGGCTAATTGGCTCCAATCCTATGTCCCTCAACAGGTTTTACACTTTAACTCCAGTCGAGTTATTTGTGTGTTCCCTTCACCCCCCACCCCTTCCACCCCCTCCCCTTTCCATTTCTTCCACCTCCTCCCTTTGTTTGTTTTACCGATCCTCTTGTGTCTTGATGCTGCTTAAATTGTCTGGAAGCTTGTCTACTATTGCACAATATTGTGCACATACCAATTTTTTCTTTTGGCAGATTCTCCAGTATTACTTACTTGTTAACGTGAACATTTGCATCCCGTGCTAACTTTTTCTCTTATTCTTTCCCCTTCCCTGTAGGATTGGTGGGTGATATGTGTAGAGTGTGGATTGTGGGTCACTCCTATTTTTACTGGGCGGCTCAGTTTGTGGCATCATATGGGACTCCGTTTTATGCCGGCTGTGATAAGACAAAGTGGATAGGTGTGAGAGGTACAGTATGTCGGATTTGAAGTCAGTACTTTTGGATAATGTGATGCGGCATAATTTGCCTGCAGTTTTGTTGTTGCACCTAGGTGGTAACGATCTTGGGAAGGGGTCTACATTGGAGTTGCGTTGTCATTTTGGAGGATTTGATGCTTGTCAGGAAGGCGTGGCCGTCCTGCACTTTGGTGTGGTCTTTTGTTGTGCCCAGGTTGTTTTGGCGTGGAGTGGCTGATTGTCGGGCCATTGATGAGGCCAGGAAGAAGCTTAACTCAGCTGTGGCTAAATAGGTTCTGGCTAATGGTTGTGCCGTGGTACCGCATGAGTGGATCAGATTCCGTTATCATTATCTTTACTGGCCCAATGGGGTGCATTTGGATAAGGAAGGTTTACTTATTTTTCTGGAGGATATCTTTTTGGTGGTGTCTTCTGTGAGGTAGGCTTATGGTGGCGGAGAAAAGTTTCTGGAACCAGGAACTTCACTTGTGGCGGGAAAGAACGGCAGGTTACCTGTTTTAGATCATAGATGGATTGTTTTCTTGATTGATTCATAGTTGTTTGGTGCGCTTACCTTCGTTGACTGTGTATAATGGCTGGACCGCCTAGACGGGAGCAGTGATATCACCCAGATGGGTAGGTAGGCATGGTAGAAGGTTGAGTGGAAACCTTTTTGTTGTTAGTTTGTTTGTTTGGTAAGTATGTTGCAGTTTTGCGGTTTGGGGAATGAGTTCTAGCCTTTCTTTCTTTGCCACCATTATCTAATCATTTTTTTTACAGCTAGTTAAAGTTTATAGTTGTTTAAATAAATCAGATAACATTTCTCTGCCAAATCTAAGTCTCAGTATCATTATTTTATGTAAGATAAAGTGTTTGGGTTATGATTCAAGCACAAGGTCATTCATCAGCCGTTAGGATGTTTAGAGGAGCGTAGTGACTAAATAGGAATGGATAGGGTTACACATTTGAGGCTGGGAATGGCATTGTGGGTATCAGGTGATAGGATTACTCAGTAGGGATACAGGGATAGAAGGGGTAATATCATTCATTAGGACTAGCTGGAGGTGGAGTCAGCCTCTTTCTTCTGGTCTTACCGCCCTCCCTGCCCTTTTTTGTTTGTGAGGGTGGTTTTTGCATTTGGTGGGAAAGATCGGCAGGTTACCCGTTTTAGGTCATAGATGTTGATTGATTCATAGTTTGGTGCGCTCACCTTCGTTGACTGTGTATAATGACTGGACCACCTAGACGGGGGCAGCGACATCACCCAGATGGGTGGGTTATCATGGTAGAAGGTTGAGTGGATACCTTTTTGTTGTTTGTTTGGGAAGTATGTTGCAGTTTTGCGGTTTGGGGAATAAGTTCTAGCTGTTCTTTCTTTGCCACCATTATCTAATCATTTTCTTTACAGCTAGTTAAAGTTTACAGTTGTTTAAATAAATCAGCTAACATTTCTCAGCCAAATCTAAGTCTCCGTGTCGTTATTTTATGTAAGATAAAGTGTTTGGGTTATGATTCATGCACAAAGTCATTCATCAGCCGTTAGGATGTTTATGGGTGCAAGGTATGCAGTGCACATGGGCCCCTGGGTGTGCAGTGCACTGCACACCCTGTACCCATTTCTTGCATACTTACCCCTCCAGAGTTCTGCGTTGGCAGCAGCAGCGCTGCACAAATCACCAGAAAAATGGTGTGTCGGCCATTTCTCCCGCACTGTGCGCTCACCCAGTAGGAAATCACACTGGTAAAATGGCCACCACGCCATTTCTCTAGAGATCTTCACATGTGCACTGGACTCTGGTGCAGCGCTGGGGTCTCCTTGTTACCCTAGTGCTCAGAGTCCCTCTGTGCTGCCAGCTAGATGGAGACTGCACACAGGCCCCCTGCTCCCAACCATTCCAATTTTGACAGGAAAGTCACGTTTTTCAGACACTGTCCTGCTGTCTCACCCACGGACTGCAGTGTTTCATAGTGGGTGGTGATTAGCAGAGCAAGCGGTGAATAGATGCCATGCGCTTGGTATCTATTAAGTGGAGAGAGGGATTGGTGGCACACCCAGCAGATCCTGGAGTGGTGCGCATGGCCCCTGCATGAAACAGGGGGCATGACTCGTGGGCACAGCATTTGATGCAAGGCCACTCCCCTTTTTGGGGCATACACATAGGTTCTGATCTCCATTTACTACAACAACAACATTATTATGGAATGTATACTAAAATACTATGCTAGAGGGCTCCAATTCACTAAATTTTTTCATGGTGCACCAGCAGGCAACAGAGAGAAAGACTGCTACCCAAAATCAGGGGAGGATATTACCAAGACTTTTGGTATTAAAAGGGTATAGGGGGTCATTCCGACCCGTTTGCACGCTGCTGTTTGTCGCAGCGGTGCGAACAGGTCAGTTCTGCGCCTGCGTGGCGGTCGCAATGTGCATGCGCGTCATTGCCCAGCAACGGCCGTCGCTGGGCAACAACCAGAAGAACGAAGAAAGTGATCGCTGGTGCGATCACAAGAGGATTGACAGCAGGAAGGCGTTCCGGGGCGGCAACTCACCGTTTTCTGGGAGTGGTGAGTCCAACGCAGGCGTGTCCAGGCATTTGGAGGGCGGATGTCTGACGTCAATTCCGGGACCTGCATTGCTGGATCGATCGCACAGGGTCAGTAACTGTTACCCTGGTCTAGTTCCACACAACTTTTTTTGCATAGCAGGGCTGCACAAGCGTTCGCAGCCTTGCTATGCAAAAAAGCCCTCCCCCATAAGTGGCGTTGAGTTGATCGCACGGGCAGCAAAAAGTTGCTACGTGCGATCAACTCGGAATGACCCCCACAGAGTATCCTTCAGATAAACTTTTCTACAAAATCAGATAAAGTAGAAAATATTGACTGCTGTCCTGTAGGTGGTGCTATTTGCTAACAGTCTGTGAGTAATGAACAAACATGAAGAAATGAAAATGGGAATTGTCTGAAGCTTTGCATGGTGTGTGAAATAAATTGTAGGGTTTTTCTTAACACAATATAAACGTTGTATTATATTATAGAGACATTTATTTAATAGCTTTTTAATACGTAGACCCAATTTAAAATTTCAAGCACACGGATGATGCACTAAAACAGTTATTATCATAACTGTGAAAGCTGTCATCATATTTTTCCAGTGTGAAGATTCGTTTCCAGGTTTAAATGTCTTCATTCTGAAAATGAAGTGCAATGCTAATGAAAATATTCTTTGAGTTTAAATGTGCAATCCCACTTACACTTCTTTTTTTCACAGCAAGTTTATTAACTTATTTTAAAGTGAAGCTTACAGAGTTATTTCATAATAAGTTAACAGATGACTCAGTTTGACCTTTGACTCGGTCTGAGGAGCACAAAAATGAGCGAGGGACTGCATAGGACAGAGAGAATATAAGCACCCTGTTTGTTATGAAGCTGAGCTGGCTGAAACTGTTTTTTTAGTTTGCTAGGGGTGAAGAGGAGGTTAAGGCTGTCAATCAATCATTTAGCCAATGGAATTTGTTTGGTAGGCGGGTCTTTTGAGATTATATAGGACAGGGCTGAGGAATTCAAATTCCTCTTGCCATTTTGGGATCCCTGGATGTGGTATTGTATTAGTATCATTTACACAGGTTTTTCAGTTTGTCAGATATTTAGATAGAAGTTAAATTTTACAGTTACATTCATTAATATTATTGAGTTTGCTCATTTAATTTGTTAAACTGAATGGTATTGCTGCTTTAGATAAAGTTTATATTTAGATTCCTGTCAGGTAGTTTGTCGGGAGTGTTTTATTTTGGTACCTCAGGATGCCCCGTCCCCGTCGTAGTGCCCCCCCCCCCCCCCTCGCCGTTTGGTCGAGGCAGCCAGACCGCTTGCAGCCGCTGCTGCTTCCCCGGCGGTGAGAGGAGCCCGGCGCTTCACTGTGCGCGGGTCTCGTCACGCAGTCGCTGCCGCCGGAGCTCCGTCAGCCGCGGCTGCGGCTGGCGCGCAAGTGTCTCCTTCGGTGCTGCGGGCATGGCTGGCAAGCGCGGCCGCCAGCCCCGCAGGCACCCCCCGCCGGCCATCCTCAGTAGTAGTTAGTGAGTCGGGGGTCTCGGCGGCAGCGGCGATAAGCCCCGCCCCCGACTCCATTTTAGTTAGCAACGCTGCCTTGCAGTCATCACCCACAGCTTCAGGAGCTGGGGGGGGTGATTGCGGGCGGTAACAATCAGTCACCAGCATTTATGCAAGGGGGAGTGAATTTATTAAGCTCCCCCACATCTGGAGGTGTTGGGAATATTGGGAGGCATTCAGTGAATGCTCCTAGCATTGCTAACCAGCGGAGAGGGATGATGACAGGCATGGATGCAACAGGGGCTTTATACAGAATGCAGGCACCTATACACAATCAAGCCGTAGGCGGTGCGCAGCCCACGCAGGTAGCTTGGTCGCCATATTTTAATCAAGTTGATCAGCAGTTAATGCATTTGCCTTTCGCAGGGCAACAGCAGTTTTTTAACCCTCAATTACATCAAAACGTAGGCCAATTTTATCAGCCGCATATCATTCCAAATTTTGCCCAGTTTGCATCGGCTCCGCAGTTAATTAATCAATTCGGGCAATTAGTTCAAGCAATACCGAGCCAATTTGCAAACTCGCAGCATTTTGGTTTACCACCTTTGCCTCAGGCCCCTCCCCCGGTTAGGCCTCCGTCCCCGAGGCAGTCGCCTGTAATCATGCCTCTTTTGCTTCCTGGGGTGCAGACGCCATTGGATGCACCTACGGTGTCAGATTCATCTGCTCAGGCAGGGATTAATGCAGTTTTATTAAGCCCACAGGTTGTACCTTCTCAGGCAGTGTCGTTAGATGCGTTGACGACAGTGGACCCACAAGCAACGAGTCAAGATGCGGTGGGCGCGCCGCACAACGAGGGACAAGCGAGTACAGGGGATTTGGATGCAGGTCCTTCCACGTCAGGAACAGGTGAGAAAAGCGCTGAAGTGCAGCTTAGCGCGAATTTATCCCATTCGGAAGATTCATCGGATTCATCTAGTTCGCTAGAGAATCTGCGGAAATTTATGCGAACATTTGTTCAGCATCTCAGAGGGAAGCGTAAAGGTTCTAAGGGAGCGCGTAGTGCAGCATCCAGCTCGGCTCCCGATGCGTCAGGAGATAGTGTCCATTGCGCTAATACGGCGATATTGAGGGGGGTTAGGTCTAAGATGAAGGAAAGAATTAAGAAGGGCCGTTTTGTAGACATGTTTGCAATCACGCATGACGCTAAGAAAGCATTAAATACGGCAAAAGCTGGTGGGCCGGCAGCCGAGGAAGCAAGGAGGAGTTATTCTAATTGGCTTTCAGGAATGCATGTATTTGCGGCTTGTTATATAGAGTCTCGGCCATCTGAATTTTTGAATGTTTTAAAGTACTTTCATCTAGTGCACAATATGTACTTGACGGCTAGAAATAACGTTTGGCGTCAGTACGACGAATTATTTAGAAAGAAGCAAGATGGTCAAAAAATTTTAAGCTTAGGGTTCAAAGACGTTGAAGTCTGGTTGGAGGTGACCCAAGGCAGTAGGACAGCCACGGATTTGGTAGGACGCAGGCAGCCCTTTCAGGCCAGATCCGGTGTTAGCACAGCAGGAAGAGGGAAATGTTATGCGTTCAATAACGCACAATGTAGTAGAGGAACAACATGTCGTTACAGACACGCCTGTTTGCTGTGCGGAGGGGTACACGCAGCGAAAGATTGCAATAGGCCCACAGGTCAGTCAGCAGGTAGAGGGGAACATAGAGCAGTTCCTAGGTAAGGCGGAATCGCCAGTAAAGTTAGAAGTCTTAGAGCGTTGGTTGGGCCGCTATCCTCTCAGGGAGGAGGCGGTTTTCTTGTTAAAAGGTTTTAAGTTTAGTTTCAATTTGCCAGTAATTAGGCCTGTTTTAGTTTTAGCCAAGAGGAATCTTAAGTCAGCTAGAGAGCTGCCAGAGGTGGTAAGGGCTAAAATTGCGGCGGAGGTTAGTTTAGGTCGTATGTGTGGCCCTTTCAAGAGCCCGCCTTTGGCTGATTTTTGCATTTCTCCTTTGGGCGTAGTTCCGAAAAAGGAGCCTGGGAAATTTTGGATTATTCAGCACCTTTCTTACCCGGAAGGGGGCTCAATAAACGAAGCGTTAGATCCTTTGTTTTGTAGCGTTAAATATCAATCGTTTGAGGATGCTATTGTGTTGGTACAAAGTTTTGGTTTTGGAGCTCTATTGGCAAAAGTGGACATAGAATCTGCTTTCCGATTGTTACCGCTGCATCCCGATTCATTTAAGTATATGGGTTTTAAACTGGATGGTCAATTTTTTGTAGATAGGTGTTTGCCTATGGGCTGTTCAGTCTCTAACTTTGAATGTTTTAGTTCATTTTTGCAGTGGTGCATAGTAGCAGGAACTGGGCAGTCGGGAGTCGCCCATTATTTGGACGATTTTTTATTGGTTGGTCATGCAGATAGCTCAGAATGTCAGGAATTGCTTTTTTTAGTTCAATCATTATTTACAGTCATGGGGGTACCTATAGCGAAGGATAAAACAGAAGGACCAGTGACACGTTTATCCTACCTAGGTATAGAAATTGATACTGAAGCAGGGCTTTGTAGATTGCCTTCGGAAAAAGTGAATCGTTTAAGGAATTTGTTAGAGAATTTTATTGCGGCAAAAAAGATGTCTTTGAAGCAAGTGCAGTCGCTTTTAGGTTTGTTAAATTTTTCCTGTAGGTTCATGCCGATGTGAAGGGTTTTTAGTCGTAGGTTAGAAAGAGCTACCGCAGGTGTTAAGAGGTCGCATCATATGATCCGTATATCAGCAGATTTGAAAGAGGATTGTAGGATTTGGCTTCTTTTCTTGCAAGATTTTAACGGGGTTCGCATTTGGTTGCATGAAGAACTCAACAATAGTGAGCTTCAACTTTTCACCGATGCTTCAGGTTCGTTAGGTTTTGGTGCATATTTTGAGGGCGAGTGGTGCGCTGAGACTTGGCCAAAGGAATGGCGAGTTAAGGGTCTTACTAGCAGTATGCTTTTGCTTGAGCTGTTTCCGATAATCGTAGCGATTGAGATATGGGGAATTAAGCTTAGTAATCAAAGAATTGTTTTCTGGTGCAACAACTTGGGGGTAGTTCAGGCGATTAATAACCAGAAGACCTCATGCTCGCATGCGCTGAGGTTGCTGAGACATTTAACTTTAAGGTGTCTGCAGAGAAACATTGAATTGAATGCTAAGCATATGCCCGGGGTTGAGAATGAGATAGCGGATGCTTTGTCTCGTTTTCAATGGGACAGATTTAGGAGATTAGCTCCATCAGCTAAGGTGAATGGTTTGTCATGTCCTGATTTTGTATGGCAGATCATCAAGCCGGCATGAAGGCATTGGCGTTGAAAGCACTGGCCCCTGGAACGTTGAGAGCTTATTCTGCAGCTTGGGGTGATTGGCAGGAGTACATGGCCTCCAGTGGTAGGGGTAAGAGTTGGCAGGATGCGATTTTAGAGTTCGTATGGTTATGGCACGAGAGAGGTCGTTCCAAGGCGGCGATGTCAAGCGCTTTAGCAGGAATATCTTATTTTTCACGCTTGGAAGGTTTAATAGATCCCACTAAATCATTTATTCTTACAAGGGCATTGAGAGGATGGGCTAAGGAGCAGTTAAGATTTAGCGATGATCGTAGACCAATTGATATAGGTCTTTTGAAAGATTTGGTAACTGCGGTTTCAGGCATTGCGTTAGGCGATTATGAAATAAATCTTTTTAGTTTAGCATTCGTATTAGCATTTTTCGGTGCTTTAAGGATAGGGGAATTAGTGGCAAAGAGTAAAAGATCAGCAGAGACTGGTATTATGGCAGGGGATGTTGTTATTAAAAGAGATATGATGCTTGTTAAAATTCAGCGTTCTAAAATGGATCAGCTAGGAAAAGGTAAATGGATCTCTGTTCCTGCGCATCCGGAGCCGAGTATTTGCCCAGTAAAATTGGCAGAGATTTATTGCCAAAATCGTCCAAGTGGGGGGAGGCAATGGTTGGTTCATATGGATCTTATTCCTTTATCGAGATTTCAGTTTACCAGCGTTTTAAAAAAATGCTTGATAGCATTGGATCTTCCATTAGAGCAATACGGGACGCATTCGTTTAGAATAGGAGCAGCGACTTGTGCAGCAGCGGCACGTTCTTCGGGCGAGGAAATTAAGCGTTTAGGGCGTTGGAAGTCGGATGCTTATAAGGGTTACATCCGCGGAGATAAGTTGCGTTAAAGCGAAGCTTCCTGCGAGTTTGTTATTTGGGAATCTCAGGGCCTTAAGCTACCCGCCGTTAAAGGGGGTTTGGAGTTCTTTTCACCTTTTTCCTCACAAAACGATTGAGGTTTGGTGTTGTTCACCTCCATCTGGGTCACCCAAATAGCTAAGTTTTCCCTTTCCCTGCGAAATTTGAATGGAATTTATGTTATTAAACAAATCATTTCATTTACCTTTTATTACAGGTTTTTTGACATTATCAAGCCGGGTGTGGATTGTAGGTCATTCTTATGTCTATTGGGCCGGTAGTCATCAAGTGGCTAAGTCATTCCCTTTCGATATTAGGTGGATAGGTATAAGAGGTATGAGATGGAGTGGTTTATTGAGTTTACTTTCGGATTGTGAAGGCAAATGGGGTGCCCCAGATTGTTTAGTTGTGCATTTAGGTGGTAATGACTTGGGTACCTGTAAAGGTATTGAATTGATTAACGAAATGAAAAGATATTTTAATTTGGTTACGGAGCGTTGGCCGCTGGTTAAGTTGTTATAGTCAGAAATTATACCACGTAGATTTTGGAGGGGCACTCAAGGTGGAGCAGCTTTGGATAGAGTGAGGAGAAAAGTTAATGCTGCAATTTCCAGGTATGTCCTTAGTTTAGGAGGTCAGGTAGTAAAGCACCCAGAGTTACGTTACAAGAAAGTGGAATTTTATAGATTGGACGGGGTGCATTTGTCTAAGATTGGTATGGAACTATTTGTCACAGCCTTGGTGGATGGTTTGAAGGAAGTGTGAGGCATTTAGTTTTTTGGTGGTGGCGGTATCGAAGTCTGGAAGCCCTCGAATTTGGCGGAAAGCAGTGCTCATCGGCGGCTCAATTTAGCGCAGCAGAGCTTGGCTAGCATTTCCCCTTTGAGAAAAGGCGAGTCGGTCACTACCTCAGGGGAGGACCAGGTCACCATCTTAAGGAGGGACCAGCACTGTGCTAGTTAAGGGGAGATGGTTCTACCCAAGACGGATTGCGCAAGGGGCAGAAACTCTGCCCCATTTGTTTAATGATTAAAAGTTTTTAAGCCATGGCCGAGTTGGCACTGCTTTTTTCGCCACCAGTGATTAAGATCTCTAATTCCAGATTCGAATTTAAATAAACTTGGCTGTGACCTCAATTTTCCAATCTATACAGTTGTCCGTGTCTTTATTTATTTGGTTGAAGTATTTGAGTGATGGCGTAATAATAAAACCTATGGGTGACTTAAAATGAGCGAGGGACTGCATAGGACAGAGACAGTGTGCTGGGAGCTGTGTTTTCCTCCTCAATGTCACCTTATACTGTGAACAAAAATAACCCCCATTTTAGTGTGTTGATGATTAAAATAGGATTTTAAATACCTACCGGTAAATCCTTTTCTATGAGTTCGTAGAGGATGTTGGGCACTCTCAAAAGACCATGGGGTATAGACGGGATCCGCAGGAGACATGGGCACTTTAAGACTTTCAAAGGGGCGGGACCTGGCTCCTCCCTCTATATCCCTCCCCAGACTCAGTTTGGAACTGTGCCCGGCGAGACAGACATTACGAGGAAAGGACTTAACAAACAAGGTGAGATTTAAACCAGCTCACGCCATAAGCATGCCGTATAACATGGCAGATAACTGAACACATGTCAATGGACATGGACAAAACCTCAGCAACAAGCTGAAGAAAAAAACAAAAACACAACCTGTGTGTAACCAGAACTAAACTGCAGATACAGTACGCACTGGGACGGGCGCCCAACATCCTCTACAGACTCATAGAAAAGGATTTACCGGTAGGTATTTAAAATCCTATAAATCTATTTCGTCCTAGAGGATGTTGGGCACTCTCAAAAGACCATGGGGTTTATACCAAAGCTCAATAGCGGGCGGGAGAGTGCGGATGACTCTGCAGCACCGATTGACCAAATTTAAGGTCTTCATCGGCGAAGGTATCAAACTTGTAGAATTTAGCAAACGTGTTCGACCCCGACCAAGTAGCAGCTCGGCAAAGTTGCAATGCCGAGACACCCTGGGCAGCCGCCCAGGACGAACCCACCTTCCTAGTGGAATGGGCCTTCACTGATTTCGGCAATGGCAAGCCTGCCGTTGAATGAGCCTGCTGAATCGTCTGACATATCCAGTGGGCAATGGTCTGCTTGGAAGCAGGAACCCCAATCTTATTGGGAGCATTCAAAATAAACAGAGACTCTGTTTTCCTCAATGGAGCCGTCCTGGCTACATAAATCTTTAAAGCTCTGACCACATCCAGAGACTTTTTCTCAGCCAAAGCGCCAGTAGCCACTGGCACCACAATAGGTTGGTTGATATGAAAAGAGGAAACCACCTTTGGCAGAAATTGTTGCCGAGTTCGCAACTCTGCTCTATCTTCATGGAAAATTAAATAAGGGCTCATGTGAGACAAGGCCGCCAACTCCGACAACCCCCTTGCAGATGCCAACGCCAACAAAATGACAACTTTCCAAGTGAGGAATTTTAACTCCACTTTACGCAAAGGTTCAAACCAATGTGACTGAAGGAATGATAATACGACGTTAAGGTCCCAAGGTGCCACAGGGGGCACGAAAGGAGGTTGGATGTGCAACACCCCTTTCACAAAGGTCTGCACTTCAGGAAGTGAAGCCAATTGTTTCTGAAAGAAAATGGACAAGGCAGAAATCTGCACTTTAATGGAGCCTAATTTAAGGCCCGCATCCACTCCATTCTGTAGAAAATGGAGATTCGTCCAAGGTCAAATTTCTCCACTGGAGCTCTCTTGGACTCGCACCAGGAAATATATTTCCTCCAAATACGGTGATAGTGCTTTGACGTCACAGCCTTCCTGGCAAGAATAAGAGTAGGTATGACTTCACTGGGAATACCCTTCCGGGCTAAAATCTGGCGTTCAACCGCCATACCGTCAAACGTAGCCGCTGTAAGTCTTGGTGGCCGAACGGCCCCTGCCGCAGCAGGTCCTCGCGAAGAGGAAGAGGCCAGGGATCGTCGACTAGTAACGTCTGAAGATCCGAGTACCACGTTCTCCTTGGCCAATCTGGGGCTACAAGGAGCGCTGGAATGTTTGTTCTTTTTAGAAGTCTCAACACCTTTGGGATGAGAGGAAGCGGAGGGAAAATGTACACCGACGGAAAAACCCAGGGTGTTGTCAGCGCATCCACTGCCTCCGCCTGAGGGTCCCTGGACCTGAAACAATACCTCAGTTTTCTGTTGAGGCGAGACGCCATCATGTCTATATGGGGAACCCCCCATCGAACTGTTATCAGTGCGAAGATCTGCTGATGGAGGCTCCACTCTCCTGGATGAAGGTTGTGTCTGCTGAGGAAGTCTGCTTCCCAGTTGTCCACTCCCGGAATGAATATTGCCGACAGAGCGCTTGTATATTTTTCCGCCCAACGAAGAATTTTCGTGGCTTCTGCCATTGCTGCTCTGCTTCTCGTGCCGCCTTGGCGGTTGATGTAAGCCACTGCCGTGACATTGTCCGATTGGATCAGAACCGGCAGGTTCCGAAGAAGATGTTCCGCTTGTAGGAGGCCATTGTAAATGGCTCTCAGTTCCAGAACGTTTATGTGAAGATGCGTTTCCGGACTTGACCATCTTCCTTGGAAGCTCACCCCCAGAGTGACTGCCCCCCAACCTCGGAGACTTGCATCCGTGGCTACCAGGATCCAGTCCTGGATCCCGAACCGGTGTCCCGCAAGGAGGTGAGAGCTGTGGAGCCACCACAGAAGTGAGACTCTGGTGTTGGGAGATAGAATTATCCTCCGGTGCATATGAAGGTGGGATCCGGACCATTTGTCCAACAGGTCCCACTGGAACACTCTGGCATGGAACCTCCCAAACTGGAGGGCCTCGTATGCCGCCACCATTTTTCCCAGCAATTGAATGCATTGATGAATGGAGACCGTTTTTTGTTTTAGCAAGAGTTTTACCAGACTCTGAATTTCCCGAGCTTTCTCCATGGGAAGGAACACTCTGTTGGACCGTGGAATATAAACTACCGAAGTAGAAATGGCGCTGACAGGTGTTGTAGATCCTCAAGCAGCTAAATGAGAAGGGCTAGTTAAACCCTTTGTAAAGGACAATAGAATGAAAAGTAATTCAGCGCTAATAACTAGTTAAAATGAATAATGAGAAATTTATTAATTATGAACATATATCATCAGTTTCTTTGTATATTAACATACATTTTACTGTTGCAACAGATAATAATAAAAATTGGTGGTACCACAAAACAAAAAATTAAAAATTGAAAAATTGATTAAAAATTTCAAAAAATAGGGCCTAGATCAACACTGCTTAATTGTTGAAGAAAATCTTAAATTGCTGGGTATATAGCAAGATGCCTTATCCTAGGAAAATGGGTAGACGGTGTTACCAGTTCGCTGTAGTGAGTCCTCCACTCGGTTAGCACTCCGTAGTAATGGGGATTCTCTCACTTGTTTGATTGTCCCGTGCTGGAATTGGTGTGGGAAGTGAACCCTAGCAGGTCCTGATGCAGTATGTGTGCAAATTGAATTCCGGTCACGGGTCCTATCCTGACTAGATATACAACCTCTCTTCCACTGAAGTGAAAGAGAGGCTTGACACGCACGCCTGAATCTATGATGTGACCGCTTCCCACTTCCGGGATGAGCGATCATGTGACTAACCTAAATTCAATAAAAAATGTTTTTGGGGTATTTCTACACTTCGTTTTTATTATTGTTTAATAGGACTGTCCTCTGGCAATTGATCCATTAATTTAACTAGATTAGTTTTTAATTTTGATGAAATTATTAATTGATTGGCAATTTGCACACCTGCGGCCGATTATGATCAACACTGCTATATAAGGGCTCTTTTTACACTGCATCTACACCTTGAGAAAGCTGCGCCAGCAGTGAAACGCGTTGGTGATAAGCCTGGGACCTCTAAACCGCAAGAGTTGCCGACCATCCATTTCTGGGAACGGTGATCCGTATGGAATAACTTCAGGGAAGATACTGCATCAGGACCTGCTAGGGTTCACTTCCCACACCAATTCCAGCACGGGACAATCAAACAAGTGAGAGAATCCCCATTACTACGGAGTGCTAACCGAGTGGAGGACTCACTACAGCGAACTGGTAACACCATCTACCCATTTTCCTAGGATAAGGCATCTTGCTATATACCCAGCAATTTAAGATTTTCTTCAACAATTAAGCAGTGTTGATCTAGGCCCTATTTTTTGAAATTTTTAATCAATTTTTCAATTTTTAATTTTTTGTTTTGTGGTACCACCAATTTTTATTATTATCTGTTGCAACAGTAAAATGTATGTTAATATACAAAGAAACTGATGATATATGTTCATAATTAATAAATTTCTCATTATTCATTTTAACTAGTTATTAGCGCTGAATTACTTTTCACTCTGTTGGACCGTGTCCAGTATCATGCCCAAAAACGCCAACCGGGTTGTCGGGATTAACTGTGATGTCTTTTCTTCAATACTCACCTGTCTTCTGACTTCTAACTGAAGAGGGGGGACGGCAAGCTGTGGGAGGGAGCATCCAGGAGAGCCCGGCGTTCATCAGAGCCCTGAAACTCATTAGAAGTGGGTCTAGACTGCTCTCCCCTCTTTCCCACGAAGCAGGGAGTCTGTAGCCAGCAGATCTCCCCAAAATAAAAAACCTAACATTAAGTCTTTTCAGAGAAACTCTAAGAGCTCCCCGAGTGCCCTGTGTCTCGTCCGGGCACATTTCTAAAACTGAGTCTGGGGAGGGATATAGAGAGAGGAGCCAGGTCACGCCCCTTTGAAAGTCTTAAAGTGCCCATGTCTCCTGCGGATCCCGTCTATACCCCATGGTCTTTTGAGAGTGCCCAACATCCTCTAGGACGAAATAGAAATTAACAGTACTCCAGAGGGTCTCAACACTTACAGTACCAGAATGATTTCTCCTGCAGCTGTGGCTCAGGTTCCCACAGCCACAGGTCCACAGCGTTGTCTGCAGAGGAGGAGGAGCGGCTTGGGTCCAACAGCCAGGAAGGTAGGCGCTGTGCGGCTGTGGCCATACAGGCTGCATAATGCTGCTGCACAGCTCGGCTTCCGAGAGCAGCGCCCTGAGCGCGGCCGTGCCTGCTAATGCGGGGGGAGAAAGGGGTCCGGTCAACCGTGGGTGCACAATGGCCAGCGATCATCATACGCGTCTGGCCTTAGCTGGCAGCGCACAGAGCTCAGAGATGTGCGCCTTAAGATGTCACCTGCATACAGGGGTGCTGGAATGTTTTTCGGTTGGGGGGGGCGTAGAAAAAAATATTTTGGCGCCCCCATGGTACCGGCCTCCTCTACCTAAAAACAGCCTGCTACCGCGGGGTGCTGTGTCCTCCTATCTTCGTTGTGTCCTAGCCGCCGCCGGCTGTCTCTCCTTCCCAGATGCATTACTGGGAGGAGGTGTGGCCAGGCTGGGACATCCCGGGACCATAGCCACGCCTCCTCCCAGTAATGCAACTGTGAAGGAGAGACAGCCGGCGGTGGCTAGGACACAACGACCGAAGATAGGACACATCATCCTGCGGTAGCAGGCTGTTTTTAAAGGAGATGCCGCCCGCGTGGATCTGCAGGCAATACAAATTATGCCACACAGTATTACAATCTTATTCGCATTACCCCAAACGTAGTGCACCTGATTTATATTATGCCATAAATAGTGCCCCTTATTCACATTACGTCACACAGTAATGCCCCTTATACATGTTACGCCACACAGTACTATCCCTTATACACAATGCCCACATACAATAGTGCCCCTTATCAGAGGTATAGCTAGGTGCCATGGTGCCGTGAGCAAAGGTATGTTTCAGCGCCACCTCCTCTGTATTGAATTGGGGGCATCTTGCATTTAAAAAAAAAAAGATAGTTTAAAAAAATTGATGACAGGGCCAGTTCTAGACCTTGAGGAGCTCAGGGCGAAAGTTTCCTTTGGTACCTGCCATGCTGAAAACAGGGACAGTGTGCGCCGAAGGCGCGCAAAAAAAATATAGGGCCAAAGAATAGTACCAATTCACATTACCTGGTACAGTAGTTTCCGTTATTCACATTACACTGCACAGTAGTACCCTTATACACGTTACGCCACACAGGAGAGCCGCTTATACAAGTTATGCCAGAGTAAAAGCCTCTTATACACGTTACGCCACAGTAGAGCACCTTATACATGTTATGCCAGGTAGAGTCCCTTATACATGTTATCCAGCTAGATCCCATTATACACATTATGCCAGGTAGAGCCCATTATACACATTATGCCAGGTACAGCCCATTATACACGTTATAGGGATCATTCAGACCCCGCCGCAATAGCGGCCCGCAGCGCAGTTTGTTGGTGGCAGCAAACTGCGCATACGCAGTGGGCGTGAGGCCATACACATTGTGGTCGCTTCTCCGATGGATGCAACCACAATGTGATTGACAGGTGACAGCGTAGCGAGGTTAAGGCAGGGTGGTGACGGAAAAACAGGGGGCAGACCGGGACCATTTTTGGGGCGGCTGCATAACGTCACACACAGACGCTCCCCCCCCCCCAAAAAAGTCTGCTGACCGCCTGACAGCGCAGCCAGCCAACACAACCTTAGATCAGATGTGTCCGCAATCTAATTGCGGATGCATCGGTAGGTGGCCTTACACATGCTGGGCGGCCTTGCCCTGTGCAGGGCGGGCACCAGCATGTGCAGGGATGAATGCAGATCTGGCTGCGTATGCAGCAATCTGCTTTCATTTCTGAATAACCCCCTATGCCAGGTACAGGCCTCGTTCCCCCCACAGGGGTGGTCTTCAGGTTGCCGAATGTTGGGATCCCGGCACACAGTATACCGGCGCCGGAATCCCGACACCTGGCATACCGACAGATATTCTCCCTCGTGGGGGTCCACAACTCCCCTGGAGAACCGTGCCTGCAGCGTGGCAAGCTCAGCGAGCCCGCAAGGGGCTCATTTGCGCTCGCCACGCTGTCGGTATGCCGGCAGTCGGGCTCCCGGCGCCGGTATACTGGTCGCCGGGAGCCCGGCCGCCGGCATACCATACTACACCCCTCCACAGTGTGGCCCCAGTACCTGCAGGAGGTCCCGGCTCGGGCGCTGCTCCTCCTCTCTTCTCCGCCTCTGGTTTCTCACAGGCTCCGTTACTCCAGCAGCAGCGGCTCCGTCCTGTCATCTGTGACGCCGCCGAGAGGAGGGGGGGAAGCAGGTACTAATTACCCAGACCTGGGACTGATAGAGGGGTCTGCCGGGGGCCCTGGTGCACTGCACTCCCACCCCATACTTGCCTACCTGACCCTCTCCATGAGGGAGAAAATGCTCTGTTCCTGGACTTTCCTGGTAATGTATGATTGCCATCACCTTATGTGCCTGTACCTAATGTACAGGCACATAACACACAGCAGACAGTACAAACCTGGTTTGTTGCTCCCTGAGTCCCTCCTGTGAAGAGCAGGGAGTGTGTGGTGGGGGAGGTAGCACAGGGAAGACACAAGCAGGAACAGGAAGGCTGGGCTGTGTCACGCTGCCTACACTACTGTTAGTGTGGTGGGCGGGGCCAGCCACGCTATGCAGAGACCTGGCTGGTGGGCGGGGCCAGCCACGCTATGCAGAGACCTGGCTGCCAGGTCATGTGCTCCCCCGCCCCCCGCATTTCCGGACTTGCGCATACGCAGTCCGAATTTACGGGGATGGAGACTTTGAAAATCGGGAGGGCTGACAAGGTATGCGGGGCAGCGGGAGGCTCATGCAAAAATCGGGAGCCTCCCGTTGAATGCGGGAGGGTAGGCAAGCCTGGTGCAGCCTCCATATAGGGTTACCATAGTGTCAGGACAGAGATAATCCCCTTTCTGGCTGCTCCACCCCTTCCCTTGCACAAGGCCTTTCTGTGCCTGCCTCCAGGACCCTCCTACTCCCTGTACCTCCCTACAGTGTGTGGGCTGGAATCTCCTCTGGGAACAGCCCTGCTCCCTTCTCACCTCCCAATTCATATGTTCCTAAACTCTTCTCCCTCAGCTCCTCCTCCATCCTTCTGCATTCCCTATCCTTCTGAATCCCCCCCCCCAAAAAATAAATAAATAAATAAATACATAAATAAATATATCTATATATCTATATATAGATATATATAATGGCGGGGACAGCATAGCTCCACATGGAGTTAATGTGAAACAGCAGGATTTCCCAGGTTTAGCAGAGCAACAGCAGCAGGACTGAAAGGTCCAGTGCATATTTTGCCTCAATCAGCTGTCAGCCAGATGCTAGACTAATTAATTAGTAGCACCTGTAATCTACCTCTGTGTATGTGTTCAGTGCACAGAGACTTTTCTCCTGACGACAGTTAGTGCCAAGGCGATCGGTGTGTGTGTCGGGTTATGTTAGTAGCCATCTGAAACATGCAGTGTTTGTGACTATGAATATTTGGACTGTTATCTGCTGTGTTGAGAACTGTCTGTAAACCTGACCTGCAATTCCTGCATACTGTATGAAGCTGTATCTTGCCTTTGGATGGAAATAAAAGCGTGTTGGATTTCACCCCGTCTATGTGATATCTATCTATCTATCTATCTATCTATCTATCTATCTATCTATCTATCTATCTATCTATCTATCTATCTATTCATCTATCCAAAAACCCTTTATTTGCACTTCTTATTATTCAATGTTATAATGATCTAGAGCTGTGCAATTGTTTCTAAAAGGTAGAATAGTAGCTGCACTTCCTGAAAAAGCCCCACCAGCCTGGGTTTCAGCTACATACTGTATGTTCAACAAATTATATCAAGAAGGCCTCTGACAGATATACAATAGTACAAAAAGAACCATAAGGTTATGGCAAGGACTCTCTTTGTGGGGCACTCGGGTATATAAACTTATATGTTTACCAAAATGTGTCAAACAATTAGAAATAATACTTAACTTTTATTAAGGTTTACAAACTAATAAAGGAGTGAAAAACTCCTAAATTCTAAAAGGCGAAATATGACAAACAATAACTATAAACATATAACTAAAACAATTTAAAATGTACTGGTGTTATACACTGGTTTCTGCTGGCCTCAGCCTCTAACCATTAAGAATTGGCAGAAAGTTCTACTGGTATTTTTATATGAGATGATAGAAATAGGCAAGGTCCAGGGGCGGATTGGGAAACAAAAGTGGCCCTGGAAAAATTTCTAAAAGTGGCCTCATGTGGGTGGCACCAAACCAACTGTAGGCGGAACCAATACCAAAGTAGGCGGGATTAATACTTCAAATTAATATTACACCTCATAACCCAGTGATCACGCTGAGCCGAAAAAAAAGTGGGTCCCAGGGACCCCTCACTTTTAAAAATTGGGGTCCTACCTGTCCTATTCTGGGTTCCATCGGAATGAAGGTTCTTATTAATCTTATTAATGATTCAAATATAAAAACACAGAGTTAATGATTCAAATATAAAAACACAGACTTGATTTGGACAGTACAAAAGTGTTGCAAAGGGGAGGGGGGTGTGTGTGTGACAGTGCTGCTGGGCTGTGTAGCATACAGGACACCCTACACCAGAGCTGTAACTAGACATTTTGGAGCCCTTTGGCAGAAACAGAATTGGTGCTCCACCTGCTTTACCCAAAAGAAGGGACAGTGCGCGCGAAGGCGCGCAGCAAAAATTTAGGGGAGTGGCTTTGTGCCACTTATACACATTGCACCAGGTAGAACCTCCTATACAGACTGCGCCAGGTAGAGCACGTTATACACTTTGTGCCGGGCAGAGCACATTATACACATTGCACCTTGTACAGCACATTATACACATTGCACCAGGTAGAGCACGTTATACACTTTGCACCAGGTAAAGCACGTTATACACATTTCACCAGGTAGAGCACGTTATACACTTTCCGCCAGGTAAAGCACGTTATACACATTGCACCAGGTAGAGCACGTTACACACTTTGCGCCAGGTAAAGCACGTTATACACATTGCACCAGGTAGAGCACGTTACACACATTGCACCAGGTAGAGCACGTTACACACATTGCACCAGGTAGAGCACATAGACATACATTAAACAACCCCCCCAAAAAATATGTAGTCAGCGTCATTACACACATAAAGACCTGTTATATGCAGTACTAAGCTCGATGTGATTTGGTCTATAGCAGAACAAAGACAGACTAGAACCATCCACCTGGGGCAGAAAGGGAATGGGTGCCAACCAGTCAGGTAAAGCGTGTCAACCACCCAGGGCCAGGGGGAGGGATGAGGGGGCACACTGTTGCCGGGGGGAGGGGAGAGGGGGCACACTGCTGCCGGGGGGAGGGATGAGGGGGCACACTGATGCCGGGGGGAGGGATGAGGGGGCACACTGCTGCCGGGGGGAGGGATGAGGGGGCACACTGATGCCGGGGGGAGAGATGAGGGGGCACACTGATGCCGGGGGGAGGGTTGAGGGGGCACACTGTTGGCCAGGTGGAGAGATGAGGGGGCACACTGCCGGCCAGGGGGGGGGGTGAGGGGGCACACTGTTGGCCAGGGGGGGGGGTGAGGGGGCACACTCTTGGCCAGGGGGGGGGGGATGAGGGGACACACTGTTAAACAGGGGGGGGGGGATGAGGGGACACACTGCTGGCCAGGGGGAGGGGTGGGGGGGCACACTGCTGCCGGGGGAGGGATGAGGGGGCACACTGATGCCCGGGGGAGGGATGAGGGGGCACACTGATGCCAGGGGGAGGGATGAGGGAGCACACTGATGGCCAGGGGGAGAGATGAGGGGGCACACTGACACCCGGGGGGAGGGATGAGGGGGCACACTGCTGGCCAGTGGGAGGGGATGAGGGGACACACTGCTGGCCGGGGGGGGGGGTGAGGGGGCACACTGTTGGCCAGGGGGGGGGGATGAGGGGACACACTGTTAAACAGGGGGGGATGAGGGGGCACACTGCTGGCCAGGGGGAGGGATGAGGGGGCACACTGCTGGCCAGGGGGAGGGATGAGGGGGCACACTTTTGGCCAGGGGGAGGGATGAGGGGGCACAATGCTGCTGACAGGAGGGGAGATGGGGACACTCCAATGCTGTCAGGGGGAGATAGGGGGGGCAAGCTGGTACTGGCAGGGGGAGATAGGGGGTCACACTGGCACTGTCAGGGGGGATGGGGGCACACTGATGCTGGCAGGGAGGATATGGGGCACACTGGTGCTGGCAAGGGGGGCAGGAGGCCTCTCACAGTCACGCACCCACATGACGGGACTTACCGCCAGAGCAGCGCGGACGCAGCAGCCAGGAAGCCTCCCCCGGGTGATCCTCCCTGGTGGACCCAGCTCTCTAGATAGCGGCCGCTGGCCGCAGTGGTCACCAGTAAGCAGGTGACAGGGAGGAGGGGGTATGGCCGGCTCTCCTAACAGCGGCCGCTGCCCGGCTCACTAATAAGCATGTGATGTGGAGGGCGGGCCGGCTGGCTCTCCTGACAGCGGCTGCGGCACTCACAAGTTGGCAGGTGACGTGGAGGGGGATGGTGCCACTCATGACAGGCGGCCCTGGACCCCGATCGGCCCGCCGGGGTATTCCCCGGTAAAGGCAATGGCCTATCCGGCCCTGGCAAGGTCTTATGGTATGGTTCTGGGTTCTGCTTCCCCATATCTGTTGTGCATCGAATATGGGGTGAGAGACCCTTACTAACACCAACCCATGTAGTTAAAGAGTGGTATAGGGGTGTATACAGGGGTGCCTGTTTGTTAAACACTTCTAGCTGATGACCAATGTCAGTGCAGCAAATGTGAGTCCCGTGTTGACACTCCCTCACCCCTGTGCCAAGAATAAAAGGTAAAGAAAGAAATCTTACATGTAAAGGTAATACAGGTTGAGTATCCCATATCCAAATATTCCGAAATACGGAATATTCCGAAATACAGACTTTTTTTGAATAAGACGGAGATAGTGAAACCTTTGTTTTTTGATGGCTCAATGTACACAAACTTTGTTAAATACTCAAAGTTATTGAAAATATTGTATTAAATGACCTTCAGGCTGTGTGTATAAGGTGTATATGAAACATAAATGAATTGTGTGAATATACACACACTTTGTTTAATGCACAAAGTTATAAAAAATTTTGGCTAAAATTACCTTCAGGCTGTGTGTATAAGGTGTATATGTAACATAAATGCATTCTGTGCTTAGACTTGGGTCCCATCGCCATGATATCTCATTATGGTATGCAATTATTTCAAAATACGGAAAAATCCGATATCCAAAATTCCTCTGGTCCCAAGCATTTTGGATAAGGGATACTCAACCTGTATACATTTTTTTAGTCCTTATCTACTGTATACTATATCAAGATAGTCTAAAATAAATTCCTTTTGTATTGACTCTACCTCTTATTGAATTGTAATCGTATTGGCAAAAGGGTATACCTCTCTATCAAAAGTGTGACCGACTCTATTATATTAACCACCGGTGGTACTTAGCAGTTATACTGCATTTCCAACGAAAATTGTGGAGCCTAAGGACAAAATGACATTGACCGCAATAGTAATGAGTAATGGGTGCTAGTATGCTATGCTACTGTATGTCTGTACAGAGTCAGCTGGAAAATAGGATAGACAAGGCCTTAATGTTTAATCTGGGGTTCTGCTGCCATGCATGTGCTATGCATTATATGCGTGGTTAGAGACCCCAGAACACACCAGCCTCTAGAAATATAGACAGTGCCAGGGTCTATGGGTTTCCCTGTTCGGTTCTGCTTTTGGCTGATGAGTGAATCAGTGCAGCCAATGAGAGAACGGATGGTAGACCCAAACCTTAGTGTGAAACGTCAAGCAAGTGTTATTTCATATAGCACACTTATCTACACACCATTCACTAATATTATAAGGATATAGGGATTTATCCAGTATTCAGAAAGATACAGTATACTAATGTCACATTGAAAACATAACTCACCCAAAATCTGTGCCTAATGTTAAACACATTTATAGATAGGAGGATATTCCTCAAGTTGCACTGCTTCTCTATATGTCATTAAATGGTGCTCCTGACCGTATATCAATAGTAATTACTAAACATTATATCAGCTTAAAAGCTCTGAACGTAGCGGTCAATAGGCATTAAGTCCTCTTAATGCTAACACATCTAGCAGGCTCAAAAAATTGAAATCATACCCGTCCACATATTAAAAGCCTCACATTTGAGCAACCATACCAGTATAATGCATAAAAAAAATATAGTATAAAAATGTTACCAGTACACAACGGGCGGCCTGCCGTGCGCAATCAGTGGGCTGCCTGGGGGGGCTCATTCCTAACGTACGTTTCACCGGGATGGCTTGCTCACAGGGGGAACAGTTCACATTCATGTCCTCTGTAGAGCGCTCTCTTATAGCACTGCCTCCGCCCCTTCAATGGGCGTTTGCTTCTAATTAGCTTTGTCCAGCTGCCGACTGTCTAATTCCCTTCTTATGCATTATCAGTTTATCTATAGCGATAGACACTGGCATGACACTAAAATAGATAACAATAGCATTTTTTTTTTAATCGGAAACAGTAACTATACTGTCCCTCGTACTCATATGTTGTTTCTATGTATAACACATATTGCCGGACCGACATACCGGAGGAATCCACCTGTCGCCTTTAAGTAGTATTCAATTAATCAATCTTACTGCCACTGTCTGTATATCCAGCCCGAGTGTTATACACAAAATACATGCATATCTGATTCATGTCTTGTTGTTGGTGTCCTTAAATCATATATATCTAATATGCCTCCACATGTGGACACTGATATAACATGATGTCTCATTAACAGAAACATTTATTTGTGTGTGTTACCTCGAGTATTGTTACAGACACAGTGGCTCTATGATATCAAAGCGTGTTCCTAAACGGGCAGATAGAAAAAAAGATTATACAATGAAAAGAATCACGAATGGTATACAACCTGATGATAAATATTAAGCTCATTCGCTGTACCATACAGGTTTTTTCAAAGAATCGAATACAACACAGAAACTAACTGGTTAATCATATCCCAAAATGTGCCCATTTAGGATCTAAATATGACGTCTTATAGTTCGTGATAGACGGAACATTGTTTTTCTCTTTCTCTAACGTCCTAGTGGATGCTGGGCACTCCGAAAGGACCATGGGGAATAGCGGCTCCGCAGGAGTCTGGGCACAACTAAAAGAAAGCTTTTAGACTACCTGGTGTGCACTGGCTCCTCCCACTATGACCCTCCTCCAAGCCTCAGTTAGATTTTTGTGCCCGGCCGAGCTGGATGCACACTAGGGGCTCTCCTGAGCCCTTAGAAGAAAGTATATTTTAGGTTTTTTATTTTACAGTGAGACCTGCTGGCAACAGGCTCACTGCAACGAGGGACTAAGGGGAGAAGAAGCAAACCTACCTGCTTGCAGCTAGCTTGGGCTTCTTAGGCTACTGGACACCATTAGCTCCAGAGGGACCGACCGCATGGAACTGGCCTTGGTGTTCGGTCCCGGAGCCGCGCCGCCGTCCCCCTTACAGAGCCAGAAGCAAGAAGAAGTCCGGAAAATCGGCGGCATGAAGACTTCTGTCTTCTCCAAGGTAGCGCACAGCACTGCAGCTGTGCGCCATTGCTTCTCATACACACTTCACACTCCGGTCACTGAGGGTGCAGGGCGCTGGGGGGGGGTGCCCTGAGCAGCAATAAAAACACCTTGGCTGGCAAAACAATCACAATATATAGCCCCAGAGGCTATATATGTGATAATTACCCCTGCCAGAATCCTTAAAAAAGCGGGAGAATAGTCCGCGAAAAAGGGGCGGAGCTATCCCCCTCAGCACACTGGCGCCATTTTTCCCTCACAGTTCCGCTGGAAGGAAGCTCCCTGGCTCTCCCCTGCAGTCTACACTACAGAAAAGGGTAAAAAAGAGAGGGGGGCACTAAATTTAGGCGCAGTAAATATTATAGCAGCTATAGGGGACATAATTCAGTTAGTCCCTACAGTATATAGCGCTCTGGTGTGTGCTGGCATACTCTCTCTCTGTCTCCCCAAAGGGCTTCTGTGGGGTCCTGTCCTCTGTTTAGAGCATTCCCGGTGTGTGTGCGGTGTGTCGGTACGGCTGTGTCGACATGTTTGAGGAGGAAAATTATGTGGAGGCGGAGCAGATGCCTGGAGAAGTGATGTCACCCCCTGCGTGGCAGACACTTGAGTGGATGGTTTTATGGAAGGAATTACGTGCAAGTGTCGACTCCTTACACAAAAAATTTGACGACATGCCAAATGCGGGACAGCCGGCTTCTCAGCTTGTGCCTGCCCAGGTGTCTCAAAGGCCATCAGGGGCTCTAAAACACCCGCTACCTCAGATGGCAGACCCAGATGTCGACACGGATACTGATACCAGTGTCAACGACGATGAGTCTACTTTAATGTCTACTAAGGCCATTCGCTGCATGATTGAGGCAATGAAAGAGGTGTTACACATTTCAGATTTAAACCCAGGTACCACAAAAAAGGGTATTATGTTTGGGGAGAAAAAACTACCCGTAGTTTTTCCCCCGTCTGAAGAATTAAATGAAGTGTGTGAAGAAGCGTGGGCTTTCCCTGATAAAAGATTGATAATCTCAAAAAAATTACTAATGGCGTTCCCTTTCCCGCCAGAGGATAGGGCACGTTGGGAAACACCTCCTAGGGTGGATAAAGCGCTCACACGTTTGTCTAAAAAGGTGGCACTTCCGTCTCCGGATACGGCCGCCCTGAAGGAGCCTGCGGATAGAAAACAGGAGGCGATCCTGAAGTCTATATATACACACACAGGCATTATACTTAGACCAGCTATTGCGTCAGCATGGATGTGCAGTGCTGCCGCTGCGTGGTCAGATTCCCTGTCAGAAAATATTGACACCCTAGACAGGGACACTATTCTGCTAACCATAGAGCATATAAAAGACTCAGTCTTATACATGAGAGATGCACAGAGGGAGATCTGCCGGCTGGCATCTAAAATAAGTGCATTGTCCATTTCTGCTAGGAGAGGCTTATGGACCCGGCAGTGGACAGGGGATGCAGATTCCAAAAGGCACATGGAAGTTTTGCCTTATAAGGGTGAGGAGTTATTCGGGGATGGTCTCTCGGACCTTGTTTCCACAGCGACAGCTGGGAAGTCAGCATTTTTACCCCATGTTCCCTCACAGCCTAAAAAAGCGCCGTTTTATCAGGTACAGTCCTTTCGGACCCAGAAAAACAGGCGAGGAAAAGGCAGGTCTTTTCTGTCCAGAGGCAGAGGTAGGGGAAAAAGGCTGCAACAAACAGCTAGTTCCCCCAGGAGCAAAAGTCCTCCCCCGCTTCTTCCAAGTCCGCCGCATGACGGTGGGGCTCCACAGGCGGAGCCAGGTACGGTGGGGGGCCGCCTCAAATATTTCAGCGATCAGTGGGCTCGCTCACAGGTGGATCCCTGGATCTTTCAAGTAGTATCTCAGGGGTACAAGCTGGAATTCGAGGCGTCTCCCCCCCGCCGTTTCCTCAAATCAGCCTTGCCAGCAACTCCCTCGGACAGGGAGGCTGTGCTAGAGGCAATTCACAAGCTGTATTCCCAGCGCGTGATAGTCAAGGTGCCCCTACTTCAACAAGGACGGGGTTACTATTCCACACTGTTTGTGGTACCGAAACCGGACGGTTCGGTGAGACCCATTTTAAATTTGAAATCCTTGAACACATACATAAAAAAATTCAAGTTCAAGATGGAATCGCTCAGGGCGGTTATTGCAAGTCTAGACGAGGGGGATTACATGGTATCCCTGGACATCAAGGATGCTTACCTGCATGTCCCCATTTACCATCCTCACCAGGAGTACCTCAGATTTGCGGTACAGAATTGCCATTACCAATTCCAGACGCTGCCGTTTGGTCTGTCCACGGCACCGAGGGTGTTTACCAAGGTCATGGCGGAAATGATGATACTCCTTCGAAAAAAGGGAGTTTTAATTATCCCATACCTGGACGATCTCCTAATAAAGGCAAGATCCGAGGAGCAGTTGTTGGTAGGAGTAGCACTATCTCAGGAGATGCTACACCAGCACGGTTGGATTCTAAATATTCCAAAGTCACAGCTGGTTCCGACGACACGTCTACTGTTCCTGGGAATGATTCTGGACACAGTCCAGAAAAAAGTGTTTCTCCCAGAGGAAAAAGCCATGGAGCTGTCGTCTCTAGTCAGAAACCTCCTGAAACCAAAACAGGTGTCGGTGCATCACTGCACGCGAGTCCTGGGAAAGATGGTGGCTTCTTACGAAGCAATTCCTTTCGGCAGGTTCCATGCCAGAATCTTTCAGTGGGACCTGTTGGACCAATGGTCCGGATCGCATCTTCAGATGCATCGGCTAATAACCCTGTCTCCAAGAACCAGGGTGTCTCTACTGTGGTGGCTGCAGAGTGCTCATCTTCTAGAGGGCCGCAGATTCGGCATACAGGACTGGGTCCTGGTGACCACGGATGCCAGCCTTCGAGGCTGGGGGGCAGTCACACAGGGAAGAAACTTCCAAGGACTATGGTCGAGTCAGGAGACTTCCCTACACATAAATATTCTAGAACTGAGGGCCATTTACAATGCCCTAAGTCAGGCAAAATCCCTGCTTCAAAACCAGTCGGTACTGATCCAATCAGACAACATCACGGCAGTCGCCCATGTAAACCGACAGGGCGGCACAAGAAGCAGGACGGCGATGGCAGAAGCCACAAGGATTCTCCGATGGGCGGAAAATCACGTGTTAGCACTGTCAGCAGTGTTCATTCCGGGAGTGGACAACTGGGAAGCAGACTTCCTCAGTAGACACGATCTCCACCCGGGAGAGTGGGGACTTTATCCAGAAGTCTTCACACTGATTGTAAATCGTTGGGAACGGCCACAGGTGGACATGATGGCGTCCCGCCTAAACAAAAAACTAGAGAGATATTGCGCCAGGTCAAGGGACCCTCAGGCGATAGCGGTGGACGCTCTAGTGACACCGTGGGTGTACCAGTCAGTTTATGTGTTCCCTCCTCTGCCTCTCATACCAAAGGTACTGAGAATAATAAGAAAACGAGGAGTAAGGACAATACTCGTGGTTCCGGATTGGCCAAGAAGAGCGTGGTATCCGGAACTTCAAGAGATGATCTCAGAGGACCCATGGCCTCTGCCGCTCAGACAGGACCTGCTGCAGCAGGGGCCCTGTCTGTTCCAAGACTTACCGCGGCTGCGTTTGACGGCATGGCGGTTGAACACCGGATCCTAAAGGAGAAAGGCATTCCGGAGGATGTCATTCCTACGCTGATTAAAGCCAGGAAAGATGTAACTGTAAAACATTATCACCGCATATGGCGGAAATATGTTGCTTGGTGTGAGGCCAATAAGGCCCCAACATAGGAATTTCAGCTGGGTCGATTTCTGCACTTCCTACAGGCAGGAGTGTCTATGGGCCTAAAATTAGGCTCCATTAAGGTGCAGATATCGGCTCTGTCGATTTTCTTCCAAAAAGAACTAGCTTCACTACCTGAAGTTCAGACATTTGTAAAAGGAGTGCTGCATATTCAGCCCCCTTTTGTGCCTCCAGTGGCACCCTGGGATCTCAACGTGGTGTTGAATTTCCTAAAATCACATTGGTTTGAACCACTGAAGACCGTGGATCTTAAATATCTCACGTGGAAAGTGGTCATGTTATTGGCCTTGGCTTCGGCCAGGCGTGTGTCAGAATTGGCGGCTTTGTCATGCAAAAGCCCTTATCTGATTTTCCATATGGATAGGGCAGAATTGAGGACTCGTCCCCAGTTTCTCCCTAAGGTGGTATCAGCTTTTCACTTGAACCAACCTATTGTGGTGCCTGCGGCTACTAGGGACTTGGAGGATTCCAAGTTGCTGGACGTAGTCAGGGCCTTGAAAATTTATGTTTCCAGGACGGCTGGAGTCAGGAAGACTGACTCGCTATTTATCCTGTATGCACCCAAACAAACTGGGTGCTCCTGCTTCTAAGCAGACTATTGCTCGCTGGATTTGTAGCACAATTCAGCTGGCGCATTCTGCGGTTGGACTGCCGCGTCCTAAATCAGTTAAAGCCCATTCTACAAGGAAGGTGGGCTCATCTTGGGCGGCTGCCCGAGGGGTCTCGGCTTTACAACTTTGCCGAGCTGCTACTTGGTCAGGGGCAAACACGTTTGCAAAATTCTACAAATTTGATACCCTGGCTGAGGAGGACCTTGAGTTCTCTCATTCGGTGCTGCAGAGTCATCCGCACTCTCCCGCCCGTTTGGGAGCTTTGGTATAATCCCCATGGTCCTTTCGGAGTTCCCAGCATCCACTAGGACGTTAGAGAAAATAAGATTTTACTCACCGGTAAATCTATTTCTCGTAGTCCGTAGTGGATGCTGGGCGCCCGTCCCTAGTGCGGATTGTCTGCAATAATTGTACATAGTTATTGTTTAATAACGGGTTATTGTTATGAGCCATCTGTTGAGAGGCTCTGTTTTGTTTTCATACTGTTAACTGGATATGGTATCACGTGTTGTACGGTGTGATTGGTGTGGCTGGTATGAGTCTTACCCGGGATTCAAAATCCTTCCTTATTGTGTCAGCTCTTCCGGGCACAGTATCCTAACTGAGGCTTGGAGGAGGGTCATAGTGGGAGGAGCCAGTGCACACCAGGTAGTCTAAAAGCTTTCTTTTAGTTGTGCCCAGACTCCTGCGCAGCCGCTATTCCCCATGGTCCTTTCGGAGTGCCCAGCATCCACTACGGACTACGAGAAATAGATTTACCTCATACTAAAAGTCGGAAGTGCGAGCACTTTTATGAAGTCTCATGCGCGTCATTTATTAAGGTATTGGAAATCAAAGATCTGTCAAAAAAAGGGGAGGGTGGAGGGGGGGTGGTGGTGTTTACCTGACCTCAGTCAGTGCTTTTTAGAAGGTCATGTAAAGAAATGGGCATCGACCGATATAACATAGAATAAGATATATAGAGTAGCACTTAATGATATGATCCATATTTATAAACATTGTCCCTTTCTAACCTTCGTAACACTACTAATTTGAGTCCCCAGAGTGGTGTCCGTGCAAGTGAGGCCAATCAACACTCTGATATGAGGTGATAGCCCTCACTGCACTTCTATGACTATTGAGCTAGTTTGAAAGTTACACAAACATGCTTGAGATACCTATAAGTAAAAAATGACTGATACTGGTGTTACCTCCCCCCTTGTCCATATTGCCAACACGTATGACAACACATGATATATTTAAATAGCAGACAAAACAAAAAAACACGAAAATGTCCTAAACAAGCCGAAAAAAAGCACACTCAGTGAAAAAAAAACCCTAAACAAGAAAAAATATAAAATATTTCTTGTATTTATATGTATACCAAAACATAATAAAAAAGTATTTCCTGAATTGATAAATTCTGTGTCCAAAGTTGCAGATAAAATCGCTATATCTAGTCTGCAAGAATTATTGTTTGTGTTATAATAAATCAAATAATTACATATTGGGGGTGATTCCGAGTTGTTCGCTCGCTAGCTGCTTTTAGCAGCATTGCACACGCTAGGCCACCGCCCTCTGGGAGTGTATCTAAGCTTAGCAGAATTGCGAACGAAAGATTAGCAGAATTGCGAATAGAAATTTCATAGCGATCAGTTCAGTCAGTTTTGTTCCTGGTTTGACGTCACACACACGCCCAGCGTTCGGCCAGCCACTCCCCCGTTTCTCCAGACACTCCCACGTTTTTCCCTGACACGCCTGCGTTTTTCCGCACACTCTCAGAAAACGGCCAGTTTCCGCCCAGAAACACCCACTTCCTGTCAATCACACTACGATCACTTCAACGATGAAAAATCTTCGTTCGGGCGTGAGTAAATCTACTAAGTTTTGTGTTAAAATACTAACCGCATGCGCACTGCGAACCATGCGCATGCGCATTTTTGCCTTAATCGCTCCGTTGCAAAAATCGGCAACGAGCGAACAACTCGGAATGACCCCCATTGAAACATGTTTTATGTGACTCATGAAAAAAGCAGTTATAACTAGTGATGAGCGGGTTCGGTTCCTCGGAATCCGAACCCGCCCGAACTTCAGGTTTTTTTACACGGGGCCGAGCGACTCGGATCTTCCCGCCTTGCTCGGTTAACCCGAGCGCGCCCGAACGTCATCATCCCGCTGTCGGATTCTCGCGAGGCTCGGATTCTATCGCGAGACTCGGATTCTATATAAGGAGCCGCGCGTCGCCGCCATTTTCACACGTGCATTGAGATTGATAGGGAGAGGACGTGGCTGGCGTCCTCTCCGTTTAGACTAGAGTACTAGAGAGAGACACTAATTTTGGGGAGCATATTATTAGGAGGAGTACTACTTGCTGCTGATAGTGTGACCAGTGACCACCAGTTTAATTAATCCGTTCTCTGCCTGAAAAAAAACGATACACAGTGTGACACAGTCACATACCATATCTGTGCTCAGCCCAGTGTGCTGCATCATATGTAATACTGTATATCATTATCTGACTGTGCTGAGTGCTCACTGCTCACACAGCTTAATTGTGGGGAGACTGGGGAGCAGTTATAGCAGGAGTACATATTTTAAGTACAGTGCACACTTTTGCTGCCAGAGTGCCACTGCCAGTGTGACTGACCAGTGACCACTGACCACCAGTATTGTGATTGTCTGCTGACCACCAGTATATTGTGATTGTCTGCCTGAAAAAGTTAAACACTCGTCGTGTGGTGTTTTTATAAACGCATTCTGCAGACAGTGTCCAGCAGGTCCATCATTACATAATATATACCTGTCCGGCTGCAGTACTAGTGTGATATATATATATATTTTAATTTTATCTCATTATCATCCAGTCTATATTAGCAGCAGACACAGTACGGTAGTCCACGGCTGTAGCTACCTCTGTGTCGGCAGTCGCTCGTCCATCCATAATTGTATACCACCTACCCGTGGGTTTTTTTTCTTTTCTATCTTCTTGATACTAGTAGCTTACTTTAGGAGTCTGCAGTGCTGACAGACAGTGTCCAGCAGGTCCGTCATTACATAATATATACCTGTCCGGCTGCAGTACTAGTGTGATATATATATATATTTTAATTTTATCTCATTATCATCCAGTCTATATTAGCAGCAAACACAGTACGGTAGTCCACGGCTGTAGCTACCTCTGTGTCGGCAGTCGCTCGTCCATCCATAATTGTATACCACCTACCCGTGGTTTTTTTTTCTTTTCTATCTTCTTGATACTAGTAGCTTACTTTAGGAGTCTGCAGTGCTGACAGACAGTGTCCAGCAGGTCCGTCATTACATAATATATACCTGTCCGGCTGCAGTACTAGTGTGATATATATATATATTTTAATTTTATCTCATTATCATCCAGTCTATATTAGCAGCAGACACAGTACGGTAGTCCACGGCTGTAGCTACCTCTGTGTCGGCAGTCGCTCGTCATCCATAAGTATACTAGTATCCATATATCTCCATTGTTTACCTGAGGTGCCTTTTAGTTGTGCCTATTAAAATATGGAGAACAAAAATGTTGAGGTTCCAAAAATAGGGAAAGATCAAGATCGACTTCCACCTCGTGCTGAAGCTGCTGCCACTAGTCATGGCCGAGACGATGAAATGCCATCAACGTCATCTGCCAAGGCCGATGCCCAATGTCATAGTACAGAGCATGTAAAATCCAAAACACCAAATATCAGTAAAAAAAGGACTCAAAAATCTAAAATAAAATTGTCGAAGGAGAAGCGTAAACTTGCCAATATGCCATTTACCACACGGAGTGGCAAGGAACGGCTGAGGCCATGGCCTATGTTCATGGCTAGTGGTTCAGCTTCACATGAGGATGGAAGCACTCAGCCTCTCGCTAGAAAAATGAAAAGACTCAAGCTGGCAAAAGCACAGCAAAGAACTGTGCGTTCTTCGAAATCCCAAATCCACAAGGAGAGTCCAATTGTGTCGGTTGCGATGCCTGACCTTCCCAACACTGGACGTGAAGAGCATGCGCCTTCCACCATTTGCACGCCCCCTGCAAGTGCTGGAAGGAGCACCCGCAGTCCAGTTCCTGATAGTCAGATTGAAGATGTCAGTGTTGAAGTACACCAGGATGAGGAGGATATGGGTGTTGCTGGCGCTGGGGAGGAAATTGACAAGGAGGATTCTGATGGTGAGGTGGTTTGTTTAAGTCAGGCACCCGGGGAGACACCTGTTGTCCGTGGGAGGAATATGGCCGTTAACATGCCTGGTGAAAATACCAAAAAAATCAGCTCTTCGGTGTGGAAGTATTTCACCAGAAATGCGGACAACATTTGTCAAGCCGTGTGTTGCCTTTGTCAAGCTGTAATAAGTAGGGGTAAGGACGTTAACCACCTCGGAACATCCTCCCTTATACGTCACCTGCAGCGCATTCATAATAAGTCAGTGACAAGTTCAAAAACTTTGGGCGACAGCGGAAGCAGTCCACTGACCAGTAAATCCCTTCCTCTTGTAACCAAGCTCACGCAAACCACCCCACCAACTCCCTCAGTGTCAATTTCCTCCTTCCCCAGGAATGCCAATAGTCCTGCAGGCCATGTCACTGGCAATTCTGACGAGTCCTCTCCTGCCTGGGATTCCTCCGATGCATCCTTGCGTGTAACGCCTACTGCTGCTGGCGCTGCTGTTGTTGCTGCTGGGAGTCGATGGTCATCCCAGAGGGGAAGTCGTAAGACCACTTTTACTACTTCCACCAAGCAATTGACTGTCCAACAGTCCTTTGCGAGGAAGATGAAATATCACAGCAGTCATCCTGCTGCAAAGCGGATAACTGAGGCCTTGGCATCCTGGGTGGTGAGAAACGTGGTTCCGGTATCCATCATTACTGCAGAGCCAACTAGAGACTTGTTGGAGGTACTGTGTCCCCGGTACCAAATACCATCTAGGTTCCATTTCTCTAGGCAGGCGATACCGAAAATGTACACAGACCTCAGAAAAAGAGTCACCAGTGTCCTAAAAAATGCAGCTGTACCCAATGTCCACTTAACCACGGACATGTGGACAAGTGGAGCAGGGCAGGGTCAGGACTATATGACTGTGACAGCCCACTGGGTAGATGTATGGACTCCCGCCGCAAGAACAGCAGCGGCGGCACCAGTAGCAGCATCTCGCAAACGCCAACTCTTTCCTAGGCAGGCTACGCTTTGTATCACCGGTTTCCAGAATACGCACACAGCTGAAAACCTCTTACGGCAACTGAGGAAGATCATCGCGGAATGGCTTACCCCAATTGGACTCTCCTGTGGATTTGTGGCATCGGACAACGCCAGCAATATTGTGTGTGCATTAAATATGGGCAAATTCCAGCACGTCCCATGTTTTGCACATACCTTGAATTTGGTGGTGCAGAATTATTTAAAAAACGAGAGGGGCGTGCAAGAGATGCTGTCGGTGGCCAGAAGAATTGCGGGACACTTTCGGCGTACAGGCACCACGTACAGAAGACTGGAGCACCACCAAAAACGCCTGAACCTGCCCTGCCATCATCTGAAGCAAGAAGTGGTAACGAGGTGGAATTCAACCCTATATATGCTTCAGAGGTTGGAGGAGCAGCAAAAGGCCATTCAAGCCTATACAATTGAGCACGATATAGGAGGTGGAATGCACCTGTCTCAAGCGCAGTGGAGAATGATTTCAACATTGTGCAAGGTTCTGCTGCCCTTTGAACTTGCCACACGTGAAGTCAGTTCAGACACTGCCAGCCTGAGTCAGGTCATTCCCCTCATCAGGCTTTTGCAGAAGAAGCTGGAGACATTGAAGGAGGAGCTAACACAGAGCGATTCTGCTAGGCATGTGGGACTTGTAGATGGAGCCCTTAATTCGCTTAACAAGGATTCACGGGTGGTCAATCTGTTGAAATCAGAGCACTACATTTTGGCCACCGTGCTCGATCCTAGATTTAAAACCTACCTTGGATCTCTCTTTCCGGCACACACAAGTCTGCTGGGGTTCAAAGACCTGCTGGTGAGAAAATTGTCAAGTCAAGCGGAACGCGACCTGTCAACATCTCCTCCTTCACATTCTCCCGCAACTGGGGGTGCGATGAAAAGGCTCAGAATTCCGAGCCCACCCGCTGGCGGTGATGCAGGGCAGTCTGGAGCGACTGCTGATGCTGACATCTGGTCCGGACTGAAGGACCTGCCAACGATTACGGCCATGTCGTCTACTGGCACTGCATATGATTCTCTCCCCATTGAAAGAATGGTGGAGGATTATATGAGTGACCGCATCCAAGTAGGCACGTCAGACAGTCCGTACTTATACTGGCAGGAAAAAGAGGCAATTTGGAGGCCCTTGCAGAAACTGGCTTTATTCTACCTAAGTTGCCCTCCCACAAGTGTGTACTCCGAAAGAGTGTTTAGTTCCGCCGCTCACCTTGTCAGCAATCGGCGTACGAGGTTACTTTCAGAAAATGTGGAGAAGATGATGTTCATTAAAATGAATTATAATCAATTCCTCCGTGGAGACATTGACCAGCAGCAATTGCCTCCACAAAGTACACAGGGAGCTGAGATGGTGGATTCCAGTGGGGACGAATTGATAATCTGTGAGGAGCGGGATGTACACGGTGATATATCGGAGGATGATGATGAGGTGGACATCTTGCCTCTGTAGAGCCAGTTTGTGCAAGGAGAGATTAATTGCTTCTTTTTCGGTGGGGTTCCAAACCAACCCGTCATTTCAGTCACAGTCGTGTGGCAGACCCTGTCACTGAAATGATGGGTTGGTTAAAGTGTGCATGTCCTGTTTATACAACATAAGGGTGGGTGGGAGGGCCCAAGGACAATTCCATCTTGCACCTCTTTTTTCTTTCATTTTTCTTTGCGTCATGTGCTGTTTGGGGAGTGTTTTTTGGAAGGGCCATCCTGCGTGACACTGCAGTGCCACTCCTAGATGGGCCAGGTGTTTGTGTCGGCCACTAGGGTCGCTTAGCTTACTCACACAGCTACCTCATTGCGCCTCTTTTTTTCTTTGCGTCATGTGCTGTTTGGGGAGTGTTTTTTGGAAGGGCCATCCTGCGTGACACTGCAGTGCCACTCCTAGATGGGCCAGGTGTTTGTGTCGGCCACTAGGGTCGCTTAGCTTACTCACACAGCTACCTCATTGCGCCTCTTTTTTCTTTGCGTCATGTGCTGTTTGGGGAGTGTTTTTTGGAAGGGCCATCCTGCGTGACACTGCAGTGCCACTCCTAGATGGGCCAGGTGTTTGTGTCGGCCACTAGGGTCGCTTAGCTTACTCACACAGCTACCTCATTGCGCCTCTTTTTTTCTTTGCATCATGTGCTGTTTGGGGAGTGTTTTTTGGAAGGGCCATCCTGCGTGACACTGCAGTGCCACTCCTAGATGGGCCAGGTGTTTGTGTCGGCCACTAGGGTCGCTTAGCTTAGTCATCCAGCGACCTCGGTGCAAATTTTAGGACTAAAAATAATATTGTGAGGTGTGAGGTGTTCAGAATAGACTGAAAATGAGTGGAAATTATGTTTTTTGAGGTTAATAATACTTTGGGATCAAAATGACCCCCAAATTCTATGATTTAAGCTGTTTTTTAGGGTTTTTTGAAAAAAACACCCGAATCCAAAACACACCCGAATCCGACAAAAAAAATTCGGTGAGGTTTTGCCAAAACGCGGTCGAACCCAAAACACGGCCGCGGAACCGAACCCAAAACCAAAACACAAAACCCGAAAAATTTCAAGTGCACATCTCTAGTTATAACACAATTATACTATTAGAAATTTAGTGTTAACACCTTTCGCAGTTGTTATTATATAAGTGCTATATTTTATGTGAAATACATAAATGTGTGACCTCCATCATGATATTATGTGACTATATATTATGTGACTATAATAGATGATTTTTTTTAAAAAAATCCATGTGATAGAAGACCTTTAAAAACCTTCATATTAATGTACAAATAAGTGTTTAATCAATTTTCTTAAAAAAGAGGACAGATAAGAGAAGAGAAAGAAGAAAATTTAAAATGATATAATAAGGTGAATATGTTGAATGTGTAAGAAGAGTGAAAGAAAAGAAGAAAAATTTAAAAAACTTGATATATTAATTGTCCTGCTATAGGTCTGTTCAAAATTGTGTGTAGGGAATGTAACTGTTGTAGTAATGATCAAAAGGGGTGTTTGACACAAGATCTGTTTACTGTTCTAAAAAGGGAGTGTAACTATTGAATTCATTAAGGCCATAAGGAGTAACTGATTTTAGCTGAAAGATCCATTTGGTTTCTTTCTTCAAGAGGATGTTATTCAGATCTCCTTTCCTGAAGTTGAGTTTTGCTTGTTCCAGCCCAAAGGCCTTCAAAAGACATGGGTCTCCATTATGGGCCACCAAAAATAGGATTTTGATAACCTACCGGTAAATCCTTTTCTCCTAGTCCGTAGAGGATGCTGGGGACGACATCAAGACCATGGGGTATGGACGGGATCCGCAGGAGACATGGGCACTCTAAAGACTTTTCATTGGGTGTGAACTGGCTCCTCCCTCTATGCCCCTCCTCCAGACCTCAGTTGTAGGAACTGTGCCCAGGGAGACTGACATTTCGAGGAAAGGAATTACTTAACTAGTGGTGAGATATCTACCAACTCACACCCTCAACCATGCCGCACACATGGCATTCAACATAACACACGCCAACAGGCATGAACTAATTGCAGCAACATGCTGAAACCAAGATAACACAACTTGTGTAACTGTAATAACTAAACTGCAGGTAAAGTACGCACTGGGACGGGCGCCCAGCATCCTCTACGGACTAGGAGAAAAGGATTTACCGGTAGGTTATCAAAATCCTATTTTCTCATACGTCCTAGTGGATGCTGGGGACGACATCAAGACCATGGGGTCTATACCAAAGCTCCAGTATGGACGGGAGAGTGCGGATGACCCTGCAGCACCGATTGACCAAACTTTAGGTCCTCATCGGCCAAGGTGTCAAACTTGTAGAATTTAGCAAATGTGTTTGACCCTGACCAAGTAGCTGCTCGGCAAAGTTGTAATGCCGAGACCCCCCGGGCAGCCGCCCAGGATGAGCCCACCTTCCTCGTGGAGTGGGCCTTTACCAACGTCGGTAACGGCAATCCAGCCGTAGTATGAGCTTGCTGAATCGTATTTCTAATCCAACGCGCAATAGTCTGCTTGGAAGCAGGACAGCCAATCTTGTTGTGATCATACAGGACAAACAGAGCCTCTGTTTTCCGTATACGAGCTGTTCTAGCAACATAGATTTTCAAAGCTCTAACCACATCTAGAGACTTTGAATCAGTGAATGTGTCAGTAACTACTGGCACCACAATAGGTTGGTTTATGTGAAAAGCAGAAACCACCTTTGGAAGAAAATGTTGGAGAGTTCGCAACTCTGCCCTATCTTCATGGAAAATCAGGTAAGGGCTCTTGTGAGACAAGGCCCCCAATTCCGACACCCGCCTTGCAGATGCCAATGCCAAAAGCATCACCACTTTCCAAGTGAGAAACTTCAACTCTATCTTTTGTAGAGGTTCAAACCAATCCGATTGAAGGAACTGCAATACCACGTTAAGGTCCCATGGTGCCACTGGAGGCACCAATGGAGGCTGGATGTGCCGAACCTCTTTCATGAAGGTCTGAACCTCTGGAAGAGAGGCCAATTGTTTTTGAAAGAACACTGACAAGGCCGAAATCTGGACCTTGATTGATCCCAATTGTAGGCCCGTCTCCACACCATCCTGCAAAAAATGGAGAAAATGTCCTAAGTTAAACTCTTCCGTAGGAGCTTTCTTGGATTCACACCAAGACAGATATTTTCTCCAAATACGGTGGTAATGTTTTGACGTTACTCCCTTTCTGGCCTGAATAAGGGTGGGGATGACCTCCTTAGGAACACCCTTCCTGGCTAAGATACTTATGCCATCAAACGTAGCCGCGGAAAGTCTTGGTACACACACGGCCCCTGCTGCAGCAGGTCCTCCCGAGGAGGAAGAGGCCGAGGATCTCCTATGAGTAACTGCTGAAGATCTGGGGTACCAAGCCCTTCTTGGCCAGTCTGGGGCAATGAAGATTGCTCGAACCCTTGTCTTTCTTATGATCCTGAGCACTTTTGGGATCAGCGGAAGTGGAGGGAAAACATACACTGATGGAAACACCCACTGGGTCACCAGTGCATCCACTGCTACTGCTTGAGGGTCTCTCAACCTGGAACAGTATCTCTGAAGCTTCTTGTTGAGACGAGACGCCATCATGTCTATTTGAGGAACTCCCCAAAGACTTGTCACCTCTGCGAAGACTTCTTGGTGGAGGCCCCACTCTACTGGATGGAGATCGTGTCTGCTGAGGAAGTCTGCTTCCCAGTTGTCTACTCCCGGAATGAATATTGCTGACAGAGCTTGTAGATGTTTTTCTGCCCAGCTGAGGATTTTTGTCGCCCCTGCCATTGCCACTCTGCTTTTCGTTCTGCCCTGCCTGTTTATGTATGCGACTGCTGTTACATTGTCCACCTGGATCTGCCCGGGACGGTCTTGAAGAAGATGTACCGCTTGTTGAAGGCCATTGTAAATGGCTCTTAGCTCCAGAACGTTTATGTGAAGGTAGGCTTCCTGATGTGACCAACGTCCCTGGAAGTTTTCTCCCTGAGGGACTGCTTCCCAGCCTTGGAGACTTGCCTCCGTGGTTACTAGGACCCAGTCCTGAATCCCGAACCTGCGTCCCTCTAGCAGGTGAGAGCTGTGCAACCACCACAGGAGCGAAATCCTGGTTTTTGACGACAGGATTATCTTTCTGTGCATGTGTAGGTGTGACCCCGACCACTTGTCCAACAGGTCCCACTGAAATACTCTGGCATGGAACCTGCCAAACTGTATGGCCTCATAGGCTGCCACCATCTTCCTAAACAACCGAATGCACTGATGGATCGACACACTTGATGGTTTCAATATCTGCTTTACCATTTTCTGGATTTCCAGAGCCTTTTCCAGCGGAAGAAATACTCTCTGAACCTCTGTGTCCAGAATCATCCCGAGGAAAGACAACCTTGTCGTCGGTTCCAACTGTGAGTTTGGGTAATTTATGATCCACATGTGTTGTTGGAGTATTGATAGGGAGAGGGATATGTTTTGTAATAACTGCTCCCTGGATCTCGCCTTTATCAGGAGGTCGTCCAGATATTTAAGATTTAGGATCGGTCTGACCAACAACAAAGAGGCTTGAATAAAAACCCCGCCCTTGTTGTGACAACGGTACCAGGACTATAACCTGGTCTTGACATAATTTTTGGATTGCCGCTGTTACTGCTTCTCTCTCTGGCGAAGAAGCTGGCAAGGTCGATTTGAAAAATCGGCATGGGGGAACGTCTTGAAACTCTAGTTTGTATCCCTGGGATCCTATTTGCAACACCCAGGGATCCAAGCCAGACAGAATCCAATCCTGGCTGAAGAGTTTGAGACGTGCCCCCATCCGAGCGGCCTCCCGCAAGGGAGTTCCAGCGTCATGCTGGGGATTTGGCAGAATTAGAGGAAGACTTCTGGTCTTGGGAACCTGGAGCCGGTGTGGGCTTCTTTCCCCTTCCCCTACCTGCAAAGAAGGGGGAACCTCTCGCCTTTTTGTATTTATTGGGCCGAAAGGACTGCATTTGCGGGTGATAGGTCTTTTTTGCCGGTGCAGGCGCAGAGGGCAAAAATGTTGACTTACCTGCGGTAGCCGCCGAGACTAACGCATCCAGGCCATCGCCAAATAAAGCCTCACCTTTATATGGGAGAGCCTCCATGTTTCTTTTGGAATCTGCATCCGCGTTCCACTGGCGAATCCATAACGCCTGCCTAGCCGATACTGCCATGGTAGCGGCCTGTGAACTGAAGAGTCCATTATCCTTAATTGCTTCCAACATGTAGGCGGCAGCGTCCTTGATATTCCCTAACTTAAGGAGTATCTCATCTTTATCAATCGTGTCAATTTCTGATGACACGCTTTCTGACTATTTTTCAATAGCACGACTCACCCATGCGCAGGCAATAGTGGGCCTGAGCAGTGTACCATCGGTAACATAAATGGATTTCAATGTCGTTTCCATTTTGCGGTCTTACGGTTCTTTAAGAGAAGCCGTGCCAGGAGCAGGGAGAATTACCTTCTTTGTCAACCTGGAAAGTGCACTATCTAACACAGGGGGTGACTCCCATTTTTTCCTGTCTTCAACCTGGAAAGGATAAGCTATGTGAACCCTTTTGGGAATACAATTTTTTTTATCAGGATTCACCCACATCCCTTCAAACAGAGCATTTAGTTTGTGTGAAGGAGGGAACGTGACTTTGGATTTCTTTTCCTTACATAAATAAGCTTTTTCCTGAGGTACAGGAGTGCTTTCTGTAACCTCTAACACGTCCCTTATAGCCACAATCATATATTGTATACTTTTTGCCAATTTATGATCTATCTCTCTGGATTCACTTGCTGGAGCCGGGTGGATGCTGCTGTGAGCGGCGGTTGTGACACATCCCACATCCTCCGGCACTGCTCTCCCCGTCTCTGGCGCTGCTCTCCCCATCTCACTTCAACTTTTTTTAAAGTCTAATTAAGATGGTCGAAAAGGGGACCAAAACCTTTGGTTTTGGCCCCGTTTTCGACACAAGCAGGTGTATCGGCAGCTATTCCGCCGATCCACGTGCTTTTCGACAAGTCAAATTCCTCAACTTGTCGAAAAATTTGGGGTTAGATTGAATAGGTCGGAACCCCTTTTTTCGATAGGCGGCAGCTTTCAACTTCAATTGAATATACCCCTATATCTTTCATGATTGCATATTCAGGAATAGGAGGGGTGACGTCACTGAACAATATCTTTCACTGTATTGTTCAGTGTGTATGCTCTATATCGTTCATTCTGCTGCTGGAGACATATCAAGGGAAATCTTTATCTTTATTGAGGCAAAATCTTCTCGTGTTTATGCCTCTTAAGTGGGACCAGGGTCCCTTTAGACACAACAACACGTTCCAAACACAGAGGAAAGATCACAGGTTCACAAGGAGACAAGGGCAGAACCGGAGGCAAATGACGTTGAGGCAGTCCCCCGTTACCGAAAAATAAATAATATTTACTTTATCTTCACATGAACTCTCTAAAGTTGAATGCAGTGTCTTAAACAGAGGTCTTTTATTCATACCAAGTGTGCCATTTGATGACTTCCAATGGCGGGTGGAAAAACATCAAATATGTAGACAGCTTAAATGAAAATAATTCTATAATAAACCCGATACTCATACATCACGGAAATCGAGTTCAGTACCACCTCAACTAGGTAAGATCTTGCAACGTTCAAGTTTTGAACCTGTCTCTAATAATCCCAGCATTAAAAATGTATATGCGGATTATTGACCAAGAAGTGGATGTGGCATTGGCTGCTGCAACACCTATCCACCCTAATTTAACTACAATTGAAAGGGCTGCACTGAAGTCCTTATCAGCAAATACCAACCTGGCCATTTGGCCAGCAGATAAGGGGGAGCGCTATCATTTTTCAAAATGCGGCTGATTATAAAAAGGAGATATACCGCCAGTTGGCAGATGGGGCCACTTACTGTACACTCTCTGAAGATCCAACTGCTAAATATAAAGGAGAACTTTCTGCATTATTGGATGATGCTTTATCCAGAGAAATTATTAATGAGGAGTCAAGACTGGCCCTACTTCCAACATTGCCTATTATTCCTCTATTATACACCTTACCCAAGGTCCACAAGGGTATTAACCTACCTCCTGGCTGCCCCATCATCGAAGCTCAGTGACCTTTAGCGCAACCTACATCAATTTTCCTAGATTCAGTATTACAACTGTACAGAGACAAAATAATTTTCTATTGGACACCACACTGTTTCTCAACCAACTCAGTAGTTTACAGAATGTTAATGATGAAATGTGGCTCATATGTGTGGCTGTCACAAGCCTTTACACTGTCATTCCACATCATGATGGAATTAAGGCAGTGGAGAATCTATTAAGGAAAAGTAGCACATTGTTTAAACTTGATTTTGTGGAATTTGGTATTCAACTACTTGAATTTATTCTAACTAGTGATGTGCACCGGACATTTTTCGGGTTTTGTGTTTTGGTTTTGGATTCGGTTCCGCGGCCGTGTTTTGGATTCGGACGCGTTTTGGCAAAACCTCACCGAAATTTTTTTGTCGGATTCGGGTGTGTTTTGGATTCGGGTGTTTTTTTTCAAAAAACCCTAAAAAACAGCTTAAATCATAGAATTTGGGGGTCATTTTGATCCCATAGTATTATTAACCTCAATAACCATAATTTCCACTCATTTCCAGTCTATTCTGAACACCTCACACCTCACAATATTATTTTTAGTCCTAAAATTTGCACCGAGGTCGCTGGATGGCTAAGCTAAGCGACACAAGTGGCCGACACAAACACCTGGCCCATCTAGGAGTGGCACTGCAGTGTCAGGCAGGATGGCACTTCAAAAAAATAGTCCCCAAACAGCACATGATGCAAAGAAAAAAAGAGGCGCACCAAGGTCGCTGTGTGACTAAGATAAGCGACCCAAGTGGCCGACACAAACACCTGGCCCATCTAGGAGTGGCACTGCAGTGTCAGACAGGATGGCACTTCAAAAAAATAGTCCCCAAACAGCACATGACTCAAAGAAAAAAAGAGGCGCACCAAGGTCGCTGTGTGACTAAGCTAAGCGACACAAGTGGCCGACACAAACACCTGGCCCATCTAGGAGTGGCACTGCAGTGTCAGACAGGATGGCACTTGAAAAAAATACTCCCCAAACAGCACATGATGCAAAGAAAAATGAAAGAAAAAAGAGGTGCAAGATGGAATTGTCCTTGGGCCCTCCCACCCACCCTTATGTTGTATAAACAGGACATGCACACTTTAACGAACCCATCATTTCAGCGACAGGGTCTGCCACACGACTGTGACTGAAATGACTGGTTGGTTTGGGCCCCCACCAAAAAAGAAGCAATCAATCTCTCCTTGCACAAACTGGCTCTACAGAGGCAAGATGTCCACCTCATCATCATCCTCCGATTCCTCACCCCTTTCACTGTGTACATCCCCCTCCTCACAGATTATTAATTCGTCCTCACTGGAATCCACCATCTCAGATCCCTGTGTACTTTCTGGAGGCAATTGCTGGTGAATGTCTCCACGGAGGAATTGATTATAATTCATTTTGATGAACATCATCTTCTCCACATTTTCTGGAAGTAACCTCGTACGCCGATTGCTGACAAGGTGAGCGGCGGCACTAAACACTCTTTCGGAGTACACACTGGAGGGAGGGCAACTTAGGTAGAATAAAGCCAGTTTGTGCAAGGGCCTCCAAATTGCCTCTTTTTCCTGCCAGTATACGTACGGACTGTCTGACGTGCCTACTTGGATGCGGTCACTCATATAATCCTCCACCATTCTTTCAATGGTGACAGAATCATATGCAGTGACAGTAGACGACATGTCAGTAATCGTTGGCAGGTCCTTCAGTCCGGACCAGATGTCAGCACTCGCTCCAGACTGCCCTGCATCACCGCCAGCGGGTGGGCTCGGAATTCTTAGCCTTTTCCTCGCACCCCCAGTTTCGGGAGAATGTGAAGGAGGAGATGTTGACGGGTCACGTTCCGCTTGACTTGACAATTTTCTCACCAGCAGGTCTTTGAACCTCTGCAGACTTGTGTCTGCCGGAAAGAGAGATACAACGTAGGTTTTAAATCTAGGATCGAGCATGGTGGCCAAAATGTAGTGCTCTGATTTCAACAGATTGACCACCCGTGAATCCTGGTTAAGCGAATTAAGGGCTCCATCCACAAGTCCCACATGCCTAGCGGAATCGCTCTGTTTTAGCTCCTCCTTCAATGTCCCCAGCTTCTTCTGCAAAAGCCTGATGAGGGGAATGACCTGACTTAGGCTGGCAGTGTCTGAACTGACTTCACGTGTGGCAAGTTCAAAGGGTTGCAGAACCTTGCACAACGTTGAAATCATTCTCCACTGCGCTTGAGTCAGGTGCATTCCCCCTACTTTGCCTATATCGTGGGCAGATGTATAGGCGTGAATGGCCTTTTGCTGCTCCTCCATCCTCTGAAGCATATAGAGGGTTGAATTCCACCTCGTTACCACCTCTTGCTTCAGATGATGGCAGGGCAGGATTGTTTGGTGGTGCTCCAGTCTTCTGTACGCGGTGGCTGAATGCCGAAAGTGGCCCGCAATTCTTCGGGCCACCGACAGCATCTCTTGCACGCCCCTGTCGTTTTTTAAATAATTCTGCACCACCAAATTCAATGTATGTGCAAAACATGGGACGTGCTGGAATTTGCCCAGATGTAATGCACGCACAATATTGCTGGCGTTGTCCGATGTCACAAATCCCCAGGAGAGTCCAATTGGGGTAAGCCATTCTGCAATGATCTTCCTCAGTTTCCGTAAGAGGTTGTCAGCTGTGTGTCTCTTCTGGAAAGCGGTGATACAAAGCGTAGCCTGCCTAGGAATGAGTTGGCGTTTGCGAGATACTGCTACTGGTGCCGCCGCTGCTGTTCTTGCTGCGGAAGGCAATACATCTACCGAGTGGGCTGTCACAGTCATATAGTCCTGAGTCTGCCCTGCTCCACTTGTCCACATGTCCGTGGTTAAGTGGACATTGGGTACAACTGCATTTTTTAGGAAACTGGTGACTCTTTTTCTGACATCTGTGTACATTTTCGGTATCGCCTGCCTAGAGAAATGGAACCTAGATGGTATTTGGTACCGGGGACACAGTACCTCAATCAAGTCTCTAGTTGCCTCTGAATTAACGGTGGATAACGTAACCACGTTTCTCACCGCCCAGGCTGCCAAGGCCTGAGTTATCTGCTTTGCAGCAGGATGACTGCTGTGATATTTCATCTTCCTCGCAAAGGACTGTTGGACAGTCAATTGCTTACTGGAAGTAGTACAAGTGGTCTTCCGACTTCCCCTCTGGGATGACGATCGACTCCCAGCAGCTACAACAGCAGCGCCAGCAGCAGTAGGCGTTACACTCAAGGATGCATCGGAGGAATCCTAGGCAGGAGATGACTCGTCAGACTTGCCAGTGACATGGCCTGCAGGACTATTGTCTTTCCTGGGTAAGGAGGAAATTGACACTGAGGGAGTTGGTGGTGTGGTTTGTAGGAGCTTGGTTACAAGAGGAAGGGATTTAGTGGTCAGTGGACTGCTTCCGCTGTCATCCAAAGTTTTTGAACTTGTCACTGACTTATGATGAATGCGCTGCAGGTGACGTATAAGGGAGGATGTTCCGAGGTGGTTAACGTCCTTACCCCTACTTAATACAGCTTGACAAAGGCAACACACGGCTTGACACCTGTTGTCCGCATTTGTGTTGAAATAATTCCACACCGAAGAGCTGATTTTTTTTGTATTTTGACCAGGCATGTCAATGGCCATATTTGTCCAACGGACAACAGGTGTCTCCCTGGGTGCCTGACTTAAACAAACCACCTCACCATCAGAATCCTCCTTGTCAATTTCCTCCCCAGCGCCAGCAACACCCATATCCTCATCCTGGTGTACTTCAACAGTGACATCTTCAATTTGACTTTCAGGAACTGGACTGCGGGTGCTCCTTCCAGCACTTGCAGGGGGCGTGCAAATGGTGGAAGGCGCAAGCTCTTCCTGTCCAGTGTTGGGAAGGTCAGGCATCGCAACCGACACAATTGGACTCTCCTTGGGGATTTATGATTTAGAAGAACGCACAGTTCTTTGCTGTGCTTTTGCCAGCTTAAGTCTTTTCATTTTTCTAGCGAGAGGATGAGTGCTTCCATCCTCATGTGAATCTGAACCACTAGCCATGAACATAGGCCAGGGCCTCAGCCGTTCCTTGCCACTCCGTGTCGTAAATGGCATATTGGCAAGTTTACGCTTCTCATCAGACGCTTTCAATTTTGATTTTTGGGTCATTTTACTGAACTTTTGTTTTTTGGATTTTACATGCTCTCTACTATGACATTGGGCATCGGCCTTGGTAGACGACGTTGATGGCATTTCATCGTCTCGGCCATGACTAGTGGCAGCAGCTTCAGCACGAGGTGGAAGTGGATCTTGATCTTTCCCTATTTTAACCTCCACATATTTGTTCTCCATTTTTTAATGTGTGGAATTATATGCCAGTATCAATAGCAATGGCCTACTACTATATATACTGCGCACAACTAAAATGCACCACAGGTATAGAATGTAGATGGATAGTATACTTGACGACACAGAGGTAGGTACAGCAGTGGCCTTCCGTACCGTACTGCTATATATACTGGTGGTCACTGTGTCAGCAAACTGCAAAACTAAAATGCACCGCAGGTATAGAATGTAGATGGATAGTATACTTGATGACACAGAGGTAGGTACAGCAGTGGCCTTCCGTACCGTACTGCTATATATACTGGTGGTCACTGTGTCAGCAAACTGCAAAACTAAAATGCACCACAGGTATAGAATGTAGATGGATAGTATACTTGACCACACAGAGGTAGGTACAGCAGTGGCCTTCCGTACCGTACTGCTATATATACTGGTGGTCGCTGTGTCAGCAAACTGCAAAACTAAAATGCACCACAGGTATAGAATGTAGATGGATAGTATACTTAATGACGACACAGAGGTAGGTACAGCAGTGGCCTTCCGTACCGTACTGCTATATATACTGGTGGTCACTGTGTCAGCAAACTGCAAAACTAAAATGCACCACAGGTATAGAATGTAGATGGATAGTATACTTGACGACACAGAGGTAGGTACAGCAGTGGCCTTCCGTACCGTACTGCTATATATACTGGTGGTCACTGTGTCAGCAAACTGCAAAACTAAAATGCACCACAGGTATAGAATGTAGATGGATAGTATACTTAATCACGACACAGAGGTAGGTACAGCAGTGGCCTTCCGTACCGTACTGCTATATATACTGGTGGTCACTGTGTCAGCAAACTGCAAAACTAAAATGCACCACAGGTATAGAATGTAGATGGATAGTATACTTAATGACGACACAGAGGTAGGTACAGCAGTGGCCTTCCGTACCGTACTGCTATATATACTGGTGGTCACTGTTTCAGCAAACTGCAAAACTAAAATGCCCCACAGGTATAGAATGTAGATGGATAGTATACTTAATGACGACACAGAGGTAGGTACAGCAGTGGCCTTCCATACCGTACTGCTATATATACTGGTGGTCACTGTGTGAGCAAACTGCAAAACTAAAATGCACCACAGGTATAGAATGTAGATGGATAGTATACTTAATGACGACACAGAGGTAGGTACAGCAGTGGCCTTCCGTACCGTACTGCTATATATACTGGTGGTCACTGTGTCAGCAAACTGCAAAACTAAAATGCACCACAGGTATAGAATGTAGATGGATAGTATACCTAATGACGACACAGAGGTAGGTACAGCAGTGGCCTTCCATACCGTACTGCTATATATACTGGTGGTCACTGTGTCAGCAGACTGCAAAACTAAAATGCACCACAGGTATAGAATGTAGATGGATAGTATACTTAATGACGACACAGAGGTAGGTACAGCAGTGGCCTTCCGTACCGTACTGCTATATATACTGGTGGTCACTGTGTCAGCAAACTGCAAAACTAAAATGCACCACAGGTATAGAATTAGAATGTAGATGGATAGTATACTTAATGACGACACAGAGGTAGGTACAGCAGTGGCCTTCCGTACCGTACTGCTATATATACTGGTGGTCACTGTGTCAGCAAAACTCTGCACTGTACTCCTCCTATATAATATTATACTGGTGGTCCCGACTCCCCAGTCCCCACTATAAAGCAGCACACTGAGCACAGATATGGAGTGTTTTTCAGGCAGACAACGTATACTGGTGGTCACTGTCAGCAAAACTCTGCACTGTACTCCTGCTATATAATACAGCTGCTCCCCAGTCCCCACAATTAAGCAGTGTGAGCACAGATATATGCAGCACACTGAGCACAGATATGGAGTGTTTTTTTCAGGCAGAGAACGGATAAAACTGGTGGTCACTGATCAGCAAAACTCTGCACTGTACTCCTCCTATATTAATATAAAGCTGCTCCCCAGTCCCCACAATGATATAAGCAAGCACAAATAATTGCATCAACTCAACAATGAATAAACGGAGAGGACGCCAGCCACGTCCTCTCCCTAACATTTCCAATGCACGAGTAAAAATGGCGGCGACGCGCGGCTGCTTATATAGAATCCGAATCTCGCGAGAATCCGACAGCGGGATGATGACGTTCGGGCGCGCTCGGGTTAACCGAGCCATACGGGAGAATCCGAGTATGGCTCGGACCTGTGTAAAAAGGGTGAAGTTCGGGGGGTTTCGGTTTCCGAGAAACCGAACCCGCTCATCACTAATTCTAACCAAGAAGTTTTTTATGTTTGACGGTAGATTTTTTTCTTCGAATTTGCTGGGTGTGCCATGGGCACGGCCATGGCTCTGGCATATGCCAACACTTATATGTTTGGCATTAAACAAACTTATCTTTTTTGACAATTTGGAAATTTCATCTACACTTGATATATAGATGATTTCTTTTTCCTCTGGATGAGTACTGATGTGTCATTTATGGAACTAATAAACAAACATAATAACACTACTTGCCCAGTAAAATTTACAGTTTGTTTGAACGAATCATCGATTCATTTTCTTGATGTACAATTTACGAAGGCAAATAGCATGATTTCTACTACAGTTTTCTCTAAGGAGACTGATCGCAATTCCTTATTACAGGCACATATTTGCCATCCCAAAAGCCTGAAATATTGCCTGCCATTCTCTCAGATGATTCGTATCATGCACATCAACAGCAACATTGAGAGAGCAGCAGAACAAATGGATTCTGCCATTTGAAATTTGCTGAACGTGGTTATCCCATGAATTGCTTGATAGAGACCAATAATAAAGTGATGTCATTTATTAGAAACGATCTACTTAAGAAACAAAACAAAAACCCAAAGGTGACATTTTACCATAGGTAAATACATTTAATACTGCATCTGGGGATGTCAATAGAGTGGTTAAAAGTCATTGGCCTATTGTATCCAGTGATAATACATTACCCTTTCCCAATACCGGATTGTGTCGTGTTATGCGAGAAGGAGGACATTTACGGGATTATTTTTAGTAAAAACAAATGTTACTAATCATGGTCAGGAGACCCCTTGACATTTCTTATCTAACAAAAAAAGTTGGTTGTTTTAAGTGTACATGCACAACTTGTAGGTACATGGGCGGTCATTCCGAGTTGATCGCTAGCTGCCGTTGTTCGCAGCATAGCAATCAGGCTAAAAAATGGCATTTCTGTGCATGCGTATGCCCCGCAATGTGCACGCGCGACGTACGGGTACAAAGCCCGTTGTGGTTGTGCACAGGTTCTAGCGAAGTTTTCAGTTGCACTGACGGCCGCAAGAAGATTGACAGAAAGGGGGCATTTCTGGGTGTCAACTGACCGTTTTCAGGGAGGGTTTGCAAAAACGCAGGCATGGCTGGGCGTTCGCTGGGCGGGTGTATGACGTCAAATCCGGACACAAATAGGCTGAAGTGATCGCAAGCGCTGAGAAGGTTCAGAGCTACTCTGAAACTGCACAAACTGTGTTTGCAGAGCTCGGCTACACATGCGTTCGCACTTCTGCTAATATAAAATACACTCCCCTAGTGGGCGGCGGCATAGCGTTTGCATTGTTGCTAAAACTAGCCAGCAAGCGATCAACTTGAAATGACCCCCGTGATCCGGGGTGACACTTTTTCCATCCACAATCTGGAAGGAAAATAGGATTTTAATACCTACCGGTAAATCCTTTTCTCTTAGTCCGTAGAGGATGCTGGGGATGCTTCAAGAACCATGGGGTATATAGACGGGATCTGCAGGAGACTATAAGACTTTGAATGGGTGTGAACTGGCTCCTCCCTCTATGCCCCTCCTCCAGACTCCAGTTATAGGAACTGTGCCCAGGGAGATGGACATTTCGAGGAAGAGGATTTATTTAATGTTTTTTTTTTAAACTAAGGTGAGATACATACCAGCTCACACCTCAAACACGCCGTACACAGAGGCAGAACTCTGGGAGGCAACGGAGTCATCTGCCGTCGGGCTCCTGCTCTGAAGGGGGGCTCTTCTCCCCCCATTCTGTGACACCATTGAAGTAAGTTAATTGATGGCTGCCGCTATCTTTTCATTATATGAAGTTACTTCTCTGACAATTAAACATAACTTCATATAGTTACAATTCTCGTGCTTCCTGTACTGGAGCAAATAGCTCCATCAGTAAAGTGTCTGCTGTCAGTGGGTTCTAATCCTGGGTAGGACTGCTAAGAAATGTGTTATTTAAAATAAAAGACAATGAAATGTATATATACAGTCAGTGGTGGAACTAGCGAGCGGTGGGCCCATGTGCGACAAAATGGCATGCCCCCCCCCCCCTATCCCATCCAAGTCCACCCCCTCACCCCTGGAGAGGATCTGGTGAGGGGGACCTGCTCAGGGAAGTGGATACCTAGCAACAGTGCCGTAACTAGACATTTTAGCACTGTGTGCAAGAAACGGCATCGGAGCCCCACCCCTGCATGCAAAACAGGGGCAGTGCGCGCCGTAGGCGCGTGCAAAAATACATAGTGGCGTGCCTTCGTGGGGAAGGGGTGTGGCCACAAAATAACACCAATTCATAAAACGGTGCACAGTAGTCTCCATTATTCAAATTACGCCGCACAGTAGCACCACTACACCAGGTAGAGCCCCTTTTACACCTTACGGCGGACAGATTCCTCTTTTTACACATTACAGCAGACAGCGTCCCCCTTTTTTACACATAACGGCAGACAGCGTCCCCCTTTTTTACACATAACGGCAGACAGCGTGCCCTTTTTACACATAGCAGCAGACAGCGTGCCCTTTTTACACATAACGGCAGACAGCGTGCAGTTTTTACACATAACGGCAGACAGCGTCCCCTTTTTACACATAACGGCAGACAGCGTGCCCTTGTTAAACATAGCGGCAGACAGCGTACACTTTTTACAAATAACGGCAGACAGCGTGCCCTTGTTACAGATAGCGGCAGACAGCGTACACTTTTTTCACATAACGGCAGACAGCGTGCCCTTGTTAAACATAGCGGCAGACAGCGTACGCTTTTTACACATAACGGCAGACAGCGTGCCCTTTTTACACATTACGGCAGACAGCGTGCCCTTGTTACACATTACGGCAGACAGCGTGCCTTGTTACACATTACGGCAGACAGCGTGCCATTGTTACACATTACGGCAGGCAGATTCCCCCTTTTTACACATTACGGCAGGCAGATTCACCCTTTTTACACATTGCGGAAAGCAGATTCCCCCTTTTTACACATTGCGGCAGACAGTCCCCCTTTTTACACATTGCGGCAGGCAGATTCCCCGTTTTTACACATTGCGGCAGGCAGATTCTCCGTTTTTACACATTGCGGCAGGCAGATTCCCCGTTTTTACACATAGCGGCAAGCAGATTCCCCATTTTTACACATAGCGGCAAGCAGATTCCCCCTTTTTACAGATTGCGGCAAGCAGATTCCCCCTTTTTACACATTGTGGCAGACAGTCCCCCTTTTTTGAAGAAAGAAAGAAAGAAAGAAAGAAAGAAAGAAAGAAAGAAAGAAAGAAAGAAAGAAAGAAAGAAAGAAAGAAAGAAAGAATTATACTTACCCTCTCCGCTGGCTCAGGCTCCTCGGTGCAGCGTCAGACGATTCCCGGGCAGTAGAGAAGGAGGAGGAGGGAGGTGGAGGAGGGAGCCGCAGCAGCGCTGTGTTATTGGTGGAGGCGCTGCTGCTGCTGCCCCTCTGCTTCACTATAGGCTGTTTTCGGAAGACAGCCTATAGTGAAGCAGAGGGGCAGCAGCAGCAGCGCCTCCACCAGTAACAAAGCGCTGCTGCGGCTCTCTCCTTCGGCTCCCTCCTCCTCCTTCTCCCCCGTACCGCTGCTCCTCTCCTCTCTGGGCGGCTGTGCGCTGCGGGCAGCGGTTGCCCGCAGCACGCAGCGGCATGTAATGAGTCAGTTGGACTCATTACATGCTTTGGGCCCCTGGACAGAGGTGGGCCCCAGTTCAACGCACTGGTTGCACTGGCGGTAGTTCCGCCTCTGTATACAGTATATAAAAAAAAAAAATCAGAACACTCCACACACACACACACACACACACACACACACACACACACACACACACACACACACACACACACACATATATATGCACACATTCATACATATATTTATCTAAATATAAGGGGGGGGGCAACTGGTATGAACTTGCCTCCGGGTAACTGTGACGAACTTACGCCACTGGCCGTAAACATGGCATTCAACAACAACGCATGCAGCGGCATGACCAACATCAGTCACAGACTGACTGAACTTAACTCAACATGAGCTTAATCATAACCAAACTGCAGATACAGCCCGCACTGGAACGGGCGCCCAGCATCCTCTACAGACTAAGAGAAAAGGATTTACCGGTAGGTATTAAAATCCTATTTTCTTATTCGTCCTAGAGGATGCTGGGGATGCTTCAAGAACCATGGGGTTTATACCAAAGCTCTAGAACGGGCGGGAGAGTGCGGATGACTCTGCAGCACCGATTGACCAAACAAGAGGTCCTCCTCAGCCAGGGTATCAAACTTGTAGAACTTCGCAAAGGTGTTTTATCCCGACCAAGTAGCAGCTCGGCAAAGCTGTAATGTCGAGACCCCTCGGGCAGCCGCCCAGGATGAGCCCACCTTTCTAGTAGAATGGGCTTTCACCGATTTCGGTAATGGCAATCCTGCCGTAGAATGAGCCTGCTGAATCGTATTACAGATCCAGCGCGCAATAGTCTGCTTAGAAGCAGGAGCCCCAATCTTGTTGGAGCCCACAGGACAAACAGAGCCTCTGTTTTCCTAATTTGAGCCGTTCTGGCGACATAGATTTTCAAAGCTCTGACCACATCGAGAGACTTCGATTCCGCCAAGGCGTCAGTAGCCACTGGCACCACAATAGGCTGGTTCACGTGAAATAATGAAACCACTTTTGGCAGAAATTGCTGACGAGTTCTCAACTCCGCTCTATCAGCATGGAAGATTAAATAGGGGCTTTTGTGAGACAAAGCCGCCAACTCAGACACCCGCCTTACGGACGCCAAGGACAACAACATGACTACTTTCCAAGTAAGGAATTTTAACTCAACCTTACGCAAAGGTTCAAACCAATGAGATTGCAGGAACTGCAATACCACATTAAGATCCCACGGTGTCACAGGAGGCACAAATGGAGGTTGGATGTGCAGCACGCCCTTCAGAAGGTCTGAACTTCTGGAAGGGAGGCCAATTCTTTCTGAAAGAAGATTGACAAGGCCGAAATCTGTACTTTAATGGAGCCTAACTTTAGGCCCGCATCCACACCTGCTTGCAAAAAATGGAGCAAACGCCCCAGTTGAAATTCTTCCATATGAGCCATCTTGGATTCACACCAAGACACATATTTCCTCCAAATACGGTGGTAATGCTTTGCCGTTACTTCTTTTCTAGCCTGAAGAAGAGTGGGAATGACTTCGCTGGGAATACCTTTCCGGGCTAGGATTTGGCGTTCAACCGCCATGGCGTCAAACGCAGCCGCGGTAAGTCTTGATACACGCACGGCCCCTGTTGTAACAGGTCCTCCCGAAGAGGAAGAGGCCAGGGATCTTCTATGAGCAACTTCTGAAGATCTGGATACCAGGCCCTTTTTGGCCAATCCAGAACAATAAGTATCGTCTGAACCCTTGTTCTTCTTATAATCTTTATCACCTGTGGAATGAGTGGAAGTGGAGGGAACACATATACCGACAGAAACACCCACGGTGTCACTAGGGCGTCCACCGCTATCGCTTAAGGGTCCCTTGACCTGGAACAATATATCTGAAGTTTCTTGTTGAGGCGGGACGCCATCATGTCTATTTGAGGAATTCCCCAATGACTTGTCACTTCTGCAAAGACCTCTTGATGAAGACCCCACTCTCCTGGATGGAGATCGTGTCTGATGAGGAAGTCTGCTTCCCAGTTGTCCACTCCTGGAATGAAGACCGCTGACAGAGCGCTTGCATGTCTTTCCACCCAGCGAAGAATTTTCGTGTCCTCGCCCATCGCCGCTCTGCTCCTTGTTCCACCCTGGTGGTTTATGTACGCCACTGCTGTTACGTTGTCTGACTGACCAAGACGGGCAGACCGCGAAGAAGATGTTCTGTAAATGGCCCTTAATTCCAGGGGTGGTCTTCAGTATGCCAGCGGTCGGGCTCCCGGCGACCAACATACCGGCGCCGGGAGCCCGACAGCCGGCATACCGACACTTATTCTCCCTCGTGGGGGTCCACGACCCCCCTGAAGGGAGAATAAAATAGTGTGGCGCGTGTAGTGCGCCACCGTGCCCATAGCGTGGCGAGCGCAGTGAGCCCGCAAGGGGATCATTTGCGCTCGCCACACTGTCGGTAAGCCGGCGGTCGGGCTCCAGGTACCGGTATGCTGGTCGCCGGGAGCCCGGCCGCCGGCATATCGTAGTGAACCCAATTCCAGAATGTTTATGTGCAGACAAGCTTCCTGGCTTGACCACTTTCCCTGAAAATTTCTCCCCTGTGTGACTGCTCCCCAGCCTCGGAGACTTGCATCTGTGGTCACCAGGATCCAATCCTGAATCCCGAACCTGCGTCCCTCCAGAAGGTGAGAACTGTGCAGCCACCACAGAAGGAAGATCCTGGTCCTGGAAGATAGGATTATTTTCCGGTGAATGTCCAGGTGAGACCCGGACCACTTGTCCAGCAGGCCCACTGAAACACCCTGGCATGGAACCTGTCATACGGAATGGCCTCGTAGGCCGCCACCATCTTCCCCAGCAACCGAGTGCATTGAAGAACTGACACTTTTGCTGGTTTCAAAATCTGTTTTACCATGTTCTGTATTTCCAGAGCCTCTTCCACTGGAAGAAAAACTCTCTGCAATTCTGTATCCAGAATCATACCCAGGAACGACAGCCGTGTTGTCGGAACCAACTGTGATTTTGGCAAGTTTAGGAGCCAACCATGTTGTTGCAGAATCGTCAGTGAAAGTGCAACATTTTTCAGTAATTGCTCCTTGGATCTCGCCTTTATGAGGAGATCGTCCAAGTATGGGATAATTGTGATTCCCTGCTTGCGCAGGAGAACCATCATTTCCGCCATAACCTTGCTGAAAACCCTCGGAGCCGTGGACAGACCAAACGGCAACGTCTGAAATTGGTAATGACACTCCTGAACAGCAAACCTCAGGTATGCCTGATGAGGAGGATATATGTGAACATGTAAGTAGGCATCCTTTATGTCGACCGACACCATGAAATCCCCCTCCTCCAGACTGGAGATCACTGCTCGGAGAGATTCCATCTTGAATTTTAATTTTTTTTTTTTAGAAAGAAATTGAGGGATTTTAGGTTCAGAATCGGTCTGACTGAGCCATCCGGCCTTCCCCCTCTTTGTGACGGGGGTACCGTGACAATTACAATTACTTGATTTTGACACAACTTTAGTATCGCAGCGCATACTACCTCCCTTTCTAGAAGAGAAGCTGGCAAAGCCAATTTGAAAAATCGGTGAGGGGGCACGTCTTGAAACTCCAATCTGTACCCTTGGGTGACTATTTCTAATATCCAAGGATCCAGGTCTGAGTGCACCCAGACCTGACTGAAAAGTTTGAGACGTGCCCCCACCGGTGCGGACTCCCGCAGAGGAGCCCCAGCGTCATGCGGTGGATTTGGTAGAAGCCGGAGAGGACTTCTGCTCTTGGGAACTTGCCACAGCCTGTGACCTTTTTCCCCTTCCTCTTCCTCTCGCAGCAAGGAAGGAGGACCCTCGTCCTTTTTTGAGTTTATTGGGCCGAAAGGACTGCATCTGATAATGGGGCGTTTTCTTCTGTTGTGCAGGAACATAAGGTAAAAATGACAACTTACCCGTGGTAGCCGTAGAGACCAGGTCAGTGAGGCCGTCACCAAACAGGACACTACCGTTAAACGGTAACGACTCCATCGCCTTCTTAGAGTCAGCATCAGCATTCTATTGATAAATCCACAATGCTCTCCTTGCTGAGACTGCCATGGCATTGGCCCTTGATCCCAAAAGGCCAATATCCCTTACAGCTTCTTTTAAATATGCTGCAGCGTCCCTGTTATGACCCAGAGTCAAAAGCACGCTATCCCTGTCTAGGGTATCTATCTCAGGTGACAAGTTATCTGCCCACTTTTCAATATCGCTACTCACCCATGCCGAAGCAACGGCAGAACTGAGTAGCAAACCCGTAGTGACACAAATGGATTTTAGTGTATTTTCCTGCTTACGATCCGCAGGATGCTTTAGGGCTGCCGTGTCAGGAGACGGAAGCGCCACCTTTTTGGATAGACGCGATAAAGCTTTGTCTACCGTGGGGGTTGACTCCCACTTTTCCCTGTCCCCAAAAGGAAACGGATCTGCCACTGGAATTCTTTTGGGAACCTGTAACTTCTTCAAAAAGAGCGTTCAGTTCATGAGAGGGAGGAAACGTTACCTCAGGTTTCTTTCCTTTATACATACAGACCCTAGTATCAGGAACAGCAGGATACTCTATTATATGCAACACTTCTTTTATTGCCACAATCATGTACTGAATGCTCTTAGCCAGTTTAGGATTCAATCTGGCGTCACTATAGTCGACACTGGAATCCGAGTCCGTGTCGGTATCCGTATCTGCTATCTGGGTAAATGCACGTTTCTGTGACCTCTAAGGGGTCTGAGCTTGTGACAATGCATCCTCCATGGATCTCCTCCATGTCTGGTTCTTAGACACAGATTTATCAAATCTCTTAGTCAACCGAGCCACATTTGCATTCAAAACAGTCAACATATTTACCCAATCAGCCGTCGGCGGTGCCGACACGGTCACTCCCACAGTCTTTTCTGTCCCCACTCCAGCCTCCTCCTGGGAAGAGCACTCAGCCTCAGACATGTCGACACACACGTACCGACACCCACAACCACTCTGGGGCTATAGGAGACAGACCCACAACAAAGCCTGTTAGAGAAACACAGAGAGAGTTCTGCCAGCTCACAACCCAGCGCCTATCCCGGTACTGAAGCGAGTAAAAGACAGCCCAGACCTGTTAGCGCTTTTACATTTAAATAATTAGCACCAAATCTCTTTTGCCCCCATTTTTCACCCTGTTACTTGTACAGTAGTGTGGGAGGCCAGGCTCAGCGTCTCTGCAGCTTCTGTGAAGAGAAAATGGCGCTGGTCAGAGCTGGGAGGGCTAAGCCATGCCCCCTTAATGGCACGCTTCAGTCCCGCTTAAATTACATATTTATACTGGCGGGGGTCCGTAATTAGTGCCTAGGCACTGTTTACACATCTGCCAGTGCTATTTGAGGCTCCTATGCTGCCCAGGGCGCCCCCCCCCCCCCCTGCGCCCTGCACCCTGCAGTGCTGTTCTTATGTGGGAGCATGGCGTGCAGCGCGACCGCTGCGCGGTACCTCAAAAGCCATCTTCTGCTGTCACTGAAGTCTTCTGATCTTCCTTTACTCACCCAGCTTCTGTCTTCTGGCTCTGCGAGGGGGGTGACGGCGCGGTTCCGGGAACGAGCAGATAGGCGCACCAAGTGATCGAACCCTCTGGAGCTAATGGTGTCCAGTAGCCTAAGAAGCTGAGCCTTTGAACTCAGAGAAGTAGGTCTGCTTCTCTCCCCTCAGTCCCACGATGCAGGGAGTCTGTTGCAAGCAGGTCTCCCTGAAAATAATAAACCTAACTGAGTCTTTTTTCTGAGAAACTCTGGAGAGCTCCTCAGTGTGCATCCAGTCTCACTGCGCACAGAATCTAACTGGAGTCTGGAGGAGGGCCATAGAGGGAGGAGCCAGTTCACACCAATTCAAAGTCTTATAGTGTGCCCATGTCTCCTGCGGATCCCGTCTATACCCCATGGTTTTTAAAGAGAGGATGACCGGGCATAGGGGGTCATTCAGACCTGATCGCACGCTGCCTTTTTTCACAGCCATGCGATCGGGTCTGAACAGCGCATGCGTGTGGTCTGCAATGCTCAGGTGCGTCGGCCGTCGATGGCCAGCAACGGATAGTACAAAGAAAGAATTTCTGAACTCTCTTAGGACCTTATTCAGAGATAGACGCAAATCATTGCATACTTAGCCAGATCTGCGTCCATCTCCTCACATGCTGGGGACCGCCCAGCACAGGGCAAGGCCGCTCAGCATGTGTGACGGGCCACCTCCTGATGCAATCTAATTGCGGACGCATCAATCTAAGGCATACAGTAGTTGCCTACCCTCCCTCATTCTGCAGGAGACTCCCTGAAATAGCAGCAATCTCCCTCACTCCCTGAATAGTCCCTCAATCTCCCTGAAAAAAAGAGAAATCAGAGATACTGTACATACATTCAAATGGGACCATCAGTGCCATTTCCCTGTATTGGTTATTATAAGGCACAATGATCCCTATGGCTACATGCATTTGAATGGTTTCTGTGGCCACTTACAGTACTTGGAACCTCTTGTAAAACACAATACACAAAAAAATCTTGCAAAATATCAGTGTCTTTTCTTCAACAAATAGATCTTACTAACTTTGGGGCTCATTTACATTTGGATGTAAGTCATTTTCATTAGAGATGAGCGCCTGAAATTTTTCGGGTTTTGTGTTTTGGTTTTGGGTTCGGTTCCGCGGCCGTGTTTTGGGTTCGAACGCGTTTTGGCAAAACCTCACCGAATTTTTTTTGTCGGATTCGGGTGTTTTTTTCAAAAAACACTAAAAAACAGCTTAAATCATAGAATTTGGGGGTCATTTTGATCCCAAAGTATTATTAACCTCAAAAACCATAATTTACACTCATTTTCAGTCTATTCTGAATACCTCACACCTCACAATATTATTTTTAGTCCTAAAATTTGCACCGAGGTCGCTGTGTGAGTAAGATAAGCGACCCTAGTGGCCGACACAAACACCGGGCCCATCTAGGAGTGGCACTGCAGTGTCACGCAGGATGTCCCTTCCAAAAAACCCTCCCCAAACAGCACATGACGCAAAGAAAAAAAGAGGCGCAATGAGGTAGCTGTGTGAGTAAGATTAGCGACCCTAGTGGCCGACACAAACACCGGGCCCATCTAGGAGTGGCACTGCAGTGTCACGCAGGATGGCCCTTCCAAAAAACCCTCCCCAAACAGCACATGACGCAAAGAAAAAAAGAGGCGCAATGAGGTAGCTGTGTGAGTAAGATTAGCGACCCTAGTGGCCGACACAAACACCGGGCCCATCTAGGAGTGGCACTGCAGTGTCACGCAGGATGTCCCTTCCAAAAAACCCTCCCCAAACAGCACATGACGCAAAGAAAAAAAGAGGCGCAATGAGGTAGCTGTGTGAGTAAGATTAGCGACCCTAGTGGCCGACACAAACACCGGGCCCATCTAGGAGTGGCACTGCAGTGTCACGCAGGATGTCCCTTCCAAAAAACCCTCCCCAAACAGCACATGACGCAAAGAAAAAAAGAGGCGCAATGAGGTAGCTGACTGTGTGAGTAAGATTAGCGACCCTAGTGGCCGACACAAACACCGGGCCCATTTAGGAGTGGCACTGCAGTGTCACGCAGGATGTCCCTTCCAAAAAACCCTCCCCAATCAGCACATGATGCAAAGAAAAAGAAAAGAAAAAAGAGGTGCAAGATGGAATTGTCCTTGGGCCCTCCCACCCACCCTTATGTTGTATAAACAAAACAGGACATGCACACTTTAACCAACCCATCATTTCAGTGACAGGGTCTGCCACACGACTGTGACTGATATGACGGGTTGGTTTGGACCCCCCCAAAAAAAGAAGCAATTAATCTCTCCTTGCACAAACTGGCTCTACAGAGGCAAGATGTCCACCTCATCATCACCCTCCGATATATCACCGTGTACATCCCCCTCCTCACAGATTATCAATTCGTCCCCACTGGAATCCACCATCTCAGCTCCCTGTGTACTTTGTGGAGGCAATTGCTGCTGGTCAATGTCTCCGCGGAGGAATTGATTATAATTAATTTTAATGAACATCATCTTCTCCACATTTTCTGGATGTAACCTCGTACGCCGATTGCTGACAAGGTGAGCGGCGGCACTAAACACTCTTTCGGAGTACACACTTGTGGGAGGGCAACTTAGGTAGAATAAAGCCAGTTTGTGCAAGGGCCTCCAAATTGCCTCTTTTTCCTGCCAGTATAAGTACGGACTGTGTGACGTGCCTACTTGGATGCGGTCACTCATATAATCCTCCACCATTCTATCAATGTTGAGAGAATCATATGCAGTGACAGTAGACGACATGTCCGTAATCGTTGTCAGGTCCTTCAGTCCGGACCAGATGTCAGCATCAGCAGTCGCTCCAGACTGCCCTGCATCACCGCCAGCGGGTGGGCTCGGAATTCTGAGCCTTTTCCCCGCACCCCCAGTTGCGGGAGAATGTGAAGGAGGAGATGTTGACAGGTCGCGTTCCGCTTGACTTGACAATTTTGTCACCAGCAGGTCTTTCAACCCCAGCATACTTGTGTCTGCCGGAAAGAGAGATCCAAGGTAGGCTTTAAATCTAGGATCGAGCACGGTGGCCAAAATGTAGTGCTCTGATTTCAACAGATTGACCACCCGTGAATCCTTGTTAAGCGAATTAAGGGCTCCATCCACAAGTCCCACATGCCTAGCGGAATCGCTCCGTGTTAGCTCCTCCTTCAATGTCTCCAGCTTCTTCTGCAAAAGCCTGATGAGGGGAATGACCTGACTCAGGCTGGCAGTGTCTGAACTGACTTCACGTGTGGCAAGTTCAAAGGGCATCAGAACCTTGCACAACGTTGAAATCATTCTCCACTGCGCTTGAGACAGGTGCATTCCACCTACTATATCGTGCTCAATTGTATAGGCTTGAATGGCCTTTTGCTGCTCCTCCAACCTCTGAAGCATATAGAGGGTTGAATTCCACCTCGTTACCACTTCTTGCTTCAGATGATGGCAGGGCAGGTTCAGTAGTTTTTGGTGGTGCTCCAGTCTTCTGTACGTGGTGCCTGTACGCCGAAAGTGTCCCGCAATTCTTCTGGCCACCGACAGCATCTCTTGCACGCCCCTGTCATTTTTTAAAAAATTCTGCACCACCAAATTCAAGGTATGTGCAAAACATGGGACGTGCTGGAATTTGCCCATATTTAATGCACACACAATATTGCTGGCGTTGTCCGATGCCACAAATCCACAGGAGAGTCCAATTGGGGTAAGCCATTCCGCGATGATCTTCCTCAGTTGCCGTAAGAGGTTTTCAGCTGTGTGCGTATTCTGGAAACCGGTGATACAAAGCGTAGCCTGCCTAGGAAAGAGTTGGCGTTTGCGAGATGCTGCTACTGGTGCCGCCGCTGCTGTTCTTGCGGCGGGAGTCCATACATCTACCCAGTGGGCTGTCACAGTCATATAGTCCTGACCCTGCCCTGCTCCACTTGTCCACATGTCCGTGGTTAAGTGGACATTGGGTACAGCTGCATTTTTTAGGACACTGGTGACTCTTTTTCTAAGGTCTGTGTACATTTTCGGTATCGCCTGCCTAGAGAAATGGAACCTAGATGGTATTTGGTACCGGGGACACAGTACCTCCAACAAGTCTCTAGTTGGCTCTGCAGTAATGATGGATACCGGAACCACGTTTCTCACCACCCAGGATGCCAAGGCCTCAGTTATCCGCTTTGCAGTAGGATGACTGCTGTGATATTTCATCTTCCTCGCAAAGGACTGTTGAACAGTCAATTGCTTACTGGAAGTAGTACAAGTGGGCTTACGACTTCCCCTCTGGGATGACCATCGACTCCCAGCGGCAACAACAGCAGCGCCAGCAGCAGTAGGCGTTACACGCAAGGATGCATCGGAGGAATCCCAGGCAGGAGAGGACTCGTCAGAATTGCCAGTGACATGGCCTGCAGGACTATTGGCATTCCTGGGGAAGGAGGAAATTGACACTGAGGGAGTTGGTGGGGTGGTTTGCGTGAGCTTGGTTACAAGAGGAAGGGATTTACTGGTCAGTGGACTGCTTTCGCTGTCACCCAAAGTTTTTGAACTTGTCACTGACTTATTATGAATGCGCTGCAGGTGACGTATAAGGGAGGATGTTCCGAGGTGGTTAACGTCCTTACCCCTACTTATTACAGCTTGACAAAGGGAACACACGGCTTGACACCTGTTGTCCGCATTTCTGGTGAAATACCTCCACACCGAAGAGCTGATTTTTTTGGTATTTTCACCTGGCATGTCAACGGCCATATTCCTCCCACGGACAACAGGTGTCTCCCCGGGTGCCTGACTTAAACAAACCACCTCACCATCAGAATCCTCCTGGTCAATTTCCTCCCCAGCGCCAGCAACACCCATATCCTCCTCATCCTGGTGTACTTCAACACTGACATCTTCAATCTGACTATCAGGAACTGGACTGCGGGTGCTCCTTCCAGCACTTGCAGGGGGCGTGCAAATGGTGGAAGGCGCATGCTCTTCACGTCCAGTGTTGGGAAGGTCAGGCATCGCAACCGACACAATTGGACTCTCCTTGTGGATTTGGGATTTCGAAGAATGCACAGTTCTTTGCTGTGCTGCTTTTGCCAGCTTGAGTCTTTTAATTTTTCTAGCGAGAGGATGAGTGCTTCCATCCTCATGTGAAGCTGAACCACTAGCCATGAACATAGGCCAGGGCCTCAGCCGTTCCTTGCCACTCCGTGTCGTAAATGGCATATTGGCAAGTTTACGCTTCTCCTCCGACAATTTTATTTTAGGTTTTGGAGTCCTTTTTTTTCTGATATTTGGTGTTTTGGATTTGACATGCTCTGTACTATGACATTGGGCATCGGCCTTGGCAGACGACGTTGCTGGCATTTCATCGTCTCGGCCATGACTAGTGGCAGCAGCTTCAGCACGAGGTGGAAGTGGATCTTGATCGTTCCCTAATTTTGGAACCTCAACATTTTTGTTCTCCATATTTTAATAGGCACAACTAAAAGGCACCTCAGGTAAACAATGGAGATGGATACTAGTATACAATTATGGACTGCCTGCCGAGTGCAGACACAGAGGTAGCCACAGCCGTGAACTACCGTACTGTACTGTGTCTGCTGCTAATATAGACTGGTTGATAAAGAGATGTCTATGTAACTATGTATGTATAAAGAAGAAAGAAAAAAAAACCACGGTTAGGTGGTATACAATTATGGACGGACTGCCTGCCGAGTGCAGACACAGAGGTAGCCACAGCCGTGAACTACCGTACTGTACTGTGTCTGCTGCTAATATAGACTGGTTGATAAAGAGATGTCTATGTAACTATGTATGTATAAAGAAGAAAGAAAAAAAAAACACGGTTAGGTGGTATACAATTATGGACGGACTGCCTGCCGAGTGCAGACACAGAGGTAGCCACAGCCGTGAACTACCGTACTGTACTGTGTCTGCTGCTAATATAGACTGGTTGATAAAGAGATGTCTATGTAACTATGTATGTATAAAGAAGAAAGAAAAAAAACCCACGGTTAGGTGGTATACAATTATGGACGGACTGCCTGCCGAGTGCAGACACAGAGGTAGCCACAGCCGTGAACTACCGTACTGTACTGTGTCTGCTGCTAATATAGACTGGTTGATAAAGAGATGTCTATGTAACTATGTATGTATAAAGAAGAAAGAAAAAAAAACCACGGTTAGGTGGTATACAATTATGGACGGACTGCCTGCCGAGTGCAGACACAGAGGTAGCCACAGCCGTGAACTACCGTACTGTACTGTGTCTGCTGCTAATATAGACTGGTTGATAAAGAGATGTCTATGTAACTATGTATGTATAAAGAAGAAAGAAAAAAAAAACCACGGTTAGGTGGTATACAATTATGGACGGACGGACTGCCGAGTGCAGACACAGAGGTAGCCACAGCCGTGAACTACCGTACTGTACTGTGTCTGCTGCTAATATAGACTGGTTGATAAAGAGATGTCTATGTAACTATGTATGTATAAAGAAGAAAGAAAAAAAAACCACGGTTAGGTGGTATACAATTATGGACGGACTGCCTGCCGAGTGCAGACACAGAGGTAGCCACAGCCGTGAACTACCGTACTGTACTGTGTCTGCTGCTAATATAGACTGGTTGATAAAGAGATGTCTATGTAACTATGTATGTATAAAGAAGAAAGAAAAAAAAACCACGGTTAGGTGGTATACAATTATGGACGGACTGCCTGCCGAGTGCAGACACAGAGGTAGCCACAGCCGTGAACTACCGTACTGTACTGTGTCTGCTGCTAATATAGACTGGTTGATAAAGAGATGTCTATGTAACTATGTATGTATAAAGAAGAAAGAAAAAAAAACCACGGTTAGGTGGTATACAATTATGGACGGACTGCCTGCCGAGTGCAGACACAGAGGTAGCCACAGCCGTGAACTACCGTACTGTACTGTGTCTGCTGCTAATATAGACTGGTTGATAAAGAGATGTCGTAGTAGTATGTATGTATAAAGAAGAAAAAAAAACCACGGTTAGGTGGTATACAATTATGGACGGACTGCCTGCCGAGTGCAGACACAGAGGTAGCCACAGCCGTGAACTACCGTACTGTGTCTGCTGCGACTGGATGATAAATGATATAAAAAAAATATATATATCACTACTGCAGCCGGACAGGTATATATTATATATTATATAATGACGGACCTGCTGGACACTGTCTGTCAGCAGAATGAGTTTTATTTTTATAGAATAAAAAAAACAACACACAAGTGAAGTCACACGACGAGTGTTTAACTTTTTCAGGCAATCACAATATAAGTATACTACTAACTATACTGGTGGTCAGTGTGGTCAGGTCACTGGTCAGTCACACTGGCAGTGGCACTCCTGCAGCAAAAGTGTGCACTGTTTAATTTTAATATAATATTATGTACTCCTGGCTCCTGCTATAACCTATAACTGGCACTGCAGTGCTCCCCAGTCTCCCCCACAATTATAAGCTGTGTGAGCTGAGCAGTCAGACAGATATATAATATATATAGATGATGCAGCACACTGGGCTGAGCCTGAGCAGTGCACACAGATATGGTATGTGACTGAGTCACTGTGTGTATCGCTTTTTTCAGGCAGAGAACGGATATATTAAATAAACTGCACTGTCTGGTGGTCACTCACTATATAATATTATGTACTCCTGGCTCCTGCTATAACCTATAACTGGCACTGCAGTGCTCCCCAGTCTCCCCCACAATTATAAGCTGTGTGAGCTGAACAGTCAGACAGATATATAATATATATAGATGATGCAGCACACTGGGCTGAGCCTGAGCAGTGCACACAGATATGGTATGTGACTGAGTCACTGTGTGTATCGCTTTTTTCAGGCAGAGAACGGATATATTAAATAAACTGCACTGTCTGGTGGTCACTCACTAGTAAACTCTCTGCACTCTCTACACTTCTACAGTACTCCTCCTAGTCCTAAGCTCCAGTAAATCTCTCTCTCTTATAATCTAAATGGAGAGGACGCCAGCCACGTCCTCTCACTATCAATCTCAATGCACGTGTGAAAATGGCGGCGACGCGCGGCTCCTTATATAGAATCCGAGTCTCGCGAGAATCCGACAGCGTCATGATGACGTTCGGGCGCGCTCGGGTTAACCGAGCAAGGCGGGAGGATCCGAGTCTGCTCGGACCCGTGAAAAAAACCATGAAGTTCGGGCGGGTTCGGATTCAGAGAAACCGAACCCGCTCATCTCTAATTTTCATCACACGCCTCTCAGATGTAGCAGTACACTTCCGCACTGATACTGTAGGTGTTACTTTCACAGTCTCCCTTTTTAAAAAGTAGGCAAGTATGAACTAAGGTTGACCCCTGGCAACTCCATTTTTGTCACTATGGGGGCATGAACAATGCTCTGTGAGCTGCTGGCCATGTCCCCTGTCCCTCTGCTGGTGAATAGAGGCTGTGCACAGTGTCTATTCACTTCTGCTCTGCTACGTAGAGCAGCAAGTAAGAGATGGTCTCCCGATTGTCTCTTAACGCGGGACGCTGTGCCCGCAAGGGGCTAATTTGCGCTCGCCACACTGTCGGTATGCCGGCGGTCGGGCTCCCGGCGCCGGTATGCTGGTAGCCGGGAGCCCGACCGCCGGCATACCATACTACACCCGGTGGGACAGCAGGATAGTCTGTGAAAAATGGGACTGTCCCACCAATATCGGCAGGACAGCTGGGAGGTATGCAAAAATGTCTTCTCTCAAGCATGACCCAGATTCCTACGGTCGCCATGGGTTCTTTTCCTAATATATTGGTGTCGTGGACACCCACGAGTGTGAATAGTCCCTGTTGGTCGGCATGCCGACTGTCGGGATTGTGAGGGTTTGGGATGTAGGGGGAGGTTATGTGACCGTCGGTCTCCTGACCGCCGGTCACATAACTACATCCCCTCAAAGGGGGCTGTTTATTTACACTTTTTATGAATAAGAGAAAATATTATCTTTTCCAAACTTTTTTTTCAAAACATAACACAATTTCAATATGGCATTATAGGTAGGAGAGAGCAGAGAAATCACTATCCCGTGTGGTATGTGTATTTGTATTTCTGTCTTTCAGTGTTGTGAAAGACGTTCCACTTTACTGGGTGTCTGTTTGCCAGGACAGACTGTACCGCTCCGTCTGTCCCTACTATCATAAACTATGTAGTGTGTGTATGTAATTGACATATAAAAAAAGCATTTTCTCTTTCGTCCTAGAGGATCCTGGGGTCCACATTAGTACAATGGAGTATAGACGGGTCCACCAGGAGTTTGAGAGTGTGGGCTGGCTCCTCCCTCTCTGCCCCTCCTACTAGACTCAGTTTAGAAAATGTGCCCAGAGGAGGCGGTCACAGCTAGGGGAGCTCTCCTGAGTTTTCCTGGTAAATGTTTTTTTTTAGAGTTTATTATTTTACAGGAGGATGCTGGCAACAGCCTCCCTGCAGTGAGGGACTGAGGGGGGGGGGGGGGGGAGCACTGTCTCTGCTAACTGGACACTGAGCTTCAGAGGGGTCTGACAGTTCCCCGCCATAGGGTACCGCTCGCCCCAGCAGCATGCCGCCACCCCCTTGCAGAGCTGAAGAATCGGTGGCGAGTGAAACACCGACCCCCCTAGCAAGCGGGGGGTCGGTGTGAAGATGGCAGCACAGGGTAGGAGCGCAGTATTAACTGTGCTCCGGGGATGGCTCAGCGGTATATGGTGCGGCACTGTGAGGGGCGCCCTGAGCTAGCGCGACACCCTACACTGGTCTAGAAGCCTGTTCGGGTCCCTGGATCTCAGCCAGCACTAATTCCTCAGGCCAGTATAATCCATGAAGAGCGGGAAGACAGCGTCATTAAGGGGGCAGAGCTTCTCCTCAGAGCGGACCCAGCAGCGTTTCAGCGCCATTTTCCTGCCTGCACAGCGCTGATCAGGAGAAACAGGTCCCTCCACAGCAACTCCAGCTATCTGTAAATGGTACCAGGGAGTTGTAGAAGGGGGGGCTGTAATACGACTGTGTGTCCTATTAAGGTGCACAGTCAGCGCAGACAAGGGGTCTCCCTTTGGTAAAAGCGCTGTGTGTGGGTTGGCTCCAATCTCTGTGTCTCTCAGTGGCGGATCTTGCCACGGGCAAGCAGGACTTTTGCCCGGGGCGCCGCCTTCCGGAGGGCGCTGGCGCCATCCGGAGGGCGCCGCACCGTGGCAAGATCCGCCACTGCTGCCCGCTGTGTCCCTGTCCGCCTCTGCTGCCGTCCCCGTCCGCCTCCTGAAGGGAACTAGACGCTATGCGTCTAGTTTCCCTTCCTGGAGAGTAACTTTGCTGAGCGGTGCGCGATGACGTCATCGCGCACCGCACAGCAAAGGTCCTCTCTACGAAGGGAACTAGACTCATAGCGTCTAGTTTCCCTTCGTGGAGAGGACTTTTTGCTGTGCGGTGCGCGATGACGTCATCGCGCACCGCTCAGCATTCAAGCGGCGCTTTTAATGTACAGGGGGCGTAATTGACCACGCCCCCTGCATTAGGCCACACCCCATTTCCTGCCCGGGGCGCAGAGCGCCCTTGAACCGGCCCTGGTGTCTCTCTTGCCATTCTTGGGGGGGAAACTCTGTCTGCCCTCACCTGTGTGTGTGTAGAGTGTTTGGTGGTCTCTTTTAGCTATGTCCAGGGACACTGTGTCATATGCTGCAGAGGATTTGTCCTCCCAGGATGATCCCATTCCATGTAATCAGGATAGCACTGGTTTAGCACAGATACCAGCAAGGGAGCCTGAGTGGTTTTCCTCTATCAAATCTTGGATTTCTCAGATTTCTGACAGGGTTGCAAGTAATGAATTATTATTATTTTATCTTTTTTGTATATCAAAATAACAATAAATGCATCCTATAACAATGTCCAAAAGAATAAATATAAATATAAAAGACATGAGACTGGGAATATGAGGTTTATATTTATTCTTTTGGACGTTGTTATAGGATGCATTTATTGTTATTTTGATATACAAAAAAGATAAAATAATAATAATACTAATTAAAAAAACTGCATTGCCTTAAGAAATATGCATATATGTATGTATATATGCACATGTGTTTGCTCTATGTACACATATATATAGTTTTTAGAAGGCTTCATCTATATATCTGCTATACAAGAAAAAGTTTTATTTTTAGATGTAGTATGAAATCACCTATACTGAATGCTTTGCACTATGGCTATGGTTCTGATCTAATTATCTATAATCAGTATCACCTGTGCATCAGGTATAAGTATCTGACACTCCTACTTCCTGTCATACCTGCCTTTTGGAAAAAGATGCCCTGCTGGCGTTGAAACGCGTTAAGGATACAGGTTATTCTCCCTAACATTCCTGTATACCCCTGAGAACATTCTACAACAAGGGATCAACTGCAGCACGAGCGCTGCCACGTCGGCTGTTCATCATTCAGTTCACAGCCAGACACTGGCACATCGGAGCCATTTCATCATGTTGGCTGTGCACCTCAGCAAAGCTCACCTGGAGCTCTGTGTAGTAATCCAGCTACTACACTGTTACTGCCAGCGTGTCTGACTGCAGCTTACAAATACCGCAGACCTCTTGTGACTCCATCATCACCTCGCCCTTTCATAGGTGAATTACAGACAGGCTCCATCTGAGCTGCCCGTGGGAGCCCCGTCATACCACCATTGGTGAGAGCTCATCGACATCAGGCCGCACAGGTAACATCTCGCCGCCTGGGAAGTACAACCACCAGCCACCAGCGTGCACGGCTGCATTCCATCTCAGCCCGGCGGCTAAGTGCGGACCTTGCTCTCCCGTCCCCATGCATGGGCACAGCGGCTGACTTAAACAACATCACTCCGGGCTCCCTCTGCCGCAATCATCACAGCGGGTAATCGTGTATCTGCACAGTCTATCTCCACACCACTCGGACACCATTCATTCATTTAAGGTTCCTTATCATTTTAAGATCATCGGAACCGTTACGTGCTGCTACAGATATAGGACTTTTTTTGGGGATTTTGCTTTCACGGATCAAGTGAGTCATACTCTTCTGTACACAGATCTGTAGTTTATTTCTATAGTTCTATATCAATGTTACAATTTCTTTTTTAACCAAATATCTGCAGTTCATATCAAACAGCATTGGGCATTCTTTGTATAGAAAGCACTTATTAATTAATTATTAAGGTTCAGGGGTATTATATTGAGCAGATTTGATGTTATATTGAATTGTTTTTATTATACTCCCGGGAGAATTGTTGTTAACATTTTTAATACAATAAATCTTCACACTTTTTGATTGTCAAGCGCAACCTGGTTTTTGTTGTCTATACTCTATGGCAGTATGGCCGGTTTCTGGTACCTCAGGACGCTCCGCTATATACCCTCATAAGCGTGCGCTTGTGCATGTCACACCAGATGACATGGATACTGATTCTGACACCACAGACGGTGATGGGGATGTGTTGCGGGGGTCCGCATCTCTTGCAAAGGGGGTGCAATTGATAATAGAGGCTATCAGGGATGTGTTGAATATTAATGATACCACACCTGAGCAGGTTGAGGAGGCCTTTTTCAATGAAAATAAAAAAGCCTCGCTAACCTTCCCTACGTCAAAGGAATTGAAAGCTATATTTGAGAAAGCATGGGAAAACCCTGGCGTTTCCTTTCCCTGAGGAGGATAGAAAAAAATGGGAAAACCCACCGATTGTTGACGAATCTGTTTCCAGACTCTCAAAGAGGGTGGTTTTGCCTGTTCCAGTATCTATCGCCTTAAAGGAGCCGGCTTATCGAAAAATTTATAACACACTTAAATCAATGTACACTGCTTCAGGGGCCATATTACGTCCCACTATTGCTAGTGCATGGATTGCAAAGGCTATAGTAAAGTGGCCGGCTACCTTACTTGAGGATTTGGATACGATGGATAAGGATGATGTTGCATTATTTTTACGCAACATACACGATTCAGCAGGTTTTATGGTAGAATCCATGAAAGTCCTGGGTTCCATGGCTGTGGGAATATCTTCCATGTCTGATTCAGCTTGTCGGGGACTGTGGCTGCGCCAGTGGTCGGCTGACGCGGAATCCAGAAATAGTGTGGAGTCCCTACCCTGTGCAGGTCAGGCTCTCTTTGGGGAAGCTCTAGACACGTGGATATCCACGGCTACAGCGGGTAAGTCTCCGTTTCTTTTCCTCAGCAGCACCTGCTCCGAAGAAATCCTTCTCTTCATCTGCAACACAGTCCTTTCGGCCTAATAAGCCTAGAAAGGCCAGACCGTCCAATACCTTCTTTAGGGCCGCTGCAGGTTCCCAGGAACAAAAGCCTGCTTCAGGTACGCCAAAGTACTCCGCATGACGGTGGACCGCACGGCTGGAGGTGGGGTCGGTGGGAGTGAGACTCAGACACTTCAGTCACGTCTGGGTATTGTCCGGCCAGGATACCTGGGTGATAGATATTGTATCCCAGGGATACAGGCTGGAATTTCAAAGTCTCCCTCCTCATCGTTTTTTCAAATCAGGCTTATTCTGTTGGCAGGCAGCAATGTACTACAAGAAGCTGTCTAAAAGCTGGTGGAGGCACATGTCATTGTGCTAGTTCCTCCTCCTGCGCAGACCACAGGTTACTATTCAAACCTTTTCGTGGTACCGAAACTGGATGGTTCGGTCAGGCCCATTCTGAACCTAAAATCATTGAACACCTTTCTAAATGAATTCAAGTTCTAGATGGAGTCGCTCAGGGCGGTGATATCAGGTCTGGAAGAGGGGGAATTCCTGGTATCCCTGGATATCAAGGATGCGTTTCTCCACATTCCAATCTGGCTGCCGCATCAGGCTTATCTCTGTTTCACATTGCTGGACTGCCATTTCCAGTTCCAGGCCATGCCATTCGGCCTCTCCACAGCACCAAGGTGATGGCAGAGATGATGGTTCTCCTCCGCAAACAAGGGGTGAACATCATTCCATATCTGGACAATCTGTTGGTAAAGACATTATCCAAGGAGAAGCTGCTGCAGTCCATTGTTCTCACAACACGCCTCGTCAAGAGTCATGGTTGGATTCTGAACCTTCCAAAGTCACATTTGGAACCAACCCAGAGGTTGTCCTTTCTGGGAATGATCCTGGACACAGACGTGCAGAAGGTGTTTCTTCCGCAGGAAAAGGCATTGGTGATACAAACTATGGTCCGGGATGTCCTGAAGCCACCCTGGGTGTCAGTTCATCAATGTATTCGTCTATTGGGAAAGATGGTGGCCTCTTACGAGGCTCTCCAGTACGGGAGGTTCCACGCTCGGACCTTCCAACTGGATCTTCTGGACAAGTGGTCGGAATCTCATCTCCACATGCACCAGAGAATTTGTATGTCGCCGAATGCCAGGATTTGCTCCTCTGGTGATTACAATTACCTCACCTTCTGGAGGGCCGCGTGTTCGGGATTTAGGAATGGGTCCTTCTAACCACGGATGCGAGCCTTCGGGGCTGGGGAGCAGTCACTCAAGGAGTAACTTTCCAAGGATGGTGGTCAAGCCTGGAAGCCTGCCTGCCCATCAACATCCTGGAACTAAGAGTCATCTACAACGGTCTTCTTCAGGCGGCCCCTCTTCTAAGAAATTGGGCCATTCAAGTGCAGTCGGACAACGTAATAACAGTGGCATACATATACCGACAGGGTGGAACGAAGAGCAGAGTGGCAATGTCAGAGGTGTCAAGAATACTCCTCTGGACAGAAAAACACGCGTTGGCGCTGTCAGCCATCTTCACTCCGGGAGTAGACAACTGGGAAGCAGACTTCCTCAGCAGACATGATCTCCATCCAGGGGAGTGGGGTCTCCATCCAGAGGTGTTCAAGAAAATAACAGACCTTTGGGGATTGCCCCAAATAGACATGATGGCCTCTCATCTCAACAAGAAGCTTCTGCGGTATTGTTCCAGGTCGAGGGACCCACAAGCAGTGGCAGTGGACAATCTGGTGTCTCCGTGGGTGTTCCAGTCAGTGTACGTGTTTTCACCACTCCCACTCAACCCAAGAATCCTAAAGCTCAAAGGAGAACAAGGGTACAAGCGATCCTCATTGCTCCAGACTGGCCGAGAAGGGCTTGGAATGCGGAGCTTCTGAATCTACTGCAAGAAGAACCGAGGCCTCTTCCTCTTCAGGAGGACCTGCTGCAGCAGGGTCCGTTCGCCTATCTAGACTTACCGCGGCTACATTTGACGGCATGGAAGTTGAGCGCCTAATACTTGCTCGGAAGAGCATTACGAAGAAGGTCATTCCTACCCTGATTTATGCTAGGAAAGGGGTAAGTCTAAACATTACCATCGCATTTGGAAGAAATATGTCTCTTGGTGTGAATCTAAGAAGTTTCCTATGATGGAGTTTCAACTCGGACATTTTCTCCTCTTCCTGCAAGCAGGTGTGGATATGGGCCTGAGGTTGGTGATAAAGCTAAATATTTATCTTATAACATTCACTATATGTGGGTAAGAGACTCAGTACGCAATTGGCGTATGGGGTACCGTAAGGGTACACACTTAGTGTAGCAGACGCTTAGCCGTGGTTGAGACGCACATGCGGCACGTTCGCTCACAGCTTAACGCTTGGTGTCGAGCACGCTATAGGCGGCCGACTACCGTAATGCTACGCTACCAGCGTAGCGGACGCTCGTGACCACGAGGGGAACACGAGCGGCGCAGACGCTCACGGGATGACACTCAGTAAACCTTGTATGCAACACAATGAAAGGCTGAGCCTATACTGTAAACCTTGGTTTTGTAATGTGAGCACAATGCAATGCTAATTGACCTCTATTGTATGAAAGCCTCTTGAGCGATTGAGACGCTCTGAATACTCTCAGCAATGTAATAAACACACAATACCTTGCTAAGGTTCCAACACCTTTACTAACAATATCTAGCTATGTAAAAAGGGGAAAACAGTTAACAGTTCATACACTACAGGCTAACATCAATATCTAAGCAGAATAACTACACATATACAATATACAACAGTTTAACAATAACAGAGAGAGAGAGAGAGAGAGAGATAGTATGGCAAATACAAACAGAGAACAAGTTGGTTACAGAGAATAACTTACACACTGGGAACGATCGCTGCGCAGTCCTGGTACCAGCTCCCTAGTTAGTCAATGATGAAAACCGTTGTGGAGAGAAGACTGAGCTGGCCAGGCTGGCTGTTCTTATATACACTGCGTACAGTACACTACAAAGGGACCTATAATCTCATTGTTCATTGGACACAGGATGTCTCCGCGCATTATAACAAAAGGTCATAGGTTAGTTTGAACAGGTGGGTTGTGACTATATCGAACTGCTCAGGTGGGAGGGAATCTCAGGATTCCCACCGCATGGATAATGAACCGCAAATATAGTAAATGTCCAGAAACTACTAATAGACATAACTATACCAGGAGCGATTAATCTTTACCTAACCAGCACTGGATTGTTTCTAATAAAATGTTCTTTAGTTAGGTACCAAACACCACTGCTCAAACCCTGTCTGACCCTTCATATCATGCAAAGAGGAATTCCCCTGTCCAGCGACCAGTTACAATAAACAAACTTACAGTTATTATTAAGGGGAACATTACCTATAAAACATACTATTTGGATTTACTATGTAACATTTGAGTCGCCCGCTAGACGCACACAAACTCTACCGTAAATGCACATACCACGCGTCAATGCGCACGGCCGTAGAAGCTTCATTACGCAACTGCGAATATGCGCACGCACGGGAGAGACCGTGCACGTGCAGCGGGCAAGCGCATGGGGTGAATATATGGCAACGTGCAGCATGATATTTTTCCGACTTTGACAGTCCTCCCTTTGGCAGTCATCAATAACTGCCACTTCCTAAAACAGTTCAAAAAAAGAAAAATATATGTCATCATGTAAATACCTTTTTATGATTGGGTAAAGGGAGGAGAGGAGAAGGTAGGAAAAAGGTATGACCTAGTGAGATAGTAGAAGCATGTGTGTATGAATCCATGTTTTAGGGGTCATGTATCAGCGTGCCGTACGTGTTTTAAATCAAGCTTCGAGGTATTGCGAAGTATACATTTGAATCCTTCTTATCCCGTGTCAGGGATCTGTGGATGGGCTGTCAAACTCTACCGAGCTCTTTTTGGCTTTTGGTTGCAACAAATGGGGAGCACATTTAGTTGATGATACATGAAGGGGGGGGACATGTGAATGCTGATATATGTGTCTATATTCCCTATCGACTATGTGTGTCATTACCTGGAGGTTGTAGAGATGAAGATAAGAAACAATCGTTATAAATGCAGTCGTAAACTATGTGAGTTTAAATAAACAGTCGCCGATTGAGGTCTTGTCTGATGTCTTGTCTTGATGTACATGTTGTCTGATGTCTCTCGGTGCTTTTGCTATAAATAGCGAGCAAAAGTTGTTCCATTGTCCATAAAATTACAGTCTCTAAAGTATTGGGCTATCGTAAAGGTTAAAGTCACTAGGGATATTGGGGGCTTGTAGCATAGTTCATCAATGGTCCGTATAAAAGAGGTTGTCAAATTCTTCTTCCAAGCGGATGTCTTTGTACCTTGGAGGAAAACAAAGGAGAAACGGGTGAAAGAAACGGACCGTGGAATCACATTTTCATCACAACATTGTCTCTATCGTTGGGTCATACATCAAATTAGTTGTTGTTATTACAGTGTCCTCGCTCCTCAGACTCATCACTCTGGTACTACCTTTACACTTCGTTAAAGTCCGAACGCATCTAAATATCAGGCCAACCAATATGGCGACTCCCAGAATACACAAGATAAATTTTCCTACATCCATTATAATACCTTGGGTCCATTCTCCTAAACCAGAGAACCAATTTCGTGGGTTCAACCATGACACCCAACCGGTCAGCTCATTACCCACAGCAGCGAGTGTGAGATTGTGTTTCCTTCGAAACTCCCACTTTAATTGTAGAATGTCATCCATCTTTTGGTCTATGACCTCGGCTGGGTCCTCCGTGCTGTTTGTAATGTACGTGCAGCACTTTATTCCATATTGAGTTGCTAGGGTAACACAATACCCGCCTGTCACTGCTGTGAGGTAATTGAGAATCATCCTATGCTGAACCAGCTCTGTTTTGTAGGCTTGTAACTCTTTCCCAGTGTACCTGAACGTGTCGTCATACATTTCGGTGATATTGTCTAACAAGTTCGCTAGCGCAGATATATATTTATAATTTATCACTCCTCTGGCGGTACGAGTGATATCTAACGCGAGTAGGAATTGAATCCCAGTGGATTCATGGATCAGATCAGAGGCCGAGTGCTCTGTCCTCTCTATCAGGTGCCGTTTAACGATGTGCTCGTAATGAGTGTGAGTATAAGGAGCTTGGGCACCGCGGTGAATGTCTTTCATTTTGTTATGGGATACAGTAATTACTTCAGGCAGTACTTTTCCAACATAACACAATCCCTCTGAGTTTGGGGCAAGCCACTTATACGCCTTTCTCCCGCATATGAAATATGCATCATCGGGGAGAACATATGGGACGGAGTATGACATTACCATGTTACAAATTTTCCATGTGAAATCTCCTAACCCTAACTCTCTCATCTGTCTAGTACATGTATCAGGTTGTACGATATGTGCACAGTATCCTGGTGATACTTCTCCAACTCGCATGGTCCTACTTTCTAAAGTATACCTATACCGGAAATATTTTCCACTGTTGGCTATCTGGCGTATAATTTCTGTGTCTATGGGCATTCTATCGGCTCTATATGAAAATGTCATGGTTTGATTACTCCATGACACTTCCCAATTTCCTGGCTTTCGGGGATTGGAAATGTTAAAGCATACTAAAGACCTATCTACATGATACTGGTGGAGCTTCAAACTAGGAGGACTAGAGATATTAAACCTCTTGTCCACCGGCCTCCCACCACTTAACTCAAGTACCTCTCCTACAGTTAAAGGGAATGGTACTAGTCCTGATTTGCTATGACCTTGAGGTACTTGAGAGCATACCCAACAGTCTGTCTGATTTAACACTTTACCCACTAAGGAGTGATAGTCACTCAATGGATGCCGGTCCATGTGGACATTAAAACTGGACTGGCATTTCTTGATGCACCCATCCTCAACTATATTGCCACAATGCCTACAGATGCAGTTCTCTTCAGCTAACAATCCTTCACAATTCCTTCTATTGTCAATGCTACCAGATCGTTTTCTGATACTCGCCTTTACTCTGTGATTATGTCGCTCTTGGAAATTTATGCCTCCATCCTGGTCATCAGAACCCATTCCCGATCCTTTCTCGACCTCCATGGTACTCTCACCGAAACAGACTGCTCTGGTCAACATCATGGTCAACAGGAAAATCCGGATCACAGTCTCTTGGGGCAAGTCCATCTTAGAGGAGTAAAAGGAGAAAAATAAGAAGGGGGAAGGGAAATAGGAGGGAGATGGGAACTGGAGAAAATAACAAATGGGGAAAAGAAATCTGGTTCGACAAACGCCTCCGATCTTATTATTCTCAGCGCACAGGTGTCGTCTCAATCTTCCCGGAACAGACACTCTAGTGATACAACCTCTACCGTCTGTTCTTTATCACGGGACCTCTCTGGGTCAGTGACCTTTTTACAATGAGACGAATGGACCCAAGTCTCTCTCTCGGCAACCTTCAATGCTGTTGTGCTGGTCAATAAGACTTGATATGGTCCTTCCCATCTGTCAATAAGGCAACCTGAGCGTAGAAAATTCCGTATCATTACATAATCCCCAGGTTCAATGTCATGACAATTATTGTCTGGCAAATCAGGAATCACCAACTTTAGATTATCATTCTGATTCCTCAATTGATTACTCATTTTAACCAAGTACTTTACGGTTACTTCATTGTTACATTTCAAATCATCCTGGGGGTTAATCATAACATGGGGTTGTCGACCAAACAGAATTTCAAAAGGAGACAGATTAAGAGGGGACCTGGGAGTGGTTCTGATGCTGTATAATACGATTGGCAAAGCTTCGGGCCACAACAATCCTGTTTCAGCCATTACCTTGCTTAATTTGTTTTTAATAGTGCTGTTTACTCTTTCCACTTTCGCACTCGCCTGGGGGCGGTACGGAGTGTGCAGCCTACTATTAATTCCCTTCAACTTACACATTGTTTGAAAGACTTCACCTGTAAAATGGGTACCCCTATCACTCTTAATGATTCTAGGGATACCATACCTGCACACAAATTCCTGCACAATTTTCTTTGCAGTAAACACAGCGGTATTTGTGGCCGCGGGAAATGCTTCAACCCAATTTGAGAACACATCAATACAAACCAATACATACTTTAAATTTCTGCAAGGTGGCAATTGTATGAAATCAATTTGTATTACCTGGAAAGGACCATCTGTAGGAGGGATATGGGATGGCTCTGTTGGTATTGCCTTTCCGATATTCTTCCTCAAGCAGGTGAGACATGTCATCGCTCTTTTACCCGCATGGGAAGAAAATCCTGGGGCGCACCAATAAGCTCTTACCAACTTACACATTCCTTCTTTGCCTAGATGAGTCAGCCCATGTGCCGCTTCCGCTAGACTTGGAAGGTATGCTCTGGGTGCCACTGGCTTACCCTGTCCACCTGTCCAGAGTCCTGAGGACTCCTTGCCATATCCTTTTGACCTCCAAACTGCCTTTTCTTGTGGTGAACACAAATTTTGCATTTCATATAATTTCTGTGTGTTTACAGTATCAAATACCATCAGTTGTGTACTGTCTGTTTGTATGGGGTTACTGGCTGCTGATTTAGCAGCTTCGTCTGCTCGGCTGTTACCAAGTGATACCGGGTCTTGGCTATACGTGTGAGCTTTACACTTGATAACAGCCACTCTGTCGGGTTCCTGTATCGCTGTTAGAAGTCTTTTGATGTGGGCTGCATGCGCTACGGGTGTGCCGGCTGCCGTCATGAAATTTCTGAGGCGCCATAGGGCCCCGAAATCATGGACTACTCCGAAGGCGTACCTAGAATCTGTGTAGATATTGGCTGATTTGCCTTTAGCCAATTCGCATGCTCTGGTTAGTTCAACCAATTCAGCAACTTGTGCTGAGTGTGGTGGGCCTAGGGGTTCCGCTTCTATGGTACCTTGGTCATCTACGACTGCGTATCCAGTACACAAGTCTCCCGAGTCCGTCTGTCTGTGACAACTACCGTCAGTGTAGAAAGTAAAATCTACATCTTCCAGTGGGTTGTCACTGATGTCAGGCCTTGCCGTGAAATTTTGGGCCAAATATTCCATACAATCATGAGTGTCGCTGTCCTTACTAAATCCTCCTTCACCATCACTCTCATCCTCCACCCTTTGTGCCTGTCCAGGCACACCTGGGAGATATGTTGCAGGATTTAGTGCGCTGCATCTCCTTATGGTGATGTTTACGGGGGCCATCAATGCCAATTCCCATCTTGTAAACCGTGCTGATGAGACGTGTCTGGTTTGGGCCGAATTCAGTAAAGCTGACACTGCATGTGGTGTATGAATTGTGAGGTTGTGTCCTAGCACAACATCTTCGCTTTTACTTACTAGCAATGCTATTGCTGCAACGCTTCGCAAGCATGTGGGGAGGGATCGCGCTACCGTGTCTAGCTGAGCGCTATAGTAGGCTACCGGCCTGCTGGCATCACCATGCTTCTGGGTTAAGACACCTGCTGCGCACCCAGCACTCTCTGTTCCGTACAGTTCAAAGGGTTTTCCATAATCTGGCATACCTAATGCAGGTGCCTGCGTTAGGCACTGTTTAAGTCTCTCAAATGCCATCTCAGACTCGTCTGTGTGCGAAATCCGATCAGGTTTGTTTGAGGAGACCATCTCCTGTAAAGGTAAGGCCAGTATGAAAAAACCTGGGATCCAGTTACGGCAATACCCACACATTCCTAAAAACGTTCTAATCTGTTGCTGGGTTTGTGTTAGAGTCTCCTGCTCTGTGCTGCCACGTCGTCATGGCAACCGGGAGACAAGTGCTAGCGGAGTAACCTGAGCGTAGCTGATACTCCGGTTCGGGTCTTTTGCTGTGCAGTGGTTACAGGCTCTGTGCACGGCAGGGGATCCGGTGCTGGTTTTTGTGCTCACAGTCTGTGAGGTCTGAGTGGGGCGTGGACAGCACCTGCTATATAAACCCTCTTCTCAGGTTAGGCAGATGCTGCTGAATCTTTGTTGGTTAGTCAGTTCCTGAAAGCTAGCTAGTACTGTGTAAACTTTGTATTTGTTTGTTGCTTACTGCAAATAGGCCTTGGAATTTGGTATTACACTCTGCCAATCCAGACCTAGCAGTAAGACTGGAGTCAGTCGTTTAACCTGCTGGGGTTCTTTTGCTACTCTGTGAACCTAGCAGGTTTGCGGCTGTATTCTCAGACTTGCCTGCCAAAATCCTTTCTCACTGTGCAAGGTGTTCAGGTGTCAGTTTAGTGGCAGTAAGCTGAACCAGTGCACTGCAAGTGAAGACTAGGATTGTGGAGACTCTCCTTGTGTCTATTATTCCATCTCTGACCAAGGAGTTTACTGCCACACCCGTTGGTAACCCTTTAGGGTTTTGCTGTTGCCCTTAGCAACAGAATTTCGGGTTCTCTACGTATTAAATCACAACATCTCGCTTCTTTCCATCTGAGCATTCCTAATACTAGGGAGACACCCAGTTTCTTAGCCTTTGGGCTTCTCTGTTCACTTTGTGTTTATTTTGTTACCCTATCACCTTCTGTGTATGTAATGTCATATTCCCCAGTCTGTCTGTGAGTTCATTTGTTTTGCATCCCTCTCCGTTCAGACACCAGTACATTCCTGCTGGCACTGGTGTGCATAACATATTCAGCAGCCTAATACTCCTGTTGAAATTTTGTGGGAATATGGAGCATACCCCTCAAAATACTTTGCAACAGGTGGTCGATCAGGTGCAGGTCCTGACTCGACAATTTAATGATTTGTCCATTAAAATGCACACCTCGCAGGCCACTGGCGGAGCTCCCGCAGCAGCAGTACCTTCAGGGGTTAAGGAGCCGAAAGTAAATCTTCCGGATCGTTTTTCTGGAGATCGCTCGCAGTTCTTTTGTTTCAAGGAGAGCTGCAAGCTATATTTCCAGATTAGTCCTCAGTCTTCTGGGTCGGAGATTCAGCGGGTGGGCATAGTGATTTCCTTGCTACAAGGAGACCCACAGGTCTGGGCATATGGGTTGCAGCCTGACTGTCCGTCGCTTAAAAGTGTTGATGCTTTTTTTACGGCACTGGGCATGTTGTATGATGACCCTGACAAGACGGCCTCAGCCGAGGCTCAGATTTCGATCCTTAAGCAAGGGCGAAGGCCAGTTGAGGTTTATTGTACGGAGTTTCGGAGGTTGGCCCATGATACCCAGTGGAATGACCCAGCCCTGAGACACCAGTACCAAAGAGGTCTTTCTAACCAGTTAAAAGACCAACTGGTACAATATCCCTTGCCTGATAGCTTGGATCAGCTCATGCAGTTATCCATTCGGGTGGATAGACGGCTGAGAGAGCGCAGGCTTGAAAGGGAGACCGAGGTTTCCTTCTTTCCCAAGGGAACCTCAGACTCTGAGGAATTTTCCAAGGAGCCTATGCAGATTGGGGCTACCCGCCTCTCCTCGCGTGAGAAGACGCGGAGGAGACAGCAGGGGTTATGTTTGTACTGTGGGAATAAAGGTCATGTGGTAGTATCATGCCCAGAAAAGCCGGAAAACTTCAGGGCCAGAGGGTGATGGGAAATATCCTGTCAGGCCAGAAGTCAGAATTTCCCAAGAAGACTTTTATCATTCCGGTGACCTTGAAGATCCTCGGTCAAACTGTCAAGACTGAGGCCTTTGTGGACAGTGGGGCCGACGGGGTTTTCATGGACCGCCAATTCGCCCTGAAACACTCTGTTCCCTTAGTACCCTTGGCATCGGAAATTGAGATTTGTGGGTTAAACGGGGAACCATTATCCCAGGGTAAAATTACCTCTTGCACTAGCCAGATTTCTTTGTTTATTGGAGCCACACACTCTGAAAAATTGTCCTTTTATGTGACTGTCTGTACTTTTGCCCCATTGGTGTTGGGGTTACCCTGGTTAAAGGCCCACAATCCTCAATTTGACTGGGTCTCTGGGGAGATTCTTAGTTGGGGTACTGATTGTTTCAGGAGTTGCTTGAGCCTTCCAGTCAGGCTTTCGCAGCTAAGTTTGCCAGGATTGCCAGGATGTTATGCAGATTCTGCGGACGTGTTCTCCAAAAGAGTTGCAGAGGTACTACCTCCCCATCGCCCCTATGACTGTGCCATTAATTTGTTGCCGAATGCTAAGCTTCCCAAGAGCAGGTTGTACTCCCTGTCACGTCCTGAGACTCAGGCTATGGCAGAGTACATTCAGGAGAACTTGGCTAAGGGATTTATCAGACCTTCACAGTCTCCAGTTGGGTCGGGGTTCTTCTTCGTGGGTAAAAAGGACGGTTCGTTGCGACCCTGCATCGACTTCAGGGAATTGAATCGTATCACGATTAAAAACTCATACCCACTGCCTCTCATTTCGGTCTTGTTTGACCAGCTTCGTACGGCCACCATTTTTTCTAAGATTGACCTACGCGGTGCGTACAATCTAATCCGAATAAGAGAGGGGGATGAATGGAAGACTGCCTTTAATACCCACTCGGGGCATTATGAATATTTGGTGATGCCTTTTGGGCTCTGTAATGCCCCGGCAGTCTTCCAGGACTTCATGAACGATGTGCTCAGGGAATATTTGGATAGATTCTTAGTTGTATACTTAGATGACATCCTAATCTTCTCCCATTCCCTGGAGGAACATCGGAAGCATGTACGCTTAGTCCTCCAGAAACTCAGAGATCACCGGCTTGGGGCGAAGCTGGAGAAGTGCGAATTTGAAGTTCAGCAAATCGCATTTCTAGGATATATTATCTCTCCAGAAGGTTTCCAAATGGAGGGTTCCAAGGTACAGGCAGTCCTGGATTGGGTGCAGCCCACTAGTTTGAAGGCGCTTCAGCGTTTTCTGGGCTTTGCGAATTTATATAGACGATTTATCGCTGGATTTTCGTCTATAGTGGCGCCCTTGGTGGCACTCACTAAGAAAGGGGCGGATGTTGCTCACTCATCTTGTGAGGCCAAAGCGGCTTTTGCCCGTCTCAAAAGGGCATTTGTCTCGGCCAAGGTGCTGCGACACCCAGATCCAGAGCGTCCTTTTGTGGTGGAGGTGGATGCCTCTGAGATGGGTATTGGGGCAGTGCTCTCTCAGATGGGGGTGTCTGATAATCGCCTTCATCCCTGTGCTTACTTTTCCCGTAAATTTTCGTCTGCCGAGATGAATTATGATGTGGGTAACCGGGAATTGTTGGCTATTAAGGATGCACTCGAGGAGTGGAGACACTGGCTTGAGGGGGCTAAGTTTGTGGTCTCAATTCTCACTGACCATAAGAATTTGGCATATTTAGAGTCAGCGAAGCGCCTCAATGCCAGGCAGGCACGATGGGCTTTGTTTTTTGCTCGCTTTAATTTTTTGATAACATATCGCCCTGGGTCAAAAAACATCAAGGCTGACGCGCTCTCGCAGAGTTTTGCTCCAATCCAGGAGACCACCGAGGAGCCATTGCCCATTGTGTCCCCATCATGTATTAAAGTGGGCATTACCCAGGACCTCTTGTCATTTGTCCTTAGAGCACAGGAGCAGGCTCCTCCAGATTTTCCGGTAGGTCTTTTGTTTGTGCCTCCTAGGTTAAGACAGCGAGTGTTCTTGGAATTCCATGCCAAGAAGTCGGCAGGTCACCCGGGTATTGCCAGAACTCGGGAGTTGCTATCTAGGGCGGTGTGGTGGCCCTCGGTGGCTAGGGATGTGGATCAGTGGGTTCGGGCATGTGACATCTGTGCCCGAAATAAGACTCCTAGAGGGGTTCCTGTTGGCCCATTACATCCACTCTCTATTCCATCTAAGCCATGGACCCACATTTCAATGGATTTTGTGGTGGACTTGCCCAAATCCTCGGGGATGACAGCCATCTGGGTTGTCGTTGACAGGTTTTCGAAGATGGCGCACTTCGTTCCATTGGTTGGGCTGCCATCGGCCAGATGCCTGTCTGAATTATTTATGCTGCATGTTGTGCGCCTCCACGGGTTGCCACTTGATGTGGTCTCTGACCGCGGATCCCAGTTTGTGGCCAAATTCTGGAGGGCATTTTGTTCCGATCTCCAGATTTCTGTCAGCTTGTCGTCAGGCTACCATCCACAGTCTAATGGGCAGACTGAAAGGGTGAACCGGTCCTTGGAGCAGTTCCTCAGGTGTTATGTCTCCAAGTGTCAGACTGACTGGGTTGCTCATCTGTCCATGGCGGAGTTTGCCTATAACAACGCGGCTCACTCTGCTACAGGGATCTCTCCCTTCCTTTGTGTGTATGGGCATCATCCTAAGGCCAATTCTTTTGACCCCCTGGACTCCACGCCTGGTGGTTCCTCTGTGGTTTCGGTCCTTAGAGGTATTTGGAGGAAAGAGAAGAAAGCCCTTGTGTCTGTGTCAATAGTGACCAAAAGGGTTTTTGATAAGCGGAAGAGACCCTGCAGCTTCAAATTAGGAATCTTCGTCTGGTTGTCTACCAAGAATTTGAAGTTGAGACAGCCATCTCATAAGTTAGGCCCCCGGTTCATCGGTCCTTATAAGATCACTAGGTTTATCAATCCGGTGGCATTTCAGTTAGATCTACCCCGTTCTTTGGGTATCAATAAAACATTTCATTGTTCCCTTTTAAAACGGGCGATTAGTAATCCTTCTTCCAGTGGAAGACCTTCCCCTCTTCTGATACGTGGCCAGAGGGAGTTTGTTGTTGAAAGGATTCTTGACTCCAAGATGGTTCGGGGTCGGCTGTCATTTTTGGTGCACTGGAAGGGGTATGGCCCGGAGGAGCGGTCGTGGGTGTGCAGTTGTGATCTTCATGCCCCCAGACTGTTACGCTCTTTCTTCTCGCAGTTCCCCGATAAACCCGGTGGTAGGGGTTCCTTGACCCCTCGTCAGAGGGGGGGTACTGTTAGGGTCTCCTGCTCTGTGCTGCCACGTCGTCATGGCAACCGGGAGACAAGTGCTAGCGGAGTAACCTGAGCGTAGCTGATACTCCGGTTCGGGTCTTTTGCTGTGCAGTGGTTACAGGCTCTGTGCACGGCAGGGGATCCGGTGCTGGTTTTTGTGCTCACAGTCTGTGAGGTCTGAGTGGGGCGTGGACAGCACCTGCTATATAAACCCTCTTCTCAGGTTAGGCAGATGCTGCTGAATCTTTGTTGGTTAGTCAGTTCCTGAAAGCTAGCTAGTACTGTGTAAACTTTGTATTTGTTTGTTGCTTACTGCAAATAGGCCTTGGAATTTGGTATTACACTCTGCCAATCCAGACCTAGCAGTAAGACTGGAGTCAGTCGTTTAACCTGCTGGGGTTCTTTTGCTACTCTGTGAACCTAGCAGGTTTGCGGCTGTATTCTCAGACTTGCCTGCCAAAATCCTTTCTCACTGTGCAAGGTGTTCAGGTGTCAGTTTAGTGGCAGTAAGCTGAACCAGTGCACTGCAAGTGAAGACTAGGATTGTGGAGACTCTCCTTGTGTCTATTATTCCATCTCTGACCAAGGAGTTTACTGCCACACCCGTTGGTAACCCTTTAGGGTTTTGCTGTTGCCCTTAGCAACAGCATTTCGGGTTCTCTACGTATTAAATCACAACATCTCGCTTCTTTCCATCTGAGCATTCCTAATACTAGGGAGACACCCAGTTTCTTAGCCTTTTGGCTTCTCTGTTCACTTTGTGTTTATTTTGTTACCCTATCACCTTCTGTGTATGTAATGTCATATTCCCCAGTCTGTCTGTGAGTTCATTTGTTTTGCATCCCTCTCCATTCAGACACCAGTACATTCCTGCTGGCACTGGAGTGCATAACAGTTTGTGGCAGGGTCATGTCACGAATTGCTTGAATTCTATCAGCGGTGAGGTGTCTCAGTCCTTGTGTCAGACAGTGTCCCAAATACTTCACCCTGGTCTGGCATAATTGTAACTTATCTTTGGAAACCTTGTGTCCTGTGTCTGAAAGATGAAACAGGAGTTGTTTCGTATCTCTCAGGGACGCTTCTAGTGAATCAGAACACAGCAGTAAATCATCCACGTACTGTATTAATACTGATCTACTCTCAGGTTGGAAAGACTGTAAACAATCATGCAAGGCCTGAGAGAAAATACTTGGACTGTCAATGAAACCTTGTGGTAATCGAGTCCAGGTGTACTGAACTCCTCTGTATGTAAATGCGAATAAGTATTGACTGTCAGGGTGCAGAGGTACCGAGAAGAAGGCGGAGCAGAGGTCAATCACAGTGAAAAATTTGGCAGTGGGAGGGATTTGCATAAGGATGACAGCTGGATTTGGCACTACGGGGAATTGACTCTCAACTATTTTGTTGATCCCTCTTAGATCCTGCACTAATCTGTAACCCTTCCCCCCACTCTTTTTAACAGGGAAGATGGGACTATTGGCAGTGCTGGACGTTCTTACCAGAATGCCCTGTTGTAGCAAGCGCTCTATTACAGGGTAAACTCCTAACTCCACCTCTGGCTTCAGAGGGTATTGTGGGATTTTTGGAGCTATCCTACCATCTTTTACTTGTACAACTACTGGGGCTACGTTTGCCATTAATCCAGTGTCTTGTCCATCCTTGGTCCAAAGTGATTCCGGTATCTGGGAAATCATTTTCTCTACCTTGGACGGACACCTATTTACAACAACAGTGTGTGACATTAATCTTGTTGGGGAGTCTAGCATATCCTGCACTTCCTGAGCGTGGTTTTCTGGTATGTCCTAGAACACACCTTCAGGAGTACAATATATGACACATCCCATTTTGCACAGTAAATCTCTCCCTAGGAGATTAGTCGGAGCCGATGCAGCCAGCAGAAAAGAATGCTTGGTATGCAAAGGCCCTATCGTAATCTCTGCAGGTTTGCTTAAAGGGTAGTGCTATACTACTCCTGTTACTCCCATGGCTGGAATTGTTTTACCAGTGGTTCTCAAGCCCACGGTCGAATTTATCACTGACTTGGCCGCCCCCGTATCTACAAGGAAATTTAGAGATTTACCAGCTACATCAATTGTGACCTCAGGTTCATTTCCAAGGCTCGCAATTAATTTCACTGGCTGCAGACTACAGGTGTGGCCCCACCCCTATTGTATGTGGTGGCCTCCCTGCATTGCGCTGGCAGCTATTACCTGTGAAGAGGGTAAATAGGAACTATCAGAGACTTGCCAGTCTCTTCTTGGGGGATACCTTTTTGTTTCCCCTGCGTGTGGCTCATAACTCCGTCTCTGCGGTCCTTGATCCCAATTTCGTGTGTCATGTCGTTGTCTAGGGGGTTGATATGATTTTTGTGCATTTTTCGATCTACAGTCTCGTGCAAAATGTCCCTCTTTATGACAGTAATAACAAGTTACCACATTTGACTTACCCACAGGGGTCGGAGACTTATACTGAGGTGGCCTTGTGGTCAGGGCCTGTATACTTACGGCCATTAACTTATCATTCTGTGACTCCCTGTGTCTGGTGATGTTTCGATCATGATCAATAGCGGCCTCTCTCAAAGTAGCCACCGACAAACCTCGCCAACATGGTTGGGTGGTCTGTACCCTCGTCCTCAATACTTCCTTTAAACCATCCATTAACACAGATACTGCTACTTCTCTATGATTCACATTTGTCTTAATGTCTTCTATTCCTGTATACTTAGCCATTTCCTGCAGTGCCCGATGAAAATAATCAGCAGCTGTTTCTCCCTCTTTTTGTTTGATGGAGAAAATTTTGTTCCATTTGGCAACAGCTGGGAAATACTCTCTTAACTGTAAATTTATTCTCTTTACATTATCTTGATTGTACACATCCGTAAGGGGTACCTCTTCATCTAATTTACAGTCAGCTATAAATCTCGCTGAGTCGACATTGGAGGGTAAACATGCCCTCAGCAATATCTGCCAGTCTTTGTTATTGCGCTCCACAGTATTTCCTAGCTCTCTAATGTACTTCTGGCTTGCAACTGTTAGGGTCTCCTGCCCTGTGCTGCCACGTCGTCATGGCAACCGGGAGACAAGTGCTAGCGGAGTAACCTGAGCGCAGCTGATACTCCGGTTCGGGTCTTTTGCTGTGCAGTGGTTACAGGCTCTGTGCACGGCAGGGGATCCGGTGCTGGTTTTTGTGCCCACAGTCTGTGAGGTCTGAGTGGGGCGTGGACAGCACCTGCTTTATAAGGCCTCTTCTCAGGTTAAGCGGATGCTGCTGAATCTTTGTTGGTTAGTCAGTTCCTGAAAGTTAGCCAGTACTGTGTAGCTTTGTATTTGTTGTTGCTTACTGCAAATAGGCCTGGGGATTTGGTACTACACTCTGCCAATCCAGACCTAGCAGTAAGACTGGAGTCAGTCGTTTAGCTTGCTGGGGTTCTTTTACTACTCTGTGAACTTAGCAAGTTTGCGGCTGTATTCTAAGACTTGCCTGCCTAAATCCTGTCTCACTGTGCAAGGTGTCAGGTGTCAGTTTAGTGGCAGTAAGATGAACCTGTGCACTGCAAGTGAGAATTAGGATTGTGGAGACTCTCCTTGTGTCTATCATTCCATCTCTGACCAAGGAGTTTACTGCCACACCCGTTGGTAACCCTTTAGGGTTTTGCTGTTGCCCTTAGCAACAGCATTTCGGGTTCTCTACGTATTAAAACACAACATCTTGCTTTTCCCATCTGAGCATTACTAATACTAGGGAGACACCCAGTTCCTTAGCCTCTGGGCTTCTCTGTTCACTTTGTGTGTATTTTGTTACCCTATCACCTTCTGTGTCTGTCTGTGAGTTCATTTGCTTTGCATACCTATCCGTTCAGACACCAGTACATTCCTGCAGGCACTGGTGTGCATAACAGTTCAAACACCAGTACATTCCTGCAGGCACTGGAGTGCATAACAGTTCTGACACCAGTACATTCCTGCAGGCACTGGTGTGCATAACATATTCAGCAGCCTAATACTCCTGTTGAAATTTTGTGGGAATATGGAGCATACCCCTCAAAATACGTTGCAACAGGTGGTCGATCAGGTGCAGGTCCTGACTCGACAATTTAATGATTTGTCCATTAAAATGCACACCTCCCAGGCCACTGGCGGAGCTCCCGCAGCAGCAGCAGCACCTTCAGGGGTTAAGGGGCTGAAAGTAAATCTCTAGGATCGTTTTTCTGGAGATCGCTCGCAGTTCTTTTGTTTCAAGGAGAGCTGCAAGCTATACTTCCGGCTTAGGCCTCAGTCTTCTGGGTCGGAGATTCAGCGGGTGGGCATAGTGATTTCCTTGCTACAAGGAGACCCACAGGTCTGGGCATATGGGTTGCAGCCTGACTGTCCGTCGCTTAAAAGTGTTGATGCTTTTTTTACGGCACTGGGCATGTTGTATGATGACCCTGACAAGACGGCCTCAGCCGAAGCTCAGATTTCGATCCTTAAGCAAGGGCGAAGGCCAGTTGAGGTTTACTGTATGGAGTTTCGGAGGTTGGCCCATGATACCCAGTGGAATGACCCAGCCCTGAGACACCAGTACCGAAGAGGTCTTTCTAACCAGATAAAGGACCAACTGGTACAATATCCCTTGCCTGATAGCTTGGATCAGCTCATGCAGTTATCCATCCGGGTGGATAGACGGCTGAGAGAGCGTAGGCTTGAAAGGGAGACTGAGGTTTCCTTCTTTCCCAAGGGAACCTCAGACTCTGAGGAATTTTCCGAGGAGCCTATGCAGATTGGGGCTACCCGCCTCTCCTCGCGTGAGAAGACGCGGAGGAGACAGCAGGGGTTGTGTTTGTACTGTGGGAATAATGGTCATGTGGTAGTATCATGCCCAGAAAAGCCGGAAAACTTCAGGGCCTGAGGGTGATGGGAAATATCCTGTCAGGCCAGAAGTCAGAATTTCCCAAGAAGACTTTTATCATTCCGGTGACCTTGAAGATCCTCGGTCAAACTGTCAAAACTGAGGCCTTTGTGGACAGTGGGGCCGACGGGGTTTTTATGGACCGCCAATTCGCCCTGAAACACTCTGTTCCCTTAGTACCCTTGGCATCGGAAATTGAGATTTGTGGGTTAAACGGGGAACCATTATCCCAAGGTAAAATTACCTCTTGCACTAGCCAGATTTCTTTGTTTATTGGAGCCACACACTCTGAAAAATTGTCCTTTTATGTGACTGTCTGTACTTTTGCCCCATTGGTGTTGGGGTTACCCTGGTTAAGGGCCCACAATCCTCAATTTGACTGGGTCTCTGGGGAGATTCTTAGTTGGGGTACTGATTGTTTCAGGAGTTGCTTGAGCCTTCCAGTCAGGCTCTCGCAGCTAAGTTTGCCAGGATTGCCAGGGTGTTATGCAGATTTTGCGGACGTGTTCTCCAAAAAAGTTGCAGAGGTACTACCTCCCCATCGCCCCTATGACTGTGCCATTGATTTGTTGCCAAATGCTAAGCTTCCCAAGAGCAGGTTGTACTCCCTGTCACGTCCTGAGACTCAGGCTATGGCAGAGTACATTCAGGAGAACTTGGCTAAGGGATTTATCAGACCTTCACAGTCTCCAGTTGGGTCGGGGTTCTTCTTCGTGGGTAAAAAGGACGGTTCGTTGCGACCCTGCATCGACTTCAGGGAATTGAACCGTATCACGATTAAAAACTCATACCCACTGCCTCTCATTTCGGTCTTGTTTGACCAGCTTCGTACTGCCACCATTTTTTCTAAGATTGACCTACGCGGTGCGTACAATCTAATCCGAATAAGAGAGGGGGATGAATGGAAGACTGCCTTTAATACCCACTCAGGGCATTATGAATATTTGGTGATGCCTTTTGGGCTCTGTAATGCCCCGGCAGTCTTCCAGGATTTCATGAATGATGTGCTCAGGGAATATTTGGATAGATTCTTAGTTGTATACTTAGATGACATCCTAATCTTCTCCCATTCCCTGGAGGAACATCGGAAGCATGTACGCTTAGTCCTCCAGAAACTCAGAGACCACCGGCTTGGGGCGAAGCTGGAGAAGTGCGAATTTGAAGTTCAGCAAATCGCATTTCTAGGATATATTATCTCCCCAGAAGGTTTCCAAATGGAGGGTTCCAAGGTACAGGCAGTCCTGGATTGGGTGCAGCCCACTAGTTTGAAGGCGCTTCAGCGTTTCCTGGGCTTTGCGAATTTTTATAGACGATTTATCGCTGGATTTTCGTCTATAGTGGCGCCTTTGGTGGCACTCACTAAGAAAGGGGCGGATGTTGCTCACTGGTCTTGTGAGGCTAAAGCGGCTTTTGCCCGTCTCAAAAGGGCATTTGTATCGGCCAAGGTGCTGCGACACCCAGATCCAGAGCGTCCTTTTGTGGTGGAGGTGGATGCCTCTGAGATGGGTATTGGGGCAGTGCTTTCTCAGATGGGAGTGTCTGATAATCGCCTTCATCCCTGTGCTTACTTTTCCCGTAAATTTTCACCTGCCGAGATGAATTATGACGTGGGTAACCGGGAATTGTTGGCTATTAAGGATGCACTCGAGGAGTGGAGACACTGGCTTGAGGGGGCTAAGTTTGTGGTCTCAATTCTCACCGACCATAAGAATCTGGCATATTTAGAGTCAGCGAAGCGTCTCAATGCCAGGCAGGCACGATGGGCTTTGTTTTTTGCTCGCTTTAATTTTTTGATAACATATCGCCCTGGGTCAAAAAACATCAAGGCTGATGCGCTCTCGCGGAGTTTTGCTCCAATCCAGGAGACCACCGAGGAGCCGTTGCCCATTGTTTCCCCATCATGTATTAAAGTGGGCTTTACCCAGGACCTCTTATCATTAGTCCTTAGAGCACAGGAGCAGGCTCCTCCAGATCTTCCGGTAGGTCTTTTGTTTGTGCCGCCTAGGTTAAGACAGCGAGTGTTCCTGGAATTCCATGCCAAGAAGTCGGCAGGTCACCCGGGTATTGCCAGAACTCGGGAGTTGCTATCTAGGGCGGTGTGGTGGCCCTCGGTGGCTAAGGATGTGGATCAGTGGGTTCGGGCATGTGACATCTGTGCCCGAAATAAGACTCCTAGAGGGGTTCCTGTTGGCCCATTACATCCACTCTCTATTCCATCTAAGCCATGGACCCACATTTCACTGGATTTTGTGGTGGACTTGCCCAAATCCTCGGGGATGACAGCCATCTGGGTTGTCGTTGACAGGTTTTCGAAGATGGCGCACTTCGTTCCACTGGTTGGGCTGCCATCGGCCAGACGCCTGTCTGAATTATTTATGCTGCATGTTGTGTGTCTCCACGGGTTGCCACTTGATGTGGTCTCTGACCGCGGATCCCAGTTTGTGGCCAAATTCTGGAGGGCATTTTGTTCCGATCTCCAGATTTCTGTCAGCTTGTCGTCAGGCTACCATCCACAGTCTAATGGGCAGACTGAAAGGGTGAACCAGTCCTTGGAGCAGTTCCTCAGGTGTTATGTCTCCAAGTGTCAGACTGACTGGGTTGCTCATCTGTCCATGGCGGAGTTTGCCTATAACAACGCGGCTCACTCTGCTACAGGGATCTCTCCCTTCCTTTGTGTGTATGGGCATCATCCTAAGGCCAATTCTTTTGACCCCCTGGACTCCACGCCTGGTGGTTCCTCTGTGGTTTCGGTCCTTAGAGGTATTTGGCGGAAAGTGAAGAAAGCCCTTGTGTCTGTGTCATTAGTGACCAAAAGGGTTTTTGATAAGCGGAAAAGACCCTGCAGCTTCAAATTAGGAGACTTCGTCTGGTTGTCTACCAAGAATTTGAAGTTGAGACAGCCATCTCATAAGTTAGGCCCCCGGTTCATCGGCCCTTATAAGATCACCAGGGTTATCAATCCGGTGGCATTTCAGTTAGATCTGCCCCGTTCTTTGGGTATCAATAAAACATTTCATTGTTCCCTTTTAAAACGGGCGATTAGTAATCCTTCTTCCAGTGGAAGACCTTCCCCTCTTCTGATACGTGGCCAGAGGGAGTTTGTTGTTGAAAGGATTCTTGACTCCAAGATGGTTCGGGGTCGGCTGTCATTTTTGGTGCACTGGAAGGGGTATGACCCGGAGGAGCGGTCGTGGGTGCGCAGTTGTGATCTTCATGCCCCCAGACTGATACGCTCTTTCTTCTCGCAGTTCCCCGATAAACCCGGTGGTAGGGGTTATTTGACCCCTCGTCAGAGGGGGGGTACTGTTAGGGTCTCCTGCCCTGTGCTGCCACGTCGTCATGGCAACCGGGAGACAAGTGCTAGCGGAGTAACCTGAGCGCAGCTGATACTCCGGTTCGGGTCTTTTGCTGTGCAGTGGTTACAGGCTCTGTGCACGGCAGGGGATCCGGTGCTGGTTTTTGTGCCCACAGTCTGTGAGGTCTGAGTGGGGCGTGGACAGCACCTGCTTTATAAGGCCTCTTCTCAGGTTAAGCAGATGCTGCTAAATCTTTGTTGGTTAGTCAGTTCCTGAAAGTTAGCCAGTACTGTGTAGCTTTGTATTTGTTGTTGCTTACTGCAAATAGGCCTGGGGATTTGGTACTACACTCTGCCAATCCAGACCTAGCAGTAAGACTGGAGTCAGTCGTTTAGCTTGCTGGGGTTCTTTTACTACTCTGTGAACTTAGCAAGTTTGCGGCTGTATTCTAAGACTTGCCTGCCTAAATCCTGTCTCACTGTGCAAGGTGTCAGGTGTCAGTTTAGTGGCAGTAAGCTGAACCTGTGCACTGCAAGTGAGAATTAGGATTGTGGAGACTCTCCTTGTGTCTATCATTCCATCTCTGACCAAGGAGTTTACTGCCACACCCGTTGGTAACCCTTTAGGGTTTTGCTGTTGCCCTTAGCAACAGCATTTCGGGTTCTCTACGTATTAAAACACAACATCTTGCTTTTCCCATCTGAGCATTACTAATACTAGGGATACACCCAGTTCCTTAGCCTCTGGGCTTCTCTGTTCACTTTGTGTGTATTTTGTTACCCTATCACCTTCTGTGTCTGTCTGTGAGTTCATTTGCTTTGCATACCTATCCGTTCAGACACCAGTACATTCCTGCAGGCACTGGTGTGCATAACAGTTCAAACACCAGTACATTCCTGCAGGCACTGGAGTGCATAACAGTTCTGACACCAGTACATTCCTGCAGGCACTGGTGTGCATAACAGCAACTAGATCTTTCCTAGGATCAGGGAATTGAGACACCATTGATCTTAATTCCGTTCGGGAAAAGGGGCAGTGCATGGCGATGTGTCTGACAGGAGTGACTCCTGAAGTGTCAGTTTTCCCATTTGGTACTGCAATTACTCTAACGGGATTAAGTTCAATAACATCATTCTGAGTAGATTCTATAACATGCGGTGCAATGGTTTCAGCATATTGTACAGTGCCGTACTTACCAGTTGATACGACCTCACCTGTCCCTCCACTAGGGGCCTTTGATACTGCTCTTACTGGTTGGGACGTGCCCACTGTTGTTTCTGCTATGGTGGCTGCTAGAGAGAGTGCCGATATTGTTGTGGGTTCATCCTCTTGGTCACAATCCTGGGGAAAGTTTAAAACAGGGTACAGCTTGCACAGGTTAGTATTAGCATCAACAATCTTAGTTACATTATTCTTAACATTTATACAGTTACTAAGTGCATGTTTATCATACACCAGTGTGCCATTCTCTGTAACCACCTTCTCTCCCGTTATGTATGGTGGTGGTGGAGCGTTGGCTATCAGTTTTCTGATAGGGTTAGATCCAGCCGCTTGAGCCAATCCTCTTTGTATTTCACCTTCCTGTTGCCATAACTGTAAATAATCATAATGTTTGATCCGTCTCTTTGCAGATTTAATGAGACATATCCTTCTCCTTAGATTTTGTAACACCTCGGGACTAAAACTGCCTACCCGTGGGAACTTTTCCCCGTCATGCACAGTCATTCTTTCCCATTCATCGCACAAAACCTCTGTGTGTGAACCGTATTTCTCACACATGATATACCTTGCCGACCCGATTGGTCGGTTTACTAAGTCAACCTGAACCGAGGTTGATCGCCCCCTACCTGAACAACTGGCCCCCATCTTTGCAGGTGTTGCTTTCACTACCTCTGACCTTCAAATCAGGGTCTTCAGCGAACCCTTACAAAAACCAAGATGTCCGGGGTAGGCCGGCGGCGGAAGTTTACCGAGTACCTCCACTCACTCCTCGCCCACGTTGGCCAGTACTGCAATCACTGACTCAGAGCTGCTGTACCCAACCTAGGGCCCCTATGAACCTTTATTTACTGGAACATGTGGATGTGATCCGAAGAGCACTTAACCCTTCCCAGTAACTATTGGTTGTTAGAGAATTCCCGAGTGACCTGCGAACCTCCCTTAAAATAAAAAAAATTACACAAATCACGTTAGAATGTACAAATAGCGTTTATGACCCCTCTAGCGTATGTATATGGTACTTGGTCAAGTTACTAACTAATGCACACAATTACGTGCGGTACAATCGTTCTGCACATAAGCAACTAATCTTATGTGCGGAGCGACCAGTGGAATCGAAAATTGCGGCTGCGAATTCCTTCAGCCAGAGCTTAATGGCCTGTATGGGTACCGCACCAACCCTTCCTGGTGTTGTGCTCCTTTACTCTTTATCTATAGCGGACTTCCTAGTCTGCTGTACCTGGACCTCCTGGTCCGTGACCTCCTGGTCTGTGCTACAGTAGACCTCCTGGTCTGTGCTACAGTAGACCTCCTGGTCTGCTATACTCTAATGCTCTTCTTTTAATATGTTTAACAAGGGATGCCTCCCAAGCCACCGTGCCGTCACTTACACGTATGTACCTCACGAGAACTCGATGATTTCCCGTGGTTCCACCCAAAAATTAGAAACTTATATATATGTATACACACTCTTTCACCTCATATACTCTTTACTTTCGTTTCTGCGCAGAAATCCCTTTCATTCAGTATCGCAGGCTAATCCCGAAAGGAGTTACAACTAGAGAAGGATCTATTAGCTTAAAATTTAGGACACTGAGATTGACTTGCGCTATTATCTCGTTGCCTCCATATCGCCTACTAAAACAATACTATCGTGTGATTTGTATTATGTGGGCGTACCCAGACGCTCCGTTGCTTAATATACGCTCCGTGCGTCGGCCCTTGCGTCGCGTACGCTAGTCCCACCCTTTGTTAGAGACACGTGTACACAAGCCAGGTATATCCACAGAAATACAACTAACACGTTTATATGAAAGTAAATGATCTTTAACTGTAATCATTTACTGAACACCACACAGAACTTCCTTGTATCTTAGGCAAGCCGTGTGCGTGTTTTACAAATTACTCCTTAACGTATTAATATTATTTTTAACTACCAATAGCAACAAATCTTTCTCAGCACGTTATCAATGATAAATGGCAAGCAGGAAGGTGAGGTGTGAAAATACACAAATAAAAAGAAATGCAGGTGTGTGCGTGTGTTGCGTACGCAAAACAGAGAAAAACAGTTTTAAAAGACAATAGCGTTTTGTTCTTACCTTCCGGTTCCGGATTCCACCAGCACTCCTACAGCGTAGCGATGCAGACGCTTATCTAGTCAGCACTACTGTATCCCTTACCACCAATACGGATACGAAGGGATACTGCCTTCCCGCCCTTGCTGACAGATAAAGTCTGTGTTCGCTAGTGCGGATATGTGGAGGACGGACGAGCCGCCAATTGATAAAGCTTAATATTTATCTTATAACATTCACTATATGTGGGTAAGAGATTCAGTACGCAATTGGCGTATGGGGTACCGTAAGGGTACGCACTTAGTGTAGCAGACGCTTAGCCGTGGTTGAGACGCACATGCGGCACGTTCGCTCACAGCTTAATGCTTGGTGTCGAGCACGCTATAGGCGGCCGACTACTGTAATGCTACGCTACCAGCGTAGCGGACGCTCGTGACCACGAGGGGAACACGAGCGGTGCAGACGCTCACGGGATGACACTCAGTAAACCCTGTATGCAACACAATGAAAAGCTGAGCATGTACTGTAAACCTTGGTTTTGTAATGTGAGCACAATGCAATGCTAATTAACCTCTATTGTATGAAAGCCTCTTGAGCGATTGAGACGCTCTGAATACTCTCAGCAATGTAATAAACACACAATACCTTGCTAAGGTTCCAACACCTTTACTAACAATATCTAGCTATGTAAAAAGGGGAAAACAGTTAACAGTTCATACACTACAGGCTAACATCAATATCTAAGCAGAATAACTACACATATACAATATACAACAGAGAGAGAGATAGTATGGCAAATACAAACAGAGAACAAGTTGGTTACAGAGAATAACTTACACACTGGGAACGATCGCTGCGCAGTCCTGGTACCAGCTCCCTAGTTAGTCAATGATGAAAACTGTTGTGGAGAGAAGACTGAGCTGGCCAGGCTGGCTGTTCTTATATACACTGCGTACCGTACACTACAAAGGGACCTATAATCTCATTGTTCATTGGACACAGGATGTCTCCCCGCATTATAACAAAAGGTCATAGGTTAGTTTGAACAGGTGGGTTGTGACTATATCGAACTGCTCAGGTGGGAGGGAATCTCAGGATTCCCGCCGCATGGATAATGAACCGCAAATATAGTAAATGTCCAGAAACTACTAATAGACATAACTATACCAGGAGCGATTAATCTTCACCTAACCAGCACCGGATTGTTTCTAATAAAATGTTCTTTAGTTAGGTACCAAACACCACTGCTCAAACCCTGTCTGACCCTTCGTATCATGCAAAGAGGAATTCCCCTGTCCAGCGACCAGTTACAATAAACAAACTTACAGTTATTATTAAGGGGAACATTACCTATAAAACATACTATTTGGATTTACTATGTAACATTTGAGTCGCCCGCTAGACGCACACAAACTCTACCGTAAATGCACATACCACGCGTCAATGCGCACGGCCGTAGAAGCTTCATTACGCAACTGCGAATATGCGCACGCACGGGAGAGACCATGCACGTGCAGTGGGCAAGCGCATTGGGTGAATATATGGCAACGCGCAGCATGATATTTTTCCGACTTTGACATTGGGATCTGTGAAGGTCCAGATTTCGGCCCTATCCATTTTCTTCCAGAAACAATTGGCTGCCCTCCCTGAGGTTCAGACTTTTTTGAAGGGAGTTCTGCACATCCAACCTCTCTTTGTACCGCCTACAGCGCCTTGGGACCTTAACATGGTGTTGCAGTTCCTCCAGTCGGATTGGTTTGAGCCTCTACAGGAGGTTGAGGTCAAATTTCTTACATGGAAGGCGGTCACATTGTTGGCCTTAGCTTCTGCTAGACGTGTGTCCGAATTGGGGGCTTTATCCTGTAAAAGCCCTTACTTGATCTTCCACGAAGATAGAGCTGAGCTCCGGACACGTCAGCAGTTTCTTCCGAAGGTTGTGTCGGCATTTCATATCAACCAACCTATTGTGGTGCCAGTGGCTACTGACTCCTCAATTACATCAAAGTCCTTGGATGTTGTAAGGGCTCTGACGATATATGTGAAGAGAACTTCTCGTCACAGAAAGTCGGACTCTCTGTTTGTCCTATATGATCCCAAGAAAATTGGGTGTCCTGCTTCTAAGTAGACTATTTCTCGCTGGATTTGGTTCACTATCCAGCATGCTTATTCTATGACAGGACTGCCGTGTCCAAAATCTGTTAAGGCCCACTCTACTCGTAAGGTGGGTTCTTCCTGGGCGGCTGCCCGGTGTGTCTCAGCATTGCAACTTTGCTGAGCTGCAACTTGGCCTGGGTCGAACACGTTTGCAAAGTTTTACAAGTTCGATACTTTGGCCTCTGATGATCTGAAGTTCAGTCAATCAGTTCTGCAGGAGCCTCCGCGCTCTCCCGTTCTGGGAGCTTTGGTACATCTCCATGGTACTAATGTGGACCCCAGCATCCTCTAGGACGTAAGAGAAAATAGGATTTTGGTTTCCTACCGGTACGTCCTTTTCTCGTAGTCCGTAGAGGATGCTGGGCGCCCGCCCAGCACTTCGTTTTCCTGCAGCCGTTATTTGGTTCGGTACTACTTTGTTTAGTTACTGTATGTACTGCATTGTTACTTGGTAAGTAATGTTTCAGAAGTTGCTGAATGTTTCAAGCTAGTTAGCTTTATGTACCTTGTATGTGTGAGCTGGCATGAATCTCGCCACTATCTGTGTTAAATCCTTCTCTCGAAGATGTCCGTCTCCTCGAGCACAGTTTCTAGACTGAGTCTGGTAGGAGGGGCATAGAGGGAGGAGCCAGCTCACACTCTCAAACTCTTAAAGTGCCAATGGCTCCTGGTGGACCCCGTCTCTACCCCATGGCACTAATGTGGACCCCATCATCCTCTACGGACTATGAGAAAAGGATTTTCCGGTAGGTAACCAAAATCCTATTTTCTCCATGCTAATATTTATACTGCCTTCAGTGCTGTTACAAAGAAAGTGAATGGCATGTTACATATGGGGTTCAATGACATTGCTAATACTAGACATGTGTTTTGGTATTATTTTTTCAAGTTTTGGTTTTGCCAAAACCGTCCTTGTGTGTTTTGGTTTTGGTTTTGGTTCTATTTAAAAACAAAAACAAATAAAAACAACTAAAAACACTGAATTTGGGGGTGTTTTTGTTCCTGCAGTATTATTAACCTCACTAACATTAATTTGCACTCATTTCCAGCATATTTTGAACACCTCACAGCTCACAATATTGTTTTTATCCAGTTTAAGCCAAAAGGTTGCACTGAGGTAGCTGGATTACTAAGCTAAGCGTAAGAAGCGTGTGGTACAAACACCTGGCACATCTAGGAGTGGCACTGCAGTGGCAGACAGGATGGCAGTTTTATAAACTATACCCAAAAAATTCTCTGAAGAGCACATAATGTAAAGAAATAAGGTGCAAGATGGAATTGTCCTTGGGCCCTCCCACGCAACCTTATGTTGTATACATTAAACAGGATATGCACAGTTTAATAAACCAATAATTTCAGCGACAGGGACCGTCACTTAAATTGTGGCTGAAATGATTGGTTTGTTTGGGCGCCCACAAAATAATTTTTTAGAAGGACTTCCTCTGTTAAGAATTACTCTGAGGATTTTGATGATGAGGTGTTTATTACATTATAATCTTGTACAATAAATTTCATGTCTTCGCCGCAAATGACGTAACATGTAAGAGGTGCCTAGATGGCTAACGTTCCTACCTCTACTAAATTTGGCCTCACAAATGGAGCAGATGCTTTCATAAACATTGTCTGGATTGGAGTCAAAATAATCCCATAATCAAGAGGTGGCTTTTTGGTCTTATGTCCAGGCATCACAATGGCTTTCTTTTTATCACAGTCAACAACAGCAGCCACCAATGGCTGACTTACACAAACAGCATCATCAAAATCCTCACTGTCAGATAGTACACACATATCCCCCTCATCCTGTTCCACTTCCACACACAAATCCTCAATTTGTATTATGTCCTCCTCAGAAATGGTGGAAGAAGGTGAAAGAGGTTTCTCTATGAGGACAGTGTGAGAAATGTCAGCTGACGTGAACACCCGTAAACGTTCCTCAAGAATGTCTGATGGTTCTGATTCTGAATGCGCAGTTTGTCTTACTGCCTCTGCAGCTAACTTTCCTTTTGATTTTTTTTTAACCACTCTAAAATTAAATGATTTTACCCTTGCCTAAGCCCTCTATGCCCTGGACATCTGCCTTAGCAGATGACGTTGACGGACTTGCATTGTCAAAGTCATATCTAGTGGCAGCAGCTTCAGCACTAGTAGTAGCCTCCATTTCTATCAACACAAAGTGGGGGTTGACCTTCACCGACAGCATAGCACAAATTTGTCAGAAATATATATAAAAAATAATTATACACTGCGGTTGACTTCACCGACAGCGTCGCACAAATGAGTCAGAAATATATATATAATAATTACACACTGCGGTTGACTTCACCAACAGCGTCACACAAATGAGCCAGAAATGTATGTAATAATAATTATGCACTACGGTTGACCCCACCGACAGCATTGCACAATACGTGTATGAGTAGGAAATAATATAATATAAACCCGCTCATCTCTAGATAATACAGTCACATGCAAAGTGAGTCTGTGTCCATCTCTGGTATTCCAATATTACCCATGGATTAACAGTGGTCATTTGTTTTCTGTAATCGTCTTATTATGCTGCTCCTTCTATGTCATCTTAATGCAGAAAACTCCTTGGGGATCAATTATATCTCATTAGTTATATTACAATTCTTGTTGCTGAGATGGACACCATTAAATCAATGGCACAAATATTCTACTTATTGCTGACACAAGATAACCAAGCACCTCAGTACAATCTCAGTACATGATGATGGAATTATTAGTATATAGACATTATTATTACATGTATCTGTTATTATAGTAATAGTAAGCCCAAAATATAGACGTCAAGTAAGATTTACTAGATAAAGAGAAAAACACGATTTCTGAGAATCCTGTCTCTCCTAGCATTTCACTTACATCTCCTGTCTCGTAAAGCAGCCTAGAGCTCCTATCTTGAGAAACACTGGAGAAGAGAGTTAACAAATGTTTGAAATAATAATTAATTTATCATAATATTATCTATTTTCATTATGGTTATTATTACAAAGTCTGGTCAACTAAAAGGAACTGTTCATTTTGCAGTTCAGATGATATCATATCAGTTTATATGATAGCGGATATATCCACATGATCTCGCCAAACGTTTAATCACACTTAATGGTGTCATCCGAGAAACCCAGGCAGAGAGTTCCAGGTGGGAGTATCGGAATGGGGATGATATACCGGCTGATGGAATAAAAGCTGTCAGTATGCCGACAGTGGCATCCTGTCTACCGGTATACTGGCATCGAGGCCTCTCGCAGGCTCGCTGCACTCATCATGATTCAGGCCCGGTGGCGGACTATGCTCGCCACAGGTTCTATTCCCACTCGGTTGGTGGCGTGGACTCAGCAACCAAGTGGGAATTACAGGTTGGTGTCGGCATTCCGACCGCCGGTAATAACTACTGACAGATACTGACAGCCGGCATTATAACTGCATCCCAGAGTATTACTGTAAATTGCATCATCTTTGCCCCACCGCTCACAGCATAATGCAGCAATCACACAAATTGGGGGGTTCGGTGTTGTTGACAATTACAATACTGACAGCTACTATAGATACCATAATGTCGTCATCTATAACATGTCATCAGACAAAATGTTGACAGGTTCAGAATCTCAACAAACACTGGGGGTCATTCCGAGTTGTTCGCTCGTTGCCGATTTTCGCTATGCTGCAATTTGTTGCTAACTGCGCATGCGCATGGTACGCAGAGCGCATGCGCTTAGTTATTTTACTAAAAACTTAGCAGTTTTGCTGTGGCTTCAGCTGCGCTTTTCAATCGCTCTGCTGATCGGTGAGTGATTGACAGGAAGTGGGTGTTTCTGGGCGGCAACTCAGCGTTTTCCCAGCGTTTGCAAAAAAACGCAGGCGTGTCAGGGAAAAACGCAGGAGTGGCTAGGGAAATGGGGGAGTGGCTGGTCGAACGCAGGGCGTGTTTGTGATGTCAAACCAGGAACTAAACGGACTGAGCTGATCGCAATTTGTGAGTAGGTCCGGAGCTACTCAGAAACTGCAAATAATTATTTAGTAGCAATTCTGCTAATCTTTTTTCATTCGCAATTTTGCTATGCTAAGATACACTCCCAGAGGGCGGCAGCCTAGCGTGTGCAATGCTGCTAAAAGCAGCTAGCAAGCGAACAATTCGGAATGACCCCCACTATGTTGAAACTGACAAAATGTCAACAGGTGCATAATTCAACAATTAATTTTAAACCTCACCCCAAACTCTTACCTTAAAATTTATCTTGTTGACATTTTAGCTAAGGGCCATATTTAGGCAAGTATGAAAGCCGATGTTCCAGGCAATGGAGCGATTATCAGTAGACTGCGAATGTGCTGTGTTCGCATTGCGCATGCGTCAAGGTGCTGCTGCGAACGCACACACAATAAGGACTTCTTTGCAAAGGGATTAACAGGAAGTGACCATTTGGGGTGTTAGTGGAAACTGGAAAGTGGATATTATAATATATAGGCGTGTCATGGCCATTTTTGGCTCTGACTTCGGCTGCATGCCTTAACGTAGAAAACTTCTCGCAGAATTGCATCATCATAGCCATGCCCCTACAGTATATATCGGCATTACAGGGCAGGGGGCATGGCTACAATGACGCAATCACAGAAACCACGCCCCCATTCTGCATCTGTCCCACCACCTTTAAGCGTTCTAACCCCGCCCTGCCCCCCTGCTGAGCCAGCCTGGCAGCTCTCTTCCGGAGAGAGGAGCCAGGATATCGGCAAGTATGCAGTAAGATTAGCATGGCTACATCTGTAGCTCCCCAAATTAGGGAGTCTGTCAGTTACATAAACAAAGGTTTAATATGTGCAGATAATAACTGTTGAGCTACCGGATATCCTTACCAAATGTGATTAATTGATCTCACATCTGTGCTTGAGAAGCAACACCATGTTGTCTTCTTAACTTGACACTAATATGTCTGCATTTGCATCAGTGTCGGACTGGGGCATGAATGGCCCACCGGGGGGATGCAGTGATAGGGGCCCATACTTGGGGGTGTGGCCAGCCTACAAAGCGGGTGTGACCAGCCTCCATAGAAGCTTGAAATACACAATAGACTTGTGCAGCGTAATGCAACATATCTGCTATGCATAATACAAGTGCACAGTCTGGAACCTGATCCCTAGCGGAAGGAGTGGGGCCCCAGGCTGTGGGGCCCACCAGTGGTTCCCCTGTACCCCTGTGGGCCAGTCCGACCCTGGTTTGCATTTATATACATACAGTAAATCCACTTATTTTTTTGAATTTGGGACAACATGAAGTTATCCATACATGGGCATATCCTTTTGTAAATGCTGGATCTACTTTTTGGCTAAAATTGATTTTTTCATATAAGTTCAATTGATAAAAAGCAGATGAAATGCAAACAGTGTAAATGGGCACTTATTCCACAAACATATTAACTGAAGTAATTGGCAATCAGGACGATGAGCTGCACTCATTAAAATACAATACATTCACCCAACCTAATCTTCCTGTCTGTGACCAACTTTAGGTTTAATTAAAGGGAAAGAGTTTTGGTCCATGCAACCATGCCCCATCTCCAGGGCCAGTTTAACAATGGGGCGGATGGAGCTACAACTCCAGGCCTCCACATAAAAATAAGCCCATCATCATGGCAGCATGATGATCACTAGCCACCAGCTGGCCACATGGTCGGCCATAAATCATAACTATTACAATTGCATTTTTAATTTTCTCATAAAATTATGCAATTTTTTTAGATGTTTTTACATATTTAGGGAAACATTGGCGCTGATAGTGTAGGGGTGTACACGCCCACATGGCTCTTGCCACACCACACACCACTGATCACATCTCCCCCATTTTTCACATTAGGCCCTTAAATATTTTCAGCTCCAGGCCATTGGCATTTCTATTATGGGTGCAGTGTGTGCGGTGCACACGGGCCTCTGAACCCCGGGGAAGTCCCACATCGCACACACTGCACCCATTTCTCCTATACTTACCTTTCCAGAGTCCATCGCTGACCGTGTGTGGGCCCCCTCCTCTCCTGTAGCTGTCACCGCCGCTGCTAGTGAAATGACCATTCGAGACTCTGGCACAGTGCCAGAGTCTACAGCGCATGCGCAGGACTCCAAAAAAATGGAGCGGCGGCCATTGTTTGGAGTCCTGCGCATGCGCTGTAGACTCTGGCACTGTGCCAGAGTCTACAGCGCTAGCAGCGGCGCAACAGCTACGGGAGAGGAGGGGGTCCACACACGGAGTCTGCACATGGGTTCCCTCCGCTCTAGAGACGCCCCTGCTCCAGGCCCATGTGGCCCTTAATCCGGCCCTGCCCCTCTCACCATCACCAAGCTGATAATATGCTTTATATCCAAACTACTATTACTAAAAAAAAAACAGGAAACAGAATTTTATTTATCCAGGAATTGAAAGCTGAAGGTTACATGAGGATATAAATTTCAATTCAAGGAGCGTAGAGGCGGATGCATATGTTATTTTCTGAGGTGAATGAACTATGAGTTAGAAAATCATAACTGAAGCTGTGCAAGTTTGCCAGTTTTTTCCCTGGAAGAAATATTCATTTGCACAGATTTATCTTAAAAGGATGTCTTCTGCTAGCAATCACATATATGTACTTAATTTCACTGCTGTATTTATTTACCATACAGAGTGTGGGGCGGTTTTCGAGTCACATACACGTTGCCACAATTAGCAGCATCAGTATGTGTGTGCAATACCCAAGGGCATAGCTACCATAGGTGCAGGGAGTGCAGCTGCTATGGGGCCCAGAGCTGAGAGGGGCCCACCTTCCCTGTCACAGCTACATGTGACCTATACATTTTCCAGCATTGGAGGTACTGTACATAGTGGTCCTTACAAACTTTTACCTTGGGACCTACAAATATCTATTTTTGCCATCTGGACCTTCTCTTTGTAATGTGGCATACTATGAACTGGGGGCACTGTAATGTGTAATAATATGAACTGGGGACACTGTATGTCATAATGTGAATTGGGGGTACTGAGTGGCATAATGTGTACTGGCAGCTCTGAAATGTGACATAATGTGAATTAGGGCACTACCATGGCTCATAAATAAACTAGGACACTACTGTGGCTCATAAATAAACTAGGACATTATTATGGGGCATAAAATAAATAGGATTTTAATTACCTACCCGGTAAATCCTTTTCTCGTAGTCCATAGAGAATACTGGGATCCATTTAGTACCATGGGGTATAGATGGGTCCACTAGGAGCCATGGGCACTTTAAGAACTTGACAGTGTGGGCTGGCTCCTCCCTCTATGCCCCTCCTACCAGACTCAGTCTAGGAAACTGTGCCCAAGGAGACAGACATAATTTGAGAGAAGGCTATAAAAGGCTAATGGAGAGATTCCGAACCAGCGCACACAAACAAGAGGAAAGCCATGCTAACCAAACTTGGATCAGGAACAGCAACAGCTGAACCAAACAACAATACTTAACCAAGTAAAAGTGCAGGATGAACGAAGCACCGGGCGGGCGCCCAGTATCCTCTATGGACTACGAGAAAAGGATTTACCGGTAAGTAATTAAAATCCTATTTTCTCTTACGTCCTAGAGGATACTGGGGATCCATTTAGTATCATGGGGAAGTACCAAAGCTCCCAAACCAGGTAGGAGAGTGGTAAGGTTGAATATTGAAAATGTTGAAAATGATGACTATTAAGCACACTCCACTATCCACTCCTCCCCTACGTATTATACACCCCCCCCACCACCACCACCACCACCCTGGAAGTGATGTATCGGGGTCCCTTCATTCAGCCCAATGCCCCCTTCTACAGTTTAGTGTTTACCCTCCCACCCCATCTCTCACCATCTGTGCAGTAAAGGAGCAATTAGCAGAAATTTCTGCTCCAGGTCCTACATGCTGAGCGGAAGATAGAACATCCTCTACCATCCGTGGGACCCTAAAGCTGCCGCTGATAGCACCTCCCACCCCTACCCCTGCAGAATGGGTAGGGGCCCCAGTGCATTGCTGTGCTCAGGGGCCTACACTGCTGTTAAGATTTACCTGCCTGTTCTACCACATTTATAAACCCCTTATTACCTAAAGGAAGGACACGCTGCAAATGGAACGAGATTGATTCTGGCCATTCCAGTTTAAAAGAACTCAACTGAAAGACTTCCATTAACTTCTGTAACAGGATGCCAGGCTAGACAGAGGAGATTTCTACAAAAGTGAACGGCACATACAGTAAAATGGCATTTAGAGGTGTCACATCTGTCACTGTCACACCACAGTTCAAGAGATATAAAAAATGGTAATGTACATGAGTGGACTGAGCTCCGTAATAAACCCCAACTCATAACCATAGCTGTAGATGTCAGCTGTTGATGGCCGGGATGGGGAGATGGTACAGAATTCCTTCTGTATTGTACTAGTAAGTATTGGGATTTCTTTCAGGTCTGCAGGCCTTTTTTCTTTCTTGAGACAGCTGCATCAGTTATCCAAAGCATAGCAGTACTATTGATCATTGTTGAGTCAGAGCTAATCGTTAATTGCTATTGTGTAGTCATTACTAATACAGCTTGTCCAGATTGTATCGGATATATTACTAATAAAAATTGGGAAAGCCTATTATAGTCTCTGATAATTCCTAAACGTTTCCCCATGTTAATAAAGCAAACATGCTTATCAATGCACATGTCCACGAAAACACAGAAAGCAGAAGAACATTCTATACTGCACATTGTGCAATTGTGGAATTCATAAATAACCGCCACTGTCCAAAATTAAATATCCATTAACTCATCATATTATTTATAAGATTATGAATAAGACTATTCACATGAGTTAAGACAAAGTTTTAAAGACCAAATCCAGTCTTAATTTAATTATATGGTTGATTAAAATTTAGGGCCTAATTCAGAGTTGATCACAGCAGCAATTTAGTTAGCAGTTGGGCAAAACCATGTGAACTGCAGGGGGGGGGGGGGCAGGTATAACATGTGCAGAGAGAGTTAGATATGGGTGGAGTCTGTTCAAACTGAATTCTAAATTGCAGTGTAAAAATAAAGCAGCCAGTATTTACCCTGCACAGAAAAAAAATAGCCCACCCAAATCTAACTCTCTCTGCAAATGTTATATCTGCCCCCGCCCCCCTGCAGTGCACATGGTTTTGCCCAACTGCTAACAAATTTGCTGCTGCAAATTTTTTACTCGGTTCTCAAAACAGCATCTTATTGGCTCACGGATGTCACGTGTTTTGGATAGCCAATAAGATGCCGTTTTGAGAACCGAGTAAAGCCGAGTAAAACCGAATCCGCTCATTAGGTATCCCTACAGTACACGAGGAATAGTTTTTCTTGCTAAAAATAAAAAGACACTACTAAGGTTTGGAACACATGCGGGCACATGCACATGCTTTCTGCACATTCCGTCGCACTGATCACACCAGTGTTACATTGTTGATGCTGTAAACATAATTTTGAATAATTATCTGTAAATTGTAAACTCTTATTGGTTATTACAAATGAAAAACAAATGTTGGACCTAATTCAGATCGCAGCAGCATATTTGTTAGCTAATGGGCAAAACCATGTGAAGTGCAGGTGGGGCAGATATAATATGTGCAGAGAGAGTTAGATTTGGGTGGGGTGTTTTCAATCTGAAATCTAAATTGCAGTGTAAAAATAAAGCAGCCAGTATTTACCCTGCACAGAAACACTACAACCCACCCAAATCTAACTCTTTCTCTGCACATGTTATATCTGCCCCACCTGCACTGCACATGGTTTTGCCCAACTGCTAACAAATTTGCTTCTGCGATCAGATCTGAATTAGGCCCATTAAGTGAAGCACAAAGCTCAAATGTGCCGTGTAGCTTGTATGTGTAAGAATATTGGGGGTCATTCCGAGTTGATCGCTAGCAGAGAATGTTCAATGCGCTGCGATTAAGTAAAAACCCGGCACTTCTGCGCATGCGTATGCAATGCGCATGCGCGGCCTACTTTCACAACAGCCGATGTATTTTTACACAAGGTCTAGCAAAGTTTTTCAGTCGCACTGCTGGCCGCAGAGTGATTGACATAAAGTGGGCGTTTCTGGGTGTCAACTGACCGTTTTCAGGGAGTGTTCGGAAAAGCGCAGGCATCGCTGGCCGAACGCAGGGCGTGTTCGTGACGTCAAAACAGGAACTGAATGGTCTGAAGTGATCACAAGCGCTGAGTAGGTCTGAAGCTACTCTGAAACTGCACAATTTTTTTTTGTAGCCGCTCTGCGATCCTTTCGTTCGCACTTCTGCTAAGCTAAAATACACTCCCAGAGGGCGGCAGCTTAGCGTTTGCATGACTGCTAAAAACTGCTAGCGAGCGATCAACTCGGAATGACCCCCCATTATCAGTTGAAATTAGCGTCCTTCAGCTGCTCCAGTTTTCTTCAACACTGCAAAAATGTCCTGACTAAATCCTAGTGTGTGTATTTCTGACTTTGGGAATATAGATTGTAAGCCAGCCCCGTAACAGGACACCAGTGCGAACAGTTCTTCACCTGCCCCCTGGATGGCGCTCAAGACGTCATAACTTTTCACCCCAGATTTCAGTTACATCGGATCACTATCTGTTGCTCAAAGGGGGAGATTCAAATGTTTGAAAAGTATCTGTGTTTTGCTATTAGTCAAACATTTGAATCTCCCCCAAAGTGTCTTGCAGACGCTCCAAGAAGCAGAACAGCTCCCAGGACACTAGGGGAGAAGACACAGGGGCATATACAATTAGATGCAGGTTTACCAAAAATCTCACACCTGCTGGGTTTTTCCAGCAGGTGTGAGATTTTTTAATTTTTTGTTGGTTGCAGGGTTTTGCTATTCTTTTGGGCACGCAATGTTTTTTGATCACCTCCTGAGCATGACTCATTCTTCCTTAAACCTTTATTTTTAGGAAACATTAGCGGAACTTGCTTCAGAACCCCAAGGCACCCCCCCCACCCAATCAATGGCGGAACTACCACGAGTGCAAGCGGTTCCTTGCACTGGGGCCCGCCACTGTCAAGGGGCTCAAAGCCAGCGTGGCATGTTATGAGTCCAACTGACTCATTACATGCCGCCTGCCACTGTGTGCTGCGGGCCAGAGGAGAGGAGCAGCAGGGACGCAGCCACGGGGAGAAGGACTGTGTTGCTGTGGCTCCAGTCCCAAGTCCCCCTCCCTCCTCCTCCCCTGCCCAGGATCATCATCTGCCTGACTGCTTGCACCGATCTGTGTGACTGTCTTAGGCAGCGGAGACAGTAAGTATAATCTATTCTTTCTGTCTGTCTATCTATCGTAATGTGTAAAAAGGGGGACTGCTGCCGTAATGTGTAAAAAGGGGGACTCTGTCTGCCGTAATGTGTAAAAAGGGGGACTGTCTGCCGTAATGCGTAAAAAAAGGGGGACTCTGGGGAACATGTACTAAGCAGTGATAAAAGTGGAGAAGTAAGCCAGTGGAGAAGTTGCCCACGGCAACCAATCAGCATTGATTTAACATTTCTAATTTGCATACTATACAATTGTATGGAGCAGCTGATTGGTTGCCATGGGAAATTTCTCCACTGGCTCACTTCTCCACTTTTATCACTGCTTAGTACATGTTCCCCTCTGTCTGGCGTAATATGTAAAAAGGAGACGCTGTCTGCCATAATGTGTAAAAAGGGGACGCTATCTGCTGTAATGTGTAAAAAGGGGACGCTGTCTGCCGTAATGTGTAAAAAAGGGGACGCTGTTTGCCGTAATGTGTAAAAAAGGGGAATGCTGTCTGCCGTAATGTGTAAAAGGTGGACTCTGTCTGCCGTAATGTGTAAAAAGGGGAATCTGTCCGCTGTAATGTGTAAAAGGGGCTCTACCTGGTGTAGTGGTGCTACTGTGCAGCGTAATTTGAATAATGGAGACTACTGTGCACCGTTATATGAATTGGTATTATTTTGTGGCCACACCCCTACCCCATGAAGCCACGCCCCTATATTTTTGCGCGCGCCTGCGGCGCGCACTGCTCCTGTTTTACATAGCGGGGGGGGGGGGTCCTCCGGTGCCGTTTCTTGCACACAGCGCTAAAATGTCTAGTTACAGTACTGTTGCTAGGTATCCATTTCCCTAGCCCTGAGCAGGCCCCCCTCACCAGATCCTCTCCAGGGGTGAAAGGGTGGACTTGGACGGGATGAGGGGGGCCCAAAGCATTTTGTTGCACCTGGGCCCACCACTCGCTAGCTCCGCCACTGCACCCAATAACGAATTAAGCAATTGGAAGTTTCCAATTAGCTTAATTATTCCTTAATTACTCACCTTCTGCAGCACTGTTTTCTTCCAGCGAAACTCCGACAGACTGGTCTTCTGCAGCAGCAGCTGTGTGAGTATGGATGAATGTGTGTGAGACCTCTGTGACGCCCTGTTAGGTGTGTGACTCCTTCCCTCCCAGTAGCCTTCTCCCCTCCCAGCAGCCTACTTCGCCATGGAGCTGATTTTTTTCTAAGATCTTTATTTTTAGGAAAAATGTTAAGACTTGCATCATAACACTAAGGTACACCCCATGACTAATTAAGCAACTGGAAGTTTCCAATGCGTTTAATTAGGAGGAGATGTAATAAGAAATAAAAAGAGTGGAGTAGTTACTGTAGCCAGTGGAGAAGTTGTCCATGGCAACCATCTGCCCTGTATAATTTTATAGCATGCAAATTATAAGTGTTACTTCAATGCTGATTGGTTGCCATGGGTAACTTCTCCACTGGCTCACTTTTCCACTCTTTTCACTGCTAGTACATCTCTTCCTTAGGGGTCTATTCATGTAGGAGAGAATAGCCTTGTTTTGCGTTAAGCAGGGATTTTCACTGCTTGCCACAATTCACAAAGTATGGTGAGAGCAATTCATGAAGGAGCTGAAAGCTCTGCTTTCCGCTTCTCCATAGAGGTCAGGTTCGCCATCTCAGAATAGCGTAACCAGAACTGCGGTGTGGAGACGGCAGGGGCGCTCAATGCTGCCCTGCTCTCAGCTCGGCACCCGGTGCTGGCTCCGCCCCCAGCCTCCCATCAGCCACTGTGGCCTGTCTGGTGGTCAACAGGCAGCACATGCGCAGAGGACCCACCGGCTGACTCTGCTCATCGGAGAGGGGACTACTTGGAGAAGACCTCAACGCTGGACGCCTGGATTCCACAGCGCATCGCTGGAAGGGTGAGTATACATGAATTGCTACTTATTACAGCTAGACATTGCATCGAAGCGATGCAATGTATAGTGATAAATAGCAATTCAGTTTTCATTTTATTTATGAATAGACCCCTGAGTCCTTATTTACTAACATTCTGCAGCTGTGTCTTCTTCCCCTGGATTTCGGCAGGCTGGTCTTCTGCAGCACCGGTGTGCGTATGTGTGAGACCCCTGTCAGGTGTGTCAAAGTCAGAAAAATATCACGATGCACACTGCCATATTTGCACCTCATGCGAGCTCCCGCTGCGCGTGCAAGAGCTCTCCCGTGCGTGCGCATACTCGCCTTCGCGTGCACCCACAGGCGCACGATATGCGGATTTACGGTAGAGTTTGTATGCGTCTAGCGGGCGACTCAATCGATATATATTTTAACCATATAATGTATTTTGTAGATCATGGTCCCTTTGATAGATTCTGAAAGTTTAGTTAATATAGCATGTTCATGGACATAGAGATCCCTCTTTGTTTGATACGAAGGGTCAGACATGAGTCATACAGTGGTGTTTAGTATCCATCGGAAGAGTATTTAATTAGCAATATTCCGGTGTTGGTTTGGAGCAGATTAATCGCTCGTGCGAATAGTTATGGACATAAGAAGTTTATGTACTTTACTATTATTTGCACTCACTTATCCATGCGGCGGGAAACCTAGTTTCCCACCCACCTGAGCAGTTGGAAGTAGACACAGCCCACCTGTATGAATCAACCTATGACCTTTTGTTATAGTGCGAAGACGAATTCCTGTGCCCAATGAACAATGAGATTGTAGGGACCATTGAATTGCATTGTGTGTGGGGCATAAATAGACAAGCCGATCATATCCAGCTCTCACTCTTCAACGGTTCTCATTGCTGATAATCGGGAGCTGGATATCCAGAGGCGCATGCGATCGTTCCCCTTTGTGCGTAAGTTTTCTCCGCAATCATATTGTCTTTCTTGTTATTGTGAGCCATATCTCCTCTCTCTCTCTTCTCTTTCTCTCTCGTTTCTCTTATATAGTTATTGTACTGATATTGTATTGCATGTGTAGTTATCTGGTTAGGTAGTCTATGTTATATTGGTAGTGTATGACTTGTATTGTATTATTCTTTTTGAACGTTCATTCATTTCCTTAAAAGGCGTTAGACCCTTAGACCGGTATTGTGTGTTCATTATATTTCAGTGGGTAATAGGAGCGTCTCTATCGCTCAAACAGCTTTAGTGTAAACCAGCTTACTAAGTGTTGCATTCTCATCTTATCACTACACCAAGGTTTACTGCATAATACACTGTTTTATGGTATAGTTATAAAAGTTTAACATTGTGAGCGTCTGCGCCGCTGGTGATCTCCTCGTGGTCCCGAGCGTCCGCTACGCTATAGCGAATCATTACGTTAGTCGGCAGCCAATAGCGTGCCTGCCTGTGATCTCTTGGCCGTGAGCGAACGTGACGCTTGAGCGTCTCGACTACGGCTAAGCGATTGTTACGCAACGTGCGTACCCTTACGGTATTCCATACGTTAATAGCGTACATTGTTCTTAGACCTCTTAAAGGGTTTTAAGTAAGATAAATATTTAGCTTTATCAATTGGCGGCTCGTCCGTCCTTCACATATCTCTGCTAGGTAATTCCAGCAGACATTATCCATCAGCAAAGGGCGGGAGATCATATTCCTCGCAGTGCTGTCTGGATAAGCGTCTGCTTCGCTTAGTAAAGGGTGCTGAGGGAATCCGGAACCGGAGGTAAGAACAACACGCTAGTGTCTTTTAAAACTGTTTATTTCTGTCTTGCGTACGCACGCACGCATATATCTGCATTTCTTTTCATTTGTGTATTTTCATATATCACTCTCCTGTTTGCCGTTTTATAATTGATAAACGTGCTAAGAGAGTTTTGTCGCTATCTCATAGTTAAAGTATAAAAGTAATACATTAAGGGATAAATTGCAAAGCACGCACGCAGCTCTACCTAAAGATACAAGGAGAGATTAGTGTGGTGTTCGGTAGATGATCGAGGATCATCTACATTGATAAACGTGAAAAATTGTGTTAAGGTGGATATTTGCTTTGTGTACACGTGTCTCTAACAAAGGGTGAGACTCGCGTACGCAACTCAAAGGCCGACGCACGCAGCGTATATTACGCAACGGAGCGTCCGGGTACGCCCACGTAACTCAAATCACACGCTAGTGTTATTGTAACAGGCGAAAAGGTGGCAACGCGATAAATAGCGCAAATCTATTTTAGTGTCCGAAATTTAGACTAACAGATCCTTCTCCAAATTTACAACACATCTGGTCTAAAGGAAAGAAAATTTCTGCGCAGAAATAGAAATAGAAACAAAAGTGTACACGTGGTGAGTGAGTGTTTGCATATATAAGTTTATACAATTTTTTGAGGTTGAACCACAAGAAGTCGAGTTCTCGCAGGGTACATACATGTAAGTGACGTGCATGGTGGCAAGGGAGGCATCCTTTGTTAAACATAAAATCTGAGCATTAGAGTACAGCAGACCAGGAGGTCTATTGTAGCACAGACCAGGAGGTCCGGAATTGACCAGGAGGTCCAGGTACAGCAGACAAAAAAGTCCGCTATAAATAGAGAAAAGAGCACAACCCAGGGGGTTGGTGCAGAACCCATATAGGCCAATAAAGCTCATGCTGAAGGAATTCGCAGCCGCAATTTTCGATTCCACTGGTCGCTCCGCACATAAGATTAGTTGCTTATGTGCTGAACGATTGTACCGCACGTAATTGTGTGCATTAGTTAATCTGACCAGTACCATTTGTGTACGAAACGGGTCATAAACACTATTTGTACATTCTGACGTGATTTGTGTAATTTTTTATTTTCTAAAGTGAAGTTCGCTGGTCACTCAGGAATTATCCAACAACCAACAGTTACTGGAAAGGGTTAATGCTCTGCGGATCACCCTCACATGTTCCAGTAAACAAAGGTTCATAGGGGCCCTGGGTCGAGTACGCCAGCACTAGGGCAGTGTGTAGGTCGTATTGGTCGGCGTGGGCGAGTGAGTGGGGTACTCGGTAAACCGCCACTGTCAGCCTATCTTGAACATTTTGGTTTTTGTAAGGGTTCGCTGAAGACCCTGATTGAAGGTCAGAGGTGGTGAAAGCAACACCTGCAAGTTATGGGGGCCAATTGTTCAGGTAGGGGGCGATCAACCTCGGTTCGGGTTGATTCAGTAAACCGACCAATCGGGTCGGCAAGGTACGTAATGTGTGAAAAATACGGTTCACACACAGAGGTTTTATGTGATGAATGGGAGAGAATGACGGTACATGACGGGGAGAAGTTCCCAAGAGTAGGCAGCTTTAGCCCAGAAGTGTTACAAAATCTAAGGAGGAGGATGTGTCTCATTAAATCAACAAAGAGACGAATCAAACATTATGATTATTTGCAGTTATGGCAACAGGAGGGTGAAATACAGAGAGGATTGGCTCAGGCGGCGGGATCTAATCCTATCAAGAAACTGATAGCCACGGCCCCGCCGCCACCATACATATCAGGAGAGAAATTGGTTGCGGAGAATGACGCATTAGGGTGTAACAAACAAACACTTAGCAACTGTGTAAATGTTAATAAGTTAACCAATGCAAGTATTAACCCGTGCAAGTTGTACCCTGTTTTGAACTTTCCCCAGGAGTGTGATCAAGAGGACGAATCGGCAACAATATCGGCGCTCTCTCTAGCAGCCACCATATCAGAAACAACAGTAGGCACGGCCCAACCCTTAAGATTAGTAACAAAGGCCCCTAGCGGAGGGACAGGTGAGGTCGTATCTACGGGTAAGTACGGCACCATACACTATGCTGAAACCATTTCACCACAGGCTGTAGAATCTACACAGAACGATGTTATTAAACTTGCTCCCGTTAGGGTAATCGCAGTTCCCAATGGGAAAACGGACACCACAGGAGTCACTCCTATCAGAAACATTGCCATGTACAGCCTGTTTTCCCGAATGGAATTAAGAACCATAGTGTCTGAATTCCCTGACCCTAGGAAAGACTTAGTTGCTAGCCAGAAATACATCAGAGACCTAGGAAACACTTTAGAGCCCAATAACAAAGACTGGCAGGTATTGCTGAGGGCTTGTTTACCCTCCAATGTCGACTCGGCTCAATTTTTAGCTGACTGTGGATTGGATCAGGATGTACCTCTTACAGATGTGTACAACAAAGACAATGTAAAAAGGATAAGTTTACAGTTAAAGGAGTATTTTCCAGCTGTAGTTAAATGGAACAAGATTTTCTCCATTAAACAAAAAGAGTCAGAAACAGCTGCAGAGTATTTTCACAGGGCATTACTAGATATGGCAAAATACACAGGCATAGAGGACATTAAAACAAACATAAACCATCGAGAAGTAGCAGTATCTGTACTAATGGATGGTTTAAAAGAGGCATTAAAGACAAGGGTACAGACCACGCAACCATGTTGGCGAGGTCTGTCGGTGGCTACTTTGAGAGAGGCAGCTGTGGATCACGATCGGAATATCACCAGACACAGGGAATTACAAGGTGATAAGTTAATGGCCGTAAGTATACAGGCCCTGACTACGAGGCAGCCTTTGTATAGATCACCAAACCCTGTGGGTAAGTCAAATGTGGTAACCTGTTATTTCTGTCATAGAGAGGGACACTTTGCACGAGACTGTAAATCGAGAAACATACAAAAGTCTTATCAACCCCCTAGACAACGACACGACACACGACATTGGGAGCAGGGTCCGCAGAAGCGGAGTTATGAGCCACATGCAGGGGAAACAAAAAGATACCCCCCGAACACAGACTGGCAAGCCTCTGGTAGTTCCCATTTAACCCCTTCACAAGTAGTTGCTGCCAGCGGGATTCAGGGAGGTCACCATACCCAATAGGGGTGTGGCCATACCTGTAATCTGCAGCCAGTAAAATTGATTGCAAGTCTTGGTAGTGAACCCGAAATTGCAATTAATGTAGCTGGTAAAACATTAAACTTTCTTGTAGATACGGGGGCGGCCAAATCAGTGATAAATTCGACAGTGGGCATGAGAACCACTGGTAAGACAATTCCAGCCATGGGAGTAACGGGAGTAGTCCAGCACTACCCTGTTAGCAAACCAGCCGAGATTACAATAGGGCCTTTACATACCAAGCATTCCTTTTTGCTGGCTGCATCGGCACCGACTAATCTCCTGGGAAGAGACTTATTGTGTAAAATGGGGTGCGTCATTTATTGTACTCCTGAAGGTGTATTCTTGGACATACCTGAGAATTACGCTCAGGAAGTGCGAGACATGTTAGACTCCCCATTAAAATTACTGTCACATACCATTATGACAAATAGGACTCCATCCCAAGTAGAAGAAATGACATCCCAGATACCAGAGTCACTTTGGACTAAAGATGGACAGGACACTGGATTAATGGCAAACGTAGCTCCGGTAGTTGTACAAGTAAAAGATGGTAGGATAGCTCCAAAAATCCTACAGTACCCTCTGAAGCCAGAGGTGGAGTTAGGAGTGTATCCCGTAATAGAGCGCTTGCTACAACAGGGCATTCTGGTAAGAACGTCCAGCACTGCCAATAGTCCCATCTTCCCTGTGAAAAAGAGTGGGGGGAGGGGTTACCGGCTAGTGCAGGATCTAAGGGGGATTAACAAAATAGTTGAGAGTCAGTTCCCCGTAGTGCCAAATCCAGCTGTCATCCTTATGCAAATCCCTCCCACTGCGAAATTTTTCACTGTTATTGACCTCTGCTCCGCTTTCTTTTCGGTACCCCTGCATCCTGACAGCCAATATTTGTTTGCATTTACATACAGAGGAGTCCAATACACATGGACTCGATTACCACAAGGTTTCATAGACAGTCCAAGTATATTTTCCCAGGCTTTGCATGATTGTTTACAGTCTTTCCAACCAGAGAGTGGATCAATATTGATACAGTACGTGGATGATTTACTACTGTGTTCAGATTCATTGGAAGCATCCCTGAAAGATACGAAACAGCTCCTGTTTCATCTTTCAGACACAGGACACAAGGTTTCCAAAGACAAGTTCCAATTATGCCAAACTAAAGTAAAATATTTGGGACACTGTCTAACACAAGGACTGAGACAACTGACCGCTGATAGAATTCAAGCAATTAGAGACATGACTCTGCCACAAACCCAGCAACAGATCAGAACGTTTTTAGGAATGTGTGGGTATTGCCGTAACTGGATCCCAGGATTTTCCATTCTAGCATTACCTTTGCAGGAGATGGTTTCCTCAAACAAGCCTGATCGGATTTCGCACACAGACGAGTCCGAGATGGCATTTGAGAGACTTAAACAGTGCCTAACGCAGGCACCAGCATTAGGTATGCCAGACTTTGGGAAACCCTTTGAGCTGTACGGAACAGAAAGTGCTGGTTGCGCAGCAGGCGTCCTAACCCAAAAGCACGGTGATGCCAGCAGGCCGGTAGCATACTACAGCGCTCAGCTAGACACGGTAGCGCGATCCCTCCCCACATGCTTGCGAAGCGTTGCTGCGATAGCATTGCTAGTAACGAAAAGCGAAGATGTAGTGCTAGGTCACAACCTCACAATTCATACACCACATGCAGTGTCAGCCTTGCTAAATTCTGCCCAAACCAGACACGTCTCATCAGCGCGGTTTACAAGATGGGAATTGGCACTAATGGCCCCCGTAAACATCACCATAAGGAGATGCAGTGCATTAAATCCTGCAACATATCTCCCAGGTGTGCCTGGACAGGCACAAAGGGTGGAGGATGAGAGTGGTGGGGAAGGAGGATTTAATACAAAAGATGACATGCATGATTGTATGGAATATTTGACCCAAAATTTCACGGCAAGGCCTGACATCAGTGACAACCCACTAGAAGATGTAGACTTTACTTTCTACACTGACGGTAGTTGTCACAGACAGTCAGACTCGGGAGACTTGTGTACTGGATACGCAGTCGTAGATGACCAAGGCACCATAGAAGCTGAACCGCTAGGCCCACCTCACTCAGCCCAGGTTGCTGAACTGGTCGCCCTAACCAGAGCATGTGAATTGGCTAAGGGCAAGTCAGCCAATATCTACACCGACTCTAGATACGCATTCGGGGTAGTCCACGATTTCGGAGCCCTATGGCGCCTCAGAAATTTCATGACGGCAGCTGGTACACCGGTAGCGCATGCAGCTCACATCAAAAGGCTTCTAACAGCGATACAGGAACCCGACAGAGTGGCTGTTATCAAGTGTAAAGCACACACATATAGCCAAGACCCAGTATCACTTGGTAACAGCCGAGCAGATGAAGCTGCTAAGTTAGCAGCTGGTACCCCCAGACAGACAGACACCACACAACTGATGGTATTTAATACCATCAACACACAGAAGCTGTGTGAAATGCAAAATTTGTGTTCCACACAGGAAAAGGCAGTCTGGAAGGCAAAGGGATATGGCCAGGAGTCCTCAGGACTCTGGACGGATGGACAAGGTAAACCAGTGGCCCCCAGAGCATATCTTCCATGTTTAGCTGAGGCAGCACACGGGCTGACTCATCTGGGCAAGGAGGGAATGTGTAAGTTGGTAAGAGCATATTGGTGCGCCCTAGGATTTTCATCCCATGCAGGTAAGAGAGCAATGTCATGCCTTACCTGTTTGAGAAAGAATATCGGAAAGGCAATACCAACAGAACCATCTCATATCCCACCTACAGGCGGACCTTTTCAGGTAATGCAGATTGACTTTATCCAATTACCCCCTTGTCGAAATTTGAAATATGTACTTGTTTGTATAGATGTGTTCTCAAATTGGGTCGAAGCATTTCCTGCGGCCACAAATACCGCTATGTTTACTGCTAAGAAAATTGTGCAGGAATTTGTATGTAGATATGGTATCCCTAGAATAATTGAAAGTGATAGGGGTACCCATTTTACAGGTGATGTCTTTCAAGGAATGTGTAAGTTGATGGGAATTGATAGCAAGCTGCACACTCCATACCGTCCACAGGCGAGTGCGAAGGTGGAAAGAGTGAACAGCACTATTAAAAATAAACTGAGCAAAGTTATGGCAGAAACAGGATTGACATGGCCAGAAGCTTTACGCATTGTACTATACAGCATCAGAACCACTCCCAGGTCCCCTCTTAATCTGTCTCCCTTTGAAATCTTGTTTGGTCGACAACCGCATGTTATGATTAACCCTCAGGATGATTTGAAGTGTAACAATGAAGTGACTGTAAAATACTTGATTAACATGAGTAAACAGCTAAGGAATCAAAATGATAATTTGAAGTTGGCGATTCCTGATTTACCAGATAGTAATTGTCATGACATAGAACCTGGGGATTATGTAATGATACAGAATTTTCTACGCTCAGGTTGCCTTATTGACAGATGGGAAGGACCATACCAAGTCTTATTGACTAGCACTACAGCATTGAAGGTTGCCGAGAGAGAGACTTGGGTTCATTCGTCCCATTGTAAGAAGGTTGCTGATCCAGAGAGGTCCCGTGATAAAGAACAGACGGTAGAGGAAGTGGTATCACTGGAGCGTCTGTTTCAGGAGGACTGAGGCGGCACCTGAGCTTTGAAAAATCATAAGATCGGAAGCAGTTGTCGATCCCCTGTTCCCTTTTATTGTTTTTCTCCACTTCCCATCCCATCTCCCTCAATTATTTCTTTCCCCCTTCTCATTTTTCTCCATTTCCTCCTCTAAGATGGACTTGCCCCAAGAGACTGTGATCCGGATTTTCCTGTTGACCATGATGTTGACCAGAGCAGTCTGTTCCGGCGAGAGTACCATGGAGGTCGAGAAAGGTTCTGGAATGGGTTCTGATGACAGAGATGGAGGCGTAGTTTTCCAAGAACAACTTAATCAACAAGCAAAGGCGAGTATCAGAAAACGATCCGATAACATAGACCATAGAAGGAATTGTGAAGGATTGTTAGCTGAAGAAAACTGTATCTGTAGGCTCTGTGACAATGTAGTTGAGGATGGGTGCATCAAGAAATGCCAATCCAGTTTTAATATCCACATGGACCGGCATCCCTTGAGTGACTATCACTCCTTAGTGGGTAGTGTGTTAAATCAGACAGATTGTTGGGTATGCTCTCAAGTACCTCAAGGCCATAATAAATCAGGCTTAGTACCATTTCCTTTAACGATATGGGAGGTACTTGAGCTAAGTGGTGGGAGGCCGGTGGACAGGAGGTTTAATATCTCCAGTCCTCCTAGTTTGAAGCTCCACCAATATCATGTGGATAAGTCCCTAATATGTTTTAACATTTCCAATCCCCGAAAGCCGGGAAATTGGGAAGTGTCATGGAGTAACCAAACCATGACCTTTTCATATAGAGCAGATAGAATGCCGACAGATACAGAGCTTATACGCCACATAGCTAGTAGAGAAAAATCTTTCCGATATAGGTATACCCTAGGAAGTAGGATTACGAGAGTTGGAGAGGTATCACCAGGATACTGTGCACATATCGTACAAACTGATACGTGTACCAGACAGATGGGAGAATTAGGGTTAGGAGATTTCACATGGAAGATGTGTAATATGGTTATGTCCTATTCCGTCCCATATGTTCTCCCCGATGATGCATATTTCATATGCGGGAGGAAGGCGTATAAGTGGCTTGCCCCAAACTCTGAAGGATTGTGTTATATTGGAAAAGTACTGCCTGAGGTAATGACTGTATCACATGCCAAAATGAAAGATATACACCGTGTTGCCCAAGCTCCTTATACTCACACTCATTACGAGCACGTAGTTAAACGGCACCTGATAGAAAGAACAGAACATCCGGCCTCTGACATGATCCATGAATCCACCGGGATTCAGGTTCTACTCGCGTTAGACATCACTCGCACCGCCAGAGGAGTGTTGAATTATAAATACATATCTGCGCTCGCAAATTTGTTAGACAATATCACAGAAATGTATGATGACACTTTTAGGTATACTGGAAGAGAGCTTCAAGCTTATAAAACAGAACTGGTTCAGCATAGAATGGTTCTCAATTATCTCACGGCAGTGACAGGTGGATATTGTGTCACACTGGCAACGCAGTACGGCGTGAAATGCTGCACATATATAACAAATAGTACCGAGGATCCGGTCGAGGTCATAGACCAAAAGATGGACGATATTCTCCAATTAAAGTGGGAATTTCGCAGGTGACACAATCTCACCCTTGCTGCTGTGGGTAATGAGCTGACTGGTTGGGTGTCATGGTTGAACCCGCGAAATTGGTTCTCTGGTTTAGGAGAATGGGCTCAAGGAGTCATAATGGATGTAGGGAAGTTTCTCCTATGTATCTTAGGTGTTGTCATAACGATTGGCTTGATATTTAGATGCGGTCAGGCTTTAACGAAGTGTAAACGAAGTACTAGGGTGATGAGTTTAAGGAGTGAGGAAATTGTAATTCCAATGGATTTGATTTATGACCCAACGGTAGAGACTATGATGTGATGAAAATGCGATTATACGGTCCGTTTCTTTCACCTGTTTTTCCGTTTTCTCCAAGGTAAAAAGACCCACTTGGACGAGGAATTTGACGAGCCTGTATACAGACAACTGATGGATTAAAGAAGAAGTTTTGACAACCTTATACACAGATATTTGATGAACTATGCCATAGACCCCCAGTTTCCCTAGAAATTTTAAATTTACGCTAGCCCAACACTTTTTGTAAGTCTATGGACATTGACAAAGCTTTTGCACACACCTATTGGCAAAAGCCCAAAGAAGACTGCATTCAACAGACACCAAACAAGACTTCAACCGACAAATGTTCATTAACCTGACATAGAATACCACTGCATTTACCATAATTGTTCTTTATCTTCATCTCTACAACCTTCAGGTAATGACACACATAGTCGATAGGGAATACCAGCACAGATATCAGCAATCACATATTCCCCCATTCATGTATCATCAACTAAAATGTGCTCCCCCATTTTGTTGCAACCAAAAGCCGAAGAGAGCTCGGTAAAGTTTGACAGCCCATCCACAGACCCGTACCACGGGATAAGAAGGAATTCAAATGTATACTTCGCAATACCTCGAAGCTTGATTTAAAACACGTACGGCACGATGATACATGACCCCCCAAACATGGATTCATACACACATGCTTCTGCTATCTCACTAGGTCATACCCTTTTCCTACCTTCTCCTCTCCTCCCTTACCCAATCATGGAAATGTATTTACACTTGACATATATTTTTCTCGTTTTGAAATGTTTTAGGAAGTGGCAGTTATTGTTGACTGCCAAAGGGTGGACTGTCAAAGTCAGAAAAATATCACGATGCACACTGCCATATTTGCACCTCATGCGAGCTCCCGCTGCGCGTGCAAGAGCTCTCCCGTGCGTGCGCATACTCGCCTTCGCATGGACCCGCAGGCGCACGATATGCGGATTTACGGTAGAGTTTGTATGCGTCTAGCGGGCGACTCAACCGATATATATTTTAACCATATAATGTATTTTGTAGATCATGGTCCCTTTGATAGATTCTGAAAGTTTAGTTAATATAGCATGTTCATGGACATGGAGATCCCTCTTTGTTTGATACGAAGGGTCAGACATGAGTCATACAGTGGTGTTTAGTATCCATCGGAAGAGTATTTAATTAGCAATATTCCGGTGTTGGTTTGGAGCAGATTAATCGCTCGTGCGAATAGTTATGGACATAAGAAGTTTATGTACTTTACTATTATTTGCACTCACTTATCCATGCGGCGGGAAACCTAGTTTCCCACCCACCTGAGCAGTTGGAAGTAGACACAGCCCACCTGTATGAATCAACCTATGACCTTTTATTATAGTGCGAAGACGAATTCCTGTGCCCAATGAACAATGAGATTGTAGGGACCATTGAATTGCATTGTGTGTGGGGCATAAATAGACAAGCCGATCATATCCAGCTCTCACTCTTCAACGGTTCTCATTGCTGATAATCAGGAGCTGGATATCCAGAGGCGCATGCGATCGTTCCCCTTTGTGCGTAAGTTTTCTCTGCAATCATATTGTCTTTCTTGTTATTGTGAGCCATATCTCCTCTCTCTCTCTCTTCTCTTTCTCTCTCGTTTCTCTTATATAGTTATTGTACTGATATTGTATTGCATGTGTAGTTATCTGGTTAGGTAGTCTATGTTATATTGGTAGTGTATGACTTGTATTGTATTATTCTTTTTGAACGTTCATTCATTTCCTTAAAAGGCGTTAGACCCTTAGACCGGTATTGTGTGTTCATTATATTTCAGTGGGTAATAGGAGCGTCTCTATCGCTCAAACAGCTTTAGTGTAAACCAGCTTACTAAGTGTTGCATTCTCATCTTATCACTACACCAAGGTTTACTGCATAATACACTGTTTTATGGTATAGTTATAAAGGTTTAACATTGTGAGCGTCTGCGCCGCTGGTGATCTCCTCGTGGTCCCGAGCGTCCGCTACGCTATAGCGAATCATTACGTTAGTCGGCAGCCAATAGCGTGCCTGCCTGTGATCTCTTGGCCGTGAGCGAACGTGACGCTTGAGCGTCTCGACTACGGCTAAGCGATTGTTACGCAACGTGCGTACCCTTACGGTATTCCATACGTTAATAGCGTACATTGTTCTTAGACCTCTTAAAGGGTTTTAAGTAAGATAAATATTTAGCTTTATCAGGTGTGTGACCTCCCTCTCATCCACGTGTGTTGTGTGTGTGTAACCCACACACACACAGGCAGAGGCGTTCACGGGGAGGGATGAAGGCAGCCAGCATGTTGGAAAACGGGGTCGTGTTGCCCCTGTTTTCTGGGAGTGATTAGGCCAAGGTTTGCGACGTTGTCGCAGTTTATAGAGCGTCTCTAGCCTCCCTGCGACTGCAAGTCTGAGTAAGGTCAGACTTACTCAGACTGCAGTCGCAAATGAACATCCCGAACTGCGATTGCACCACAGTTATTCAGGAATTGCAAATGCAGGAAGGAGGTGGTATGCACCTCCTCCTGCATTTGCATTGCTAAAGATCGTTCGTAGTGCAAAACTGCTAAGAACAGCTTTGCAATTACGATCCAACCTGAATAAGGCCCGCAGAGCGAGGAGCCGTGAGTTGGACAAAAGGGCGGGCTGCAGCCGAGGGCAGGTACGAGAGGTAAGAACTGATGTGATAAAATGGCTGACAAGGGAGGAGCTGTAGTCATTCAAGAAAGAAGTGCATATGTTGAAGAGGCATTGAAACAAATCACAGATACATCCACTTATGAGTTATTAAAGGGGGATCCTTCAGAGAAGTTCATAGAAGAATTGTATATCCTGTTGAATGAGGCTAAGAAGAAAGAGATAATAGTTAAAGAGGAATTCGAATATATATACAACAAAAAACCTAAGATTCCCATTTTTTACCACTTACCAAAAGTGCATAAGGGCATAACCCCACCCCAGGTAGACCTATAGTGGCAGGTGTGGATTCTCTAACTTCCAACCTGTCACACTTCCTGGATATTAAACTACAACCATACGTGAAAAGACAACAATCGTATTTGAAGGATTCTACCAGTCTCCTTATGAACCTGAGAGAACTACAGTGGCTCCCGTCGTATAGATGGGTCACAATCGACGTGCAAGCCCTTTATACCTCTATCCCACACTCTAAGGGATTGAAAGCAGTTGAGAGAATCCTAATGGACGATGACAGCGTCTCTGACGACGAGAGAGAATTCTTACTGGAAGGTATCTGGTTTGTCTTACACCGAAATTACTTTGAGTTTGAAGGACATTTCTACCTTCAGAAACAGGGGACCGCGATGGGGACTAAGTTTGCCCCATCATACGCTAACATCTATATGGACCAGTTGGAACAGGAGAACATATATACCAAGGAGAAGTTCAAACATTCTAATATTAAGTTCTGTAAAAGATACATCGACGATTTGATCCTAATCTCGGACGGCCAACTAGAGTCACTTGTCAGTTTCATCTCCTGTATCCAAGATAACCCCTATAATCTGAGGTTCACATACAAGCAACATCCTTCAACAATAGATTATCTCGATATCCAGACACATCACTGATGGACTATTGAACACCAAAGCCCATTTTAAAGAAACCGATGCCAACAGTTTCATACCTCGTAACAGTTGCCATCTCACTAGATGGAAGACAACAGTACCTTTTTCTCAGTTCACTAGAATGAGAAAAAATTGTAACAACATGGCCAGCTATTGGGAACAATCTTCTGCATTAGTAGAACAGTTCGCTGATAGGGCATATAAAGACTCTGAGCTACGTAGGGATCAAATTCGGGCATCTAAGCTAGATAGAGATAGATTCTTCACAACCGAAAGAAAAACCAAGGACTATCTAAATAATGAGAGACCCTTTATTACACAATATAATCAAGAAAATGGGAAAATCAGACACATCTTGAATAAACACTGGCATCTGCTACGTAAGGATCCAATACTTGGACCACATTTATCAGAAAGACCCAACATGGTATTTAGGAAGTCTAACAACCTCAAGAATATTTTGGTACCTAGTAAACTACATCCCTGCCAACCAATCAGTGATAATACTGCCAAACACCCTTTAATGTCAAGACCAGGGTTATTTCCCTGCAACAGATGCATATGCTGTCAATATATAGATAAGAAAGCCTTTTGCTGGATAGATGAAAGAATGAGAACCCATAAGTTGAAGTCAATTGTTACGTGTAACACGAATTATGTCATTTATAAAATCTGCTGTACTTGTAAGCTTTCTTATATCGGTAAGCCTAAGAGAAGTCTAAAAATAAGAATCCAAGAACATCTGCGGAATATCAAAAATAAAGTCCAGAACCACAGTCTCCCTAGGCATTTCCAGGAATATCACAACTCAGATACTCAGGAGTTGATGTTTACAGTCCTAGATCATATTCAGGAACGCAAAAGGGGTGGGGATAGAGATATACGTTTGGCCCAAAGAGAATCATATTGGATTTACACATTGAATACGCTCATTCCGAATGGGCTCAACGAAAATATAGATATGACCTGCTTTTTTTAGAAAGTGAATCTATATCCCTTTTTTCCTTTTTCTTTCCTCTCTGATATTTCTTCAGACCTGTTCTTATTCAGCTTGTTAATAGCTAATAGGTTTTTAGTATACGACACTGAGCCCTGGTTAGGTATCTGTAGAACTAGTAATATTATCAACCAGTGGGAGGTCCTTAGGATTACCATCATAGTAATTATTAATTTACAATTGTTGTGTGTCAATATGTCAAATGGTTTATATACTGTAAAAAATATTGTAAAAATAGAGCCTTGTCTATTATGTCACTATAAGACTAACAAATATTAACACTTTAATAGATTATGTAGCTATTTTGCTAGTTTACCACTTAGTATCACGTCTAGAGAATTTATAATATTGTTATTTCACAAAGTTTTTTCCGTATTTAGTGAGATCTAATAAGAAGATCTGTATAACCATAATCCATGAGCTAAAACTCTTAGCACCTTATGAATTTATCAAAACAGCTCATTTATGTATGTATGATGCAGATCTACTTATAAATCATTGTTGCCGCATTACACAATATGTGATCGTTTCACAGAAAGAAACGCCTATGGAGGAATTGATGACGTAAGGGTCACCATGGAGACGGAATGCAAGCCGTCCCGTCTCAACGTCTTCCGTTCACGTGACATAGTCACGTGACGCGGTCAGCCTCTTTGACATCCCGGTCTGATAACTAACCCGTAGCGCCGGATAATGGGGCTCTTAGCTCCGGCGTCGGCTCGACGGAGTGCCGCGCGTTTGTTGCTGTTGGCAACCGAAGTAGCCTCGCTGGGGAGGCCTGTCCTGACTGACACTAAATAGAACAAGTGTGGATAGTTTATGTCCCGCCTCCACTCCCATACACATCTCTATAGGCCACGTTAGCTGTCAATCAGAACCACATTTAACTCACATGGATGCCTGCCGCGGCAGGGTGTTATGGGAAAGCTAGTTGGTTGGGCTCTGTGTGGCTTGATTTTGGGTTTGTGGTGATTATCACTAGCTGTGTAATGTTTATGTACTGGCATTGCTGTTGGCAATTTGTGGGGATCCCCTTTTTTGCTTTGTAGTGCCAGTTGTTCACAGTTATATGGACGCTGGTTGGGGTCGCTGGGGGAGGTGGGATCATCGAGGCTCCCCCTGTGTGGGCGTGCTTTTGGCTTCCGTGCTTCGTTGCATGGTTGCTGGTTCGCTGCTGGTCACTGTTTGGAAGGTGGGGATGGTTGATCTTTGTGGCGTTCTACACCAGGCTCTGTTTGGTTTGGGTTGATGCTGGATTTCTTCTTTTGTTGAGATGCACTGGTGTGTGTTCGCGCTTTGTTGAATTGCTGACGTGTGCTCTCGTTTGTGGGCCATCGTGCTGGGCTGTGCAGTTTTGTACTTCTGGTGCTGTTTCCTTCTGCTGCCCACCTGTTGGTGGTTGGGTGGTGGGCTCTCTGTGGTTCTTGTTGTCTGTTTCTGTGTGCCCCTGGGTTATTTGGATTTGGACTGGTGTGATTGTGCGCATGCGTTGTCAGATTTGGACTGGGTCAGTGTGGGTCCTGGCTGCTGCCATTTGGTTGGGTCCTCTAGGTGTCGTGTCCGTGGGGTGCCGTGGGGACTCTGTGTGTATTTCTGCATTTTTCGCCTTTATTTTGACTTCTGAGGTATATTATGATCACTGTATTTTGTGTCTGTGGAATCTTAATAATAGACTAAAAAAAAATAAAAATAAAAATAAAAATAAAGAACTGATGTGATTGTTTAATCTATATATAAATAATGATTTATTTATTGTAATAACGATGACAATTTTTTAAAAACTGCTGACAAATTTTATTACTAAATATACTAATTGGAATAATTGTTTAAATTGCTAAATATACTAATGAGAATATTTATTAAAATTATATCAGGAGGAGGGGACACTCTTTAATTAAAAACTAAAACATTATTGCTTTTTTAATCAGGGCCGGGTTATGGTGGTTATTCAGAGATAGACGCAGATCTTGCTTCCGCAGCAGGATCTGCGTCCATCTCCTCATATGCTGGGGGCTGCACGGAGGAGCTCCTAGGTGGCTGCTGTTTCTGAACAGAGTGTGTAGGGGCCACATATGCAGCGATCTGCGTCCATCTCCTCATATAGGAGGGGGGGGGGGGGGCTGCACAGAGGAGCTCCTAGGTGGCTGCTGTTTCAGAACAGAGTGTGTGGGGGCCACATATGCAGCGATCTGCGTCCATCTCCTCATATGGGGACGGGGGGGGCTGCACGGAGGAGCTTCTAGGTGGCTGCTGTTTCTGAACAGCTGAGCTACCGGCGGGAGCCTGCTTCGATTCAAAATAGAGTGTGTGGGGGCCACATATGCAACGATCTGCGTCCATCTCTGAATAAGGCCCTTAGGGGCTTTTTTAACTTCATCTGCAATTTAGCAAGATCGCAAATCAGATGACTGTGTATGCTCTGCAACCGCATCACGCATGCAAGAAGGCTGAAATGGGAATGCAATGCGATCACAGGGCCAGAGATTGCCAGGAAGTGTCTGTGGGAGGTTACATGGCGTTTGTGGGGAGTGGTTGAAAAAAACGCAGGCGTCTCATGGGCGTTTTCGGGGCATGCATCTGACATCAGCTGCGATTAAAAACAAGAAGGTCACCTATGGTTTTCACTAGTGATGAGCGGGTTCGGTTCCTCGAAATCCGAACCCCCCGAACTTCACCCATTTTACACGGGTCCGAGGCAGACTCGGATCTTCCTGCCTTGCTCAGTTAACCCGAGCACGCCCGAACATCATCATCCCGCTGTCAAATTCTCGCGAGATTCGTATTCGTTCGGGGGGGGGGGTTCGGATTTCGAGGAACCGAACCCGCTCATCACTACTCCTTATATAGAGTGCAGAATTTTGCTGACCACCAGTATATATATAGCAGTACGGTACAGTAGTCCATTGCTCTACCTCTGTGTCGTCAAGTATACTACAAAAGTTCAGTAAAGTGACCCAAAAATCTAAATTAAAAGCATCTGATAAGAAGCGTAAACTTGCCAATATGCCATTTACGACACGGAGTGGCAAGGAACGGCTGAGGCCCTGGCCTATGTTCATGGCTAGGGGTTCAGATTCACATGAGGATGGAAGCACTCATCCTCTCGCTAGAAAACTGCAGTGCCACTCCTAGATGGGCCAGGTGTTTGTGTCGGCCACTTGGGTCGCTTAGCTTAGCCATCCAGCGACCTTGGTGCACCTCTTTTTTTCTTTGCATCATGTGCTGTTTGGGGACTATTTTTTAAATCGGCCATCCTGTCTGACACAGCAGTGCCACTCCTAGATGGGCCAGGTGTTTCTGTTGGCCACTTGGGTCGCTTAGCTTAGTCATCCAGCCACCTCGGTGCAAATTTTAAGACTAAAAATAATATTGTGAGGTGTGAGGTGTTCAGAATAGACTGGAAATTAGTGGAAATTGTGGTTATTGAGGTTAATAATACTATGGGATCAAAATGACCCCCAAATTCTATGATTTAAGCTGTTTTTGAGGGTTTTTTGTAAAACAAAAATGAATCCAAAACACACCCGAATCCGACAAAAAATTTTCAGGGAGGTTTTGCCAAAACGCGTCCGAATCCAAAACACAGCCGCGGAACCAAATCTAAAACCAAAACACAAAACCCAAAAAATTTCCGGTGCACATCACTAGTTTTCACTAGTGTTGATTGATTGATTGAATGATTAAGACTATTATTACTAAGTTATTCAAGGAAAATGTTTATTGCATGCTAATAGATATAGTTTATCTGCATGCATGAAATTTATAATCATATATACTAATGACCTTTAACCACTTATCAGCTAATATTTTGTCCAAAAATATCCGCATAATTGACAAAAAAATTTAAATGATCAAATTAGGTAAATAATCACTATTTAAACCTGACCCTATAGATGTTTTTTCATAAAAATGTAAAATTAAGTTTAAACAGCTATTAACATACAGTAATGTGATAGTTTTAGAAAAATCTTGAGAACATTTTTGAAGAATTTTTTGTTTGTTTAAACAATGAAATTAATGAAACACTATTCTGTATTACCTTATCTTAGGTTCTATGACTTTGATACGTTTGCCTCTCAGGATAATTCCTTTTGGTGCACTGTCCTCCTTTCAGCTTAGGAGCGTTTGCTTCCTATTACAACTGCTTTGGGACATCCCCAAGGTTAACCCTGTGGAGACCATGGACCCTAAAGAAGAAAATAAGATTTATGGTAAAACTTACCCTTGTTAACTCTTTTTCTTCGAGGTCCATGGGATCCAAAGGGCACCCACCCTGACATGCCTAGCTTCAAAGGGTTACTCCTCTCGGTCACCAGTTCCCTTCTCCTACAAGTGAGTTTGTTTCCAGTGAGCACCCTTCTTCCTTCTCTCCTCTACAGCTCCTGCTTTGGGCTTGTTAACTAAAACTGAAAAGCCTGAGCTGTGGGTGGGGTATGAGGGGAGAGGGATCCAGTGCATCCTGGGGGGCTGAAAACCTTTGCTGCTCTCCCAGGACAGTCGGTATATACTGCTGCGCTCACGGGTTCTGCAAGCGTGTACCCGCCTTACCTTGTCCCCCATGATTCTGGGTGCAGTCCAGGGTGCCTCTTTGTGCCTCTGCTAGCGGATGGTGCCAGGATCCCGCCATAATCACCTAGCCATAGCTGGTGTTGCGGCTCCGGTGGGGGTGCTGGAGCAGCAGCGCTGGCGTACCATGGACTGCCTAGTGCTGCTTGCTCAGTAAAAAGTAAAAAAAAGTAAAAAGTTTAAGATTTAAAAGCTCAGCCTGCATCATGCAGCCCCACTGTTCACTGGTGACCACACAAGCTGTGGGTGGGGTATGAAGGGAGAGGGACCCAGAGCATCCAGGATGGTTTAAAAGCTTTGCTGTTCAGTGCCTGATACTGGTCTCCACCAAGCATACCCCAAGGTTAACCCTGTGAAGACCATGAACCCTGAAAAAGAAATATATATCTATCTATATAAAATGGACGGATTAAAGGAGGAGCGACAGGGGCGGCCGTCCCGTGGGCCCCCACACATTAGGGGCCCCCACACACTATCACTTAAAGCAGATTGCAGCTGCACTATTAAAATAGGAGCACAGCATTTAGCTGTATCGCCATTCTCTCCCTATTCCCTCTCCTATTCGGCAATGGGCAGCAGTGAGGAGGGATGTCAGCGTCCTACGATTGCCCAGCAACGGCCCCGCTCTGCATCCTGTGACTCCCCAGTTGGACACGCTGCAACCTCCCATTCCATGCAGCCCTTACTCTGACGACGCACAAAAGGGAAGCATGGCGGCCTCTGTGACAGCCCGGTGTCTGCTTGCTCCCAGCGAACCATCTCCAGGCACCTGCAGCCTGCCATCTCTTCAAGCCAGTGCAAGTGTGGTGTTGAGCAGGTTGGTGGAGGTACTGGGCTGAACTGGGGTCACCTGTGGCTGCTCAGTGACAGCGAATGTTTGGGCTTGCAATGCCAACTCCCCTGGAAGGGAGATCCTTGGTGTCAGCTAGCAGGTGTGTGTGTGTGTGTGTGTGTGTGTGTTTGTGTGTGTGTGTGTGTGTGTGTGTGTGTGTGTGTGTATGAGGCCCCGACAGACCTTAGTCCGGCCCTGTATATGTATCAGGTGGATGTGAAGTGGTGGGGTATCAAGAGATACAATCAGGGCCGGATAAGCCTTGGAGGGGCCCATACCACTTAAGACAGGGGGGTCTGGGGGTAGGGGGGATGTATATTAGATTATACATATCTCTCAACATGACACATTCCAGGAGGGACAATATGCTGTGCTCCTGGACTTCTCTCTTAATATATGATAAGTGTCACATGTGTTGAACTATTTAATGGATAAGAAAGGTATTTCAGTATAGGTGATTGCAATCATAAACTAAGAGGGAAGTCCAGGTAGTGATCATCTTGTCCCACCTGGAATGGGTCACGTTAGGAGGTATGGATTGTGTATATTAAATTTAAACCAATGGCATATACTAGATTTAAACTAATAGTTTAATAACCTGTAATGCGGTACTGTACATGATACTGGGATACATCACACAATACACTGGGTGGTCGATTCATTCTGCGAATCTCATGAAAAAAGTTTCCTATGAGTTTGAGTTTCCAAGTATCATATGCTTTTTCCTGACATTATCAGGCACAAACGTTCATTTGTTTGACAACGTGAGATCTATTCAGAAATAAAAGTGTTCAAGAATATCATATATTGGTTTAATTCCCGTATATAAACATTTATCGAGATACGCCCCTGATGAAGTCTCTGTGTGAGACGAAACGCATCGGGTACTCTATCTTGTTCTGATGTGACCTCCAATCTGCAATATTGGGAGGAGGATATCACGAAAGAGGTATATGTGTATTTATGTCAAATCAGACCCTCACTGTATATGTTAGAGGGCTGATACATTGAAGATAATCATATTTATATGAACACTGCCGTTATTTTATATATTTAATTACATTTTAAAATAAAATATATGTTTTGGAACCTATTGTTCATTTCATGAAGCTTGTAAAGGTCATGTTAATTGATATTACTAAAGCAAAGAGAATAGGGAATCAATACTAGTTTCCTGGAGCGCCAATTCCACTATTGTTTTTTATATATATATATATATATATATATATATTTATTTATTTGTTATTTGCTTCTGAATCATCACTTCTGCAGTAGAAGAGGGGGTACTGTGTGACATGACACTACATTGATCGATCATTGTGGCCAGCAGTGATCGGGACACACAATGGGGATGGAGGTCTCTGGGTTGTCCAATCACTGCTGGCCACAGTGATTGGGACAGAGGGAGGCAGAAGGGAGGGCAGAGCTGCAGCTGCTTTCATCTAATGGATGCCGGCAGGTGGGGAGATGCTGGTCTGCCTGATCATTGCTGGCTACAATGATCAGGTCAGAGGGCTGCAGGTCTCTCAGTGGGCATTTCCGACTGACCACATCAGACATGACCATGTCAGGGAAAGCCCAGCCTTAACTCATCAGGAACCATTGGGATTTTGAATGTCAGGATGCTGCTGTCGGCATGCTCTCCCTTGGGATTTCAGCTTTCGGGATTTCGAGACCATCATGATTGTAGTTGGTATTTGGGTGAGGGGGGGGGGGGTGTACAATATCATATCTGTGAATGACAGAGGGAAAAATAAGATGGAATTTGTGAATGGCTGTTCAAATTAATTTGAGCAGCTACCATTCTGTATATTAGTGTTTGGAGAAGCATGGGTGGGATCAATAGTTGGAGGGTATACTGATACTTGTAATACCATGTAGGAGGATTCTGGGGTGCCCTCAGGTAAGTCAGCTCATAATTTAGAAATACTATCTACTATATAAAAGCGAAAATTTGTCTTTCTATACAAATCCACAGTTTACATGCGAAGTTCGTGAAATTTTACATACGAGTGTCTTAAAACACGGCGGAGGCAACTAAAACAATTAGAAATCCCTAGCACCCCTAGGGGAGGAGACAGCAGCACAGAGTATTTCAGGAGACAGCATAACTCCGGAATTGCTGGATCAATGTACTCAGAAATTGGGACACATCTGCCTTACAATCTGGGAACAAACACTGTGGGGGGGAAGACACCACTAGCACCCCTAGGGGTGGGACAGCAGCACAGAGTATGTCAGCAGACAGCATAACTGTGGAATGCCTGGAGCAATTTACAACAAACTTGTTACACATATGACTTTCACTGTGGAAACAAACACTGTGGGAGGTAGACACCCCTAGCACTCCTAGGGGTGGCACAGCAGCACATAGTATGTCAGCAGACAGCATAACTGTGGAAGGCCTAGAGCAATTTACACCAAATGTGGTACACATCTGACTTACAATCTGGGAGCAAACTCTGTGGGGGTTAGACACCCCTAGTAGTGGGACAGCAGCACAGAGTATTTCAGGAGACAGCATAACTCTGGAATGCCTGGACCAATTTACAAAGAACTTTGTACACATATCACTTACAAGCTGGGAACATACACTGTGAGGGTAAGTCACCCATAGCACCCCTAGGCGTGAGGCAGCAGCACAGAGTTTTCCAGCAGACAGCATAACTCTGGAATGCCTGCAGCAATTTACACCAAACTTGCTACACATATGACTTAAACTCTGGGAACAAACACTGTGGGGGTAACACACCACTAGCACCCCTAGGGGTGGGCCAGCAGCACAGACTATATTATGACATGCATGATATGCCAGTGATGACAGGGCTGCATGTGACAGGGCCAGTGACATGATGTGAGGAGGGGAATGCCGGTAGCACAAACCCACCCACTGAGATTTATATAGTGGAAGTAGCACAATCCCCCAGCAGCACAGAGTATATCAGGAGATACATAATGTGCTGCGCTATATAAGAAACTGTAAAAAAATCGATAATTTCACAGGGGCACTGACATGATGTGAGGAGGGGAATGGAGGCAGCAGGAAGCCACAGACTGAGCGTTGTATAGTGGGAAGAGCAGGGTCCCTTGGGGAACCAAAAAGGGGTCCGGCCACTGCACAAAGTGCGTCAGGGAAGCAAGATATGCCTATATTCTAGATCGCCAACTAATGTAAATTGCCGAACAACTATCATTCTAATTTACCATCCTCATCCCCTAGCAAAGCACGGGTATTCAGCTATCTACAATGTTATTTATACTGTGTGTTTAATATTTACATTTATTTTTGTAAACAGACATTCTTAAAATCCCGGGCAACGCTGGGTACTCCAGCTAGTACATAAATATATGACCTTTTTATTATTACGTGGGATGCAAGTCTCTTGCTGGCCTGTTGCAGTGTTCCCCTCACACACAGCTACTGTACATCACCAGTGCAGGGGCACCGTACTGGCTGCTCTGTGTGGCATATGGTGAACTGTAGGCACTACAGTGTGTTCAACACATTCGTGGTGATGGGAGAATTTATGCTTTTTAATAGCACTGCCAGTACATTATCTTGACAATTTCATTTGTCCCCATGTGGGCCCCCCATATGCTGGTTACCCTGAGACATCCACAAACCATGTATCCTATGGAGAGAGCATTAAATCACTCAAGAAATAGCAATATATTAGATAAAATAACTGTAGCCGTGCTGTGTGGATTTGTTTTGGCCTTTAGTGCAGGATTGCTGCAATATATAAAGGATGGCTGATTATACTGAAGAGCAGAATTCTGTCAGATACAGCACTAATTTCTAGAGAATAAGGTACCCTTCACACACTGGCAACATCACTTCATAATGTTACCGGTGCCAACCACATGCCTGCATCTCTCAGATGGAACATGAGATAAGAAGAGTAACCCCTCCTGTAAGAACAGTGTGCATGTACATGTATCAATTTTAAATAATAATAATTTACTATGTTGTTTCTTGAATCTGTAAGAAAAAAAATCTAACCACTGAGGGAACATCATATATAACAGTATACTGTTTGTCTTCTGACTGTGCAACCAGTTACTAGCCAAATGACCCATTTGAAAGCTTGACAAACTATGCTCTGTATTACGTCTCTTTATCTTTATCAGGGAGAAGAAAAAGATCAATATTAGAAAATGTGGTTTCATTGTTCTGTAGCTACTGTAATTAGCTTAATTTCACAAGGTGCCTAGGAGGGCAGTTTTTCTGGCATATTGGGTTGGATTAGTAATAGCTGGAAGAGTAGAACGAATTCTTCAGCATTTCATTCAGCAGAGATTAAAGAGTGACTTCTCATTATGTTAATTCAGCAGTTGCTCTGAGAAAATAAGGTTAAGGAATATCAGGTGTAGTCTATGGTAAATAACAAGCAATGTAGAAATGTGCAATTCAATCTTTTTAAAATGAATAACTTGTTTTGGCTTTGTACATGATGCCTTGGATGTGAGTGTGTTGTCTAAACGTGCCTACACACGATGTGTGTAAATGATGTGGGCGTTCCTGACCGATCGGAACAACACATCATTTAAAAATGATCCTTGAGTGGGCATGTCACCGTCGCAATGTGCGCACCCATGGGTCGTCCGTCCAGGGCCGGATTAAGGCTATGGGGGGCCCAGGGCGCACTCAGTCAGGGGGGCCTCTAATAAAGAGTAGAGATGAGCGCCGGAAATTTTTCGGGTTTTGTGTTTTGGTTTTGGGTTCGGTTCCGCGGCCGTGTTTTGGGTTCGACCGCGTTTTGGCAAAACCTCACCGAATTTTTTTTGTCGGATTCGGGTGTGTTTTGGATTCGGGTGTTTTTTTAAAAAAACCCTAAAAAACAGCTTAAATCATAGAATTTGGGGGTAATTTTGATCCCAAAGTATTATTAACCTCAAAAAACATAATTTACACTCATTTTCAGCCTATTCTGAACACATCACACCTCACAATATTATTTTTAGTCCTAAAATTTGCACCGAGGTCGCTGTGTGAGTAAGATAAGCGACCCTAGTGGCCGACACAAACACCGGGCCCATCTAGGAGTGGCACTGCAGTGTCACGCAGGATGGCCCTTCCAAAAAACCCTCCCCAAACAGCACATGACGCAAAGAAAAAAAGAGGCGCAATGAGGTAGCTGACTGTGTGAGTAAGATTAGCGACCCTAGTGGCCGACACAAACACCGGGCACATCTAGGAGTGGCACTGCAGTGTCACGCAGGATGTCCCTTCCAAAAAACCCTCCCCAAACAGCACATGACGCAAAGAAAAAAAGAGGCGCAATGAGGTAGCTGTGTGAGTAAGATTAGCGACCCTAGTGGCCGACACAAACACCGGGCCCATCTAGGAGTGGCACTGCAGTGTCACGCAGGATGTCCCTTCCAAAAAACCCTCCCCAATCAGCACATGATGCAAAGAAAAAGAAAAGAAAAAAGAGGTGCAAGATGGAATTATCCTTGGGCCCTCCCACCCACCCTTATGTTGTATAAACAAAACAGGACATGCACACTTTAACCAACCCATCATTTCAGTGACAGGGTCTGCCACACGACTGTGACTGATATGACGGGTTGGTTTGGACCCCCCCCAAAAAAGAAGCAATTAATCTCTCCTTGCACAAACTGGCTCTACAGAGGCAAGATGTCCACCTCATCTTCACCCTCCGATATATCACCGTGTACATCCCCCTCCTCACAGATTATCAATTCGTCCCCACTGGAATCCACCATCTCAGCTCCCTGTGTACTTTGTGGAGGCAATTGCTGCTGGTCAATGTCTCCGCGGAGGAATTGATTATAATTCATTTTAATGAACATCATCTTCTCCACATTTTCTGGATGTAACCTCGTACGCCGATTGCTGACAAGGTGAGCGGCGGCACTAAACACTCTTTCGGAGTACACACTTGTGGGAGGGCAACTTAGGTAGAATAAAGCCAGTTTGTGCAAGGGCCTCCAAATTGCCTCTTTTTCCTGCCAGTATAAGTACGGACTGTGTGACGTGCCTACTTGGATGCGGTCACTCATATAATCCTCCACCATTCTATCAATGTTGAGAGAATCATATGCAGTGACAGTAGACGACATGTCCGTAATCGTTGTCAGGTCCTTCAGTCCGGACCAGATGTCAGCATCAGCAGTCGCTCCAGACTGCCCTGCATCACCGCCAGCGGGTGGGCTCGGAATTCTGAGCCTTTTCCTCGCACCCCCAGTTGCGGGAGAATGTGAAGGAGGAGATGTTGACAGGTCGCGTTCCGCTTGACTTGACAATTTTGTCACCAGCAGGTCTTTCAACCCCAGCAGACCTGTGTCTGCCGGAAAGAGAGATCCAAGGTAGGCTTTAAATCTAGGATCGAGCACGGTGGCCAAAATGTAGTGCTCTGATTTCAACAGATTGACCACCCGTGAATCCTTGTTAAGCGAATTAAGGGCTGCATCCACAAGTCCCACATGCCTAGCGGAATCGCTCCGTGTTAGCTCCTTCTTCAATGCCTCCAGCTTCTTCTGCAAAAGCCTGATGAGGGGAATGACCTGACTCAGGCTGGCAGTGTCTGAACTGACTTCACGTGTGGCAAGTTCAAAGGGCATCAGAACCTTGCACAACGTTGAAATCATTCTCCACTGCACTTGAGACAGGTGCATTCCATCTCCTATATCGTGCTCAATTGTATAGGCTTGAATGGCCTTTTGCTGCTCCTCCAACCTCTGAAGCATATAGAGGGTTGAATTCCACCTCGTTACCACTTCTTGCTTCAGATGATGGCAGGGCAGGTTCAGTAGTTTTTGGTGGTGCTCCAGTCTTCTGTACGTGGTGCCTGTACGCCGAAAGTGTCCCGCAATTTTTCTGGCCACCGACAGCATCTCTTGCACGCCCCTGTCGTTTTTTAAAAAATTCTGCACCACCAAATTCAAGGTATGTGCAAAACATGGGACGTGCTGGAATTTGCCCATATTTAATGCACACACAATATTGCTGGCGTTGTCCGATGCCACAAATCCACAGGAGAGTCCAATTGGGGTAAGCCATTCCGCGATGATCTTCCTCAGTTGCCGTAAGAGGTTTTCAGCTGTGTGCGTATTCTGGAAAGCGGTGATACAAAGCGTAGCCTGCCTAGGAAAGAGTTGGCGTTTGCGAGATGCTGCTACTGGTGCCGCCGCTGCTGTTCTTGCGGCGGGAGTCCATACATCTACCCAGTGGGCTGTCACAGTCATATAGTCCTGACCCTGCCCTGCTCCACTTGTCCACATGTCCGTGGTTAAGTGGACATTGGGTACAACTGCATTTTTTAGGAGACTGGTGAGTCTTTTTCTGACGTCCGTGTACATTCTCGGTATCGCCTGCCTAGAGAAGTGGAACCTAGATGGTATTTGGTAACGGGGGCACACTGCCTCAATAAATTGTCTAGTTCCCTGTGAACTAACGGCGGATACCGGACGCACGTCTAACACCAACATAGTTGTCAAGGACTCAGTTATCCGCTTTGCAGTAGGATGACTGCTGTGATATTTCATCTTCCTCGCAAAGGACTGTTGAACAGTCAATTGCTTACTGGAAGTAGTACAAGTGGGCTTACGACTTCCCCTCTGGGATGACCATCGACTCCCAGCGGCAACAACAGCAGCGCCAGCAGCAGTAGGCGTTACACGCAAGGATGCATCGGAGGAATCCCAGGCAGGAGAGGACTCGTCAGACTTGCCAGTGACATGGCCTGCAGGACTATTGGCATTCCTGGGGAAGGAGGAAATTGACACTGAGGGAGTTGGTGGGGTGGTTTGCGTGAGCTTGGTTACAAGAGGAAGGGATTTACTGGTCAGTGGACTGCTTCCGCTGTCACCCAAAGTTTTTGAACTTGTCACTGACTTATTATGAATGCGCTGCAGGTGACATATAAGGGAGGATGTTCCGAGGTGGTTAACGTCCTTACCCCTACTTATTACAGCTTGACAAAGGGAACACACGGCTTGACACCTGTTGTCCGCATTTCTGGTGAAATACCTCCACACCGAAGAGCTGATTTTTTTGGTATTTTCACCTGGCATGTCAACGGCCATATTCCTCCCACGGACAACAGGTGTCTCCCCGGGTGCCTGACTTAAACAAACCACCTCACCATCAGAATCCTCCTGGTCAATTTCCTCCCCAGCGCCAGCAACACCCATATCCTCCTCATCCTGGTGTACTTCAACACTGACATCTTCAATCTGACTATCAGGAACTGGACTGCGGGTGCTCCTTCCAGCACTTGCAGGGGGCGTGCAAATGGTGGAAGGCGCATGCTCTTCACGTCCAGTGTTGGGAAGGTCAGGCATCGCAAACGACACAATTGGACTCTCCTTGTGGATTTGGGATTTCAAAGAACGCACAGTTCTTTGCGGTGCTTTTGCCAGCTTGAGTCTTTTCAGTTTTCTAGCGAGAGGCTGAGTGCTTCCATCCTCATGTGAAGCTGAACCACTAGCCATGAACATAGGCCAGGGCCTCAGCCGTTCCTTGCCACTCCGTGTGGTAAATGGCATATTGGCAAGTTTACGCTTCTCCTCCGACAATTTTATTTTAGGTTTTGGAGTCCTTTTTTTTCTGATATTTGGTGTTTTGGATTTGACATGCTCTGTACTATGACATTGGGCATCGGCCTTGGCAGACGACGTTGCTGGCATTTCATCGTCTCGGCCATGACTAGTGGCAGCAGCTTCAGCACGAGGTGGAAGTGGATCTTGATCTTTCCCTAATTTTGGAACCTCAACTTTTTTGTTCTCCATATTTTATAGGCAGAACTAAAAGGCACCTCAGGTAAACAATGGAGATGGATGGATTGGATACTAGTATACAATTATGGACGGACTGCCACGGTTAGGTGGTATAAAAAAACCACGGTTAGGTGGTATATATTATAATAATAATACAATTATGGATGGACGGACTGCCTGCCGACTGCCGACACAGAGGTAGCCACAGCCGTGAACTACCGCACTGTACACTGGTTGATAAAGAGATAGTAGTATACTCGTAACAACTAGTATGACACTATGACGACGGTATAAAGAATGAAAAAAAAACCACGGTTAGGTGGTATATATTATAATAATAATACAATTATGGATGGACGGACTGCCTGCCGACTGCCGACACAGAGGTAGCCACAGCCGTGAACTACCGCACTGTACACTGGTTGATAAAGAGATAGTAGTATACTCGTAACAACTAGTATGACACTATGACGACGGTATAAAGAATGGAAAAAAAACCACGGTTAGGTGGTATATATTATAATAATAATACAATTATGGATGGACGGACTGCCTGCCGACTGCCGACACAGAGGTAGCCACAGCCGTGAACTACCGCACTGTACACTGGTTGATAAAGAGATAGTAGTATACTCGTAACAACTAGTATGACACTATGACGACGGTATAAAGAATGAAAAAAAAACCACGGTTAGGTGGTATATATTATAATAATAATACAATTATGGATGGACGGACTGCCTGCCGACTGCCGACACAGAGGTAGCCACAGCCGTGAACTACCGCACTGTACACTGGTTGATAAAGAGATAGTAGTATACTCGTAACAACTAGTATGACACTATGACGACGGTATAAAGAATGCAAAAAAAACCACAGTTAGGTGGTATATATTATAATAATAATACAATTATGGATGGACGGACTGCCTGCCGACTGCCGACACAGAGGTAGCCACAGCCGTGAACTACCGCACTGTACACTGGTTGATAAAGAGATAGTAGTATACTCGTAACAACTAGTATGACACTATGACGGTATAAAGAATGAAAAAAAAACCACGGTTAGGTGGTATATATTATAATAATAATACAATTATGGATGGACGGACTGCCTGCCGACTGCCGACACAGAGGTAGCCACAGCCGTGAACTACCGCACTGTACACTGGTTGATAAAGAGATAGTAGTATACTCGTAACAATTAGGATGACACTATGACGGTATAAAGAATGAAAAAAAAACCACGGTTAGGTGGTAGGTATATAATAATAAATAATACAATTCTGGTCGGACGGACTGCCTGCCGTGTGCCGACACAGAGGTAGCCACAGCCGTGAACTACCGCACTGTACACTGGTTGATAAAGAGATAGTAGTATACTCGTAACAATTAGGATGACACTATGACGGTATAAAGAATGAAAAAAAAACCACGGTTAGGTGGTAGGTATATAATAATAAATAATACAATTCTGGTCGGACGGACTGCCTGCCGTGTGCCGACACAGAGGTAGCCACAGCCGTGAACTACCGCACTGTACACTGGTTGATAAAGAGATAGTAGTATACTCGTAACAATTAGGATGACACTATGACGGTATAAAGAATGAAAAAAAAACCACGGTTAGGTGGTAGGTATATAATAATAAATAATACAATTCTGGTCGGACGGACTGCCTGCCGTGTGCCGACACAGAGGTAGCCACAGCCGTGAACTACCGCACTGTACACTGGTTGATAAAGAGATAGTAGTATACTCGTAACAATTAGGATGACACTATGACGGTATAAAGAATGAAAAAAAAACCACGGTTAGGTGGTAGGTATATAATAATAAATAATACAATTCTGGTCGGACGGACTGCCTGCCGTGTGCCGACACAGAGGTAGCCACAGCCGTGAACTACCGCACTGTACACTGGTTGATAAAGAGATAGTAGTATACTCGTAACAATTAGGATGACACTATGACGGTATAAAGAATGAAAAAAAAACCACGGTTAGGTGGTAGGTATATAATAATAAATAATACAATTCTGGTCGGACGGACTGCCTGCCGTGTGCCGACACAGAGGTAGCCACAGCCGTGAACTACCGCACTGTACTGTGTCTGCTGCTAATATAGACTGGTTGATATTTAAAGAGATATTAGTAGTATACAACAATACTATACTGGTGGTCAGGCACTGGTCACCACTCCTGCAGCAAAAGTGTGCACTGTTAATTAATATAATTGTACTCCTGGCTCCTGCTAACAACCTGCAGTGCTCCCCAGTCTCCCCCACAATTAATTATAAGCTTTTAATTTATACATTGATGACTGTGCAGCACACTGGGCTGAGCTGAGTGCACACAGACTGAGTCACACTGTGTGACTGACTGTGCTGTGTATCGTTTTTTTTTTCAGGCAGAGAACGGATATAGCAGAGAGAAGTGAACGGATATATTATATTAAATAAAAGTTAACTAGCAACTGCACTGGTCACTGACTGTGGTAAACTAACTCTGTCTGCGACTCTGCACAATCTCTCTCTATCTAATCTATCTATCTCTATTCTAATGGAGAGGACGCCAGACACGTCCTCTCCCTATCAATCTCAATGCACGAGTGAAAATGGCGGCGACGCGCGGCTCCTTATATAGAATCCGAGTCTCGCGATAGAATCCGAGCCTCGCGAGAATCCGACAGCGTCATGATGACGTTCGGGCGCGCTCGGGTTAACCGAGCAAGGCGGGAAGATCCGAGTCGCTCGGACCCGTGAAAAAAAACATGAAGTTCTGGCGGGTTCGGATTCAGAGAAACCGAACCCGCTCATCTCTAATAAAGAGGCAGGCAGATGAATACACACACACATATACCCACACGGTGCAGCACTCAAGGTGTCTGAATTAAATACTATAACAGCGGCATATATTTGGTAACGTTTCAGTGCCGCTTATACGTGGCACTTTCGTCAGGCACTGAAAAGTTGCCAAATATATGCCGCTTTTGTAGTGTGTGTGTGAGAGTGTGTGTGTATTTTTTATAATGTGTGGGTGGGTGCATGTCACAGCTACTTGCTGAGGGCATCGGCTCCAATCCACTGCCTCTTCTTCTAGATATTTTATTTTCGCTGTCCGAGCTTTCAAATCTGCAGGCATGTAAACAGGGCCGGCTCTACCATTAGGCAGCTTTAGGCGGCTGCCTAGGGGCACCGGGCCCTGGAGGGCGCCACTGAATTAATCTAACAAAAAATTTAAACTGTATGCGGACTCCTTCTTTAACACTGCGCTGGCTGCTGATGCCGGTCTAATCAGGTGCAGCCGCCACTATCAGGCTGTACCACATAGTGCCTCAGCGCATCCTTCATGCTGACACATGTAACATTAAGTCAAGTGAAGGCACATAAGAGGCGGATGTACCTATGACTCCCGAGGAGCGTCCACATAGCCGCTCCTCATAGCCCTGATGCACCTTCTCTAGACCTCTGGATCCCGGATCTCCAGCAGCAAGCAGCACCTAACTACATGTCTGCACCCAGCAGCGTCGTTGTAATGCTGCTGTCATCCTCAAAGGGGAATACTGCCAATGCTGAAGGTAAACAAGAAAACAACTTAAGGTAAGTAAGCCATGGGGGATTTGGGGGTCCGCAGACAGTACAGACCTTACAGCCCGATGGTTGGTTTGCATTTGTAAACAAGGGTTGGGGCTGGGAGACCTGGCGCTGGCTTAAGTTGGTCGGTATTCCAAACCCAACCCCAATTAAATATCCCCAGACTCCGTCCGTATACAGTGTGTCTGTGTGTGTGTATGTGTGTGTATATATATATATATATATATATATATATATAAATATATATATTAATAAATTAAATTGGCCTCATTGTCCTATATGATTCCCAACATGCTGGCTAGCGTGTATACATAAAGAATAGATGGCAATCAAGGACTTTCAAAGTTAAAGCAACATTTTTTTGACTTTGTTACAATATACTTTATCACTTCGAAAGTCTTTGAGTGTTGTCCATTTTCTCTGTTTATGTATAATGATGCAATTCACCCCAGACCACCTAGTGGCCACCTGCATCTCCCCTCCGGGAGGTTGTGGGAGGAGGGGGGGAGGGTTGTAGGTTAGGGGGCGCTGGGCTGAAGTTTTGCCTAGGGTGCAGAGAGATCTTGCACCGGCCCTGCATGTAAAAGTACAGAATCCTATGAATGTATGAACCCTAGCACTATGTCAAGTCGGGCCAATATAATATGTCCGAGTTGTTACCACCAGGAGACACATATCTGCATTGCATGGAGAGCAATGCAATTTCGATAGGCGTTCCTGGGAGGTGATTGGAGCGTGGATAATGGCGGTAGACGTGTCAATGTCAGGGACTTTGTCAAAAGACGCAGTTCCACTGGCACTGGCAGCCACGATCAAATGGACAGTCGGAGCGCCAAAGGGATTCTATAATGTCTGATGGTGCAACCGATGTTTGATCGATGGTCCGTCTTCATGTGCACATTACAGCTGGTGGACATCACATAAGGGCACCCACCGACTGCGGCATTAGCATAAAGACGTAGTAGCAACTGCTGCAGCTACTGCAGATCCACCCACCTCCAAATCAGGCTCAGTATTAATACAACCGCACCCCACCACCCAGATAGCAGTAATATACCCCCATAATATTAATATACCCCCCAGCACACCACCCAGATAGCAGTAATATACCCCCATAATATTAATATACCCCCCCAACACAGCACCCAGATAGCAGTAATATACCGCCATAATATTAATACACCCCCCAGCCCACCACCCAGATAACAGTAATATACCCCCATAATATTAATATACCCCCCCAGCACACCACCCAGATAGAAGTAATATACCGCTATAATATTAATACACCCCCCAGCACACCACCCAGATAACAGTAATATAACCCCATAATATTAATACGCCCCCCAGCCCACCACCCAGATAACAGTAAAATACCCCCATGATATTAATACACCCCCACCCCAATAACAGTACTATAACCCCCATAATGTTAATACACCCCCATCCTCTTAACATAACCCCTACAAATAACATTAATACAACCTCAGACTGCATTAATATACCCCCCTACACTTCCCCATATACTTACCTCGGTAGGAAGTAGGATGCCTGGTCTCAGCAGACTGCGGAGCTGGAGCTCATGGGGAGAAGAAGAGACAGTCACAGATAGGGTAGAAGAGAGGAGAAGAGGGAAAGGGTGGAGACTAGGGCAGGAGGATAAACAATGACATAGGGATAGAGGAGAGAAAGGGGTGGGGCTTCACGGATAATAGGGGCGTGGTCTCAGCCGGGAGGGGAGTGAGTAGAGGCATCCTCACCGCAGCCCATTGGTGGCAGTGAGAGATGACCAGATAGGCTGTGACTGGCTGCTGAACCCACTGAGTGCTGGCCCCGAGGACAGCAGCAATATAGCAGTAAAAGCCGTGTGCTCTTGGGGCCAAAGTGAAAGTTTCCTATGGGTCCAGGGGGGCCCTTGAGATTTGGGGGGCCCAGGGTAACGTACCCCCTGGGCCTCCCCCTTAATCCGCCTCTGCGTCCGTCGCCTCCTCAGATCTCTTGAACATGCAGAATGATCTGAGGAGGTGGCAAACAATGCCATGCTGCCAAAAGCAGTATGGCCTCGCCCTCCCCCCCCCCCCCCCCCCTCCATGCTCGATATTGCCGACATCGGCAAGTGTGTGTGCACTTTCTGATACTGGCTACCCGCCTGGTCCTATTGCTCGCAGCTGCCTCTGTCTGATTATGCCGGAAAAATGAATCTGTTTAGTTACGTAAATATCTTGAAATTGCTTCATTCTGTACTTCGGATCTGTCTTGTGCATTCCCCAAGAACAGTTACTGCACAGGGGGCAACGCTGACTGACAGTAGGTGAAGGCTCGGTTGTAATACAATACCTCTAGAATATAAACTGACCTTTATCCAGATGCGCACAGTCTAACAGCCAAGTGCTGCTCATTAGTAGGGATGGCAAGTAAAATACTCCAGGATGCATGTTCTAGTCCTAGTCACATGTAGTTCATCCCTGATAGTGGAAATATTACAAAATAATATTTAGTGATGTGCACCGGAAATTTTTCGGGTTTTGTGTTTTGGTTTTGGATTCGGTTCCGCGGCCGTGTTTTGGATTCGGACGCGTTTTGGCAAAACCTCCCTGAAATTTTTTTGTCGGATTCGGGTGTGTTTTGGATTCGTTTTTTTTTTTTACAAAAAACCCTCAAAAACAGCTTAAATCATAGAATTTGGGGGTCATTTTGATCCCATAGTATTATTAACCGCAATAACCATAATTTACACTCATTTTCAGTCTATTCTGAACACTGAACACCTCACAATGGGGGTCATTCCGAGTTGTTCGCTCGTTATTTTTTTGTCGCAACGGAGCGATTAGTCGCAAATGCGCATGCGCAATGTCCGCAGTGCGACTGCGCCAAGTAAATTTGCTATGCAGTTAGGTATTTTACTCACGGCATTACAAGGTTTTTTCTTCGTTCTGGTGATCGTAATGTGATTGACAGGAAGTGGGTGTTTCTGGGCGGAAACTGGCCGTTTTATGGGTGTGTGCGAAAAAACGCTACAGTTTCTGGGAAAAACGCGGGAGTGGCTGGAGAAATTGAGGAGTGTCTGGGCGAACGCTGGGTGTGTTTGTGACGTCAAACCAGGAACGAAACTGACTGAACTGATCGCAGATGCCGAGTAAGTGTGGAGCTACTCAGAAACTGCTAAGAAGTGTCTATTCGCAATTCTGCTAATCTTTCGTTCGCAATTTTGATAAGCTAAGATTCACTCCCAGTAGGCGGCGGCTTAGCGTGTGCAAAGCTGCTAAAAGCAGCTTGCGAGCGAATAACTCGGAATGACCCCCAATATTATTATTAGTCCTAAAATTTGCACCGAGGTCGCTGGATGACTAAGCTAAGCGACACAAGTGGCCGACACAAACACCTGGCCCATCTAGGAGGGGCACTGCAGTGTCAGGCAGGATGGCACTTCAAAAAAATTGTCCCCAAACAGCACATGATGCAAAGAAAAAAAGAGGCGCAATGAGGTAGCTGTGTGACTAAGCTAAGCGACCCAAGTGGCCGACACAAACACCTGGCCCATCTAGGAGTGGCACTGCAGTGTCAGACAGGATGGCACTTAAAAAAAATAGTCCCCAAACAGCACATGATGCAAAGAAAAAAAGAGGCGCACCAAGGTCGCTGTGTGACTAAGCTAAGCGACACAAATGGCCGACACAAACACCTGGCCCATCTAGGAGTGGCACTGCAGTGTCAGACAGGATGGCACTTCAAAAAAATAGTCCCCAAACAGCACATGATGCAAAGAAAAAAAGAGGGGCAATGAGGTAGCTGTGTGACTAAGCTAAGCGACCCAAGTGGCCGACACAAACAACTGGCCCATCTAGGAGTGGCACTGCAGTGTCAGGCAGGATGGCACTTCAAAAAAATTGTCCCCAAACAGCACATGATGCAAAGAAAAATGAAAGAAAAAATCGGTGCAAGATGGAATTGTCATTGGGCCCTCCCACCCACCCTTATGTTGTATAAACAGGACATGCACACTTTAACGAACCCATCATTTCAGCGACAGGGTCTGCCACACGACTGTGACTGAAATGACTGGTTGGTTTGGGCCCCCACCAAAAAAAGAAGCAATCAATCTCTCCTTGCACAAACAGGCTCTAGAGAGGCAAGATGTCCACCTCATCATCATCCTCCGATTCCTCACCCCTTTCACTGTGTACATCCCTCTCCTCACAGATTATTAATTCGTCCCCACTGGAATCCACCATCTCAGGTCCCTGTGTACTTTCTGTAGGCAATTGCTGCTGGTGAATGTCTCCACGGAGGAATTGATTATAATTAATTTTGATGAACATCATCTTCTCCACATTTTCTGGAAGTAACCTCGTATGCCGATTGCTGACAAGGTGAGCGGCTGCACTAAACACTCTTTCGGAGTACACACTGGAGGGAGAGCAACTTAGGTACAATAAAGCCAGTTTGTGCAAGGGCCTCCAAAATTGCCTCTTTTTCCTGCCAGTATACGTACGGACTGTCTGACGTGCCTACTTGGATGCGGTCACTCATATAATCCTCCACCATTCTTTCAATGGTGAGAGAATCATATGCAGTGACAGTAGACGACATGTCAGTAATCGTTGGCAGGTCCTTCAGTCCGGACCAGATGTCAGCACTCGCTCCAGACTGCCCTGCATCACCGCCAGCGGGTGGGCTCGGAATTCTTAGCCTTTTCCTCGCACCCCCAGTCGCGGGAGAATGTGAAGGAGGAGATGTTGACGGGTCACGTTCCGCTTGAATTGACAATTTTCTCACCAGCAGGTCTTTGAACCTCTGCAGACTTGTGTCTGCCGGAAAGAGAGATACAACGTAGGTTTTAAATCTAGGATCGAGCACGGTGGCCAAAATATAGTGCTCTGATTTAAACAGATTGACCACCCGTGAATCCTGTTTAAGCGAATTAAGGGCTCCATCCACAAGTCCCACATGCCCAGCGGAATCGCTCTGTTTTAGCTCCTCCTTCAATGTCTCCAGCTTCTTCTGCAAAAGCCTGATGAGGGGAATGACCTGACTCAGGCTGGCAGTGTCTGAACTGACTTCACGTGTGGCAAGTTCAAAGGGTTGCAGAACCTTGCACAAAGTTGAAATCATTCTCCACTGCGCTTGAGTCAGGTGCATTCCCCCTCCTTTGCCTATATCGTGGGCAGATGTATAGGCTTGAATGGCCTTTTGCTGCTCCTCCATCCTCTGAAGCATATAGAGGGTTGAATTCCACCTCGTTACCACCTCTTGCTTCATATGATGGCAGGGCAGGTTCAGGAATGTTTGGTGGTTCTCCAGTCTTCTGTACGCGGTGGCTGAATGCCGAAAGTGGCCCGCAATTCTTCGGGCCACCGACAGCATCTCTTGCACGCCCCTGTCGTTATTTAAATAATTCTGCACCACCAAATTCAATGTATGTGCAAAACATGGGACGTGCTGGAATTTGCCCAGATGTAATGCACGCACAATATTGCTGGCGTTGTCCGATGTCACAAATCCCCAGGAGAGTCCAATTGGGGTAAGCAATTCTGCGATGATGTTCCTCAGTTTCCGTAAGAGGTTGTCAGCTGTGTGCCTCTTCTGGAAAGCGGTGATACAAAGCGTAGCCTGCCTAGGAACGAGTTGGCGTTTGCGAGATGCTGCTACTGGTGCCGCCGCTGCTGTTCTTGCTGCGGGAGGCAATACATCTACCCAGTGGGCTGTCACAGTCATATAGTCCTGAGTCTGCCCTGCTCCACTTGTCCACATGTCCGTGGTTAAGTGGACATTGGGTACAACTGCATTTTTTAGGAGACTGGTGACTCTTTTTCTGAGGTCTGTGTACATTTTCGGTATCGCCTGCCTAGAGAAATGGAACCTAGATGGTATTTGGTACCGGGGACACAGTACCTCAATCAAGTCTCTAGTTGCCTGTGAATTAACGGTGGATACCGGAACCACGTTTCTCACCGCCCAGGCTGCCAAGGCCTGAGTTATCCGCTTTGCAGCAGGATGACTGCTGTGATATTTCATCTTCCTCGCAAAGGACTGTTGGACAGTCAATTGCTTACTGGAAGTAGTACAAGTGGTCTTCCGACTTCCCCTCTGGGATGACGATCGACTCCCAGCAGCAACAACAGCAGCGCCAGCAGCAGTAGGCGTTACACTCAAGGATGCATCGGAGGAATCCCAGGCAGGAGAGGACTCGTCATACTTGCCAGTGACATATCCTGCAGGACTATTGGCTTTCCTGTGTAAGGTGGAAATTGACACTGAGGGAGTTGGTGGTGTGGTTTGCAGGAGCTTGGTTACAAGAGGAAGGGATTTAGTGGTCAGTGGACTGCTTCCGCTGTCATCCAAAGTTTTTGAACTTGTCACTGACTTATGATGAAAAGGCAACACACGGCTTGACACCTGTTGTCCGCATTTGTGTTGAATTAATTCCACACCGAAGAGCTGATTTTTTTTGTATTTTGACCAGGCATTTCAATGGCCATATTCGTCCCACGGACAACAGGTGTCTCCCCGGGTGCCTGACTTAAACAAACCACCTGAATCTCATGAATCTCATGATTGGACAGTCAATCTAGAGGGCTATACACTGTTTAGGAGAGACAGACTTAATAAAAAGGGTGGAGGGGTGTGTCTTTACGTAAAGCCGTTTTTAAAACCTGATATACGGGAAGATATTCAGGAGGGGACTGTAGACACTGTGGAGACATTATGGGTAGAAATTGCATGCGGGGAAAAAGGAATAAAAAAGTTAGTATTGGGTGTATGCTATAGGCCGCCTGGTATCAACGCATCTGATGAGGAATTGTTACTAAAGCAAATTGAAAGAGCAGCAGGAGTAGGAGACATAGTAGTGATGGGAGATTTTAACTATTCAGAGATAAACTGGAAAAACGATTCATGTGATACTGCTAGGGGCAATATGTTTTAAAACACACTTAATGATAACTACTTAGTCCAACTAATTGAGGAACCAACTAGGTACAATGCAATCTTAGACCTGGTATTAACAAACAATGGGGATTTGGTATCAGGTATTATAGTAGGGGAACCCATAGGAAACAGCGACCACAATATGGTCACATTCAATATCAGTTTCCATAAACAGCCCTATACTGGCTCAACTAGGACTCTAAACTTTAGCAAAGCAAATTTTGAAAAGATGAGGGTATTTTTTAGGGATATTGAATGGGAAGGTTTGTTTTTAGGAAAAAATACTACGGAGAAATGGGAGGTACTAAAATTCCTGCTAGCTAAAAATACACTCAAATGTATTCCTATGAGTAGCAAAAAAAGGAATATAAATCATAAACCGATGTGGCTTAACAAAAAGATTAAGGAACTTATGGACAAGAAAAGGCGAGCATTTAAAAAATACAAATCTGACGGGGAAGCAGAGTCATTTCAGCACTATAAGGAATGTAACAAAATTTGCAAAAAGGAAATAAGAGCGTCTAAAGTAGAAACTGAAAAACTAGTAGCAAAGGAAAGCAAAGCGAATCCCCAAAAATTCTTTAAATACATTAATAGCAAAAGATTAAAGAAGGAGAGTATAGGCCCTTTAAAAGACAAGTTGGGAGTCTTAAGCAAAAATGATAATGACATAGCGGACACACTAAATGAGTTTTTTTCAACAGTATTCACTAGAGAGCACCCATTTCAGGGACTGACACACAATCTCAATAATGGGAATATCCCACTGATAGGTACTTATTTAAGCGAGGAAGGTCTGTGACCGATTAAAACATTTAAAGATTAATAAATCACCAGGGCCCGATGGTATTCACCCAAGGGTTCAAATGGAGCTTCACTCTGAACTGGCAAAACCGCTATCTTTGATCTTTAAGGATTCAGTTATATCAGGTATGGTTCCCAAAGACTGGCGAATAGCGGAAGTAGTGCCTATATTCAAAAAGGGAAGTAAAGCTGAACCAGGTAATTATAGACCAGTTAGTCTTACATCTATAGTGGGGAAAGTATTGGAAGGTATTCTAAGAGATAGTATTCAGAAGTTCCTTGAAGTCAATAAGGTCATTAAAAGGAATCAACATGGGTTTATGAAGGACAGATCCTGTCAAACCAACTTACTTGGCTTTTATGAAACAGTAAGCGCAAACCTAGATCAGGGTAAAGACGTGGATGTAATCTTTTTAGACTTTGCCAAAGCGTTCGATACTGTACCACACATGAGACTTATCTACAAGCTACAAGAATCAGGGCTAGGAAGCACAATATGCACTTGGGTCAAAAACTGGTTAGATAACAGGGAGCAGCGCGTTGTGGTTAATGGATCTTTTTCAACTTGGACTGAAGTGCTAAGTGGTGTGCCGCAAGGCTCAGTATTAGGACCGCTATTGTTCAATATTTTCATTAACGACCTAACAGAAGGTCTAGAGAGCATGGTGTCAATTTTTGCAGATGATACCAAATTGTGTAAGGCTTTAAATACAGAGGAGGATGCCGAGTCTCTTCAGAATGACTTAGTTAAATTAGAAGCATGGGCAGCCAAATGGAGAATGCGCTTCAACACAGACAAGTGTAAGGTAATGCACTGTGGTAACAAGAACAAAAATTACACCTACCTACTAAATGGGGTAAAATTAGGGGATTCTGTACTGGAAAAGGACTTAAGTGTCCTCATAGATAGCAAGCTAAGCAGTAGTACCCAAAGTAGGACTGCAGCAAAGAAGGCTAATAAGATATTAGCATGCATAAAACGGGGTATTGATGCTAGGGACGAGAGTATTATACTCCCGTTATATAAATCACTAGTGAGGCCACACCTTGAATACTGTGTACAATTCTGGGCACCGTACTACAAAAAGGATATCCTGGAGCTTGAAAAGGTACAGAGGAGGGCGACCAAACTAATTAAGGGCATGGAGACGATGGAATACAAGGAAAGGCTTGAAAGACTAGGCATGTTTACATTGGAAAAGCGGAGACTAAGAGGGGATATGATCAACATCTACAAATATATAAGGGGACAATACACAGAGCTTGCGCGGGACCTGTTTTTGGTTAGATCAACACAGAGGACTCGTGGACACTCGCTCAGGTTAGAGGAGAGGAGATTCCGCACAATACGGCGTAAAGGCTTTTTCACGGTAAGGACAATACGTGTTTGGAATTCCCTGCCCGAGGGAGTTGTAATGGCGGAATCTGTCAACACCTTTAAGAATGGGTTAGATAAATTCCTAATGGATAAGGATATCCAGGGGTATGGTGCATAGTCATGCATTATAGTTACTATAAATAGGGATAAAATGCAACGGCTGACAGCAGCATCAGTCAGAAATTTTAGTCAAATCATCATGCATAGGAGACCACAAATAGGTTGAACTCGTTGGACAATTGTCTTTTTTCAACCTCAGATACTATGTTACTATGTTACCTCACCATCAGAATCCTCCTTGTCAATTTCCTCCCCAGCGCCAGCAACACCCATATCCTCATCCTGGTGTACTTCAACAGTGACATCTTCAATTTGACTATCAGGAACTGGACTGCGGGTGCTCCTTCCAGCACTTGCAGGGGGCGTGCAAATGGTGGAAGGCGCAAGCTCTTCCCGTCCAGTGTTGGGAAGGTCAGGCATCGCAACCGACACAATTGGACTCTCCTTGGGGATTTGTGATTTAGAAGAACGCACAGTTCTTTGCTGTGCTTTTGCCAGCTTAAGTCTTTTCATTTTTCTAGCGAGAGGATGAGTGCTTCCATCCTCATGTGAATCTGAACCACTAGCCATGAACATAGGCCAGGGCCTCAGCCGTTCCTTGCCACTCCGTGTCGTTAAATGGCATATTGGCAAGTTTATGCTTCTCATCAGACGCTTTCAATTTTGATTTTTGGGTCGTTTTACTGAACTTTTGTTTTTTGGATTTTACATGCTCTCTACTATGACATTGGGCATTGGCCTTGGCAGACGACGTTGATGGCATTTCATCATCTTGGCCATGACTAGTGGCAGCAGCTTCAGCACGAGGTGGAAGTGGATCTTGATCTTTTCCTATTTTAACCTCCACATTTTTGTTCTCCATTTTTTAATGTGTGGAATTATATGCCAGTATCAATAGCAATGGCCTACTACTATATATACTGCGCACAACTGAAATGCACCACAGGTATGGATGGATAGTATACTTGACGACACAGAGGTAGGTACAGCAGTGGCCTACTGTACCGTACTGCTATATATTATATACTGGTGGTCAGCAAACTGTGCAAAAATGAAATGCACCACAGGTATGGATGGATAGTATACTTGACGACACAGAGGTAGGTACAGCAGTGGCCTACTGTACCATACTGCTATTTATTATATACTGGTGGTCAGCAAACTGTGCAAAAATGAAATGCACCACAGGTATGGATGGATAGTATACTTGACGACACAGAGGTAGGTACAGCAGTGGCCTACTGTTCCGTACTGCTATATATATTATATACTGGTGGTCAGCAAACTGTGCAAAACTGAAATGCACCACAGGTATGGATGGATAGTATACTTGACGACACAGAGGTAGGTACAGCAGTGGCCTACTGTACCGTACTGCTATATATTATATACTGGTGGTCAGCAAACTGTGCAAAACTGAAATGCACCACAGGTATGGATGAATAGTATACTTGACGATACAGAGGTAGGTACAGCAGTGGCCTACTGTACCGTAATGCTATATATTATATACTGGTGGTCAGCAAACTGCGCAAAACTGAAATGCACCACAGGTATGGATGGATAGTATACTTGACGATACAGAGGTAGGTACAGCAGTGGCCTACTGTACCGTACTGCTATATATTATATACTGGTGGTCAGCAAACTGTGCAAAACTGAAATGCACCACAGGTATGGAAGGATAGTATACTTGACGACACAGAGGTAGGTACAGCAGTGGCCTACTGTACCGTACTGCTATATATTATATACTGGTGGTCAGCAAACTGTGCAAAACTGAAATGCACCACAGGTATGGATGGATAGTATACTTGACGACACAGAGGTAGGTACAGCAGTGGCCTACTGTACCGTAATGCTATATATTATATACTGGTGGTCAGCAAACTGTGCAAAACTGAAATGCACCACAGGTATGGATGGATAGTATACTTGACGACACAGAGGTAGGTACAGCAGTGGCCTACTGTACCGTACTGCTATATATATTATATACTGGTGGTCAGCAAACTGCAAAACTGAAATGCACCACAGGTATGGATGGATAGTATACTTGACGACACAGAGGTAGGTACAGCAGTGGCCTACAGTACCGTACTGCTATATATTATATACTGGTGGTCAGCAAACTGTGCAAAAATGAAATGCACCACAGGTATGGATGGATAGTATACTTGACGACACAGAGGTAGGTACAGCAGTGGCCTACTGTACCGTAATGCTATATATTATATACTGGTGGTCAGCAAACTGTGCAAAACTGAAATGCACCACAGGTATGGATGGATAGTATACTTGACGACACAGAGGTAGGTACAGCAGTGGCCTTCTGTACCGTACTCCTATATATTATATACTGGTGGTCAGCAAAATTATGCACTGTACTCCTACTATATACTGTCTACAATGCAGCGCAGATATGGAGTGTTTTTCAGGCAGACAACGTATACTGGTGGTCACTGGTCAGCAAAACTCTGCACTGTACTCCTCCTATATAATATTATACTGGTGGTCCCCAGTCCCCACAATAAAGCAGCACACTGAGCACAGATATGGAGTGTTTTTCAGGCAGACAACGTATACTGGTGGTCACTGTCAGCAAAACTCTGCACTGTACTCCTCCTATATAATACAGCTGCTCCCCAGTCCCCACAATTAAGCAGTGTGAGCACAGATATATGCAGCACACTGAGCACAGATAAGGAGCGTTTTTTTCAGGCAGAGAACGGATAAAACTGGTGGTCACTGATCAGCAAAACTCTGCACTGTACTCCTCCTATATTATACAGCTGCTCCCCAGTCCTCCCCACAATTAAGCAATAAAGCACAATCAAGTTCAATAATAAACGGAGAGGACGCCAGCCACGTCCTCTCCCTAACATTTCCAATGCACGAGTGAAAATGGCGGCGATGCGCGGCTGCTTATATAGAATCCGAATCTCGCGAGAATCCGACAGCGGGATGATGACGTTCGGGCGCGCTCGGGTTAACCGAGCCATACGGGAGAATCCGAGTATGCCTCGGACCCGTGTAAAATGGATGAAGTTCGGGGGGGTTCGGTTTCCGAGGAACCGAACCCGCTCATCTCTAGTAATATTACACATTCTTTTTTTCTAGTTGTGTCATTTATATGATAATAATTATGGGTGCAAGGAAAATGCTATATGTAGAGTGTCCATTTTCTGTGTATGTCCCATATTTCTTCACCTCCTCCCAAACCCTCTCAGTCTTGGTCCATGTGATTGTCTCTTCATTATACAATGGCTACTGTGTCCTAGTGACAGGAGTGGGTGTAATATTATTAGGCGCTCCTCACACCTAATAATGTTAAAGCCACTCCTGCCACTAGCATACCCTCCAACATTGTACCCTCAAAAACCGGTACAAATTAGGAAAAGGGGTATGGCCTAGAGATGAGCGCCTGAAATTTTTCGGGTTTTGTGTTTTGGTTTTGGGTTCGGTTCCGCGGCCGTGTTTTGGGTTCGAACGCGTTTTGGCAAAACCTCACCGAATTTTTTTTGTCGGATTCGGGTGTGTTTTGGATTCGGGTGTTTTTTTCAAAAAACACTAAAAAACAGCTTAAATCATAGAATTTGGGGGTCATTTTGATCCCAAAGTATTATTAACCTCAAAAACCATAATTTACACTCATTTTCAGTCTATTCTGAATACCTCACACCTCACAATATTATTTTTAGTCCTAAAATTTGCACCGAGGTCGCTGTGTGAGTAAGATAAGCGACCCTAGTGGCCGACACAAACACCGGGCCCATCTAGGAGTGGCACTGCAGTGTCACGCAGGATGTCCCTTCCAAAAAACCCTCCCCAAACAGCACATGACGCAAAGAAAAAAAGAGGCGCAATGAGGTAGCTGTGTGAGTAAGATTAGCGACCCTAGTGGCCGACACAAACACCGGGCCCATCTAGGAGTGGCACTGCAGTGTCACGCAGGATGGCCCTTCCAAAAAACCCTCCCCAAACAGCACATGACGCAAAGAAAAAAAGAGGCGCAATGAGGTAGCTGTGTGAGTAAGATTAGCGACCCTAGTGGCCGACACAAACACCGGGCCCATCTAGGAGTGGCACTGCAGTGTCACGCAGGATGGCCCTTCCAAAAAACCCTCCCCAAACAGCACATGACGCAAAGAAAAAAAGAGGCGCAATGAGGTAGCTGTGTGAGTAAGATTAGCGACCCTAGTGGCCGACACAAACACCGGGCCCATCTAGGAGTGGCACTGCAGTGTCACGCAGGATGTCCCTTCCAAAAAACCCTCCCCAAACAGCACATGACGCAAAGAAAAAAAGAGGCGCAATGAGGTAGCTGTGTGAGTAAGATTAGCGACCCTAGTGGCCGACACAAACACCGGGCCCATCTAGGAGTGGCACTGCAGTGTCACGCAGGATGTCCCTTCCAAAAAACCCTCCCCAAACAGCACATGACGCAAAGAAAAAAAGAGGCGCAATGAGGTAGCTGTGTGAGTAAGATTAGCGACCCTAGTGGCCGACACAAACACCGGGCCCATCTAGGAGTGGCACTGCAGTGTCACGCAGGATGTCCCTTCCAAAAAACCCTCCCCAAACAGCACATGACGCAAAGAAAAAAAGAGGCGCAATGAGGTAGCTGACTGTGTGAGTAAGATTAGCGACCCTAGTGGCCGACACAAACACCGGGCCCATCTAGGAGTGGCACTGCAGTGTCACGCAGGATGTCCCTTCCAAAAAAAACCTCCCCAATCAGCACATGATGCAAAGAAAAAGAAAAGAAAAAAGAGGTGCAAGATGGAATTGTCCTTGGGCCCTCCCACCCACCCTTATGTTGTATAAACAAAACAGGACATGCACACTTTAACCAACCCATCATTTCAGTGACAGGGTCTGCCACACGACTGTGACTGATATGACGGGTTGGTTTGGACCCCCCCCAAAAAAGAAGCAATTAATCTCTCCTTGCACAAACTGGCTCTACAGAGGCAAGATGTCCACCTCATCTTCACCCTCCGATATATCACCGTGTACATCCCCCTCCTCACAGATTATCAATTCGTCCCCACTGGAATCCACCATCTCAGCTCCCTGTGTACTTTGTGGAGGCAATTGCTGCTGGTCAATGTCTCCGCGGAGGAATTGATTATAATTCATTTTAATGAACATCATCTTCTCCACATTTTCTGGATGTAACCTCGTACGCCGATTGCTGACAAGGTGAGCGGCGGCACTAAACACTCTTTCGGAGTACACACTTGTGGGAGGGCAACTTAGGTAGAATAAAGCCAGTTTGTGCAAGGGCCTCCAAATTGCCTCTTTTTCCTGCCAGTATAAGTACGGACTGTGTGACGTGCCTACTTGGATGCGGTCACTCATATAATCCTCCACCATTCTATCAATGTTGAGAGAATCATATGCAGTGACAGTAGACGACATGTCCGTAATCGTTGTCAGGTCCTTCAGTCCGGACCAGATGTCAGCATCAGCAGTCGCTCCAGACTGCCCTGCATCACCGCCAGCGGGTGGGCTCGGAATTCTGAGCCTTTTCCTCGCACCCCCAGTTGCGGGAGAATGTGAAGGAGGAGATGTTGACAGGTCGCGTTCCGCTTGACTTGACAATTTTGTCACCAGCAGGTCTTTCAACCCCAGCAGACCTCTGTCTGCCGGAAAGAGAGATCCAAGGTAGGCTTTAAATCTAGGATCGAGCACGGTGGCCAAAATGTAGTGCTCTGATTTCAACAGATTGACCACCCGTGAATCCTTGTTAAGCGAATTAAGGGCTGCATCCACAAGTCCCACATGCCTAGCGGAATCGCTCCCTTTTAGCTCCTTCTTCAATGCCTCCAGCTTCTTCTGCAAAAGCCTGATGAGGGGAATGACCTGACTCAGGCTGGCAGTGTCTGAACTGACTTCACGTGTGGCAAGTTCAAAGGGCATCAGAACCTTGCACAACGTTGAAATCATTCTCCACTGCACTTGAGACAGGTGCATTCCATCTCCTATATCGTGCTCAATTGTATAGGCTTGAATGGCCTTTTGCTGCTCCTCCAACCTCTGAAGCATATAGAGGGTTGAATTCCACCTCGTTACCACTTCTTGCTTCAGATGATGGCAGGGCAGGTTCAGTAGTTTTTGGTGGTGCTCCAGTCTTCTGTACGTGGTGCCTGTACGCCGAAAGTGTCCCGCAATTTTTCTGGCCACCGACAGCATCTCTTGCACGCCCCTGTCGTTTTTTAAAAAATTCTGCACCACCAAATTCAAGGTATGTGCAAAACATGGGACGTGCTGGAATTTGCCCATATTTAATGCACACACAATATTGCTGGCGTTGTCCGATGCCACAAATCCACAGGAGAGTCCAATTGGGGTAAGCCATTCCGCGATGATCTTCCTCAGTTGCCGTAAGAGGTTTTCAGCTGTGTGCGTATTCTGGAAAGCGGTGATACAAAGCGTAGCCTGCCTAGGAAAGAGTTGGCGTTTGCGAGATGCTGCTACTGGTGCCGCCGCTGCTGTTCTTGCGGCGGGAGTCCATACATCTACCCAGTGGGCTGTCACAGTCATATAGTCCTGACCCTGCCCTGCTCCACTTGTCCACATGTCCGTGGTTAAGTGGACATTGGGTACAACTGCATTTTTTAGGAGACTGGTGAGTCTTTTTCTGACGTCCGTGTACATTCTCGGTATCGCCTGCCTAGAGAAGTGGAACCTAGATGGTATTTGGTAACGGGGGCACACTGCCTCAATAAATTGTCTAGTTCCCTGTGAACTAACGGCGGATACCGGACGCACGTCTAACACCAACATAGTTGTCAAGGACTCAGTTATCCGCTTTGCAGTAGGATGACTGCTGTGATATTTCATCTTCCTCGCAAAGGACTGTTGAACAGTCAATTGCTTACTGGAAGTAGTACAAGTGGGCTTACGACTTCCCCTCTGGGATGACCATCGACTCCCAGCGGCAACAACAGCAGCGCCAGCAGCAGTAGGCGTTACACGCAAGGATGCATCGGAGGAATCCCAGGCAGGAGAGGACTCGTCAGACTTGCCAGTGACATGGCCTGCAGGACTATTGGCATTCCTGGGGAAGGAGGAAATTGACACTGAGGGAGTTGGTGGGGTGGTTTGCGTGAGCTTGGTTACAAGAGGAAGGGATTTACTGGTCAGTGGACTGCTTCCGCTGTCACCCAAAGTTTTTGAACTTGTCACTGACTTATTATGAATGCGCTGCAGGTGACGTATAAGGGAGGATGTTCCGAGGTGGTTAACGTCCTTACCCCTACTTATTACAGCTTGACAAAGGGAACACACGGCTTGACACCTGTTGTCCGCATTTCTGGTGAAATACCTCCACACCGAAGAGCTGATTTTTTTGGTATTTTCACCTGGCATGTCAACGGCCATATTCCTCCCACGGACAACAGGTGTCTCCCCGGGTGCCTGACTTAAACAAACCACCTCACCATCAGAATCCTCCTGGTCAATTTCCTCCCCAGCGCCAGCAACACCCATATCCTCCTCATCCTGGTGTACTTCAACACTGACATCTTCAATCTGACTATCAGGAACTGGACTGCGGGTGCTCCTTCCAGCACTTGCAGGGGGCGTGCAAATGGTGGAAGGCGCATGCTCTTCACGTCCAGTGTTGGGAAGGTCAGGCATCGCAACCGACACAATTGGACTCTCCTTGTGGATTTGGGATTTCAAAGAACGCACAGTTCTTTGCGGTGCTTTTGCCAGCTTGAGTCTTTTCAGTTTTCTAGCGAGAGGCTGAGTGCTTCCATCCTCATGTGAAGCTGAACCACTAGCCATGAACATAGGCCAGGGCCTCAGCCGTTCCTTGCCACTCCGTGTGGTAAATGGCATATTGGCAAGTTTACGCTTCTCCTCCGACAATTTTATTTTAAGTTTTGGAGTCCTTTTTTTACTGATATTTGGTGTTTTGGTTTTGACATGCTCTGTACTATGCCATTGGGCATCGGCCTTGGCAGACGACGTTGCTGGCATTTCATCGTCTCGGCCATGACTAGTGGCAGCAGCTTCAGCACGAGGTGGAAGTGGATCTTGATCTTTCCCTAATTTTGGAACCTCAACATTTTTGTTCTCCATATTTTAATAGGCACAACTAAAAGGCACCTCAGGTAAACAATGGAGATGGATGGATTGGATACTAGTATACAATTATGGACGGGCTGCCGAGTGCCGACACAGAGGTAGCCACAGCCGTGAACTACCGCACTGTACTGTGTCTGCTGCTAATATATAGACTGGTTGATAAAGAGATAGTATACTCGTAACTAGTATGTATGTATAAAGAAAGAAAAAAAAACCACGGTTAGGTGGTATATACAATTATGGACGGGCTGCCGAGTGCCGACAGAGAGGTAGCCACAGCCGTGAACTACCGCACTGTACTGTGTCTGCTGCTAATATATAGACTGGTTGATAAAGAGATAGTATACTCGTAACTAGTATGTATGTATAAAGAAAGAAAAAAAAACCACGGTTAGGTGGTATATACAATTATGGACGGGCTGCCGAGTGCCGACACAGAGGTAGCCACAGCCGTGAACTACCGCACTGTACTGTGTCTGCTGCTAATATATAGACTGGTTGATAAAGAGATAGTATACTCGTAACTAGTATGTATGTATAAAGAAAGAAAAAAAAACCACGGTTAGGTGGTATATACAATTATGGACGGGCTGCCGAGTGCCGACACAGAGGTAGCCACAGCCGTGAACTACCGCACTGTACTGTGTCTGCTGCTAATATAGACTGGTTGATAAAGAGATAGTATACTACTAATATTATATACTGGTGGTCAGGTCACTGGTCACTAGTCACACTGGCAGTGGCACTCCTGCAGCAAAAGTGTGCACTGTTTAATTTTAATATAATATTATGTACTCCTGGCTCCTGCTATAACCTATAACTGGCACTGCAGTAGTGCTCCCCAGTCTCCCCCACAATTATAAGCTGTGTGAGCTGAGCAGTCAGACAGATATATAATATATATAGATGATGCAGCACACTGGCCTGAGCCTGAGCAGTGCACACAGATATGGTATGTGACTGACTGAGTCACTGTGTGTATCGCTTTTTTCAGGCAGAGAACGGATATATTAAATAAACTGCACTGTGTGTCTGGTGGTCACTCACTATATAATATATTATGTACTCCTGGCTCCTGCTATAACCTATAACTGGCACTGCAGTAGTGCTCCCCAGTCTCCCCCACAATTATAAGCTGTGTGAGCTGAGCAGTCAGACAGATATATAATATTATATATAGATAATAGATGATGCAGCACACTGGCCTGAGCCTGAGCAGTGCACACAGATATGGTATGTGACTGAGTCACTGTGTGCTGTGTATCGCTTTTTTCAGGCAGAGAACGGATTATAAATAAAAGTGGTGGTCACTGGTCACTATCAGCAAAACTCTGCACTGTACACTACTGAGTACTCCTAATGCTCCCCAAAATTAGTAAATCAAGTGTCTAAACGGAGAGGACGCCAGCCACGTCCTCTCCCTATCAATCTCAATGCACGTGTGAAAATGGCGGCGACGCACGGCTCCTTATATAGAATCCGAGTCTCGCGATAGAATCCGAGCCTCGCGAGAATCCGACAGCGTCATGATGACGTTCGGGCGCGCTCGGGTTAACCGAGCAAGGCGGGAAGATCCGAGTCGCTCGGACCCGTGAAAAAAAACATGAAGTTCTGGCGGGTTCGGATTCAGAGAAACAGAACCCGCTCATCTCTAGTATGGCCAGCGGTAAAGGGGGTGTGACCACCATACTTTCTATGGAGATTTAGGGGGTCATTCCAAGTTGGTCGCTCGCTAGCAGTTTTTAGCAGCCGTGCAAACGCATTGCTGCCGCCCACTGGGGAGTGTATTTTCGCTTTGCAGAAGTGCAAACGCTTGTGCAGCAGTGCGCCTACAAACTCTTTTTGTGCACAACAAGACCAGCCCTGTAGTTACTCTTCGTGTGCGTTGATTCTAATGATGCTGGGACGGCTTTTGACGTCACACACCTGCCCAGCGTTTGTCACGTCTAGCAAAGTTTGAGGATCCGGCAGCTGAGACTTGCCGAGGAGGTAGATGGCTGTGGGTGAACAAGATGAGGGGGTTGGATATAGTTCCTTCGCATGGGACACGGAGCAATGAAGAACGTAGGCGGGGTTGAAAGTCTTTATTATGTACAGGGCTGAGGTAGAGAACTGTGGCTGGAGCACGATGGTAAAAGAACGTAGTTGCGGATAAAGACCTGCAGGTTGTGGCTTGAAAGACGAGGTTGTGAATGATGAACTGCGGAACTGTGGATGGTGGTTAAAAGACGTGGCTGGAGGTAAAGAACTGTGGACTGTGATATGAAAGATGAGACTGTAGATGATGAACTGTCAAACTGTGGATGGTAGTTGAAGACGTGGCTGGAGACAAGGACTGTGGACTGTGGTTTGGAGGATGAGGCTGAAGATAACAATCTGCAGGTTGTGGTCGGTGGTATAAAGACGTAGCTGGTGAAGTAGATCTGTGGAGTGTGGCTTGAAAGACGAGGCAGAAGACCCGGGGCCGACTGTGCCCCAAGAGTCTTACTGGACCGGGTTTTCCAGGAGTGCTTCCACAGGCAGTAGTAGGTTAGGAACGGCAGGACAGCAGCAGCAATAGGGAACTGACCAAGCCAGGAGCAGGAGTAACCAGAATACAACAAGGATCCTGGGAGCACAGGCTAAAGCATCTACAACAGGGTTGTAACTTGAAGCACTGGCGTCCCTGTCCTAACCAGCCCCCTTTTATAGGGAGAGCTTCCCCTGGATTGGCTGGAAGAAACAGGAACGGCGCCCAGTAATGCAGACCTTTCTGCAAAGCCACATTGCTCACTGCTTCTGGTCTCCTAGCAATGGCTCAGCAAGAGCGACCCACTGTAGCGGCGTCCCGCCGCCACGAGCGGACCCCCTCACCGCCGCCACTGCTGCCCACGGACCCGGCACAGCAGCCCACCTCCGCCGCTGCCCGCATACCGCCAGAGAAGCCAGCCCCGTGGCCCCAGCGTACCGGTATGTCTCCGGACGCTGACAGCGTTCGCCCAGCCATGCCTGCATTTTCCCCTACACGCCTGCGTTTTTCTAAGCACTCCCTAAAAACGGTCGGTTGCCACCCAGAAACGCCCACTTCATGTCAATCTTCCTGCGTTGTGCCGTGCGACTGAAAGCTTCGCTAGAACCTGTGCAAAACCACAAAGCACTTAGTACCCGTACATCACGCGTGCGCATTGCAGTGCATACGCATGCGCAGAAATGGTGATTTTTAGCCTGATCTCTGCGCTGCGAACAACAGTAGCTAGCGATCAACTCGGAATGACCCCCTTAGTGAGTAAAAAATCGTTATGAAGCCCTTTTTGGCCTGGACAGACCATAAAAAAACAGTACTGTACCGGCCAAAATATGACGATGTGGGATGTATAATACTACTACACTACTACTACTACTACTACTACTAATAATAATAATAATAATAATAATAATTAATTATTTAAAATATAAGAAAAAGAACATGAAGAAGAAGACAGAAGGGATGACTGGGTATGTGGGTGGGTGGATTGACTGGGCAAAATCTGCATAGTCTCTTAATGCCTAGAGGAACAGGCCGTCCTTCAGCCATGGGTCCCCAGAGACTTCCTCCTCAAGGGTTTTTTTCCTCTCCTTAGTGTTGAAGGATGACTCTTCGTGAGTCATGAGGCTTCCGACATCTTGTTTTTAAGAATTCTAGACCAATCTTGGTCCGGAATTCCCTATTGTTCAATGCAGAGTAAATAATAATAATTTTAAAAAAAGAAGACAAAAAAGAAGACAGAAGGGATGACTGGGTTATGCAAAGTTAGTGGGTGGGTGGTCTGGGAAAGCTCTGCAGGGTCTCTTAATGCCTAGAGGGACAGGTAATCCTTCAGCCATGGGTCCCCAGAGATTTACTACCTGAGGGAGTGTTTTCTCTCCTCAGTGCTGAATGATGACTAACTCTTCATGAGTAATGAGGCTTCCGCCATCTTGTTCCTCTTATAGGACAAGTTTTTAAGAATTCTGGACCAATCTTGGTCCGGAATTCCCTATTTTTTTTAATGGAGACTAAATAATACTAATAATGATTTAAAAAAAATAAGACAAAAAAGAAGACTGAAGGGATGACTGGGTTATGCAAAGTTATTGGGTGGGTAGTCCGGGAAAACTCTGCAGAGTCTCCTAATGCCTAGAGGGATGGGCAATCCTTCAGCCATGGGTCCCCAGAGGTTTCCTCCACAAGGGGGGTTTTCCAATCCTTAGTGCTAAACGATGACTCTACATGAGTCATGAGTCTTCCATCATTTGTTCCTCTTATAGGACAAGTTTGTAAGATTTCTGGACCAATCTTAGTCCGGAATTCCCTATTGTTTTTTTAATGCAGCGTAAATAATACTACTACTAATAATAATAAAAATAAGAAGAACACAAAGAAGAATTAGAAGAAGTAGAAGAAGAAGAAGAAGAAGAAGAAGAAAAAGGCTACATTTAACTTAAAATAAAAATGGACATTATTAAATATATTTTGTTTGACGTTGTCTTTATGTTTATCAATAAATCCTCTCAAAAGGTGAAGAGATGACACATATTTGGGGAGACAAAAATTTTAGTAGAGTTCAGAACCATGCATTGTTTATTCTCCACAAGAGAGTACCAGATGAGGCAGCCATGTTGGACACACTACATAGTGGGGGTCATTCCGAGTTGTTAGCTCGCAAGCTGCTTTTAGCAGCTTTGCACACGCTAAGCCGCCGCCTACTGGGAGTGAATCTTAGCTTATCAAAATTGCGAACGAAAGATTCGCAATATTGCGAAAAGACTTCTCTGTGCAGTTTCTGAGTAGCTCGAGACTTACTCTGCCAGTGCGATCAGTTCAGTGCTTGTCGTTCCTGGTTTGACGTCACAAACACACCCAGCGTTCGCCCAGACACTCCTCCGTTTCTCCAGCTACTCCCGCGTTTTTCCCAGAAACGGTAGCGTTTTTTCACACACTCCCATAAAACGGCCAGTTTCCGCCCAGAAACACCCGCTTCCTGTCAATCACATTACGATCACCAGAACGAAGAAGAAACCTTGTAATGCCGTGAGTAAAATACCTAACTGCATAGCAAATTTACTTGGCGCAGTCGCACTGCGGTCATTGCGCATGCGCATTAGCGACTAATCGCTCCGTTGCGAGAAAAAAATAACGAGCGAACAACTCGGAATGACCCCCAGTGTACACTGTGCAATTAGCAAAACATGGCAGTAAAGCATACAAGGGTAAAATCAAAAGCAACTAAGAGGCGCCCCAGTTCCCCAGCTTACACAGTAAGGAATATGGTCTTGCTCTGTAATTTGCATTACTCCACTTTTTTCCTTTATAACAATTTAACAGTGAGCTGAGGAGAAAAAAACAAGACGGTTCTGTTGCAGTTTGAAATAATTTATAAAAAATTACCTGACCAAAATAATAAAATAAAAAATAAAGTTATATTAATTGTCTGACACTCAGAAGATGGTAAACTCGTATTGTGAGTTGCATAAAATATTTATATGAAGCCTACATGGATTACTGGCACCTCAGGAGTGATGTGATAACTTTGGGCTGTGGTAAGGGTTCCAATCACACAGACTTTGTTTCAGTGCAAAATAGACAAATGCAAGTGCTATGAGACCACCTAAACACGTTACTAAAATTCTAAATAACTATAGTGGAGATCATATCATACAGGTTTAATATAATTTTCACTTAAAAACCAATATCAGTAAAAATAAAATGCTGAACGAGTGCTGGATGTGATCTGCAGTACAGAACCTCTGACCTGCTTCATAGGACTGGACCAACGACCGACCTGCAGTAGAGTCCTGAGAGCAGTAGCACATGACTGGACCAAGAAAGAAGATGGCGCTAAAGTCCTGGAACAGCAGAGGGCTCATCGCAAAATGAGCTTCATACAGATATCTATTCCCTAAGTTAGCGATTCCCAAACTGGGTTGCAGGGGTGGCCTGGGTTGGTTGCCCAGGACGTATTCAAATTATTTATGGCCAATGTAATAAGTAAAACCAGTGCTCGTGGATTCCCATCATAACATATTATAACATCATAACATTATTATAACAAGCAAATTCTGTCTCTCACCACATAACTGAACCTAAGGATGATCTTTAATCACAATTTAATTAAATGAATGTTTTTCTGAATTTCACATTAAGATTTTGTTTGATTGTTGAGGTGTCGTGAAGAAAATTCTGATACTCTATGACGTAGTGACTAAAAATGATTTGGGAACCCAGTGGCGTCATGAGGGGGGTGCGGGGGGTGCGGCCCGCACCCGGGTGTAACCCTTCAATACGGTGACACCAAATAGAGCCCTGCACTCCCAGCCGCACCCTAATCCCATCAAAAGAACTGACATAGACATGTCAGCAGCGACGTCCACACCTCCTCTTCCCCGGCACTAAGCGCTGCAGGCTCAATAGGAGCTCACCCCGCGCTCCGCTGCTTTCTGCGCCTGTCAACAGCTGACAGGCAGCGGCAAGCTAGATGACAGCACAGGACGGGGCACTGACTGTCAGCACGATCCCCCTGGCCGGATCTTCAGACTCTTCACTCCGAGTCCCCTCCCCTCAGAGTCGCGGCTCCCATCAGCGCTATGTGGGGCAAGGCGGAGGGCAGCTATTTACAAGCTGGCGAATGCTGGCATTGCTGAGGGTTTGATTGAAGTGGCCGGCGGCAGGTACAGCTGAGAAGTGTGGGGGAAGTACAGTGTCACTGTGTACAGGGGCCATGCTTGTGCTGATGATCGCGGCTGCAGGCAGGCAGATGTCTGTGAGGAGGAAGCAGCCCAGGGCTGGGATCATCAGTGCTAGTGGCCCCCACTGGCAGCATTTTATCTTTACATGCAGGTTGTAGTTACCAGCATGGGGGTTGTGTGCCCCCCTCCCCCGCTCTCCAGTCGCAGCAGCCTCTCAGGGCATTCACTTAAATCTCTCCCTAGTCCCGACTAGCTCAGTAGTTTCCTCTCTTCAGTTATATTTACTGCACTGCATGTTGCCCCGCCCCCAGGTCTCCTGCTGCTCCTCTGTTCTCCTCCTTCTCCTGCTTCTTCTAGCTCTCACAAGTTTCCCAGGTATGCTTCCTTCCCCTACATTCCCAGGTGTGCCTCTTTCCCCTGTATCCGCAGGTGTGCCTCTTTCCCCTGTATCCACATGTGTGCCTCTTTCCCCTGTATCCCCAGGTGTGCCTCTTTCCCCTGTATCCCCAGGTGTGCCTCTTTCCCCTGAATCCCCAGGTGTTCCCCTGTATCTCCATGTGTGCCTCTTTCCCCTGTATCTCCATGTGTGCCTCTTTCCCCTGTATCCCCATGTGTGCCTCCTTCCCCTGTATACCCATGTGTTACTCTTTCCCTATATCCCCATGTGTGCCTCTGCTCCTACTTACCCAAGTGAACCTTTCACCTATATCAGCTGTGTTTTTGTCACCCCTCCGTCTGTGCCTCTGCCCCTCAACCCTTCTATGCCGCAGTTCCCTTTCCCATAAGTGCCTCGCTCACTTTCCTATATCTGTACAGTCTGTATATCTTTGGTACTTTCCCCATCTGTGTCTCTGATACTCCCCCCCCCCTTCCCCCCCTCTGTGACTCTGCCCCCATGCGCCGTGTGCTCCTCTCCCCCTCCATGTGTGCCTGTCTGTCTCTGCTCCTTTCCCCATCTGTACCTCTGCTACCGGCAGTGGCGGGTGCGGGGGGTGCCGCCCGCACCCCGGTGTCACCCTTCAATGGGGTGACACCAAACAAGAGCCGCACTCGCACCTGCTAGGGGGGGATGCGATCAAAACTGAGCCGCGGCGGAGTCTTTTTGTTGCAGGCGGGGGTATATGATTTTGATTCGGCGAGGGTGCGATCGTAACTGCAGTGCTCTATTTGCATTACGATCGCACCCCTGCCGACTCAAAATCATATACCCCCGCCTGCAACAAGAAGACTCCGCCACGGCTCAGTTTTGATCGCATTCCATCCCCCCCCCTCCCCCCTGCTGGAAGAGGAGGACTCCGCCGCGGCCGGGTCTGAACGTCATCACGCCGCCGGGATTCTAGGAGGGAGAAGTGTGAGGATGCTCTTGCGGCTTGCTATTCTCCTCACCCGCGCCAGCCACATTTTGCACACTGCCGCCGCCCACGTCCTCCGCTGCTCATCTTAGGTACTCTTACCCTGCTTCCCTGTGTCCCTCTCCCTGTCACTGTCCCTGCTGCCAATCTCCCTGGCCCTGAGTTGTGGATCATACTGTGTGGCATATGTGAATTTTGTCTAAATCTACTGTATGTTGTATAATGTGAATTTCGGCTCATACTGTGTGCTATAATGTGAATTTCTGCTCATTCTGTGTGCTATAATGTGAATTTCGGCTCATTCTGTGTGCTATCATGTGATTTTGGCTCATTCTGTGTGCCATCATGTGATTTTCGGCTCATTCTGTGTGCTATAATGTGAATTTCTGCTCATACCGTGTGCTATAATGTGATTTTCGGCTCATTCTGTGTGCTATAATGTGAATTTCTGCTCATACCGTGTGCTATAATGTGAATTTCGGCTCATTCTGTGTGCTATCATGTGATTTTGGCTCATTCTGTGTGCCATCATGTGATTTTCGGCTCATTCTGTGTGCTATAATGTGAATTTCTGCTCATACCGTGTGCTATAATGTGATTTTCGGCTCATTCTGTGTGCTATAATGTGAATTTCTGCTCATACCGTGTGCTATCATGTGATTTTCGGCTCATACTGTGTGGTATAATGTCACCCGGCTCCATAGCAGTGCATGCTAATATGGACGAGATTGTCCATATTGGCCTGCATGCATAAGTGACCCAGCACCAATGATGAACAAGTGCGGGGCCGCACATCATTCATCGCTGGTGCCTACGTACGAGAACGTTCATATCGTGCAGTTATATCGCCTAATGTGTAGGGCCCATTAGCTGTTTATGGACCTAATTCTGGTCGCATTTCATTTTAGCAATAATCGCAATAGAGTGATTTTTGCAAAAATATGCCACGGTAACAGTGTGCATGCAATCAAAGCGCGTTTGCATCCCTGAAGGATGCGACTGCACTTTCATTGACAGCGGCGGGCAGTGCCGTAACTATGTGTGTGTCAGGTGTGCCTGGCACACAGCGCAGTCGCCCTGAGGGCGCAACGGCCCCGATTCCCTAAAGTCAGCAGCTTGTAATGAGTCAAGTTGACTCATTACAAGCCGCCTGTGCCTGAGGAGGAGAGGAGCAGCAGCGGGAGCAGCGGAGAAGGAAGAGGAGGGAGGGGGTGGAGGGAAGGAGCCGCAGCAGTGCTATGTAATTGGTGGCAGCGCTGCTGCAGCTGTCCCTCTCATTCCACATAGGCTGGCTGCCGCTGCTGTGAATGTTGGGATGCGCTTCCCTCATCCCAGCATGCACAGCAGTGGCGGCCAGCCAATGCGGAAGGATAGGGACAGCTGCAGCGGCACCGCCAGCAATTACAGTGCACTGCTGCGGCTCCCTCCCTCCTCCCCCTCCCTCCTCTTCCTTCTCCCCTGCACCCGGAGCTGCCAGCAACGAGGAGCCTGACTGAGCCAGCGGAGAAATGGTAAGTATAATCTATTCTGTCTGCCGTAATGTGTAAAAAGAGGACTCTGACTGCCGTAATGTGTAAAAAGGGGGACGCTGTCTGCCGTAATGTGTAAGAAGGGGATGCTGTCTGCCGTAATGTGTAAAAAGGGGCTCTACCTGGTGTAGTGGCGCTACTGTGCGGCGTAATTTGAATAATGGAGACTACTGTGCCGTGTAATATGAATCGTTATTATTTTGTGGCCACACCCCTTCCCATGAAGCCACGCCCCTATATTTTTTGCGCGCGCCTGCGGCGCGCCCTGTCACTGTTTTACGCGCAGGTTGGCACCAATGCCCTGTTTTGCACACAGCACTAAAATGTCTAATTACGCCACTGGCGGCGGGCATTGGGGGCAGGCGTAGCTGCGAAAGGGGGTCAGAGCTTTTTTTGGGCGGCTACGTGACATCACACGCGCCCACTACAACCCAAAAATTGGCGGTTCATCGCCTGAATAATCAGCCTAGCTACGTCTGCAGGGGGTCATCCTTAGTTTCTGCTTCAGCGATGGGATCTCAATTATTTTGCGATCGCATCGCTGGATGCCAATTAGCATGCTGGACAGCCCCCAGCATGCTGCAGAAACGATTGCAGATACTGCTTTTTAGCAGAATATGCAAACCAACCTGATTAGGGTCCTATGTCACTACTATTGCCATCGCATTCAGTGATATACAGGAATTATGATTTACAAGTAAAACTAGTACAAAAACATTACTAAGGATGTGTGTGGTGTGATATGGGAGGAGGTCCATGGGGGGGTGACACCATGAGTTACCACACCGGGTGACACCAACCCTAGTGACGCCTCTGTGGGAACCACATGTAGGGGAAACACTACATGTTTCTGTTTGTGAATTCAGTTACCAGTATCACACTATGGGCCCGATTCAGTAAGGATTGCAAATTCTGCTAATTATCAGAATTTGCAATCCTTCTGAATGCATGCTAGGGGCCGCTCATTGCAGGGAAAGGCCGGCGTGCATGCTGACCGCCGCCTCCCCCCCTCGATCAAGCACAAATTGCGATCGCATCGCATTTTCTGCTTGATAGCAGAAATTAAGCTGTGCCGGCAGGAGGCCCGCCGCCATCTTTCTGATGATGTCACATGCAGCCACCGCGATCACACCCACACCACGCCCCCTGTTTCCGTGACGTTGCTTCTGCTCCCGCAACTCTCCGTCTCCGCCTAGGAAACGGAGCGTTGACAGGCAGAAGCGATCATATTTTCTGTGGCCCTTTCCAAAAATGCAGGCACATGCGCAGGATTGGCGCTGCACATTTGCCCCTCATCTTTTTTGTTATTTTTGTGGTTGTATCGCATTCTGCGATCCAACCTGAATCAGTCCCTATGTTTGTGTATTTGTTTTGTTTCTTCTGAGGTACTGAATAACAACTGATACAGGAGGAATATTCTATGATATTTAAAGGAATCTGTATTCTAAGCATTTGTGTGTGCACTTGTTGTGTGGTGGATCACTCTTTTAAAAAACCCAGTTTCTTGAGTCCGGGTGACACTCTTTCCACTGTGACGATTAGCAGCCTCTTTGTGAACCTGCGGTATTCACCCTTTGTGGTTTTACTATCAAACATTAGTAAGTATACTACTGGTAGGACGATTCTATTGTGCTTGGCACCTCCTTTTGGCCATCGGGCATCTGACGGAGCAATTCAATTGTTTCTCTGTTTGGGCTCCCATTAGTATTTAACGTACAGTATATGATAGCACTGGGTTTAGCCACTCAAACCAGCTAAACCCATCTAAAGATCTTGTTTGGGCGTCCTAACTATGGACTTTTCACATTTTTTTTTCTTGTTCCTCCCAAAGCTGCAAGAAAAAATACTTCTGCCGTGGCTAGTGGGCGTCTGAGCAGAGCAACAATTGAATTGCTCCATTACAGTGGATGTCTGTAAAAAAGCAATCACATTTGTTAACTTTTTTCCTCCTTATCTGTATATGTGCATAGCTTTTCTTTTTTATTCCCCCTAAAGAAAAAAATATTTATATGCAAAGATCTGTGCATCTGGGGTTTTTTTTGTATGCGCATCAGGACAGAGCAATCTGAAACGTGTAGGAGGAGCCGGTTTATTGAGACTATAATGACAGGTGGTCACATCCAGGACCCTTTGGCGTTGCCTGCCTCGCGATGTGTCTCTGGAAGACACCGCTCCGTGTGTGGGGGTCATAACAGACAGGCAATCTGTTCATCTCTTCAATAAGTCAAACTAAATGTAAAAATCTGAATAATGGTTTATTTTCTGTAGTAATATTATACTGTGGTACAAAAAGGAAAATAAACAAGCAAGACAATGCACAATTACAAGATACAATCATGATACAACTCAAACAAACACATGCAGAATTTATGAGAAATCGGAGTATGCAAACAAACATGAGTGAGCACATCTGAATGAATTTGCTGCAGTATGGGGAATAATGCAACTGTCTTTTATTACACAAATGCAAAATATCTGAGTTCTGTAGCTGCCATCAGAAACATTAATAACAGATATAATCTTACCAATGATGCTACCACATGGGAGCATATAGAAAATACTGGTACTTTATCACAGTACACATCAAAGGTGTAGTGTGGAGCCATGTAACTTGGTGCAAGCACATGCCACTGCACCCCCTGCATTGAAGTGTATCTGAAGCGGAGGGCATAGCCAGCATACTGGGGCTATTTACAGTGGAACAATAAAAGCAGGGGCAGTGTTGTACTGGAGCATGAAGGGCCCATTTGGGGCTTTCCAGCAATAGCAGTTGAGATGATACTCTGTAGGTACTATGTTTATAGACTATGGAGCCACAATAGAGCAGTATTTGAGTTAGAGGGTAATGTTGGGTGTTTGGGCTCAAGTTAATATGGCAGTAATTGGAGGAGGGGAGCGGTGTTGTGGCAATATTTTGAGGGGCAACAGTATTGGGATATGTGGCAAAATGGGACATTTACTTGCATCCAGCAATATAAAACCTGTATATAATGTCTAAATGTATAATGTAATGTATGATGTGAAACGTGGATGCCAGCCTGTTTGTTAGGTGAACTCATAGCTACATAGCTACATGGAAAAGCCAGGCCAGATTAAGAAAGCTGACCTCTTGAAACTTAAGAAGACAGCTGATTAAAAGGTAAAACCCAAAGGAAATCTGCCCAGGTACACAGCACTGAGATAGTTAAGGAAAAGGTGGGGTCCGCAGCTGTGAGGGGGTATATCTACCCCTCTCACCCACACTGTGTTGTTCATTTCTGACGGAAGCAACTAGGAGCTGGGAATGCACCATATCTCATACATTGTGAAATCCTTCCACACAGAACGCCTACCTGCTGTTGAGTAAGTTCGGTTTCTGAATTTATCCTTCATTTTGTTTTATTTGAAATTGTATCCTAATCGGTGTGTACGGTGTGTACTTTTAAATATTTCTTATATTCTTTGTAACTCTTTTTTGTAACTAAAAGCTCTGAAGATATTCTTTAAATTAAACACCTAATTTTTAGTTTTAGTTTCGTATTCTTATGCCCAAGGCCTCATGGCCCCTGTAATCTATTTTGTGACGTATTAATAAATGTGTGGGTAGGCCGAAGCAAAAACGGCCTTGCGTTTAGTTGCTAAAATCTTCTAGCTGGTGACAGTGTTGTGTTTAAAGTAATCCAGTAGTCTCGGGTTGGCGTATCTGGAGAATCGGCCGGTGGTAGTGACAAAGTGGCTGGCAGCGGTGGGATTGATAATTGTTTTCTTTATAAGCACTTAAGCGAATTTGGGAATAAGTTCTTGAGGGGAAACCCACTTCGCCAGAACCATAACTCAGAGCTTTATAATAATTTTAAAAGGCACACCATGGAAGGCAATTTCTGTTCCCCTCCCCTTCTCTCGTTTTTCTTTTCTATCTGTTTATTTGGCAAAAAGTGAGGTCCAAGATGTCCGAGTATAAGCATATGAGGAAGGATGTCCTTGTGGAGCTGTGCGTGGACCGAGGGATTGCCAGCACCAACAAGACCAAGGATCAGCTGGTCCAAGCACTCCAAGAAGCCGACCAGAGGCAGGATGTGGAAAGGGATCACACTGAGACAAATGCTGTTGGGGGAAATCCTCTGTCCTTGGATATTACAACAGATACTGGTACCGTTGCTAGGCGGATTGCGGATCCCTCTACTAGTTCCAGTGATGATATTGCCTTGGACCAATGTTTGCAAACTGCCCTCAAATAAAGGAGGGATACTGATGATGTGTCACCTCTACAGCTGATACAGCAGTACCAAGAGGCTGCAGCGCGCAAAGCCGAATGAGAGGCTGAGGCTGCAGAGCGCAAAGCCGTACGAGAGGCTGCAGAGCGCAAAGCTGAACGTGAGTACCAGCTGGAATTGGTGAGGTTCAGAGGCTAGAGTGCTGTTCCTGACCCGGGTAGCCCCGGCATGATCAATTTCCGGTGTTGGAGAAAGATGGTGATCTGGATACTTTCTTCAGGAGCTTTGAAAAAACTTGCTGGCAGTTTGCACTGGACTCCAGTCAATGGGCAAGCTATTTAACCCCTGGGCTGAGGAAAAAAGCCTTGGAAGCGTTTTCAGATCTTCCCCAGGAGCTGGATGGGTATTATGATGCAATTAAGAAAGCATTGTTAAAGCGTTTCAACATCACCCATGAGGCTTACCGACAGAAGTTCAGAGACTCAAAGCGCAGTTCCTCTGATACCTATGCTGGACTGTTAGCGCAATTGTCAACCCTGTTGCATCAATGGGTTGAGGACTTGCAAGTGAAGGACTATGATAAACTGAAAGATGTCATACTCCAGGAGCAATTTATCGCGCTCTGCCCAACTGAGGGCAAAAAGTGGGTCTTGGATCAGAACCCCAAGTCATCTGAAGAGGCTGCCACTCTAGCAGACCAATGCACCAGCACCAGGCCTTCAGTGGCAAAGAAGAGCTGGGGAGCGCCAGGGCAAGATTGGTGAAGAGGACAGAGACCTGCAGGATCACCCCCGTGGTCTTTTCCAACTAAACCAGCGGCCGCTGCATCTGTTGGGGAGGTTACTTGTCCCAAAAAGAAGAAATTTCCTGTGAAGGGCCAAGCAGGGAAACATGTGCCTGCTGTCCTGTGTGTGGAAGGACTCACAGATTGGCCCAGAGGTAACCTGCAAGCAGTTAAGGTAGGAATGCAATTAACACTTGGGTTACCAGACTCTGGGGCGGACCTGACACTGGTGCTTCCAGCCATAGTGGACCCCGAGAGCATTATTCCAGAAAAGACTATTGCTGTAAGGGGAGTGGGCGGGCTGCACTCAGAGGTGCCTATGGCTCAGGTGTACCTGGACTGGGGATTTGCTTGAGGCATTCGGGATGTTGGGGTGCTGGACAATTTACCTGCTATCTTACTGTTGGGGACTGATTTGGGAAAGATGCACACTGCATATATACTGTAACTGAGAGTGATGTTGTTAAGGATGCAATGGTACACTCTAACCCTGCTTTTCCCCAGGTAACCCCTGCTGACCCACCCAACATGAGTACAAATGTTTGTGTGCGAGACAATAAACCTTTGCAGTTCCACAGGGAAGGAATGAGTCAGACAGAAGTGGGTCAAATTGCAAATGTACCAATATCAGGGGTTGAGTCAAATACTATATGTAGCAATGTATTAGTTGTCACAGCCAGGAGCTCTGCCTGCAGGGGTCCTGTGTCACCAGAAGGTGATTCCCCTCCACCCCCCTCCTATCCTGTCCAATCTGCTAGCACAGAGACTAGTCCAGTGTCGGACTGGGGCATGTAGGGCCCACTGGGGTAATACAGTGGTAGGGGCCCATGTTTATGGGTGTGGCCAGTCTCTAGAGGGGGTGTGCCCAGCCACCACATTGGTTTACCTAACCACTTTACAAGTGTTGATCCCCTAGATAAATATGTACAGTAAATACTGTATTGCATGCGTGATAATGTACTAGATTAGTAACAGCACAGTCTGGAACCTGATGCCTAGAGGATGGGGTGGGCCCCCAGGCAGTAGGGCCTACCGGTGGTTTCCCCTGTACCGCTTTGGGCCAGTCCAACCCTGGACTAGTCTAAGGGGCAGTGAAACACAAACGTTCCCTTACCCTGATCAGCTAATGAGAAGTGATGCTTTCAAAGCTGATCAGCACACTGACCCTAGTCTAGCTTCTGTCAGGGAAAGGCTCAATCAGGCAGGCATGGAAGGGGGCTGAAAAAAGGTAATACCTCCCTGCGCTGAAAGTGTTACAGCTGCAAATATGTATACGTTCCGGTGTTATCGACCGGGAAACAAGCAATATCACAGTACAAAAATTATAAACAAAAGTGCGCTTAAACACTATATTCAATGAATATAGAGTTAGAAACCAGTTTGTTTTCAGAAAACCTCAAAGTCTCTGACAAATGTTTCGTGGATTTTTCTCCGATCCGAAGGCACATAGAGGAAGGAAACAGAAAGAGATTTCCAATCTGTAGTAGTTCTTTAAACCATAACCGGAGTTATACAACGGGAATATAGGATATAAAATCTCCCCTCCTCCGTGTCTTTGTATGATATTCTGGGATCACCCGGAAAGTGTATCAGTCAGAAATAACCAAATGCTCACTTTCTTGCTTACTTCAACAAATGTATGCGGACTCCTATAAAGGTATCTTTCAAACTTCTAAAGGGAGCTTTATGATAGATGAGGGAATGAAAGTAGGTCCCTTTTTGCTCGGTGTCTTTATATCACTTTAGGGGACCACCCGAAAACAGTGATAGGTCACAAGCACAATTCTCCACCAATAGCCGTACTCATAATCAACAAACTGATTTTATTCAATAAAAATTAATAAAAATATATATATTAAAAATTGCGAACCTGGGTCACTTTTGCCTCGGCAGTTGTAATGATCCCAATTGATTATGAGTACGGCTATTGGTGGAGAATTACTACAGATATATTTTTGAAAGAAACCGCTACGTGAACATACATCGCACTCTTCAAGTAAGCTCACGTGTAAGCGTGTTATATCAAGAGTTATTTGAACAACTTCATTCGTTTAGAGTTTGAAAGATACCTTTATGTGTGTCCATTCATCCATCTATATGTAAGCCTAAAAGTGAGCATCCTGTGCTTGTGACCTATCACTGTTTTCGGGTGGTCCCCTAAAGTGATATAAAGACACAGAGCAAAAAGGGACCTACTTTCATTCCCTCATCTATCATACACCAAACATAAGGTTGATGAGAATTACTACACATTGGATTTGTTTTTTTATGTGCTTTTTTTTCTCATGTTCCATATCTCGGAGAATAATCACATAAACCAGGAATCCTTGAGAGCGAAGCTACCCTTAGAAGTTTGAAAGATACCTTTATAGGAGTCCGCATACGTTTGTTGAAGCAAGCAAGAAAGTGAGCATTTGGTTATTTCTGACTGATACACTTTCCGGGTGATCCCAGAATATCATACAAAGACACGGAGGAGGGGAGATTTTATATCCTATGTTCCCGTTGTATAACTCCGGTTATGGCTTAAAGAACTACTACACATTGGAAATCTCTTTCTGTTTCCTTCCTCTATGTGCCTTCAGATCGGAGAAAAATCCACGAGACATTTGTCAGAGACTTTGAGGTTTTCTGAAAACAAACTGGTTTCTAACTCTATATTCATTGAATTTAGTGTTTAAGCGCATTTTTGTATAAAATTTTTGTACTGAGGCATGGAAGGGGGGTCAGATCGAATTTTTATGGAAAATGGACTTTTGTACCGAGGGAAATGTCCAAGGTGAGGATCCAGATGTGGGTTCTGGTAAGCCGCTTGTTATACCCTGAAGGTATAGGGAAGGGCTTTTGAAAGTTGCCTACGAGATTCCCTTAGCAGGACATATGGGTAAGCGGAAAACCCAAGCTCATTTGGCACACAATTTTTTCTGGCCCTGCATGGGGAATGACATATGTGATTACTGTCGCTCCTGTCATGCCTGCCAGTAAGTTGGAAAATCTAGGGATGTGGGGAAGGCCCCCCTGATCTCCACACCAGTTATCTCAGAGCCTTTTAAACGGGTTGCTGTAGACATCATAAGGCCGAAAGTTATTCCCATCAGCACTGGGAAGAAGTACATATTGACAGCAGTTGATTATGCTGCCCGGTTTTCGGAAGCAGTGGCTCTGTCATCCATCCGGGCAGATTAGGTTGCTGATGCCCTCATATCCCTCTTTTCCAGGGTAGGGTTACCACAAGAGATGTTAACTGACCAAGGTACCCAGTTTATGTCAGATTTCATGCAGAGCCTCTGTAAACGGATGAAGGTGAATCACCTCATTGCGAAGGCTTACCACCCGCAGACAAATGGACTGGTTGAGAGATTTAATGGGACCCTGAAACAAATGTTGAGGACCTTCGTGGAGTCCCAGGGGAGAGATTGGGAGAGGTTCCTGCCGCACCTCCTGTTTGCGTATCGGGAGGATCTGCAAGAATCCACGGGATTTTCGCCCTTTGAACTACTCTATGCAAGGCGAGTGCGAGGACCCTTACACTTAGCCAGGGAAGAATGGGAAGGAAAGTTAATCACCCCTGAAACATCAGTAGTGCACTATGTCATGCAATTCAGGGAGAAAATGCAGTTACTCATGGGAATGGCGCAGAGCAACCTGAAAGCTGCACAGACGAGACAGAAACTTTGGTATGACTGCAGCTCTAGAGAATGCATATTTGAGGTGAACCAAAAGGTCCTGGTTCTTATCCCTATGCGGCAGAACAAGTTACAGGCTGCCTGGGAGGGCCCCTACACCATACTGCAGCACCTGAATGATGTCAATTATCTAGTGGAATTGGATAAGGGAAGTAAGAGGCAGAAGGTGTACTATATCAATATGCTTAAACAGTGTCATGACAGAGGTACATGTGTGCTAGCTTTGTGTAGCTTGCCTGAGAGTGAGCAGGAGCCTGACCCTTAATGGATTTAGCATCTGCTGTAACGGAAGGAGGGTCACTGGCCCAGGCTCACTATGGTAAAGAATTGACCGAAGTGCAGCTGAAACACCTATCTGACACTCTACAGCAGTGGTGGCCAACGCGTGGCTCTTGAGCCACATTCGGCTCTTTCTTTATTCAAATGTGGCTCCCAACACTCAAAGTCATGTGACCATAAGAGAGCTGTAAACCGCTGCACTCCAGTCAGACATGCAGCAGCATTACACAGACTGATAACTGAGGGAGCCAAATACACATGGGGGAGCTGGCTGGAGTGACACAGGCGGGTGCTGGCTGGAGTGACACAGGTGGGTGCTGGCTGGAGTGACACAGGCGGGTGCTGGCTGGAGTGACACAGGCAGGTGCTGGCTGGAGTGACACATGCGGGAACTGAACTGTATTATGTGAATCTGGCTTTTCAATATATTTTATGCGGATCTGGCTTTTTCAATTATTTGATGTAGAAGTGGCTTTTTCATTGTATTTTATGTTGGATCTGGCTTTTTCAATGTATTTTATACCAGGGGCATGGCCCAGCAGGCACAAGGTCACACCCCATTTATGCAAGTACGCCTTTGGCTCGAAGTCGGCTCTTTGATGTACCTAACAAGATTTCTTGGCTCTTTGTCTCTGACTGGTTGGCCACCCCTGCTCTACAGCCTTATCAGTCACACTTCACAGGGAAACCTGGCTGGTTACCTATAGTGTGAATACAGGTGACCAGACTTCCCTCAGACAGACAGCATATCATGCTTCCCTAGAAGTGCTGGAAGCAATGGAAAATGAGATTGATCTTATGTTACATCTGGGTGTTATACAGAAATCTCACAGTTCGTGGGCTGTCCTAGTGGTACTGGTCTCAAAGAAGTGTGATGGTACCAGGTTCTGTGTAGACTTTAGGAGGTTAAATAATGCGACTGTATTTGATGCCTATCCCATGCCCAGGATAGATGAATTGCTTGATCAGCTTGCGCAGGCACAATACATCGCCATAATGGATCTCAGTAGGGGGTATTTGCAGATCCCATTGTCACCTGAGACCCGTGAGTGGTCCACATTTATCACCCCATTTGGGCTGTTCGAGTTTCTGGTCATGTCCTTTGGGATGAAAAATGCCCCTCTGTCCTTTCAGCACCTGGTTAATGACCTCCTGGAAAGCCAGGAGGGACACGCAGTTGTCTATCTGGATGACATTGCAGTGGTCAGCCATACCTGGGAGGAACACCTGGTCAACCTGGAGAGTCTATTAGGCTGAATTACTGGGGCAGGTTTGACAATTAAACCAGAAAAATGCCAACTTGGCATGAGAGAGGTGCAATATCTAGGGCACTGGGTAGGGGGTGGTATCCTCCGTCCAGAACCAGACAAAGTAAAGGCTATTGCTTCCTGGCCTACCCCTCTGACTAAAAAGCAGGTTGTGTCATTTTTAGGAACTGCAGGGTACTATCGACAATTTGTGCCCCACTACAGCATATTAGCCAAACCACTGACAGATTTGACGAAAAAGAAATTGCCCAAAGTGGTTAACTGGAAAGAGGACTGTGAGAAGGCCTTTGTAGCTTTAAAATCTGCATTAGCCCAGTTACCTGTGCTGCAGGTCCCAGATTTTAAAAGGTGGTTCATTGTAAAGACTGATCTCTCTACAGTTTAGGTGTTTTACTCAGTCAGGCCAATGAACAGGGGGAAGAACATCCTGTCTTTTTCCTAAGCAATAAATTATTTCCTGGGAAGTGGCTTATGCCACCATTGAAAAGGAATGTTTAGCCATTGCATGGCCACTCCAAAAGCTTCAGCCGTATCTATATGGATGAGACTTCATCATAATCACAGACAACAATCCACTCGTTTGTTTGAACAGAGTTTCCAGAGATAATGGCAAACTCCTGTGGTGGAGTCTGTTGCTCCAACAATTCAATTTCACTATTCAGCATAGAAAGGGTGCGCAGCATGGAAATGCTGATGGACTTTCACGCCAAAATGGGAATGTGGCAAAATGGGACATTAATACCCCTTTTACACTCGCACACCCGGGTCACTCCCGGGATGCTTCCCGGGATGCGTCCCAGGATGCATTCCCGGGACTGACCCCTTTCACACTGCACTAAGACCTGGGATCGACCCGGAACAGCCCCATTTACACTGATCCCGGGATATCCCTGCAAATGCATATGTATGTCATTAGAAATGGCCTTTTTCTGGCTCACATAGATGAGGTCACAGTAGTCAACAAAGGGAGGGGTGGTGCCTGCTCACACCATTGCTGCAGTCATGGCCGACGGAGTACCAGTGTGTATGCCTGAGCTCATGATTCTTTCTGCTTTGCAGATGTTTCATACAGCCAGTGACAGCATGATGCAGCTTGTCACACTGGGGTAGATGTATGAACTGTTTTTCTGTGTTTCTACGGTAACTGTGCACGCTATGTGCTGCAGTTACCGCACCTCCCAATGTATGAATGAAGATTTTGGCTTTTTTTTCGTGCTGCGCTGCGGGCCCCTCCCCTTTTCACCGTCACCATCCTCTTGACAGCGGGAGCGGAACTTACCAGATGTATGAACTGCTTTTACGGATGTCCCCTTCGTGACCTGCAGTCTTCGATTTCGGCGTTTCTTTGCTTGCGGTGCGGCTCCTTTCTCCTCTGATATCTTGGTGACGGTCATGTTTTGTTGTGTAATTGTGAATAAAGTTATTTGCATCACGTGACACTCTTGCATCCCTAGTGGTGTATTGTGGGCTCGTTTATTTATCTTTATAAGGTATTTCCCAGTGTTTGTATATTATCTTTATTTTTTATTTTTTTAAAGGATTGTCAGTGTTTAAATTGGTTCTTTCTGCATGCTATAGTAATGTAATTCCAGGAATGGCATATAGAAAGCGAGAGATATTAATATGTGTGTGTGTATGTGTATATATATATATATATATATATATATATATACATATATATATGTCTGTGTATCAATTTCTGAATATATATTTACAAAAGCATTTATTTATGTTTAATTTTTGTAAAAATTTGTCAAATAATTTATATATATATATATATTGTATGTTTTTTTTTTTTTTGGTGTGTTTGTGTATGTGTGTGTGTATATATATATATATATATATATATATATATACACACACACACATATTAATATCTCTTGCTCTCTATATGCCGTTCCTGGAATTACATTACTATAGCATGCAGATAGAACCAATTTAAACACTGTCAATCCTTTATAAAAAAAAAAGATAATATTAAAAAGCTGTATATATGTATACACACAAACAACACACATGTGGCACTCCCAAGACCAACACCTGCCATCTTAATAGTAACTAACGTTTCTATGTCTTTACAGTTTAAGCATCTGTTGAAAATGTTTAAACAGTAAAGGCATTGAAACATCATTAACAATTAAGATGGCTGGTCTTAGTATTGTGAGTGCTGCACGTGTGTTGTTTGGTAGCTGTGGCTTGTGAAGGCACCCGATGCGATATATATTTCATGAGGCTGTGTGGACTATGCAGTATGAATATATATATATATATATATATATAGAGATATATATATAGAGATATATAGATATAGAGAGAGTGGCGATGGTGGCTGGCACTCCTGGTCCTAAAAAGTCAAATTGCCTGAGTGTCCTCCTTATTGGTGTAGACAAACAATCTAAAGAAAACTGCATCCCTCCTGGTCTTAAGATGGTGTAGTCTTCATATAGTGTCAAATATCATCACATAGCCACCGTTTTATGGCCCGTAGCCCCTTTGTCAAAGTGTGTATAGTGAAAAGGAAAACTTAAGACATTTTTTCTTTTCACTATACACACCTTGACAAAGGGGCTAAGGGTTCCGAAACATTGGCTATGTGATGATGTTTTAATACAGTATTAACGGACATCGCCATCTTAAAGCCCTGGAGTAATGCCGTTTTCTATAGATCGTATATATATATATATATATATATATATGTGTGTGTGTCTATATATATATATCTATATATATCTATATATATATAGCTATATATATATATATATATATATATATATATATATATATCTCTATATATATATACACACAGAGTAAAAACCACAGCACTCACCGCACCAGAAGCGGGGCACAGCTATGCACTTACCACTCACAGGGTGGGGTGCATGTAACACTGCACTCTCCACCACAGAAGCGGGGTACACAGCTGTACTTACCACTCACAGGGCGGGGTGCATGTAGCCCATGACCACATCGCTCTAATAAATACAAACAGAGAACCCAGCAATAAATAAATAAATGATGGGGGTTTAGTTGGTGGATTGGCCAATGCACGGAAGCCTGTATACCGATTCAAGGTACCCCACCTTCATACAGGTCCTACACTATCACAGAGTCTAGCAGGCAGATGATGCACAGTGTGGTAGTCGGGTTTTAAGACTCTGTGATAGTGTAGGACCTGTATGAAGGTGGGGTACCTTGAATCGGTATACAGGCTTCCGTGCATTGGCCAATCCACCAACTAAACCCCCATCATTTATTTATTGAATTGTTGAGGATAAGTGAGTTTACTTTGGTGAGTGCTGGGTTCTCTGTTTGTATCTATATATATATATATATATATATATATATATATATATTGGCAGGGTCCGGCAGTCAATAAATAGAAATATTGACACCATTATTCATGTTCAATACGGTACAAATTGCAAACATCAAAGCAAAGGATGGGACGGCACTGTGAGGCTTTTTGCAGGTAACAGAATTCAAATAATACTCATTTTACACAGCCAATGCTGGATCCCAGGCAGGAATTGTAAATGAGTCCTTTCCAGGTGGGATCCAGCATTGGATGCTACTGCTGGTTTCCGCATTCCGGCAATATGCTGGCTGGGTTGCTTTTGCAGGGGGAAGCGGAGCCGGCAGCGGGGTCGGAGTTGGTGTTGGGAGATGAGATCATCTTTGCGCAGCCTATCCCTGTTATAGTGTACAGGTCCTGGGTTGCATCTACCTGTGTGCCCATTTCCGCTGACACTGACCTGGTATTCTTCCCGTGAATAACATTGCTTTATTCCTGGGTTGAATTACTAGGGCTGCTGATCCTGGTTTTTAACTACAGTATGGTGCTTTCAAACTGCACATCGAGCAGTGTTGACTGGGCACTATGCATGGTCAATTAGGTTTTTTTTTGCAGTGTGAAATGGGAATAAAGCAGAGCATCCTATCTAAAATATGTTTTGTGTAACATTTTGTTGTTTCCAACATAATTCCATATGTGTTTTTTCATAGTTTGGCTGTCCTCAGTATTAATCTAAAATGAACAAATTAATATGTAAAAAAGAAAAAACAGTGATTGAGTAGTTGTGTCCAAAATTGCGACTGGTATTGTGTTTGTGTGTGTATGTATATATATATATATATATATATATATATATATATGTATGTATATATATATATATATATATATATACTTTTCTGTTAAACCTAACTCAGGATCAGGGTTCATCAAGTCCTAGGTGCTAGGTAGCCTTGGACCCAAAATTTTCCTGTCTGAATATCAGTTTATGTTGGGAGTGAGGGAGGGAGTAAGCAGGTGGTCTTTAACATCAGCAACCCATGGACAATGGGGGTCATTCAGAGTTTATCGCTTTGTAAATTTCTTTGCATCGCTGCAATTTTCCTGCTTAGTGCGCATGCGCAATGTCCGCACTGCGACTGGGCCAAGTAAATTTGCTATGCAGTTAGGAATTTTACTCACGTTTTTTTCCTCGTTCTGGTGATCGTAATGTGATTGACAGGAAGTGGGTGTTTCTGGGCGGAAACTGGCCGTTTTATAGGTGTGTGTGAAAAAACGCTACCGTTTCTGGGAAAAACGCGGGAGTGGCTGGAGAAACGGAGGAGTGGCTGGGCGAACGCTGGGTGTGTTTGTGACGTCAAACCAGGAACGACAAGCACTGAACTGATCGCAGATGCCGAGTAAGTCTCGAGTTACTCAGAAACTGCACAGACATGTCTTCTCGCAATATTGCGAATCTTTCGTTTGCAATTTTGATAAGCTAAGATTCATTCCCAGTAGGCGGCGGCTTAGCGTGTGCAAAGCTGCTAAAAACAGCTTGCGAGCGATCAACTCGGAATGACCCCCAATGTGTGCTTGTATTGTGGCAGCCATTTCATGTGTTCGTTTAGAGTACCTTTCCCACATGTGCCGATTGTTGAGTTTGGTCGTCCCCTATCCTGCACCGACTGTTGTGCCTGACCAGCCTAGCCAGCGCTGTCTGCAAATGTTTTGGTTTTCGGAAACCGTTTCCAGGTATGCATTTACACTCCCATAAATGCTGATAGGTGATGTAGGTTTTGACAAACATAGACAGATAGTAAATACATTATGGTGAGAGTTCCTGAGGCCCTTCCAAAATACATCCATTATATTTCTTACAATGCTACCCAAGTGATTTTCATTTGGTATGTAAGGTTTGCCCGATATGTGGGGCTAAAGGTATTTGAGAATGGATGAAGCTCTTTAAACTTGTTTCGACTCTGGTTTCCTTCAAAATTAAATTTTCTAAAGGTGAAGGCTTATAGGCTGCCAACAAAATTAACCCTAGCGTGAATTTGTCTGTGTGTACATGTGTTAGGGAATATAGATTGTAAGCTCCACTGGGTCAGGGACTGATGTGAATGGCCAACTATTCTCTCTAAAGCGCTGCGGTTTTTGCATGCGCAATTGAAATAGCAGGGAATAATTATTATAAACCTAATAAAATTAATTAAGCATAGTTGTGATTTTTTAATCAAAATATTCATTTTGTTTGAATTTCAGACTTCTGACAATACTCAAATAGTTGTACTCAATTTTCTACAGTGAAGTTTTGAATTCCAAGCATGATGTACTACCTTGGTATTATTTGGTTGTGCGTCTCGAAACGAAAGGCCACATCTACATCTGGGGTTACAAGTGATCTTCGATATAGTAAGGGAAAGAAAAAAGTCCACTTTCGTAAACCCAGAATTTTTAAAACTCGTTTTACTTTGGATGATTTTCGGGAAGGTGAAATTATTAAAATGTTTCGACTGCCCTCCACCTCAATTTTAATGATATATCATCTAATTAAAGACAGCATTGAACCCAAGAGCCGAAGAACAAATGCCCTCCCTGGAATAACAAAACTCCTTGCAACTTTACAGTTTCTTGCCTCTGGCTCTTTTCAATATGTAGTTTCACAGGAAGGAGGCTTCAATCAGGCTACATTCTCACGTTTTTTGACTATTGTCTTAAATGCGATTCTACAACACTCTGATCAATTTATATATTGGCCCCGAACCACTACCGAATGGCAAGTAGTCAAACAAGACTTTTACGATGTAGCTTGCTTTCCTAATGTTTTAGGGGCCATTGATTGTACCCAAATTCCTTACCGACCAAAAAGTGATATGGAGGAGGTATCCCGGAACAGGAAACTCTTCTATTCAATGAATATGCAAGTTGTATGTAGTGAAAATGGGAGAATAATGAATGTATGTGCTGCATACCCTGGATCTTCACACGACTCCTATATCCTACGTAATTCCTCACTTTATCAAGACTTTGAATCCAAAAAAAATTCAGGAGGTTGGTTAATTGGTATGTTTTCATTTATGTCTTACAATAGTGGTTCGTTAAACAAACATGTTTGTTGTCTAAAATTATAGAAAATAGTTTAATTATTTATTAAACTTTTCACTTTAGGTGATGCAGGATATCCAGCACGCCCATGGCTTATGACCCCAATCTCCAAGCCCAAGCGAAGGCAAGAACATGCCTACAATAAGGCGCATATAGCAACCAGAAATGTTATTGAAAGGACTTTTGGTATGTTGAAAAGTCGATTCCGTTGCCTTGACAAGTCTGCTGGCCAGTTGCTTTACAGTCCCCGAAAAGTGTGTAAAATGTTTGTGGTATGCTGCATTTTACACAATATATGTATTGCAGAAAAAGTCAACATTAATCTTGTCCGGCTTGAAAATCCCAATCCAGAAATTGAGCCGGCAACAGAGAATGACGAATACTCAATCGCAAATACGGTTAGGAGAGATATAATTGCTAAATATTTCTCAGAATAAATTTTTTTTGGTTAATTTTGGTATTTTTTTGCTAATTTTTGTTCATTTCATGAAGCCTAACAGTGAGCGAATGTTATGGTTTATGAGACTTTCTTTAAGAAGAACAATGCTTGACGTGGCCATACTAACGTTTGGCACACTGATTTGTTTTTGGGTGTGGGGTTTATTATAGAGTTAGTGTGAGTTACTGTTATGTAAGTAGGACAGTATAAACACATGCCTTGAATGTAAGTAATTAAAAAAGTCACACCAAATCAAAGTTATATTGGTTTTTTTTTAATGTATTAAATGTAGTTGTATAAAGATAAGTTAATATTTAACTGACAAATTTTATGTATAGCATATTGGTATACCATATAACAATTTTAGCAGCCCAATACATAAAACAAATATAAACTTAGACAAAATTGTAAACATTTTCATGCAGTGTTATAAAGTCGGTGCCTGCGTGTGAAGTATTAACAATACTGTATAGTTGAGCTGGTGGTGTGAACCTTATTTTTTTAGTACATGCAGATTTGCATTTTACTACCAAAAAACATTGGTTAACTCAGTGTCAGTGAAATTTCACATTGAGACTAATTATTATAGAATACAGGGTTGATTTCCAGCAGAGCAAGGTGGATTTAGCAAATTTATTACATTGCTCTATGTAGCCAGATTTTGAATGTCGAGTGCTAAGACTTAATCATCGTCCGTTGACCATATTGTTGTAAGCCAGCTACAGACAACTTATAAATGCTCAAAAGTATCGATGTACTGCCTAAAAATGCTCCCTCTGTCAAACCCCAGACAACACCCTGGCAGATCAGTAATGTCCATATTGTTTGTGTGGGGGTCTCAATTTGTCTGTTGGTGTGGGAAGTATAATTGTGTCCATTGCCCTGCCTCCCTCAGCCACTATGGCCCGCTTGCTATTTCATGGATGGGGCTGACACTGCAGCCATAACTGGTAAAAGTTTCGGAAGCATGAGTGGTGTAATCAGTCAACTTCACATTAAATTTATTCTGTAGTAGGGATGCTGAAGAGTGGTCACATGCTGCTCAACTTCCTCTAAGACTGTGTTGGTGCCATTTAAAAAATTTAATGGTCTGCATCCTGTAGTTTTTAAAAAGTCTAGCATTAAAAAATTTGCCAAGGATAATTGCTCTGAAAAAACAATTCTGCAAAGTCAAATAACCTTTCTACTCCATGACAATATCTTAAATGGTGAGTATTAGTTCAAAGTTTTGGGAAGTGCAAACCACAATTTACGTAAGAATAATAATTTGTGGTCAAATGGAGTCCTAAAATCGTTGTAATATAGGGGGTAACTCATGCCAGGCAACAAATTAATTTTCATGTTGTGCCAAACAAAGTGCCCAGTAGGGGAAACTGATAACATATGCAGATAGTATTCGATTTGTGGGGGTGTTCAGTGGCAAACGCAGCATTTAGCAAATGGATTTTCCGTGGGTGTGTATGTATATGTGCATGTAGGTGTAAATTCATTGTGACCGTTGTATGTCATGTTTTGATTCACTAAATATTTGATTCATTATTTGACGGAGTGCCGCTGCCTTTTTTCTATTGTATTTCAACGCTTCGCAGAGGACACCCGGCTTTTGCAATAATCTTCAGTGTGCCGGGCATTTTTGGAATATATATATATATAAATAAAATTCAAGATGCGGCACTCAGGATAAGTTTCGAATAAATTCTACCAGCAGACATGACTCATGTCTGCTGGTTGAATTTATTCGAAACGTATCCAGACTGCCGCATCCTGTTTTATCTATTCACTGCTGATGCTATGCTGGCACCGGATCAGGATACTTCCTGGTTTTGCGCTTGCCATACCCTTGCTATACTATATATATATATTTAGAATGAAGGTAATCGGCGTCACTCACACAGACTGGTTCAAATAATGCAAAAGGTGTCCCTTTATTGCCTACATGTTTCAGGAAAGCTCCCCATCCTCAGGGCCAGACAACGTTGTCTGGCACTGAGGATGGGGAGCTTTCCTGAAACATGTAGGCAATAAAGGGACACCTTTTGCATTATTTGAACCAGTCTGTGTGAGTGACGCCGATTACCTTCATTCTACAAATGTCATCTTATGCTAAGCTTACAAGGGAACCGCAGTATGTTGTATTTATTATTTGGAGTGCCGGAAAAAACTACGCTATATATACATACATCCTTCATACCACATTCATCCATACATACAAACCACATTCATATATATACACAAACCCACACACACATATACAAGTACACATCCATACATACATACATACATACTGTACATACACCAGTGCACAAACCCACAGGCAAAATGCACATATAAACATGACAATTGCTCACAAACACTGGATGCAAACTTACAATACATGATCTATCAGGGCCTGGGAGCAGAAGGACGGCAGAGTGAGGATGGAGAGAGCTGCTGGTGCTGAGCATGCTCAGCCAGCAGATCCCCCGGCACATTCTGAAAGCAGAAAGCTCCACAGCTCTCTCTTGCTGCTGCAGCTCAGCAATCGCGGATGTGGCTGTTGCTTAGACCCAGACAAAGCTGTCTCCTACTCCAAAATGAAATCTTGGGTCATCAGGGGGGGTCTTCCAGGTACTCACAAACCCCGTCTGCGTGCGACACTGGTGTTAGAGTGTATGTGTGCTGGTAAAATCCTATCTAATGTATTTTAAATCAGCATTATGATATACAGTTTGAACCCTACACAAATTTTCCACACTCTGCACGTTATATCTGCTACCCCTACAGTGCACATAGTTTTGTCCATTTTAGAAATATTGTACTCTTATGAACCGGTATGTTTTCCCCCTATAGTTTGAGGTCGTTTCATACTGATTTATAAACAGTAATGCTCAGCACTGGTACATAGTGAAGTTTGTATCCTGAAACTTTACATAACATAAATTAATTTTTAACAGGTTCAAACATCAAATTAGAAAAAACTTATGTGCTCAACCTCATAATATTAATATATTGTTAGGCACAAAATCTCAGGCAAATTAACTGTGTGTTATGAATTCCTTCTCAAACTTTGTGGATTTTCAAATTTAGCCACAATAAACTTTTAAGGCAGACATGCTCAATAAAACATGACTCTGTTTTTAAAAAGTTTCCTATGTTTTTTTTTTTTCGTCAATTTTTTAGGTAGCACCTTCTCGGTATCTTGTGCCAAATCTCCTTCCGGAGCCCCACACTCACCATTAATTTCATTGGTAAAAGTTTTTTTCAAGGTGTAGTTAGAACCATTGTCTGCATTATATTTCTGAGCCTTTAAATCTACTAAAATACTAAAAGAATTGGCAATTGAGCCCAGTGTGTTTTTTAAATTTAAAAACATGTCTTCCTGTGTCTGAACCATTTTTTGCACATTGCTATTTAAACTTTCCAAATTGTGGACAATGTCTTGCATTCCCAACTTCATGATAGAGTTGTATTCCACAAAGGAATCTTTAAAAAAATGTAAGTCTTCACCATTATCATTGGCTACCTCAGAATTGGAAGGAATTTCAAACACACAAGAAACTTCAGGATTTGGCGTTCTACAAGTATTGGATAACACAGATGACACATTTGAAAAATCAGAATCCTCAATAGTTTGTATAAAAGAAGGATATTCTTCATTTGAAATAATGCCATCAAAATCTTCATGGTCAGAAACATATGTCACTGTTTCAAGAGTGGTGTATTCTTTTTCCATGGTGTCTCCAAATGCATCTTTTTCAATCCCAACTGAGTCTGTTTCTGCAAGGTAGAAAATTAAAGAAAAAGTAAAAAAAAAAAAAAAAAAATGAAACTAAAGATCCTAGGCATAATAGTATTCTAACTTTACCCTGGCGTGGGCTGATACCCATGTTTCCCCCCCCGCGCACTTTACGTATTCCTGATTCATAACAAAGAGTGACAAGAAGTTACATTTTTCCTGCCATCAAAATGGCTTAACTAGCCTAAAGTGGCACTTAGACCCCATGTGCTTTAAAGCAACTGAAGCAGTCCTAATTTAAGGAGGGAATGCTGCAGGTATCTCTAATTCTTGCTGCAATCCCTCCAATGCCGTCAACTAACACTACACCCTTACGTAACTTGTGGAGTATGCAATTCTGCTCGATGTACCCATGACCAGGCTGCGACGGATTGAGCTGCGAAATAACAACTGCTAACAAATAAGATCTCAATTTTAATTTAATAAATCTACAACTAGAAACAGATAATTTGGAGCTGTCACTCCCTAAAATTACTACCAAAATTAAAAAATTCAGGTCAAAAAATAAATTCTCAATGACTAAAAATTAAACAATTTTACCTTTATTTGTCACTGTATGCTTATTATGGTTTGATGCAATGTGGCATAGTTGTTCATTTTGGACACTGTCACTTTCTGTTCCAAAAACCGAGAAAAAACACTTACAGTAAACTATCTTGCCAAGGGAAAATTGGGAGCATATCAGGCTAAAAACGATTTAAGAGTAAAGAAACAACACTCGAAATTACATTGGCCAATCCATCACATGCACAATGGAGTGGCCTTAGCATAAATTTTTTTAAGATGCAGAGGTAATATGGGTTAAAAGCTATGACAGTAACAGTGGAAATGGCGAAAGCAAATAAAAAATCTGGGTGGTATGGAAGTTGTTAATGAAAACAGTCATTTAAAAAAAAAAAAAACGGAAAAAAAAACCACACTGAGGCGTCAATGATTGAAATTTTTTGCAACTTGGATGCTACACCAGGCTGCATACATTTGGACCACAGAACTTTGACAGTTTTTTTTACTTATGGGAGACAGGCTGTACAGTGATAATGTATTAAGGATGCTCACCTTGTGTAAGATGCTTTCTTTTGGTTTTTTGCTTCCTCCCTTGTCCAAAAATTCAAACAACATATTTAATTTTCAATTTAAATTATAAATAATAAAAACAATCTAGTAACTCTAACAATATTTAATCATACACAAAGTCCAATGTATATCAACTTACCAATATTCGGTTTGCCAGAGTCCATAGCGCACATTTCAGGGTCTTTTGCATGTTCAAATTTTTTGTCAATATTCTCTAATATGAGGGCAACATTTTTTTAAAAGATTTAAAACCAACTGGGAACAAACAAACTTGTACACATTCTGATTTGCAAAAAATGTAACATCATCCTATGAGCTAAAAATCAACTATTATACAAAGTAATAGAACGATTGTTAGGATTATATTGTACAGGATAATATCAACCAAATTCTTACTACATTGGACTTTCCATAGTTATTCACGTTAATTTGCATGAAAAAAGCAACACAAAACAGTGCTGCAATCCAAAGTCCATACCTGCAGAAAATGCTAATCACGCCTGGATTCCTAAAAAGGTTTATCAATGTCCCTGGCTTGCCCCCTGTTTCCTGGTGACATATCACGCCTTATCATGTCGTCAGAGGTCTCACCCTTGAACAGTAATTTGATTAGGAGTAACCATTTACAGTACAAATGCCTCTGGAAGGGGAGCTGTGGGCTTTGGCAGGCTATGCCACATTGATTATGAACTGAACGGACTAAGGTGATTTTTGTTTTTGGCCTATTATGTTTGCAGCCAAGTACTAGTAAAAATCCTTTTTCAGGGGTTTGAACGGTAACCCCCCCTTCCTCCCCCTTCACTAATGTGTAACAGTGGAAAGTAAACATTAATAACTATACATACTCCCAGTCCTTCTTTAGGGTCTGCAACTGCTTCCTACATATGTTTAAAGGGGGGTGCAATGCTCCCCGATGTAGCTATATCCAAAATGTAAAACATTTACCAAGCAAAGTCCGGTCTAGTTCTGCAATCTTAGAACATAGTATAAATACATTTTGAAAAGTAAAATACCTTTAAACTCATCAATTTTTCCAGTATCAAGACCTCCGTTGATTCCATAAACAGCCACAGGATTTAATATGTCCTGTATTATCCGTTCCCAATTTTGGTAATCAAATTGTAAAGCTGGACCTCCTCCTGTTTTTTTAGAATGCTGCTTTTCGAGTGAAAGTTTTTTTTTAACTGTACTCTTACAGTCATGGTATCGCTTCCGACACACTATAGCAGTTCGTTTGCAAACTCCCTCGCTGCTGACTTTTTCGGCTATTTTCCTCCATATGGCCTCTTTACATTCTTGCAAATATGTTCCACCTGTGTGTCTTCCAAACAGGCTGGAATAATTTTCCTTTACCTCTGAAACTAAGATTTCATTTTCACTATTAGTGAATTTATAAGATCTTAGACGATTCTCTGGCTGCTTTGCTCTTTTCTTTTTGGCTGACACTGGTCCATGATTACCACCCACATGTAATGAATTTTCTCCAATAGATACAGTATCTGGGTTCAATTCGGTATCCTCACATAAAGGACCACTAGAAACAAAGGTGATAGTATGTAAATATGAAACAAACCAGACCAGACACTGTACAAAACATATCAATATATTACAAAGGAAACCAGTACAGGCCAACCAAGTCTGTTAGTAACCCAATGTTCTCCAAAATCAAAAATAAAATAAAAAAAACTTAAATACGGACTGATAAACATTATTAGAGAATGGGCATGCAATGGTTTATGGGGATGTCCATAATCCTGATCAGAGATATGGTCAGACAATCTCAGAATGCAGAATCAAAATATAACTGCCTTGGTACCCCACTAAATAGGAAGTGGGAAAAAACAATTCCCTTTCTATAGAAGGACAAATAAAAGAAGGTACCAATGGTGCAAAATCCTAACAGATGACCCATTGTTAAATGATTAATATTTACTTTGGTAAGTAAGGTTCCAAATGGAACAATTGTTTAAAAAAGTCAACATATTTGACCAATTTGGTTGTGGACTTGTTCAATGAATTTTGTATGTGTAAAAGTTTTACTAAATATTAAGCTCCAAACACCATTTTATTGTGGATATTCATCCCATTTGGTACATGATTTTCATAGGTTAATATAACTTGTTTAACACTGGGTCATCTGCAAGGTATTAACTCCAGTGGTCCCTTCTATTATTTGGTGCGCACAACCATGATAGAAAGGTGCATTTTTTCTACATTTATCAAATATTTTGACAAATTTATTTTATTAAGGCTACTGTCTAATGCAGACTGTGTTTGAGTAACTCCAGGGCCGTATTTTCGTATGGGCTCAATGGGCTCTTGCCCAAGGGCCCCAGGAGTATAAGGGCCCTAGGCTGATAGCTGAGGGTCCCCTCTTTCCAGGGGTACCAGATTTTTGAAAATCGGCCCTGGGGAAACAGAGATATCCAACTTCAAAGCAGCGGACCCCATCCGAACCTGTTAATTGTTCTTCCAAGCCAGATATCTCGGGTTCTGTCTGACTTTGAGTTTTTCATAGTGTGTACTCCAAATGCTGTGACACTCCCCATCTTGTCTCTACTATGCCCAGAACCAGAGAAATCAGCCTTCCAGCATCTGATCCCTGCTCCAACTCCACAAGCCTGGTATGCAGTTTTATATTTTTGTTGGTGGATTGCTCTGGTTCCTGAACTCTGATCCCCAAGTCCCCAGTACCTCCTAAAAGGTGGGATTCTCTAGTTTGTTTTATCCCATTAAAGCTAAGAAATGTATTTCCAGGAACTGGAGATATCTGCAGTAAAGCAAGCTGCCCTCCCACTGGAAAATTATGAATAATAAGCCCATTCCACTATCCACCCCTCCCCTGCGTATTAAACATCCCCTACCACCCTGAAAGTCATGTACCGGGGCCCTTTCATTCAGCCCAATGTCCCCTTTTACAGTTTAGTGCTTTCCCTCCAGCACCATCTGCAACCATCTGTGCAGTAAAGGAATAATTAGCAGAGATTATTTCTCCAGGTCCTACATGCTGAGTGGAAGATAGAACCGCCCTACCCCCCGTGGAACATTAAAGCTGCCGCTGACAGCACCCCCCACCCCTGCTGCTGGAAGATGGGTAGGGGCCCCAGTGCATTGCTGTGCCCAGGGGCCTACACTGCTGTTAAGACGGCTCTGAGTAACTCGATTAATGTCTTCAACCAAGGCCTCTCTTTCATAAAGAAAGCGACCCTCAGAGCTTAAACACTGCTTCGATCAATACACTTATTATTATGCACAGTAAGATTACCTTACCAAACCCAAGCATTATGAAACTTCCAAATATTGAGTTCTAATCAACATCTCTAACAACCACTCTGAGCAACAAACACATACACTCAATCAATCAATCAATCAATCAATCACTGCCACTCCCTTCCTTTCCTCGCTTGAAAAAACAGTTAGTGGTACATAAATCTAAAACACACCTAAATGAGTCATTTTCACACTCATCACGGACATGGCCAGGCTCTTTTCTGCTAACACATAGTTGCTTGGCAGATACTGTGCATTGTGAGATGGTGACTGCCATGCTTCCCATCTTCAAAATTTGAACAAACCAGTGTTATTCTGAAAAGAGAGCATTGCATATAATTTATCAATTTTTGCAAACATGAATTCATTTCATGCAGGATATTCAAATTTTTTAACATACACAAGTTTCCAATTTAAAAAAAAACAAAACATAAAAATGTTTACCACACCAGTAAAGAAACGTGGTAGTAAGTAATGCAGTGTACCATAGGAACACACCTAATGCACATCTACCGTGTTCAAAGTTGATAGAGGTCAAGATCGCTAAACAAACAAGACATCTACAAACAGGAATAAATGTTATGTCAAAGTAATATTAATAAAACAACTACCAAAAAGGGGGTTATAAATGTGGAAAAACCTAATACCGCCTATCATTAAGGTCAACAAACAGTATTGGTGCTCCATACATGGAATATACTGCTCCTCCTCCAAGTACTAATGTGCTAGAATGTGGTTCATGACACCAAAGTCCAAATTGTTAATACTACGTTTAGGCAACTAGGCAAAATAGGTAGGCCTTTGTTTGGACAGACAAAGCACTTCCAAAAACCACCATCAGCCACCGTCTAGAACAGGCACAGGCGGACAAGCCCATACACCACGGCAGGGACAGTGCATTCCCTGGATGTAATGAATCTTAGTACACTTACTGCCTTGACATTGCACAAATGTCACCCTGGAATAAGAAACACAAAGACATGTAGAAAATACCATGTGCACCTTCACCTTCTCCCCCCCCCCCCCCAACAGCAAAACCAGCATGGGGCTCTTTGAGCCTGTCCTGGTTGCAAAAATATGGGGGGGGGAAATGACAGGGGATCCCCCGTATTTAAGCAACCAGCACCAGGCTCTTGGCACGGTCCTGGTTCCAGAAATACGGGGGACAAAAGAATTAGGGGTCCCCCGTATTTTTGAAACCAGCACCGGGCTCCACTAGCCAGGGTGGTGATGCTGGAGCCGGGGGACACTTTTAAACAGGTCCCTGGCGGCCACAGCATCACACACCCCAACTAGTCACCCCAAGCCGGGGTTCCCTGGAGAAGTAGGGGCCCCTTAAATAAAGGGTCCCCTCCCCCTCCAGGCACCCAAGGGCCAGGGGTGAAGCCCGAGGCTGTCCCCAGCACCCCTGGGCGGTGGGTGCCAGGCTGATAGCCAATATATGTTCAAAAAGAATATTGTCTTTTGCTGGGGAACAACAAGTCCTAGCATGCATCCACCACATGCTGGTATTTGGAGAACCACAAGTACCAGCTTGTGGAGAATTAAAGGGCCCACCGGTACCTGTAGTTCCACAGCAAAAGAAATACCCAAATAAAGACAACACACGCACACCGCAAAAGTAAAAGTTTATTAGGACACACTAACACACTCACACATACTCACCTACTGTCCCACGTAGCCCCTCGGTCCTCTTGTCCATGTAGAATCCTTGGGTTACCAGTATGGAAAAAAAATGTACATAGAGCAAAAAAGCACATTTTAAAAAAGACTGACAGTATTTCTATGACAGAGAAGCATGCACAGATCAGTGAAATCTACGCATGCTTCTATATGAAAATGAAAAGTGGGAAAATAAATTTGAAACAAATAAAACGTGCATCCCCCCCCCCCCCCCCCAAAAGCAAAACCAGCATGGGGCTCTTTGAGCCTGTCCTGGTTGCAAAAATATGGGGGGGAAAAAATGACAGGGGATCCCCCGTATTTAAGCAACCAGCACCAGGCTCTTGGCACGGTCCTGGTTCCAGAAATACGGGGGACAAAAGAAGTAGGGGTCCCCCGTATTTTTGAAACCAGCACCGGGCTCCACTAGCCAGGGTGGTGATGCTGGAGCCGGGGGACACTTTTAAACAGGTCCCTGGTGGCCGCAGCATCACACACCCCAACTAGTCACCCCAAGCCGGGGTTCCCAGGAGAAGTAGGGGCCCCTTAAATAAAGGGTCCCCTCCCCCTCCAGGCACCCAAGGGCCAGGGGTGAAGCCCGAGGCTGTCCCCAGCACCCCTGGGCGGTGGGTGCCAGGCTGATAGCCAATATATGTTCAAAAAGAATATTGTCTTTTGCTGGGGAACAACAAGTCCTAGCATGCATCCACCACATGCTGGTATTTGGAGAACCACAAGTACCAGCTTGTGGAGAATTAAAGGGCCCACCGGTACCTGGAGTTCCACAGCAAAAGAAATACCCAAATAAAGACAACACACGCACACCGCAAAAGTAAAAGTTTATTAGGACGCACTAACACACTCACACATACTCACCTACTGTCCCACGTAGCCCCTCGGTCCTCTTGTCCATGTAGAATCCATGGGGTACCTAAAGTAAAAAAAAAAAAAAACATTGCACACACACAGCCAACATATATATATATATATATATATATATACACACACACATACACCGGGACTTTCATTTCCTTTACCAGGAGTGCTCTCCTAGCATTGAGATATATATATATATATCAGGAGTTTTGTAGCCGGCATTCACGGCTCCAAAGAAAGAAAGACAGGAGACTGTCTAGTTCATATGATATGAATTAGACAGTGTCCTGTCTTTCTTTCTTTGGAGCTGTGAGTGCCGCCTACAAAACTCCTGTTACATGTAGGTGATTGCATGGTCACCTTTGGAGGGCACCGGCATTACAGAAGTGTATATATTTTTGCGTGGAGGAGTGCCGCAAACAGACTTTGTATATATATATATATATATATATATATATATATATAATATATACACACATATATATATATATATATATACACATACACACACACATATATATATATATATATATATACACACACACACACACATATATATATATATATATATATATATAAAAATATATATATATATATACACACATATATATATACATACATATATATATACATACATAAATATACATACATACATGTGTGTGTATATATATATATATATATATATATACACATAAACAAGAGTAGCCTTACTATCAGAGAGAATACTTCACCTAGTTTATCCAAGGATCCCGCCGTACCTGCCGCCTCTGCACTACGGTTATATCTATGCAGTCACTCACAGCGTCTCAGAACAGAGAACGCGCATGAGCACAACTACAGGCGCGGTGGTCAGTGGGTAGGAGAGTTCGTACGCATGCGCAGAGACGCACCGATGCACGCTATAACACAGAGGCACACTTCACCGGCAGACCAACATAACGGAGCGGAAACAGACCTCGCCAGCAGGACATACATGCAGGTGAAGTGCGGGAGCATGTCGCCGGAAAATAAAGCCGATATGCCCCAGCACCCATAACGCAGAAAAAAGCCAAATTCATACATCTACCAGACTGTGCAGTATACTGCACATATATTTTATGAGGAGGAGGAGGGCGCAATTTATGCTGGATAGGGCTACTAGTCGCCGCCAATATTTGCGCAGGAGGAGAGCCCTCATATCATCCAGGATGAGTACCATCCTGAGCGTGAGTATGGGGCCTAACCGCTCATTTTGGTCCAGAGATGGCCGGCTCGGAGAAGCCTTTATGAGGACCGTGGAAGCTTACCAGGATGAGGAGTGGATGGCTAACTTCCGTGTGTCTCGTGCAACCTTTAACTACATCCTGGAATTACTTACCCCAGCACTTGACATGCAGACCACCAGGCTTAGGAGACCCATCGAGGCACGCAGGAGGCTAGCTATTGCATTGTGGTGGTATGCTACCCCAGGAGAGTACCGCTCAGTCTCATGCTTGTTCGGTGTTGCAATCTCCACCTGCTGTGTCATAGTCCACCAGGTGACTAAAGCAATTGTATCTACCTTATACAAGCGCTTCATATCTCTACCACAAGGACAGCGCTTACAGGATACCATCAAAGGATTTGTGAAGCGATGCTAACCGCAGTGTGGAGGAGCGATTGATGGGACACACATACCCATTATTGCCCCACGTGACAACCATGCTGACTATTTTAATAGGAAGGGCTGGCACTCCATCATATTACAGGCTGTTGTGGACCACAAATATTGGTAAGTGTTTATTTTTGGGGTGGTGGGATGAGTTGCATGTGTGAGTTTTACATTCTAACTTTTTAAAATTTTACTGTTCTTTAGTTTCCTAGATGTGTTTATTGGCTGGCCAGGCCGATCTCATGACTCCCGAGTTCTTGCCAATTTTGACCTGTACAACATCGTAGAGGAGAAGCAGGGAGGCTGGCTGTACCCCAAAGAGTGTGCAAAGATTGTGAATGGGGTGGAGATCCCTGTCCACATCATCGGGGATGCTGCATACCCTTTACGCCCCTGGATTATGAAAGGCTACACCCAACAGGTCCAGTTAACCCCAGAGCAACAAACCTATACTCACACCCTGAGTTCAGCAAGGATGGTGGTTGAGAACGCCTTTGGCAGGTTAAAAGGAAGATGGCGTTGTTTGATGAAGTGCAATGATGTGGACCTAAAGAATATGCCTAATGTAGCAGCTGCGTGCTGTATACTGCACAACATCTGTGAACTGAAAAATGAGGTATTCCTTCCTGAGTGGACTGTGCAGGACCCTGAGGTTATGAACCCACATGTGGAAGGTGCTTTGTTTGGTACTGCCTCAAACTCCGCTGCAGAACAAATACGCCACACTATTACATCCAACCTTGCAGCACTGGTACAATAGTGTTTAAGAATCAGCACAACATGTTTGGTGAATTAAATTTTTTTTATTTTGTATTCCACCTTTGATCTTTGGTTTCAATATTTATGATTTTCCAAAAAAGCCACATTGCCAGCAACTGTGTATATATGGAGAAACAATGTAGAAAACACTGAAAACATGGTCTACTGTTACGCACAAGTGGGAATGTTATGCATAGATTTGCAATCAAGTTATGATTGGCATAAAAAAAAAAAAACACTGGTAGGCTTGTAGATACAACACCATAAACCACAGTGTCCCTGCAGTATATTATTACTGTGTAAAAAATAAATAAAAAGTGCTTTAATGTAGACACTATACAAAACAGAACATAGAAAAAAAATTAAAGAATGCACAAACAGTTGTGCATAAACACTGACCACACTGTGGTTATTTAACAACAAATAACAACAATAAGAAATTCACTGTGTTTCACGGCAAATTGCGCAATACAGTAAACTCTGTGCTTTGCGCGCTTGATGGTGCAGTATTTGGGGCATAGTATGGGCCAGGATTAAATGATGAAAAACCCTGCTCAGGGTATTGTGAGTTGTGGTGTTGGATTGGTGCTCTTGAGGTATTGCTCATACGCTCATAGAACGCCATGTTCATTTGGTGCAATTCCCTGTGCCGGTCATACTGCTCTCTACTCATGCGTTCCTGCATTGTCATGACTTGGGAAAGAAATGCATCATGCATTTGGCGTTCTGCCTCTAGAAACCTGTCGAGCCTTGCATCCTCCTGTGCGGACATTGTAGCGTCCATCTCTCGGAGTTGGTCGACAAGGACATTTGACATGGCTTTAGCCACTTGCTCCGCTCTGCTCAGTTTCTTCCTTCTAGGCGGTACGGTGTAAACTGTGAAGAGAAGAAATACAAAATGAGCGTATATAAAAATAGCAGCGTTAGCAAACATGTGTTTGTGGCATTAATCCACCTACACACTAGCTACTCTGCAACATTGAACTATTTATAAAAATGCAAAGCCCCCCTGGGTGGGGGCAGAAATTGCAAAGCGTGCCACCGTGCCAGCAGCGTGATGAGTGCAGTGATCCTGCAAGGGGCTCATTTGCGCTCGCCACGCTGCCGCCACACTGGCCACTCATACTACACACATAACCGGATGATTAACAATTGTGGATTTGTGCTATGAGTGTTAATTTCTAAACATGTACTTACTGTTTTTCTGTAAAGTTGGGGTGACGGTGACGGCACTTTGTACAGTCCCACTGTCACTGGTCTGAGCATCCATGACGTCTTCAATGGTTGCAGTTATGCTGTTGTCGTTTCTGGATGTGTTTATGGACGGCTGGGAGGATGTGTCGCTGTCCTCAGGAGTGTCGTCAATTAACAACGGTGATGACGGACAGACGTCACTGCTTGTCTGTGTCTCTTCTGGAGTGCCTTCTGTAGCAGTGTACTGTGAACTGGAAGACAGACTCACCGGACTGCATATAGCTGTGTTTCCAAAGATATTGGCACAGATGTCATAGTACTGCCAGTCGATACGGCCAACACCGCTCTTTTTCCTGTTGTTGTCATGCACCTTCAGGAACTGCTTTTTAAGAGTTTTCATTTTGTTTAACACTTGCTGCTGTGTGCGGATGATTCCCCTGGCTTCCAGCATCTTGGAGATGTTTTTATAAGTCACTGCATCTTTAACTGTGCCTGTGATCTGCCTCATTATTTCCTCCTCTCCCCTAAAGCTCAGCAACTCTCTAACCTCCTGATCTGTCCAGGTCGCCATGCTGCCTTCCTCACACGCATCCAGGACGCTCCCCAGGGCTCTGAAAGATGACATCATCTTTTCTGAGCCCATGAAAGCTCCAATCGGAGGCCTTTTAACAGTCCCGGGTAGTGAATCCCGGGACGGGCCCTTTCACACTACCCAGCTTCCCGGGACGGTCCCGGATTCAACCCTGGTCGAGACCTGGGTTGAAATCCCGGGATGCTCGACCCGGGAAATTGTCTCTGTACCCTTTCACACTGACAAAAATCCCGGGACGATGCGCGTTCACGTGCAATATCCTGGGATTTTCATGCGAGTGTAAAAGGGGTATTACTTGCATCAAGCAATATAAGACCTGTATGTAATGTCTAAATGTATAATGTAATGTATGATGTGAAACATAGATGCCAGCCTGTCCTCTAGGTGAACTCATAGCTACACAGATATGGGAGTAGAGGACACTTGATGTATAGTGGGAAGTCAGAGGTTAGTTTATGGCCCTTATCTAAGAAGCTATAAACTATAGTTAGAAGAGACATTACAGAAAAGCCAGGCCAAGTTAAGAAAGCTGACCTCTTGAAACTTAAGAAGACAGCTGTTTAAAAAGTAAAACCCAAAGGAAATCTGGTTTCTCACTGCCCAGGTACACAGCATTGAGATAGTTAAGGAAAAGGTGGGAGCCGCAGCTGTGAGGGGGTTATATCTGCCCCTCTCCCCCATACTGTGTTGTTCATTTCTGAGGGATGCAGCCAGGAGCTGGGAATGCACCATATCTCATACATTGTGAAATCTCTCCACACAGAAGCTCTACCTGCTGTTGAGTAAGTTAGGTTTCTGAAATGATCCTCCATTTTCTTTTATTTGAAACTGTATCCTAATCGGTGTGTACTTTTAAATATTTCTTATAATCTTAGTAACTCTTTTTTTTTTGTAACTAAAAGCTCTGAAGATATTCTTGAAATTAAACACCTAATTTTTAGTTTTGTTTTTGTTTATGCACAAGGCCTCATGGTCCATGTAATCTAATTTGTGACATATTAATAATTGTGTGGGTAGGTCGAAGCGAAGACGGCCTTGTTAAAATCTTCTTGCTGGTAGCAATGTCATGTTTAAAGTAATCCAGTAGTCATGGACGGCGATTCTCGGATTGGCGTATCTGGAGAATCGGCTGGTGGTCATGACAGGATAATATTTGAGGGGGATGTACTTTTGGGAAAGTTTTTGGAGAGGAAGCTGTGTATGAGGTGAAGTAGAGCAGTATTTGGAGGTGGGAGAAAATTCAGGCCAATTTTTGTATGAGGGTGCAGTGTGTGTACTATATAATTAACTGTTAATAATTAAAAAATAAAAACTATAGTCAGAGACACATTAGTGATATTGCAGTCAGTACATTAACAACTGCAGCAGGGCGGGAGAGGTGATTACTGCTCTTCCATTTGCCATGGAGGAGGAGCATAGGTCGGGGTCACAGCATGTGTACAGGAAGAGCTGTGCCCTATAGGTTAGTAGAGTAATGACAGATGTGCTGAGGAGTGGGGACTCTCCCAATAGCGTCCCTATCACTTTTGTGCCTTCCGCCAGAGGACAATCCTAGAGGTTTACTTAAAATTTTGGAAAAAAAGAAATAAAATCATTGCTGATCCACTGTGGTTGGTGTCTCAACCCATGAGCATGAGCTGTACCTATTAGCCCACACTACACCTTTTGATAGAACGTCATTGCTTAATATAAGGGTACGTTTGATATGTAACTACTTTTCAACCAAATGTATCAGCAAGTCCAAAAAATATCTAATGTACTGAAGTAAAGCTGGAAAGTATTTGTCATGTGCTGGCCTTCAGGTGCACTTTTAAAATAAGGGCCTACATCCTCATCAGTGAGCAGTTTATATACTTCCTATATTGTCAGAACTTCAGTCTATACCACAGGTTATCATACTTGGTCCCCAGGACCCCCTACTGTGTTCCAGGTTACCTGTTGATTTTTAAAATGTGACAGCTGGTGATATACAGTGCTCCTGCCGGGTGACATGGAAAACATGAACTGTGTGGGGTCCTGAGGACCGAGACTTCTGGTCTATACAAAATAAAAAGACAATTGATCTTGGCACTTGTCACTACCACTGAAATTCTGTGTGTATTTAGCAAATGAAAGCATGAGGAATTTTAGATTTGTAATCATTTACAGTAAGCTTGCATCTATGCATAAAGGATTCCTCATTTCTGCCCCTTCCTACACTACCATATTTAAACACCATTAAACTGCAGTTAAAAACCACTTACTTCCAGATACAGTAGAGAGGGTAGCATCTAGCCAAAAAGGCCTTTATGCAGCCTTGATTCACTACAGCCAGGACTACATTAGTCAGAGCCGGCCCTAACCAATATGATGCCCTAGGCAAGATTTTGGCTGGTGCCCCCTAGCACCACCGCTGGTTCTGCCTCTGACCTTGCACCTCTTTCCCAGCACCATCACCCCTCACCCATAGCAGTCCTTGTACCCCCTATATTTTAAATAGGAACAGTTCGCACATTTGATGCACAGCCCAAAAAGGGGCATCTTCTTGCTGGGAAGGGGCATGGCCACACAATAGTAACCCCAATTCCAATTACGCCACACAGTACTGTAACTTTATTCACATTTTATCTTGCAATATTGTCCATAATTCATATTACATCACACAGTAGTATCACTTTACCTTATAAACGTTATTTCTCACAGTAGAGCCCCTTATTCACATTACATCACACTGAATTGCTCCTTATTCACATTACACCACACCTTATTGCTCTTTATTCACATTAGACGACACAGTAGTGCCCTTTCTATATGCAACGCCACATAGTAGAGCACCTTATACACATAATGCCACACATTAGTAATGCATTTATACACAATTCCACACAGTAATGCCCCTTACACATATGAGACACATTAATGTCCTTATAAACATAATGCACCTTATACATTATGACAACCTTTATTAATGCCCTTTTTTTCACATAATGTCCCTTACACATATGCCGCATATTATTAATGCCCTTATACACATAATGACACACATAGTGGCCCTTTACACATATGTTGCACATTATTAATGCATTATAATGCTCCTTACACATATTCCGAACACTACTGCACAACTAACCCACTCACATGCACATAGCACTCACACTTCCACTAACACTGTGACCTCTGCCTCTGCTTGGATACAGATGTGTCCTCACAAATCTTGCATCAATGCTAACGTCGGGCACCTTTTTTTTTAATGAAAATGCATCTTATTTGCATTGCTATGTGGCTAGGATGCACAAGCAGCTTTTGCTGATTAAACTGATATGCAGCATGCCTATATACTCTGTGAGACTGTGGCTGTATCTGCATATGAAATGCCACATACAGAATATAGGCATGACGCATATCATTTTAATCAGCAGAAGCTGATGATGCCCCTAGGCATATCAAATGCCCTAGGCAATTGCCTAGTTTGCCTATGCCTATGGCCGGCTCTGACATTAGTCACATTTTTTAAACAAAAACACAAAGAAATGCTCATATTCAGTTTTGCCCATATTATACATGGTGCCAGTTTCTTGGCAATATGAATGCCATATATGAATAGAAAATAGAAATACAATCATTGCTGGCACTTGTCACTGCCACTGTATCTAAGAAAAGAAAGCATTAGTAAATGGTTCATATTTTGATCAAAAACATTTAAGCTCACAGCCCAGCTACATGGTTTCACTGTTTTTCAGCAAGTTCCTACATTATCATACAGTATATGAGTTGCATACCTTCAGGTCCACTTTTCATATTTAGTCACATGACTCATTCCAGCAAATAGCTATCTTCTCATAAGTGAGTAGACTATTTAAACCTACTCAGTATGGGGGTCATTCCGAGTTGTTCGCTCGGTAAATTTAATCGCATCGCAGCGATTTTCCGCTTAGTGCTCATGCGCAATGTTCGCACTGCGACTGCGCCAAGTAAATTTGCTATGAAGTTAGGAATTTTACTCACGGCTTTTTCTTCGTTCAGGCGATCGTAATGTGATTGACAGGAAGTGGGTGTTTCTGGGCGGAAACAGGCCGTTTTATGGGCGTGTGGGAAAAAACGCTACCGTTTCTGGGAAAAACGCGGGAGTGGCTGGAGAAACGGAGGAGTGTCTGGGCGAACGCTGGGTGTGTTTGTGACGTCAAACCAGGAACGACAAGCACTGAACTGATCGCAGATGCCGAGTAAGTCTGGAGCTACTCAGAAACTGCACAGAGATGTCTTTTCGCAATATTGCGAAAATTTCGTTCGCAATTTTACTATGCTAAGATTCACTCCCAGTAGGCGTAGGCTTAGTGTGTGCAAAGCTGCTAAAAACGGCTTGCGAGCGAACAACTCGGAATGACCCCCTATGTACTAGGTTTCCAGAACTCCACCCAGACCTGCTACGTGGACCTTGTTTGAAACTCTGGTAATCCTTGTACCTGGAATCTGCTAGTACCTTGTGACTGGTGTCCAGGTACTTTGCTCCTGGTATCATGTTTTGGGCCTCATCAAAATCAGGACATCCTCAGTTCACCATACCTTTTTCTTATCAATTCATACACATGCCCAAATTTATTAAGCTTTAAAAAGTGATACAGTGGCGACGGATAAAGGGGTCTATTCATGAAGCAGTGAAAAGTGTGGAGAAGTGAGCCAGTAGAGAAGTTGCCCATGGCAACCAATCAACATGGAGGTAACATTTATAATTTGCATACTATAAAATTATACTGATTGCCATGGGCAACTTCTCCTCTGGCTCACTCATCCACACTTTTCATTGCTTCATGAATAGACCCCAAAGAGTGATAAATGACCAGCCAATCAGCTTCCTAACTGCCATGTCACAGGCTGTGTTTGAAAAATGACAGTTAGGAAGCTGATTGGCTGGTCATTTATCACTCTTTATCCGTCTCCACTTTGTCACTTTTGTAAGGCTTAATACATTTAGGCCACTGTACCTTATGCCTCTGTTCCATATATCCCTATCTACCAGTCATATCTGGTGCTCACACAGAGGTTGTGACCTACTTAGTGTCAGCAGCACCAGCGAGTCCTTGGAGCATACAGTATCTGTGCTATGCTGTACTCCATATTGGCAATTCGGATTGATCTTATCAGAGCTGATATATCTTTGTGAGTTTCTGATAATTTTGTCTTGAGATATTTTTTTGCTGTCCTTTGTTCTAAAGTGAATTTCGAACATAAACTCTTAAAACAATATATTGTGCCTAGCAAATGAGACCCCTTAAGAAGAAATCTATACGATATTCATGGTACACTAGCCTTTGTAACAAAGCTCACAAGCTGAACACATGACGATGTGAAAGAGTGTCATGTTATTCGTCCCGCATTTGCTAAGAGGCTGTGTGATAAACAGGTCACAGTCAGCACATCCTGTATATAGTAGAGATGAGCGGGTTCGGTTTCTTTGAATCCGAACCCGCACGAACTTCACTTTTTTTTCCACGGGTCCGAGCGACTCGGATCTTCCCGCCTTGCTCGGTTAACCCGAGCGCGCCCGAACGTCATCATGACGCTGTCGGATTCTCGCGAGGCTCGGATTCTATCGCGAGACTCGGATTCTATATAAGGAGCCGCGCGTCGCCGCCATTTTCACTCGTGCATTGAGATTGATAGGGAGAGGACGTGTCTGGCGTCCTCTCCATTAGAATAGAGATAGATAGATTAGATAGAGAGAGATTGTGCAGAGTCGCAGACAGAGTTAGTTTACCACAGTCAGTGACCAGTGCAGTTGCTAGTTAACTTTTATTTAATATAATATATCCGTTCACTTCTCTCTGCTATATCCGTTCTCTGCCTGAAAAAAAAAACGATACACAGCACAGTCAGTCACACAGTGTGACTCAGTCTGTGTGCACTCAGCTCAGCCCAGTGTGCTGCACAGTCATCAATGTATAAATTAAAAGCTTATAATTAATTGTGGGGGAGACTGGGGAGCACTGCAGGTTGTTAGCAGGAGCCAGGAGTACAATTATATTAATTAACAGTGCACACTTTTGCTGCAGGAGTGGTGACCAGTGCCTGACCACCAGTATAGTATTGTTGTATACTACTAATATCTCTTTAAATATCAACCAGTCTATATTAGCAGCAGACACAGTACAGTGCGGTAGTTCACGGCTGTGGCTACCTCTGTGTCGGCACACGGCAGGCAGTCCGTCCGACCAGAATTGTATTATTTATTATTATATACCTACCACCTAACCGTGTTTTTTTTTTCATTCTTTATACCGTCATAGTGTCATCCTAATTGTTACGAGTATACTACTATCTCTTTATCAACCAGTGTACAGTGCGGTAGTTCACGGCTGTGGCTACCTCTGTGTCGGCACACGGCAGGCAGTCCGTCCGACCAGAATTGTATTATTTATTATTATATACCTACCACCTAACCGTGGTTTTTTTTTCATTCTTTATACCGTCATAGTGTCATCCTAATTGTTACGAGTATACTACTATCTCTTTATCAACCAGTGTACAGTGCGGTAGTTCACGGCTGTGGCTACCTCTGTGTCGGCACACGGCAGGCAGTCCGTCCGACCAGAATTGTATTATTTATTATTATATACCTACCACCTAACCGTGGTTTTTTTTTCATTCTTTATACCGTCATAGTGTCATCCTAATTGTTACGAGTATACTACTATCTCTTTATCAACCAGTGTACAGTGCGGTAGTTCACGGCTGTGGCTACCTCTGTGTCGGCACACGGCAGGCAGTCCGTCCGACCAGAATTGTATTATTTATTATTATATACCTACCACCTAACCGTGGTTTTTTTTTCATTCTTTATACCGTCATAGTGTCATCCTAATTGTTACGAGTATACTACTATCTCTTTATCAACCAGTGTACAGTGCGGTAGTTCACGGCTGTGGCTACCTCTGTGTCGGCACACGGCAGGCAGTCCGTCCGACCAGAATTGTATTATTTATTATTATATACCTACCACCTAACCGTGGTTTTTTTTTCATTCTTTATACCGTCATAGTGTCATCCTAATTGTTACGAGTATACTACTATCTCTTTATCAACCAGTGTACAGTGCGGTAGTTCACGGCTGTGGCTACCTCTGTGTCGGCAGTCGGCAGGCAGTCCGTCCATCCATAATTGTATTATTATTATAATATATACCACCTAACCGTGGTTTTTTTTTCATTCTTTATACCGTCGTCATAGTGTCATACTAGTTGTTACGAGTATACTACTATCTCTTTATCAACCAGTGTACAGTGCGGTAGTTCACGGCTGTGGCTACCTCTGTGTCGGCAGTCGGCAGGCAGTCCGTCCATCCATAATTGTATTATTATTATAATATATACCACCTAACCGTGGTTTTTTTTTCATTCTTTATACCGTCGTCATAGTGTCATACTAGTTGTTACGAGTATACTACTATCTCTTTATCAACCAGTGTACAGTGCGGTAGTTCACGGCTGTGGCTACCTCTGTGTCGGCAGTCGGCAGGCAGTCCGTCCATCCATAATTGTATTATTATTATAATATATACCACCTAACCGTGGTTTTTTTTTCATTCTTTATACCGTCGTCATAGTGTCATACTAGTTGTTACGAGTATACTACTATCTCTTTATCAACCAGTGTACAGTGCGGTAGTTCACGGCTGTGGCTACCTCTGTGTCGGCAGTCGGCAGGCAGTCCGTCCATCCATAATTGTATTATTATTATAATATATACCACCTAACCGTGGTTTTTTTATACCACCTAACCGTGGCAGTCCGTCCATAATTGTATACTAGTATCCAATCCATCCATCTCCATTGTTTACCTGAGGTGCCTTTTAGTTCTGCCTATAAAATATGGAGAACAAAAAAGTTGAGGTTCCAAAATTAGGGAAAGATCAAGATCCACTTCCACCTCGTGCTGAAGCTGCTGCCACTAGTCATGGCCGAGACGATGAAATGCCAGCAACGTCGTCTGCCAAGGCCGATGCCCAATGTCATAGTACAGAGCATGTCAAATCCAAAACACCAAATATCAGAAAAAAAAGGACTCCAAAACCTAAAATAAAATTGTCGGAGGAGAAGCGTAAACTTGCCAATATGCCATTTACCACACGGAGTGGCAAGGAACGGCTGAGGCCCTGGCCTATGTTCATGGCTAGTGGTTCAGCTTCACATGAGGATGGAAGCACTCAGCCTCTCGCTAGAAAACTGAAAAGACTCAAGCTGGCAAAAGCACCGCAAAGAACTGTGCGTTCTTTGAAATCCCAAATCCACAAGGAGAGTCCAATTGTGTCGTTTGCGATGCCTGACCTTCCCAACACTGGACGTGAAGAGCATGCGCCTTCCACTATTTGCATGCCCCCTGCAAGTGCTGGAAGGAGCACCCGCAGTCCAGTTCCTGATAGTCAGATTGAAGATGTCAGTGTTGAAGTACACCAGGATGAGGAGGATATGGGTGTTGCTGGCGCTGGGGAGGAAATTGACCAGGAGGATTCTGATGGTGAGGTGGTTTGTTTAAGTCAGGCACCCGGGGAGACACCTGTTGTCCGTGGGAGGAATATGGCCGTTGACATGCCAGGTGAAAATACCAAAAAAATCAGCTCTTCGGTGTGGAGGTATTTCACCAGAAATGCGGACAACAGGTGTCAAGCCGTGTGTTCCCTTTGTCAAGCTGTAATAAGTAGGGGTAAGGACGTTAACCACCTCGGAACATCCTCCCTTATACGTCACCTGCAGCGCATTCATAATAAGTCAGTGACAAGTTCAAAAACTTTGGGTGACAGCGGAAGCAGTCCACTGACCAGTAAATCCCTTCCTCTTGTAACCAAGCTCACGCAAACCACCCCACCAACTCCCTCAGTGTCAATTTCCTCCTTCCCCAGGAATGCCAATAGTCCTGCAGGCCATGTCACTGGCAAGTCTGACGAGTCCTCTCCTGCCTGGGATTCCTCCGATGCATCCTTGCGTGTAACGCCTACTGCTGCTGGCGCTGCTGTTGTTGCCGCTGGGAGTCGATGGTCATCCCAGAGGGGAAGTCGTAAGCCCACTTGTACTACTTCCAGTAAGCAATTGACTGTTCAACAGTCCTTTGCGAGGAAGATGAAATATCACAGCAGTCATCCTACTGCAAAGCGGATAACTGAGTCCTTGACAACTATGTTGGTGTTAGACGTGCGTCCGGTATCCGCCGTTAGTTCACAGGGAACTAGACAATTTATTGAGGCAGTGTGCCCCCGTTACCAAATACCATCTAGGTTCCACTTCTCTAGGCAGGCGATACCGAGAATGTACACGGACGTCAGAAAAAGACTCACCAGTGTCCTAAAAAATGCAGTTGTACCCAATGTCCACTTAACCACGGACATGTGGACAAGTGGAGCAGGGCAGGGTCAGGACTATATGACTGTGACAGCCCACTGGGTAGATGTATGGACTCCCGCCGCAAGAACAGCAGCGGCGGCACCAGTAGCAGCATCTCGCAAACGCCAACTCTTTCCTAGGCAGGCTACGCTTTGTATCACCGCTTTCCAGAATACGCACACAGCTGAAAACCTCTTACGGCAACTGAGGAAGATCATCGCGGAATGGCTTACCCCAATTGGACTCTCCTGTGGATTTGTGGCATCGGACAACGCCAGCAATATTGTGTGTGCATTAAATATGGGCAAATTCCAGCACGTCCCATGTTTTGCACATACCTTGAATTTGGTGGTGCAGAATTTTTTAAAAAACGACAGGGGCGTGCAAGAGATGCTGTCGGTGGCCAGAAAAATTGCGGGACACTTTCGGCGTACAGGCACCACGTACAGAAGACTGGAGCACCACCAAAAACTACTGAACCTGCCCTGCCATCATCTGAAGCAAGAAGTGGTAACGAGGTGGAATTCAACCCTCTATATGCTTCAGAGGTTGGAGGAGCAGCAAAAGGCCATTCAAGCCTATACAATTGAGCACGATATAGGAGATGGAATGCACCTGTCTCAAGTGCAGTGGAGAATGATTTCAACGTTGTGCAAGGTTCTGATGCCCTTTGAACTTGCCACACGTGAAGTCAGTTCAGACACTGCCAGCCTGAGTCAGGTCATTCCCCTCATCAGGCTTTTGCAGAAGAAGCTGGAGGCATTGAAGAAGGAGCTAACACGGAGCGATTCCGCTAGGCATGTGGGACTTGTGGATGCAGCCCTTAATTCGCTTAACAAGGATTCACGGGTGGTCAATCTGTTGAAATCAGAGCACTACATTTTGGCCACCGTGCTCGATCCTAGATTTAAAGCCTACCTTGGATCTCTCTTTCCGGCAGACACAGGTCTGCTGGGGTTGAAAGACCTGCTGGTGACAAAATTGTCAAGTCAAGCGGAACGCGACCTGTCAACATCTCCTCCTTCACATTCTCCCGCAACTGGGGGTGCGAGGAAAAGGCTCAGAATTCCGAGCCCACCCGCTGGCGGTGATGCAGGGCAGTCTGGAGCGACTGCTGATGCTGACATCTGGTCCGGACTGAAGGACCTGACAACGATTACGGACATGTCGTCTACTGTCACTGCATATGATTCTCTCAACATTGATAGAATGGTGGAGGATTATATGAGTGACCGCATCCAAGTAGGCACGTCACACAGTCCGTACTTATACTGGCAGGAAAAAGAGGCAATTTGGAGGCCCTTGCACAAACTGGCTTTATTCTACCTAAGTTGCCCTCCCACAAGTGTGTACTCCGAAAGAGTGTTTAGTGCCGCCGCTCACCTTGTCAGCAATCGGCGTACGAGGTTACATCCAGAAAATGTGGAGAAGATGATGTTCATTAAAATGAATTATAATCAATTCCTCCGCGGAGACATTGACCAGCAGCAATTGCCTCCACAAAGTACACAGGGAGCTGAGATGGTGGATTCCAGTGGGGACGAATTGATAATCTGTGAGGAGGGGGATGTACACGGTGATATATCGGAGGGTGAAGATGAGGTGGACATCTTGCCTCTGTAGAGCCAGTTTGTGCAAGGAGAGATTAATTGCTTCTTTTTTGGGGGGGGTCCAAACCAACCCGTCATATCAGTCACAGTCGTGTGGCAGACCCTGTCACTGAAATGATGGGTTGGTTAAAGTGTGCATGTCCTGTTTTGTTTATACAACATAAGGGTGGGTGGGAGGGCCCAAGGATAATTCCATCTTGCACCTCTTTTTTCTTTTCTTTTTCTTTGCATCATGTGCTGATTGGGGAGGGTTTTTTGGAAGGGACATCCTGCGTGACACTGCAGTGCCACTCCTAGATGGGCCCGGTGTTTGTGTCGGCCACTAGGGTCGCTAATCTTACTCACACAGCTACCTCATTGCGCCTCTTTTTTTCTTTGCGTCATGTGCTGTTTGGGGAGGGTTTTTTGGAAGGGACATCCTGCGTGACACTGCAGTGCCACTCCTAGATGTGCCCGGTGTTTGTGTCGGCCACTAGGGTCGCTAATCTTACTCACACAGTCAGCTACCTCATTGCGCCTCTTTTTTTCTTTGCGTCATGTGCTGTTTGGGGAGGGTTTTTTGGAAGGGCCATCCTGCGTGACACTGCAGTGCCACTCCTAGATGGGCCCGGTGTTTGTGTCGGCCACTAGGGTCGCTTATCTTACTCACACAGCGACCTCGGTGCAAATTTTAGGACTAAAAATAATATTGTGAGGTGTGATGTGTTCAGAATAGGCTGAAAATGAGTGTAAATTATGTTTTTTGAGGTTAATAATACTTTGGGATCAAAATTACCCCCAAATTCTATGATTTAAGCTGTTTTTTAGGGTTTTTTTAAAAAAACACCCGAATCCAAAACACACCCGAATCCGACAAAAAAAATTCGGTGAGGTTTTGCCAAAACGCGGTCGAACCCAAAACACGGCCGCGGAACCGAACCCAAAACCAAAACACAAAACCCGAAAAATTTCCGGCGCTCATCTCTAGTATATAGGGCCTAATTCAGACCTGATTGCAGCAGCAAATTTGTTCTCTAATAGGCAAAACCATGTGCACTGCAGGGAAGGCCAGATATAACATCTGCAGAGAGAGTTAGATTTGGGTGAGTTATATTGTTTCTGTGCAGTGTAAATGCTAGCTGCTTTATTTTAACACTGCAATTTAGATTTCAGTTTGAACACACCCCACCCAAATCTAACTCTCTGCACATGTTATATTTGCCCCACCTGCAGTGCACATGGTTTTGCCCATTAGAGAACAAATTTGCTGTTGCATGGCTGAATTAGGCCCTTAGTGCATTTCTTGACGTGTCAGCCAAGTGGGAGGTGGAAGTTGTTTCAGGGCTTAAAAGGGTTGGCTGGAATTGTCATTGTGATCAACACCTGTCTAGATGGCTGACTTCTAGAGAGTGGAACAGTATCTATTTTTAGATGTCAGATTATTACTGGAATCTGTGACTACAACAGGCGAGCACATTTGCATAGAATACATTTTCAGAACATTTAGTGGCACACCATATTTAGGGCTATTTTAAGCATGGACCTAACATATTTTATGTACAAATCCTTTGGAAATGAAATTGTGACATTTAAATCCAATCATCTAGTCTTTATTGGAGTTGAAGACATATAAATTGTATCACACAATTTATTTTTCATATCATTGTCTCCAGAGGAGAATTTAACACAAGTCAACCAAGGCGGCTGCTTAGGGCCCTGTTGGTCTAAGGTGGCCCTGATGGTCCCAGGAGGCCCGCCGACAAGGCTGTATAAAGGGCATTGTGTCTCCTGTCGTGCAATACTTTGCGTGTGAGGCGTTATGACACATGTATGTATGACGTCAGATGCATAGAGAAAGTAGCTGGGATGTGCTCAGAGGTCTTCCAGTGTACTTTATTACAGTATTTTTTAAATTTTATATAACATTCACCTACTTCAAATTCCAATCAGGTGGGACTGGGGAATAGGGGGGAGGGAGGACGACAGTGTTATTTTAAGTACTGTGTCTAACACCCACCTGCTACATTCATGGCTGGGGATGGGGATTTTTAAGTGCTACCATGTACAGGAGATGCCTGCTACAATCAGTGGGGAACTGGTATGTAATCAATGACTGAGGAGTGTAATAATGAGTATTATAAGGGATGGAGGACCTACTAGGCTGTTACAATCAGTAAGGGGGGCACTCATTCAGTCAAAACTAATGTAAGTGGGAGTAATAATAAGTATTTAAAGGTAAGGGTGCCTGCAATATATATCAGAGCCCCCCACCCCACACACACACTGATTATAGCATGTTACCTATCCCCTATTAGCAGGTCCCCCATCCCTTATAGTATTCATTATTGCACCCCTCAGTCAGTGACTCTATTGACTATATATCAGTGCCTTTAGTGTGACTCCAAAACTTTCAACTTGCTCACAGCTACACCTTAGGAAATATACTATGGTGAATCCAAAGGGATTCGATTAGACATAGTTTTTATTTATTAAAAATATGCACCCAGGGCTCTTCTCATTTTCGCCTGCAGGCCAAGCAGGCGCAAGGGGTGTCAGTGACGTAGCGTCTAGTTTCTCTTCGTCGAGAGGACCTTACACATAAGTCACTGGTCCACTTCACAAACTATTTGCAATAGTAAACTGTGGCGAACGAAGCAGAGCGAGACACAGGGGCGGCGCTTCCATTAGGCAGCTTTAGGCAGCTGCCTATGGGCGCCAGGACCTGATGGGGCAGCCCACTGAGGATTCCTGGGAGAAAAATGAAAGAGTCATCCTTCTTCTGGATGGAGGGCCAGGCAGGGCCACTGGTGCTGAGGGGTGACATTGGTATAGAAGTGGCAGTTGCAACTTCTGGGAACCCTATGGAGTGGAAGTGCTGATCACTGCTGAGGGTGAACGCCATAGACAGATGCCGCCTCACCGGAAGGACTGCGCCCGCTGCCTGCAGCTAAAGTGATGCCCCTGCATTGCCTCCAGCATGTGTGGCTCCGTCAATGTACACATAAACTTACTGCAGTTGCTTCCCTGCACTTCGTGGTGCCAGTGGATGTGGCCCGATGTTGGTTGAGCGACAGCCATGTGTCAATGATGGTGGTGCTGGATGAATGGAGCTTCCTGTGTCTGCTTCCACCGGAGTGAGTGCTGATCTCAGATATATATGTATATCTCCAGCTCTGTATATATAGCAATTTTCTAATGTTTAAGATACTGTTTGGATTTAATAATATATAATCCTTGATGATTTATGCTGTTTAGGGAACACAGTAAAGTGCTCACGTCTACCAAATCAATGGGTGCAAACAAGTGACCACTTGAAGTAACATGGGTAATATGCAGAGTTTATTTTTAATAAAAAAATAAAATAAAAAAATGAGCCAACCCTGGCATTACATACAGTAACAAGTTAACTTCTGCATTCTATTGTTGTGACAATTTGATGATTTTAGGATGATACTTTGTATCTGTCTGTACTTGGAGTGCTTGTTGTTGTACAGTGGAAACTTTGTATAAAGATGCTGTGATCCAGTGTATTTAATCTAGTGAATCCGAGCACATCCTGTGGTGTTATATAAATGCTGTAACTAAAATAGGCAGAATGAATGCTTGTGGTGTTGTAGACTGTTTGAGGGCTATTTGGGCCAATTAGATAAATGGCTTGGATTCAGAATGATGTTATTTTGTTGTGGTGCAAATTTATTTACAGAGATATTTCCATTCTAAAAAACCTGTAAGATTCTGGGGAAAATGGTTTTAAGATTCTATGCTATGACAAAAATCTAATGAGATCCCCTCTCTATACAGCGAGATTCTAATACTAATATGCGTCTACCAGGTAATTGGATGACTAATGAGATATGTAACAATGTAAGTTAATCTTTAAGCAAATATATAATAGGATGCTGTTGATGGGTGATGCCGAGATATACTCTGTCTTTCCGGTGACCGATGGTTAATTACTTTATGAAATTATGGCTATAGCCTAACTATATAGTTTTACTTATAGCTCCAGTGAGACCTCTATTAATAATGACAAGCCTGGAAACATCATCTATAACAAAAATGTAATCTTTATTATATAATTACACATGATTGGTAATGGGTGGATGTAATGTGGTGAAGCAGGTAGGCCAGCCTTCGGGCGAAGTCTGTGATGAAACGTGGTATTTTAAACTCTGTGTAGTAGTTGTTTACACTTTTTTTTTGAAGGGTGTATTTATTTTACTGTGGCATTTGTGGAAATTTAAGTTGCCACCTCTACACTTTTGTGTAAGAAGCAGAAAAGAAGGTATTGGGGTGGGGTGGGGGGTAGTTTTGCCTAGGGTCTGCAGAAACCTTGCACCAGGCCCTGGCAAGACACCGTGTTTGAAGTGTGCTGAGCGTCCAGTGCAGCATAACTACAACAAAATAATGTACAACAAACCGAGATTGGAGAAAACAAATATATACTGTAAGGGCAGAAGACCATTTCCGCCCTCACTTGTAGTCACATCCAGGTTCTTTTCCACAAAGAGAAAATAGACACAACCATGTCAGTAAGCGTCCATGGCATCCGTCGCGGGGTGAGAGAGATTATGATATCCAGGTCTCATCGGCTACGAGGAGAGCTTATTATTATTTCAGGTAATGTGTTTTAAGTTTATGGAATACTTTTTTTTTTAGCTTTTTAAACATATAACACAGCACATCATACTTAGGTACTAGATGCACTTTTTGTATTCAGTATATATTTTGAATTTTAATGCATACTGTAGTTGTTATACCACCAGGATGCTGTTGTACAGTACATATGTGGTTTATTAATGAGTAAAAGAAAGAAAATAGTTTAAATGAGATGCTTTCCGTGTATTCTATTGTTTTTACTCTTCTTCAGCGGTACAAGTGGGCGGGTAAGGGTGGATATGGCGTACCCTTAAGAATTTAGCCGTGGGTACACCGTACCCACTGCCGCCGGGCCGCCGCTCCCTCCCTCCGCTGCTGCTCATCGCGCCACTGCTGCGAGGGGAGGAGAGCACAGCGTGCTCCTCTCCTGCCCCTCAGTGTCTACATTCAATGTGGCGCTGGCCCTTGAGCCAGTCAGAGCCTGTGGACTGGCAGCCAAGGCTCCTGATTGGCTTCCGGACTGCAAGCTTTGATTGGCTCATGGATTGGTGCCTAATTGAAGGTAGAGTGACACCCGCACCGCCACCAGAGACTGAGTGGCAGGAGAGGCGCACGCTGCGCTCTCCTCCCCTCACACATAGGAACAGGACAGCAGCAACGCGGTAAGCAGCAGGGGAAGGGGGGAGGGGGGGCATGTGTACCTGGCACTGGGGGCATATCTGGCACTGCGGGGACATGTGTATCTGGCACTGGGGGCATATCTGTCACTGAGGGCATCTCTGTATCTGGCACTGGGGGCATCTCTATCTGGCACTGGGGGCATATCTGGCACTGTGGGGGCATTTCTGTATCTGGCACTGGGGGGACATGTGTATCTGGCACTGGGAGCATTTCTGTATCTGGCACTGGGAGCATCTCTGAATCTAGCACTGGGGGCATATCTGGCACTGTGGGGGCATTTTTGTATCTTGCACTGGGGGATATCTGGCACTGGGGGGACATGTGTATCTGACACTGGGGGCATTTCTATATCTGGCACCGGGGGCATTTCTACCTGGCACTGGGGGCATATCTGGCACTGTGGGGGCATTTCTGTATCTGGCACTGGGGGGCAATGTATATCTGACACAGTGGGGGCATTTGTGTATCTGGCACTGTGGGGCAATGTGTATCTGGCACTGTGGGGCAATGTGTATCTGGCATTGTGGTGTAATGTATATCTGGCACTGTGGGGCAATGTATATCTGGCACTGTGGGGCAATGTGTATCTGGCACTATTGGGGTCATATGTGCATCTGCCCCCTATATGTGTATCACGCCCCCATTTTCATTGGCCACACCCCATGTGGTATTTGACCACACCCATTTTTTTGGCGCCACACAGTACCTGTAAGACATTTTTTCTACTTGCACGACTGCTCTTCTTCCTCAGTTTTAATTGATTGAGGTATAATGTTCTTGTATTCATGCATAGAGACCTTTTTATCATGCTAATGCTTCCTTTCTAGAAATGTTTATTATGTATTGACATCACACTAATGCTTCCTCTTTAAGAATGACTGCTTATCAATTATGTATTTTGTTCATGCTGATACATCCTTTTTAAGTATGTTTATAATTACTGGTTATACATTGTGATCATGCTCATTCAGCTTCTTGTTTACTATTTATCGATAATGGATCATGATTATTTATTTATTTATGTTTATTTCTTACTTACAGTGTATTGTGAATAGTAATTATGTTCATGTATTCCCAAATAATACCGTAGTTTACATATTTTAATTACAAGTTTGTGAATATGTCATTGCTTGTATTTAATTGCCTTTTCAATACTGTCTTACATCTGCCCCTAGAACCCCGTTATCAGATCTGGCAGTTTTCCCTTTTGCCCATCAGACTCCTGTCATCCTCATATGCGTGGCTCCAGTCTTTGGCTGCAGACATGGCATCCTCCTTGAAAAACCCAGCACCACCAGTTCTGTGGACAATATCATGTTAGAATAACTACAGTACATTCACACATCTGGACAACCCTGAGAAGGCATGTCCTGACAAGGACTGGTTGGACCTATTTAATTCCTCAGGTGCTGGCAAATAGTGCCCAGTACAACTACTTTCCTAGAGGCCTCAATAATTTGGCTCCTGGTTCCATAGTGCTTCATAGTGAATCCTGTTATCCTGTTGTACCTGCACTATGCAATACTACTAATCTGCTGTTCCTGCACTGACTGCAATCCTGAAATGCTGAGGTACAATCCTGCATATCTGCACTGTGCAGTCCTGTTATCTTGCTGGGCAGTAGTGGATTTACCACTAGGCACATGAGGCATACCTGCCTAGGGGTGACACTTGTTGGGGTGGCGGCACAGCATGCTTTCTTGCATGAGAACCATGCTAGTCCGTTGGCCAGATGAGGCCAGGTGAGTCTTTTTATTGTTTTTGTCATTGCAACCTATTTATTTATTTTGCAACTGGTGAGGGAGGAGGGGGCATAGGTCAGTAAATTGTGGTGGTGGAGGGTGGGTGAGGTTGGTGCTGCTGTTGGGAGGCCCCAACATGAAGGGTGCAATGACATGATGGGAAAGGGGGGGGGGGCGACCTAAAGTCAGGCCTAGGGACAGCCTGACCCCTAAACTGGCCCCTCTTTCTGGGTTATCCTGCTATACCTACACAGTACAATCCTGAAATCCTGCAGTGAAATCCTCCTTTTCTGAACTATGAAATCCTTATTTCCTACTGAGTAATCCTGCTAACCTGCACTGTACAATTCTGATATCATGCAGGACAAACCTGCTAACCTCCACTGTGTAATTTGTGAAATCAAGATATCCTTATATGCAATCATGATAATATGCACTGTGCTGTCCTGTAATCCTGCTGAGTTATTCTGCTTTACCTGCACTGTGCTATCCTGAAGCCTTTGGTTCAATCCTGCTAACCTGCACTGTGCAATCCTGTTATCCTGCTGTGAAATCTTGTTATCCTGCTGTGCAATCCTCCTGCTTGCTCTGCACTGTGAAATCTTGCTATCCTGCTGTCCAATCCTGCTAATCTGTACTGTGCAATCTTGATACCTTCTGGATAATCCTGCATACCTTCATTGTGTTATCCTGATATCCTGTTTAGTATTTTGTGAATTCCTGCAAACCTGCCTGGTGCAAACCTGTACCTTTGTGACCTTTACTCTGAATTATATTCTGAAGACACTGCATACCTGCACTCTGTATATTTGCAGACTCTAGCTACTTGAACCTGTGCAACTGTTCGCTGCTTTTGCTATCCTCTCTCAGTCATGATATTTATTCCCTAATTTTAGTCTTCATGAGGAGTCGTACATGACCATCTAGTTTAAATTATGTTACAGTCATCACATTGGTACTGACCAGAACCCCAATCCTCCTAGTGCTGTGATAAATGTAATTACTGTATGCTTTTATTGATTACTTTTTCATTCTATCAGAAGGATGGTTCTGTGGCCTGTGATTGTGCCATCATGAAACACGGTACATTGCCATTTTTGTTATGTCTCTGTAGTCACCATCTCTAACAGTTGCTCCATGAGTACACCGAGGGCTAGATTTACTTTTGCAAGGCACTGTTTTCCCAGCAGATTTGAGTTTGACACTGATAGTTAAAATGGCAATAATATTACATGCAAAACACGACTGACTGAATGTAATGTTATTGCTGCTATAAATTTCAGCAATGAGAATAAGTGACTTGCAAAAGTTGCTCCACCTGATTACAGATATGGGGGTTTATGTAATAGCTTCCAAATTCACTGAAGCTGTGGGGCGTCAGTGACAAATTCAATGCGGCTACATTTAAAGTGGCAACCAGTTATAAGGCTGATTCAGCCTTAGAACTAACTGCTGCTTAAAATGTAGCATTAATCTTGCCAATGGGGGTCATTCCGAGTTGATCGCTAGCTGCATTCGTTCGCTGTGCAGCGATGAGGCAAAAAATGGCACTTCTGCGCATGCGTATGCGGTGCAATGCGCACGCGCGACGTACTATTACAATGAATGATGTCGTTTCACACAAGGTCTAGCGAAGCATTTCAGTCGCACTGCTGGCCGCAGAGTGATTGACATGAAATGGGCGTTTCTGGGTGTCAACTGACCATTTTCAGGGAGTGTTTGGACAAACGCAGGCGTGCCAGGAAAAACGCAGGCGTGGCTGGGCGAACGCAGGGCGTGTTTGTGACGTCAAAACAGGAACTGAAAAGTCTGAATGATCGCAAGCGCTGAGTAGGTTTAGAGCTACTCAGAAACTGCACAAAAAAAATGCTAGCCGCTGTGCGATCCTTTTGTTCGCACTTCTGCTAAGCTAAAAGACACTCCCAGTGGGCGGCGGCATAGCGTTTGCACGGCTGCTAAAAACTGCTAGCGAGCGATCAACTTGGAATGACCCCCAATGTCCCGTAGCTTCCATGAAATCGGGAGCTATTACATAAACCCCATAGAGTGAACCTCACATGGGAGCTAATGCAGAGTCATATGTAACACAGATGCATCTTGTGATTGAAGGTACTCAACTATCTGGTACATTGGATAAGTTCAGAGAGGGGTGGTGATTGAATTGTGGGCTATATAGGGTTTTACATTCAGTATGTGTAATAATTAGACCTGTTTTAGACAGATCTTTTGTTTTAGACAGATCTTTTGCTGTAGGATTAATGCTGGTGACAGTGCACATTGATGATGATGATGATGATGATGATGATGATGACGACAACTTTGGCTCCAATCTCCAGCAAATTGGGTGATAAGACCAGTGCAGCTAATTTAACACAGGAGCTGCAATGCTCTGGAACATCTGATGGTCATATTACTAGGCTAAAGGAGTCATTCCGAGTTGATCGCTAGCTGCCATTGTTCGCTGCGTAGCGATCAGTGAAAAAAACGGCCAATCTGCGCATGCGTATGCTCCGCAATGCGCATGCGCGTCGTACTGGTACAATGTCCATTGTGGTTTTGCACTGGTTCTAGCGACGATTCCAATCGCACAGCCGGCCGCAAGGTGATTGACAGAAAGAGGGCGTTTCTGGGTGTCAACTGACCGTTTTCAGGGAGTGCTTAGAAAAACGCAGGCATGGCAGAAAAAACGCAGGCGTGGCTGGGCGTTCGCTGGGAGGGTGTGTGACATCAAAAGCCGTCCCTCTGTCGTTAGAATCAACGCAGACGAAGAGTAACTACAGGGCTGGTTTTGTCTTGCACAAAAAGATTTCGCAGGCGCTCTGCTGCACAAGCGTTCGCACTCCTGCAAAGTGAAAATACACTCCCCAGTGGGCGGCGAAAATTCGTTTGCACGGCTGCTAAAAACTGCTAGCGAGCGATCAACTCGGAATGACTCCCTTAGTTATTAAAGAGAGTTTTTAAAAAAAATTAATGTCCAACCGCTTTCACATTGATGCCACACTTGTTGATGCTGCTGTGCTGTAAACATCCTGAGGAAGGTTTCTATACAACCCAAAACATTGATAAGGATCTTATGACTATTTTTGTTAATAAATGTGCTTTATTTCTTCACTAAGTGCCTGATTTAGAGAAGTACGCAAAGCCGATGTTCCATGAAATGGAACGATTATCAGCAGACTGCGTATGTGCTGCATTCACATTGCGCATTGTCAAGGTGGTGCTGCAATCCTGCATGCAATGGTGATTCCATCCAAAGTGATTGACAGGATGTGATAGTTTGGTGGTGTTAACATGGTGTTAGCGGGGAGTGATTGTAAAAACGCAGGCATGTCATGGCTGTGTTCGGGGCATGTGTCTGACATCAGCTGCAAGCTGTAACATACAAAAACATGGCGTGACTACATGGCGTGTCCAGTCTGCATGGCTATAGACCTACTTGAGCCGATGTTTCCTGTTCTTCCATATAAGCTGCGTATGTGTACGCAATTTCGAATGAGTTTTGGTTGCTCCGGTGGGTGTCACTTTCATTTCTAGGCAGCAGCTTCACTTGCCAATATCAGCAGTTGCCTTGCAGAGGAAACCGCACTTGCTACTGCATTAGCGTACTTCTCTGAATCAGGCCCTAAGTCTGGAGAGTGCCCTTCACACTGCAATTGCAATTACCCTGCAATTGCAGGGTAACCACTATACTTATGGAGTGACTCATGACTGAACATTAAGGGGCACCTCAGATATTGTTACGGATGTGGATGAGAACTTTGTATACTTTATATATCTACAGATATGTCTGCAGTCATCTTACACGCAATAAGTATTAACCGTAGTGAGAGTGTCTGCAAATGGGAGCGTGGGCCTTTAGCTTAAAACGGCTGAGTCGCAGGTGTGACTAGTTGCAGCAGAGCATACAGATGTGTCCTTCCTCATCTTGGGAGGCGTGTGCAATTATTCGTACCCACGTCAACTCATTCGCTGTAGCATGCGTACCATGTGCTAGTGTGCAATTAGTTTTTGGATGCACAAAAAGTATTATATTTACAAACAAAATGAATATAATTTTTTTTCAAAGTATATGCCAGAGGAGTCTATGCAATTTGCATGCACTCAAATCACTTGGTGAAGCAGCTGGACCAGTCCGATGCATGCATATCTTCTACATGCTGGATGAAGGTCTCCAATGCAACTTCCCGTGACTCAAAACGAATTCTATGCATCTTGAACTTGATTTGTGGGAACATGAATAAGTCGTGGTCTGTATGGTGAGTGACCAAACTCCTGGAAGCATTCATAGGCCAGAAAATCTACCACTTTCCTGGACTTGTGGGCAGGTGCATTGTCATGATGGAGAGTGGCACGATGAGCGTGAGTTCTTGGGTGGCACCTAGAAATTACTTGCAACACTTGTAGCAGGCATTGGTTGGCGTACCAGGCCTCAGTGATGGTGCACTGCTGCACGAGTGGTACAGTAACTACATGACCAGTCTTGGCCACAAAAACAGCCACCATCTGCTTGGCCATGTTGTGCTCATGCCAGAACTTCTGTGACAGCGCATCTCCAACTGAGGTCCACTGGACCGACTGTTGTTTGGTCTCAGAGTCGAAACTGTAGATCTAGGAGTCACCCGAGCCTCCTTCTGCTCTCAAGTCAGCTCATGGAACACCCAGCATGCAGAAACCTTGCTCAGGCCAAGCTTTTCATGGTGTATCAAGCAGATGGTTCACAGTGAGATGGTTATCTCCTTCTCTAACTGTACCATGGTCACCCTGGTGTCCTCCTCAACTATGGCCTGAATGGAAGCAACATTGTCCTCGGTGATGGTGGACACAGGTTGGCCGCAGCACTCCTGGTCTTCCAGGACCGTCTCCCGCACCAACATTCTGCAAACCACTCAAATACATTGGTTCGGAATAGTGCTTCCTCTCCAAAAGCAACTCAGTCAAGCCTCTCCTGCTGACACAGACCATTATAGAAGATCCATCATAGAAGTTGATGACTCTTCAGTGGCCTCTTCTGAGAAACATAATGGATGGGTTATTTTGTTTCTGTGCATGGTATATACTGGCTGCTTTATTTTTACACTGAAATTTAGATTTCAGTTTGAACACACCTGACCCCACCCAAATCTAACTCTTTCTGCACATGTTACATCTGCCCCACCTGCAGTGCAATATGCTTTTGCCCATTAGTGTGCGTTTTTGGTTTGCTAACAAACCTTTCTCATTTTACTGAATCAACAATTCAAATATTATGTGGATGGGGAATATAATTATAAATATGTCTAAATTAATACAAAAAATAGAAATAAATACAAAACAAAGACTGAAGCGGAAATATTTGCGTAATAAGGAGATTTATGGTAATAACTAACCTTTGTTAAATCTCTTTCTGCAAGGTACACTGGGTTCCACAGGGATAACATCGGGGTGTAGAGTTGGATCTTGATCCGAGGCACCAACAGGCTAAAAGCTTTGACTGTTCCCAGGATGCATAGCTCCTCTATAACCCCGCCTCCGTGCACAGGAGCTCAGTTTTGTTAACCAGTCCAATGCAGTAGCAGGTAAAAGAGACGACAACCGTTAGTAGCCACATACACTACATTCTCACGACAGGAGAAGGTACCAGCGACTAATGCCATACAAACCCAAAGAAGCTAAGTGCGTCAGGGTGGGCGCCCTGTGGAACCTAGTGTACCTCGCAGAAAGAGATTTAACAAAGGTAAGTTCTTACCATAAATCTCCTTTTCTGCAGCGGGGTACACTGGGGTTCCACAGGGATAACATCGGGGATGTCCTAAAGCAGTTGCTCATATGAGGGGACACACTGTAGTGGGCACAAGAACCCGGCGTGCAAAGGAGGCATCCTGACAGGTGGAAGTATCGAAGGCATAGAACCTAATGAACGTGTTCACTGAGGACCACGTAGCCGCCTTGCACAATTGTTCAAGGGTCGTACCACGGCGGGCCGCCCAAGAAGTTCCAACAGACCGAGTAGAATGGGCTTTGATGGTAGCAGGAGCTGGAAGGCCAGCCTGTACATAAGCATGTGCAATCACCATTCTAATCCATCTGGCCAAGGTCTGCTTATTAGCAGGCCAGCCACGTTTGTGAAAACCAAAAAGGACAAAGAGGGAATCAGACCGCTCTTTGGAGGACAAACCTGGAAAAGTAAATGCTGGAACCACAATCTCTTGGTTAAGGTGGAAAGACGACACCACCTTAGGCAATACCCAGTCACAGTGAAAAATCAGAAAGGGTGACTGACAGGACAAGGCACCCAAGTCTGAAACCTGTCTAGCAGAGGCAATAGCCAGCAAGAACAAGACCTTAAGAGTAAGCCACTTAAGGTCCACAGACTCAAGAGGTTCAAATGGAGACTCTTGTAAGGCATCCAGAACAACCGACAAATCCCAAGGAGCCACAGACGGGACATAGGGAGGTTTGAACTCATAAAACACCCTGAGTGAATGTATGAACATCAGGCAGAGTTGCAATTTTTCTCTGATACCATATCAACAAGGCAGAAATATGAACCTTGAGGGAGGCCAGACGAAGGCCTAAGTCCAGGCCCTGTTGCAGGAAAGCCAAAAGTTTGGCAGTACTGAACTTGTATACGTCATAATGGTTAGTCGCACACCAGGCGAAGTAAGAATTCCAGACCCTATGATAAATCCGAGCAGACGCCGGTTAATGGGCCTTCATCATAGTTTGAATGACCACCTCAGAAAACCCTTTGGCCCTCAGTATGGAAGCTTCAAGAGCCACGCCGTCAAAGCCAGCCGGGCCAAATCCTGGTAGACACAAGGGCCCTGAACGAGGAGGTCTGGGCGTTGCGGAAGCAAAAGAGGACGCTCTATCGAGAGACCCTGCAGGTCGGAGAACCAATGCCGTCTGGGCCACGCTGGAGCGATTAGAAGTAGTATTCCTCCTTCTTGTTTGAACTTCCGTATCACCCTGGGCAGAAGTGACACTGGATGGAACACCTACAGCAGCCGAAAGTTCCATGGAATTGCCAGTGCGTCCACAAACTCTGCTTGAGGATCCCTCGTCCTTGCTCCAAAGACCGGAACCTTGTGATTGTGTCGAGACGCCATCAGGTCTACATCTGGTAGGCCCCATTTGTCCACTAGGAGTTGAAATACTTCTGGATGAAGGCTCCACTCTCCGTGTACATCCTAACGACTGAGGAAGTCCGGTTCCCAGTTGAGGACCCCCGGAATGAACATTGCCGATATGGCTGGCAGATGGCTTTCCGCCCAACAAAGGATTTTTGATACTTCCATAATTTCCAAGCGGCTTTGAGTGCCGCCTTGATGATTTATGTACGCCACCGTCGTTGCGTTGTCTGACTGTACTTGAACAGGCCTGTTCTGTACCAGAGGCAGGGCTAGAGTCAACGCATTGAACACTGCCCGCAATTCCAGAATGTTTATCGGGAGGAGAGATTCCTCCCTGGTCCACCGACCCTGAAGAGAGTGTTGCTCCAACACCGTGCCCCAGCCTCGCAGACTGGCATCCATCGTCAGAAGGACCCAGTTGGAGATCCAGAAGGGACGACCCCTGCTCAATTGCTGGTCCTGTAGCCACCAGCTCAGTGACAGGCAGACTTCTGGAGTCAAGGAGATCATGTGAGCCCTGATCCGGTGAGGCAGGCCATCCCACTGGGAGAGTATCAACCTCTGCAGAGGGCGGGAGTGAAATTGAGCGTACTCTACCATGTCGAAAGCTGACACCATGAGGGCTAGTACTTGCATCGCCGAGTGTATTGACACACGTGGGCGTTAGAGGAAGCATCTTATCTTGTCCTGAAGTTTCAGGACCTTCTCCGGAGACTGAAACAACCGCTGGGTGTGGGTGTCCAATAGTGCTCCCAGGTGCACCATGCTCTGAGCAGGGACCAGGGAAGATTTGGACCGTCAGTTCCAGGTGACAGAGGAGAACCTCTGGAGAGTTTGCCAGGATCATCAAGTCATCCAGATACGGCAGGATCCTGATACCCTGATGGCGGAGTAGAGCCGTCATGACCGCCATGACCTTGGTGAAAATTCTCGGAGCCGTGGTCAGACCAAAAGGTAAGGCCTGGAATTGAAAATGGAGGTTGCCAATAGCAAACCGCAGGTATTGCTGATGTGACACAGCAATAGGTATATGCAGGTAAGCATCCTGTATGTCCAGGGATATCATATAGTCCTTGGGATCCAAAGCCAGAACGATACAGCGAAGAGTTTCCATACAGAATTTGGAAACCTTCACAAATTTGTTCAAATACTTGAGATCGAGAATAGGTCGGGAAGAACCATTCGGCTTTGGAACTAGAAACAGCGTTGAATAGTACCCCCTGCCTCTCTGAGACAGAGGCACCGGCACTATCACTCCCATGTCCAGGAGGGATTGTACCACCAGATGGAGAGTCTTTGGTTTTACCGGATCCGCAGGAACGTTTGTCAAGCAAAACTGGCGAGGGGGACATTTCTTGAAAGAGATGGCGTATCCGTGAGCGACGACTTCCCTTACCCAGGCGGCCGAAGAAGTCTGTAACCATACCTGAGCAAATTGAAGAAGTCGACCTCCCACCCTGGGATCATGCAGCAGGCTTGTATGTTTTGGAAGAAGGCTGACGGGCAGCTCAGGCACGTTTAGGTTTGGGCTTAGCGGATTTGGAAGTGCGAGCCTGTTTCGGGTACGCCTGATCCTTTGCTTTACCTGGAGGTCGAAAGGAACGAAAGGAAGTACTCTTAGCCTTTGGAGCCGAAGGAGCAGTACTAGGCAGACATACAGTCTTAGCAGATGCTAAGTCAGCAACGATCTCGGTGAGATCTTCCCCAAAAAGTATGTTTCCCTTAAAAGGAATCACCTCCAAGGTCTTTTTAGAGTCCAGATCTACAGACCAGGACTGCAACCAGAGGATCCGGAGAGCCAGAATTTATGTAGTAGACGCTTTGGCCGCCAGGATACCTGCATCAGATGCCGCCTCCTGAATTTAATGAGAGGCTATAATAATGTATGAAAGACACTGTGTAGCATTATCAGGAAAATCCGATGGTAGTTCCGCTTCAACTTCCTGAACCCAGGCCTCTATAGCTTTAGCGGCCCAAGAGGCCGCAATAGTAGGCCTGTGCACAGCTACAGCAAGAGTGTAAATAGACTTCAAGCAACCATCTACACGCTTATCTGTTGGTTTCTTCAGAGAGGTGACGGTAGTGACAGGCAGAGCAGATGAGACCACCAGATGTGCGACTTGTGAGTCCACCTATGGCGGAGTTTCCCAATTATTACTTAACTTTGCAGCGAGGGGATAACGAGCTAGCATCTTCTTAGACAGGGGGAATTTAATTCTTAGATATTCTCAGGATTCCTGACGTATGTCTACTAAGTGGTCAGAATGTGGCAAAATTAATTTAGTAACCTTCTGACACTTGAATCTGGTTTCTAATACCCCTTTCACACCAGAAATGCAGGGACAAAACCCGGGAATTCTGCCACGGGCTCATGCAGGGACATTCCCGGGTTGGCACCATTCACACCAGCATTTTTTGCCGAGACATCCCGGGTCTGCACCTTTCATACTGAACCCGGGATGGCCCTGCATTTTCTGAAAATGGGCGTCTCAGAAAAACCACAAGACCAGGAAGTGCCCTGAATAGCCAATCAGCATCAGCAGAGGCAACCCGGGAAGGTGGGACATGTCCCTGCACCATTCACACTGTCCAGGGTCCAGGGATCATCCCGGGACCAACCCTGGTTGATTGCAGGGTTGAAATGCAGGGACAGAAATCCCGGGTTTTTGTCCCTGTACCCTTTCACACCAAGAAATTTCCCGGGTTGATGCGCGTTCATGTGTTTTAACCCGGGAAATTTATGGCTGTGTGAAAGGGGTATTAGAGGTAGGTGGGGGTTCTTCATCATCATCAATTTGAAGAATCAGCCTAATAGCCTCCAAGAGGTCCGGAACATTCACTTGAGTTAGAGATTCCCCATCAGAAGCATCTGCATCAGTGTCTGAGGGGTCAGTATATGCGCCATCTTCATCAGATGAAGTATCTGAAACATGTGTGGATTGTGAGAAAGTAATAGCCCGCTTAGATGACCCCTTGGTCTTAGACGGGCGAGGGTTAGGATTTTGCTTAGCCAAAGACTGATTTATTTGCTGTAACTGGGAGGACAGAATATCTGCCCATGGCGGATTAACAGCAGGGACAATATGTGGCTGTAATGGCACAGGAGGTCCCACAGGGGGCGCAAGTCTAGTTACCAGCGTAGTCAGTACATTATAAAAAATAGCCCACGGTGGGTCATGAGTTGCCCCCATTGCTGTAGATTGACTGAGGGGTATAAAACCCCCAGTACCTGAACCCTCAGCTGCAATATTCTCCTCAGAGACATCCATGGCAGTAGCACTGCATGAAGCAGGATCAGCCATAGAATTATCACCCTGTTGAGCTGACATTATATGAAAGTAAAGATGTGCAGCGGGCATTTTTCGGGTTTTGTGTTTTGGTTTTGGATTCGGTTCCGCGGTCATGTTTTGGATTCGGACACGTTTTGGCAAAACCTCCCTTAAGATTTTTTGTCGGATTCGGGTGCATTTTGGATTCGGGTGTTTTTTTTTCAAAAAAACCTCAAAAACAGCTTAAATCATAGGATTTGGGGGTAATTTTGATCCTATACTATTATTAACCTCAATAACCACGATTTCCACTCATTTCCAGTCTATTCTGAACACCTCACACCTCACAATATTGTTTTTAGGCCAAAAGGTTGATTCGAGGTCACTGGATGACTAAGCTAAGCGACCCATGTGGTCAGCACAAACACCTGGCCCATCTAGGAGTGGCACTGCAGTGTCAGACAGGAGGGCAGATATCAAAAAAAGGCCCCTAACAGCACATGATGCAAAGACGAAAAAAAGGTGCACCGAGGTTGCTGTAGGCCTAAGCTAAGCGACACAACCACCTGGCCCATCTAGTAGTCTCACGCAGTGGCTGAATGTCAAGAGTGGGCCGCAATTGTTCGGTCCACTGACAGCATCTCCAGCACACTCTAGTCACTTTAAAAAAAATATGCAATTGGTAGACTTATACGGCAGTACCCCAGGACTAATACAGCAGTACCCCTGGACTCATACGGCAGTGTCACACAGGATGGCACTTTTCAAAAACTAGGCCCCAAACAACACCTCATGCAAAGATGTCGAAGAGGTGCAATGAGGTAGCTGTATGACTAAGCCAAGCGACACAAACAATTCCAACTGGAATTATATGTCCAAATCACTGGAATTATTTGGCAAGATCACTGTAATTAATAATTATAAATCACTGATATTAATTGGTAAAATCACTGTAATGCTACGTCCAAATCACTGGAATTATTTGTCAAGATCACTGTAATTAATAATTATAAATCACTGATATTAATTGGTAAAATTACTGTAATGCTACGTCCAAATCACTGGAATTATTTGTCAAGATCACTGTAATTAATAATTATAAATAAATCACTGATATTAATTGGTAAAATTACTGTAATGCTACGTCCAAATCACTGGAATTATTTGGCAAGATCACTGTAATTAATAATTATAAATCACTGATATTAATTGGTAAAATCACTGTAATGCTACGTCCAAATCACTGGAATTATTTGGCAAGATCACTGTAATTAATAATTATAAATCTCCGATATTAATGCTACGTCCAAATCACTGGAATTAATTGGCAAAATCTCGCTATCGCCTGCCTAGTGAAGTGGAATCTAGATGGGATTTGGTACCGGGGACACAATAACTTCATCAATTGTCTAAATCCCACTGCACTAATGGCGGATAACGGGCGCACGTCTAACAGCACACTAATTATACTGATCACTTATTATACTGAGCACTGATTATACTGAACACTGATTTTACTGAGCACTGATTTTACTGAGCACTGATTATACTGAGCACTAATTATACTGAGCACTGATTATACTACGGAGAACAGACACTGAGCAGCACGATGCAGCACAAGACACTGTACTAGTATTGGTGAGCAGCACAAAAGCCCTCTGGAATTGTCACCCCCAGATACCACTGTGACTGGAATGATGATGACCTATGCACAGTGACAGGACACTACCACAGAACCCTACAGCAGCAAGATGCAGCACAAGACACTGGACTATTAGTAATGTACTGTAGTATACTGAGCACCACACAATGCAGCACAAGACAATGAGCAGTGATACTGAGCACTGATGAGGATACTAGAACTGACCCTGGGCAGCGAGATGCAGCACTGGACTATTGTACTGTAGTATACTGGTCACCACAATGCAGCACAAAACAATGAGCAGTGATCCTGAGCACTGATGAGGATACTAGAACTGACACTGGGCAGCGAGATGCAGCACTGGACTATTGTACTGTAGTATACTGGTCACCACAATGCAGCACAACAAGACAGTGAGCAGTGATACTGAGCACTGATGAGGATACTAGAACTGACACTGGGCAGCGAGATGCAGCACTGGACTATTGTACTGTAGTATACTGTTCACCACAATGCAGCACAAGACAATGAGCAGTGATCCTGAGCACTGATGAGGATACTAGAACTGACACTGGGCAGCAAGATGCAGCACTGGACTATTGTACTGAAGTATACTGGTCACCACAATGTAGCACAAGACAATGAGCAGTGATCCTGAGCAATGATGAGGATACTAGAACTGACACTGGGCAGCGAGATGCAGCACTGGACTATTGTACTGTAGTATACTGGTCACCACAATGCAGCACAAGACAATGAGCAGTGATCCTGAGCAATGATGAGGATACTAGAACTGACACTGGGCAGCGAGATGCAGCACTGGACTATTGTACTGTAGTTTACTGGTCACCACAATGCAGCACAAGACAATGAGCAGTGATACTGAGCACTGATGAGGATACTAGAACTGACACTGGGCAGCGAGATGCAGCACTGGACTATTGTACTGTAGTATACTGGTCACCACAATGCAGCACAAGACAATGAGCAGTGATCCTGAGCAATGATGAGGATACTAGAACTGACACTGGGCAGCGAGATGCAGCACTGGACTATTGTACTGTAGTATACTGGTCACCACAATGCAGCACAAGACAATGAGCAGTGATACTGAGCACTGATGAGGATACTAGAACTGACACTGGGCAGTGAGATGCAGCACTGGACTATTGTACTGTAGTATACTGGTCACCACAATGCAGCACAAGACAATGAGCAGTGATCCTGAGCACTGATGAGGATACTAGAACTGACACTGGGCAGCGAGATGCAGCACTGGACTATTGTACTGTAGTATACTGGTCACCACAATGCAGCACAAGACAATGAGCAGTGATACTGAGCACTGATGAGGATACTAGAACTGACACTGGGCAGCGAGATGCAGCACTGGACTATTGTACTGTAGTATACTGGTCACCACAATGCAGCACAAGACAATGAGCAGTGATCCTGAGCAATGATGAGGATACTAGAACTGACACTGGGCAGCGAGATGCAGCACTGGACTATTGTACTGTAGTTTACTGGTCACCACAATGCAGCACAAGACAATGAGCAGTGATACTGAGCACTGATGAGGATACTAGAACTGACACTGGGCAGTGAGATGCAGCACTGGACTATTGTACTGTAGTATACTGGTCACCACAATGCAGCACAAGACAATGAGCAGTGATACTGAGCACTGATGAGGATACTAGAACTGACACTGGGCAGCAAGATGCAGCACTGGACTATTGTACTGTAGTATACTGGTCACCACAATGCAGCACAAGACAATGTGCAGTGATCCTGAGCAATGATGAGGATACTAGAACTGACACTGGGCAGCGAGATGCAGCACTGGACTATTGTACTGTAGTATACTGGTCACCACAATGCAGCACAAGACAATGAGCAGTGATACTGAGCACTGATGAGGATACTAGAACTGACACTGGGCAGCGAGATGCAGCACTGGACTATTGTACTGTAGTATACTGGTCACCACAATACAGCACAAGACAATGAGCAGTGATCCTGAGCACTGATGAGGATACTAGAACTGACACTGGGCAGCGAGCTGCAGCACTGGACTATTGTACTGTAGTATACTGGTCACCACAATGCAGCACAAGACAATGAGCAGTGATCCTGAGCAATGATGAGGATACTAGAACTGACACTGGGCAGCGAGATGCAGCACTGGACTATTGTACTGTAGTATACTGGTCACCACAATGCAGCACAAGACAATGAGCAGTGATACTGAGCACTGATGAGGATACTAGAACTGACACTGGGCAGTGAGATGCAGCACTGGACTATTGTACTGTAGTATACTGGTCACCACAATGCAGCACAAGACAATGAGCAGTGATACTGAGCACTGATGTCTATACTAGAACTGACACTGGGCAGCAAGATGCAGCACTGGACTATTGTACTGTAGTATACTGGTCACCACAATGCAGCACAAGACAATGAGCAGTGATCCTGTGCACTGATGAGGATACTAGAACTGACACTGAACAGCGAGATGCAGCACTGGACTATTGTACTGTAGTATACTGGTCACCACAATGCAGCACAGATACTGAGCACTGATATTGAGCTGATATTGAGCTTTCCACTCAGAGAACGTAGCCACGTCCTCTCGCTCTCTCTACAATGCACAAGTGAAAATGGCGGCGACGTGCGGCTCTTTATATGGAAACCGAATCTCGCGAGAATCCGACAGCGGGATGATGACGTTTTGCCTCGTTAAGGTTTTCTGAGTCAGGCGGGAAGAACCGAGTCTGCCTCGGACCCGTGTAAACCACGTGGAGTTCGGGGGGAGGGGGGGGGGGGGTTCGGTTCTCGGAGAACCGAACCTGCTCATCTCTATATGAAAGTGTAACTGTAGGGCAAATTAGTACAGTATACGCAGACAAAGTACCTGACAAAAATTCCCCTGTATAGTGTGACTACAAGCAGAGCACACATGGAGGATTTAAGAGGTATATGGTGACTGTAATACACAGATAAAAATACCAAAGTAGTATATCCTGTATATTATATGATAACCCTGACGCACTTAGCCCCCCTCAGGGTACAGAATATAGGGATAGCAGTATATGTGAGATACACGGAATGGAAATCACATAGCAGCTATTGGCACACACACAGTCACATGTACAATGCAGAAATTATCACAAACAACAATAAAACTGCACTGGACTAACAATACTAAGTAACTGTACTACTAAGTAAAGCTATGTAGATATATAGATATAACAATGCACAGTAAAGACTGGATGTATATCCCAGGGTACATGTACAAAATATCCCTGAATGTATGCACTTGTTCTTAACTAACACAGGCCCTCATTCCGAGTTGATCGCTAGCTGCTTTCGTTCGCTGCGCATCGATTAGGTGAAAAAGCGTCACTTCTGCGCATGCGTATGGGGCGCAGTGCGCACGCGTGACGTACTTTCACAAAAGCCGATGAAGTTTCACAGAAGGTCTAGCGACGCTTTTCAATCGCACTGCTGGCCGCAGAGTGATTGACAGGAAGTGGGTGTTTTTGGGTGGTAACTGACCGTTTTCGGGGAGTGTGTGTAAAAACGCAGGTGTGTCAGATAAAAACGCAGGAGTGGCGGGGGGAAATGTAGGCGTGGCTGGCCGAACGCAGGGCGTGTTTGTGACGTCAAAACAGGAACTAAACAGTCTGAAGTGATCGCTAGCTAGTAGTAAGTCTCGAGCTACTCAGAAACTGCACAATCTTTTTTTGTAGCAACGCTGCGATACTTTTGGTTGCACTTCTGCTAAGCTAAGATACACTCCCAGAGGGCGGCGGCTTAGCGTTTGCACTGCTGCTAAAAGCAGCTAGCGAGCGAACAACTCGGAATGAGGGCCACTGTCTGAAGACATTAAGAATACTTAAGTGTCCTGTAAATGCACAGCGCTGATGTTGCAGGTGGCTTTACAGAGGAGACAATGCTCAGCAGTCCCAAAGTCAGCTCAGCATGTGTGTAATGGCACCCAAACGCTGACAGGGAGTGAGGGAGACAGAGAGATGCAGCTCCAGGGCGGGAACATTAGCAGTAAATGGCGCCAGGGGCTGGGAAAGGGCTACATATCAGAGCCTTATTCCCTTGCTGTATTTCACCACTGGGTACTACGGATTTTTATATAATCCGATCTGTGCCCTTGCCCTGGTGGTCTAGTGGGGTCCCTGTACGGCCACAGTGTCCAGACCAGCGCGCGCTGTCCATCTCCTAAAGACCGCACTGGATCGCGATTTTCAGCGGGTCCCACCTAGGGGACCCTCTTACCTCCTCCCTTGATGCGGCCACGCGATCCTGGAGAGCAGCGGCAAGTGTGTATGTGCCCTGTAGAGAACCGGAGCCCTCCGCTGTAAGTACCCGGCAACCAGGGCGTGGGAGTATACAGCGCCGCTGGGGGAGGTGAGGGAGCCGCAGCATGATATGTCAAAATTACATATATCACTTGTAAGTGCCTATGCTGTGGCCCTTGAAGTCTTCTGTCTTCTTAAAAGCTCTTTCCAGGGCTGCTCAGCGCAGCCTTCCCTGTTAGCTGCCTGCACTGCAGGCACCAACTTACAAACTGAGCTCTGTGCACGGAGGCAGGGTTATAGAGGAGGCAGCGCTATGCATCCTGGGAACAGTCAAAGCTTTTAGCCTGTTGGTGCCTCGGATCAAGTTCCAACTCTACACCCCCGATGTTATCCTTGTGGAACCCCAGTGTACTCCGCTGCAGAAATGTATTGTAGCAATGAAATATTGTTGATAAATATCAAAAGATACCATAACAAAAGTGAGCACGTCGTAATATGAAAATTCTTAAAGATCATATGGACACGTCCGACGCATAAGGAGCCCACTCGCACAGTGCCCGTGTTTGTCTCGCTGGGACAGGTTTAGTCTTTATTGGGTGTGTGATGGTAGCGGATACGGAGGGGGTAGCACCAAGGCACGTTTCCCCAACCCCACCCACCCCCGTCATTTATGGAACTGTTTATTTTATTTTATTCAAATGCAGCAACACAGTATGCAAAGACGCGTGCCAGTACAAAGGAGGGGGAACAAGGGGGCACAAGTGTTGACGGGTTCAGTGTGCTGAGGGAACTAATACCATTTGGCCATTGCCTGCACTTCCTTGACTGCAGTGCTGCTGACTCGGGTGATCGGCAGCCATCTCGCGGTTTCTGGCTTGCTGCTTTTTTTCAGTATAAAACAGTTATATTAACTCTATTACTGTACAAACTTGGCATCTGATAAATCAATTTGCGCATGTGTCGGCATCCTGGAACTCCAACAAACCAATTTATTCGTTAGCATCAGCAGACAAGGGAAAAAACAGCGGCCAGCGGGGGTGATTCCGAGTTGTTCGCTCGCTAGCTGCTTTTAGCAGCATTGCACACGCTAAGCCGCCGCCCTCTGGGAGTGTATCTTAGCTTAGCAGAATTGCGAACGAAAGATTAGCAGAATTGCGAAAAGAAATTTCTTAGCAGTTTCTGAGTAGCTCGAGACTTACTCACAAATAGCGATCAGTTCAGTCAGTTTGCGTTCCTGGTTTGACGTCACAAACACACCCAGCGTTCGCCCAGACACTCCCCAGTTTCTCCAGACACTCCCGCGTTTTTCCCTGACACGCCTGCGTTTTTACGCACACTCCCAGAAAACGGCCATTTTCCACCCAGAAACACCCACTTCCTGTCAATCACACTCTGATCACTTCAACGATGAAAATTCTTCGTTTGGACGTGAGTAAATCTACTAAGTTTTGAGCTAAAATACTAACCGCATGCGCACTGCGAACCATGCGCATGCGCATTTTTGCCTTAATCGCTCCGTTGCGAAAATCGGCGACGAGCGAACAACTCGGAATGACCCCCAGCATCAATAACACTACCGCTCGCCAGAGAGCAGTGTAATGTTAAATACAAGCTGCAAAAACTAATATAGCCTGGTAAGCGGGCAGGAAGAAGGATGGAAATTGACACTGCATTTTACAGGCCCTACGTGTTACCCATTTAATATCTACCCACCTAATTAGGCAGCTACAGCACACAGACTCTGTGAAATACAGCCAGAGGGGAAAGCAAAGGAATTGTAGAAGGTTCAATTGACTGATAGAACACTTTCATATACTTACAGGAAATAAATATGTTTTAGATATAAATGTTACACCGTTTTTTTGTTTTTGTCTTTTCTAATAACATTTTCAAATGGGTATTTCTGTAGTTGTGGTATGATTCCATGAAGTGGTGGTGGGTGAGTGGTATTTCAACAGGTGAGGTTTGTTGTCAAGGAGTAGTTAAGGAAAAAGTGGATTTCAGTGGGAGAGGTATGTTCGAAGGAGTGGTAGAGAATGAAGGCTATTACATATATGATGTCAGGAAGTAGTGGAGAATGATATTTTCAATGTTTGAGGCAGGGCTGATGCAACACGCTCAGCAAAGTTTGCAGAGCAGGGAGCTGCCAGGCTGGAGAGGCGCTCTCCCCACTCTGCTACCCTGCTACTGTCTGCTGTTGCTGCTGGCTGCCTCTGACCCTGTCAAACTATATGACAGGCATTGGCACCAGTAGCAAGAAGCATGGCTTTTCTGTCTCCAGTCCACCAGCACTGCTGATGTGATCTCCCTTGTCGTGTCCCTCTCTCCTCTCCTCCCCGCTCCTCCCCATTGCACCTGACAATCTGTATGACAGAGAGGCAGCAGCGGCAGGCTAGTCAGCGTCACTGAAGGCACTTCATCCTTCAGTATTGCCCCCTCTCCCCCTTCCTGTGGGCATTATGTGCAAGGGGAACTACTACTGTGGACATTATCGTATAAGGGGCACTAATAATGTGGGCATTATGTGTATCAGAGGCACTACTACTGTGGGAATTATGTGTATAAGGGGCACTACTACTGTGGGAATTATGTGTATAAGGGGCACTACTACTGTGGGTATTATGTATAAGGGGCAATACTACTGTGGACATTAAGCGTATAAGAGGCACTGCTGTATGTTTACTGTGTATAAAGGGCACTACTACTATGGGCATTGTGTGTAAGGGGAACTACTGTGGACATTATTTGTATAAGGAGCACTACTACTGTGGGCATTATTTGTTTGGGGCACTAATACTGTGGGCATTATGTGTAAGGGGCATTAAACTGTGGGCATTATGTGTATAAGAGGCACTAGTACTGTGGGTATTATGTGTATAAGAGGTACTACTATGTGTGGACATTATGAGTAAGAGGCACTACTACTGTGGGCATTATGTGTAATGGGCACTACTGCTGTGGACATTATGTGTATAAGGGGCACTACTGTGGGCATTATGTGTATAAGGGGCACTACTACTGTGGGTAGTCTGTATAAGAGGCAATACTATGTGCCATAACATGTATAAGGGGTGGTACTGTGTAGCGTAACGTGAATAAGGGGCACTGCTGTGTCATATCGTAAATAAAGGACACTACTATGGGTATAATATGAATCAGGGGGACTATGGGTGGTGTAATGTGAATAACATTGTTCTACTGTGTGGCGTCATTTGAATTAGGGATACTATTATGTGGCCATGTAGTTTCCTTGTGAGACCACACCACTTTTTTGCAGCATGCATCTTCAGCACGCCTTTCCCTTTATTAAGAATGGGAGTGAGGGAACAAAGCAAGTCTCCCCATAACCCCCCAACCTGTATGACCCAACCCCAACATAAGCATACTTGGATCCCCAAATAAACCTCTCCCCCAAATTACACTAAACTACTGACCCCGCCACGCAAATAAAGGATAATAAATCAACATAGTTGACAAGGGCAGTGAACAAACTTACCCTTATCTAGGCTAAGCCCAGCTCTCCGGCAACACACAAAAGTGAAAATCTACCCACACATAATGCTTGATATGTTATAGGTATATATATATATATATATATATATATATATAGCACAAAACAAATACAAAACATAAAATAAATCAGAAACATCACAGGATATACAAATGGACATGAATAATAAAGGGCAAAGAAGTAGAAAAGGCATTCCATCCAGGCAAAAAGCTAAGCTACATGACATTAGTCCGGCCTGGCCTCAGTCCCTTGACTGGATACAAATAGAGGAACATTCCCATTCCAGCTCACTGGCAGATAAGATAAAGGGGGTCATTCCGATCTGATCGTAGCTGCGGCTGGCCGGGAGTTACTCTTCAAGTAATCAGGCAGAGGTGATCGCTAGGCAATCAGGCAGAGGCGATCGCTAGGCAACGACGGCCGTCTGGCATGCGCCGGCGCATGCACAGTTCTGACCCGATCGTACCATTGCGAACAACTGCAGCGTGCGATCGGGTCAGAATGACCCCAAAGAGCACAAAGCATTCTTCATCCACAAATCTCGTACCGGTAGCTCACCCCACAGGGTCAGAGAGCGAAGCTTTGGAAGGGCCACAGCAATATAAAACCACCCAGCAACAGAGTAATTAACCGACTCAGGTAAGATCACAGCCATTGAGAAGGATAAATCTAGGCCATAATCAGGGTATGAAAGTTGAGTGCTTAGGCTTCAGAAATCGAGGGTACAGCCAACCCAACCCCTGCGCAAATCTTCAAAGTAGTATCGCATGGAGAAGAGACATCCACCTACAGGACCCCAAACTTATTGAAATGCCTCTGCATAGAAGCATTAATAGTCTGAATGATCTGTAGCAGAGGGCTATCCATGTTTAGAGGTAAAGAGTCATGGAGAGATGCAGGGGTATATTTACTGAAATGCAGGTTTTTAGAAGTGGAGTTGTTGCCCATAGCAACCAATCTTCTAGAAGGTGCTAGATAAATGTTAAATAGAATCTGATTGGTTGCTGTCAGCATCATCTTCTAAAAACCCGCACTTTAATAAATATACTCCCAATAGTCAAAAAAAGCAGATCCAGTATATGAAGCATCAGCGTATCACAAGAGCCACCAAACCAACAGTAGAATGTCCAAGTGCAGAAGTTCCAGGATGGCAGCGAAACTGGGACACCAGCTGTCAAGGAGCCCAGTGGCAAGAAGGCGGCAGCTAAGCACACCACCAAAGCTCGCTAGCACAAGTGCAGAAGAAACAGGCTAACCGGAGGTAGTAGGCAGCAATTGTGCAAGAGGAATCCCAGGCGAAGAGACTAAATGACCACCGAGACAGGAGACAGTGAAGCAGTGTAGCACCAGTGATACTGCACAAACAGGGAGCATCAGGAAGAAGCCACAGACCGAAGCAGTCCCAAAATAGCGGGCACCATCCCCCAGCACAATGCACACCGCCCAGACGGGTCAGACAGGGTCCAGGGAGCAACGGGCACCAAGCAGTGCAGCGGGCCACTGGAGATCACTGCCAAGGACCAGGAGAGAGCCGTCAGCTGGATACAGCACAGGAAGAGAGCCACTAGAGTTAGAAGCTCCACAACACAGGACCCGGCCACAGAAATCACCAGGCAGCAGGCAAGCGAACACTTGGTCAGGGAGCACACTGGAGTATCACAGTAGATACAGGAGGGAATACTCCACCAGTATACCCAAGTTGGAGCCAGTAGTTCCACCTAAGCAGGCTGTGTAACTAGGAAAAAGCGAGAAAACTGGCTAAAAGCATCCTACTCGATGCGCCCCACTTGATAAATGTTTCTTCAGAGCTAATTGGTTGCTACGGGTAGCTTCTTCACTGGTTCCCTTCTCCACCCTCTTCATGGCCAGATACTGTACATCAACCCCTGTGTTAGGAGAGAAAGGAAGCTGCAACTTCCCTGAGACCCCTGAGCCTCTGCCCTGAACTGGTATTGCAGGGAGCTTGTCTCTAAAGCTGGGTACACACTATATGATGTGTGTACCCAGTAACATAGGCAGTGACGGAACCCAGTGGGGGAGCATACACACTTGTGGATGCCAGCAGTGACAGGGGTGCGCATGCATTTGGCAGCATGGCCCTTGCGATTGATGTCTTCCATTGGCCCTGCATGTAGGGCCAACGGAGGATGATACTGGTGAGGAGGAGTGTGCTTCGCCAGCGACATAGCAGGAACACACAAGACAATGTGCCCAATATGTCAGTCCCATCCACCAGACGACATATTGTCTAGTGCAGTGGTTCTCAAACTCGGTCCTCAGAACCTTACGCGGTTCATGTTTCCAGGTCACCCGAAAGGTCCACTGCGTATCACCAACTGCCACATTTTCAAAATCTACAGGTGACCTGGAAAATATGAACTGTGTTGGGTCCTGAGGACGAGTTTGAGAACCTGTGGTCTAGTGTGCACCCTGTTAAGGATCACCCTTCTGTAACCCAGATGAAAGGAGGAGACATGGGTGAGTTATTTGAGAGGGATGGTCTCAGACAGTGGCAGATTTTACCTATGGGCTGCAGGACTGCAGCCCCCCCCCAGGTAAAATCTGCCACCCAGCTCAGTGTCAGTGAAGCCAGATGCAGTCCGTGACTGCCAGTGAATTCCTATTGGGAGGTGTTTCCTCCCTCTGGGACTACCAGACTGGGCTGCGATAAGCAAAGAGCTGGCCTCCTGTAGGAAGCCACAGCCTGCCTTTGGCGCAGCCCAATCTGGTTTCTATGGCCTGCAGGCAATGCAGTCTATAGAAGCAGGGGGTTTGCGCATGCACAGTCGCATCTGTGCTGCAAATTTGCAGAGGGCTGCGATCAGATAGTCGCTACAGTACCTTGGGAGAGTGAAAACCCACCCCGTGCAAGTGTGCGAATGCATGTGTATGCCGTTTGAAAACTTCGCCAGGCAGCGGACATCTGCAAATCTGTTCGCAGCTCACTCACCATCGAATGATTTTTCCATACTGTGCAGTCTGTGCGTAGCCCAAGACTTACTCCTACCCTGCAATACAAACAGGCTGATCAGTGTCACACTACCTCCCTGAAAATGCTTGGGAATGCCTGCGTTTTTCCTGACACTCCCAGAAAACGGCCAGTCACCACCTCCAAACGTCCGCTTCCTGTCAATCACTTTGTATAAGGCAAGCTATTGAAAATTTCACACCATTCTGTCACTGTTTGGTGTCGCGCCTGCACAATGTGGTGCATCCGCATGCGCAGCAATTCGATAATCGACTGCTGTGTGAATTCGTACAACAGCGATCAGGTCTGAATCAGGCCCGTAAGTTGGAGCTGCTACTGGTCTCAGACATGAAGAGAAAAGGGAGTTCAGGCTGTCATATTATATTACCGTTATGTGTCACTTGCTTTCACTAGCGGCTCCCAAACTTTTTATTTTGCTCAAAACAAATGTGATATATTTATATGATATATTTAGTTATATGAGCTGCACACGTAAAAGGTATATCACAAATGTCTACAATATTCTATTACATATTTACATTTTCTCAGTTGCCTATTAATGTGATGGCATGTTATAAAAGATTTAAGACTAACCCCCGGGAACACACTAGGATGACATGTCTACTCAGCGACAGGGAAACGCGTTGTAACAATACATCGCACCACTGTACATGCCTCACGATTTGGTGGACAATGACATGATTTATCATTATACGATGCATGTTTAAAAGCATGCTGTTGTTCCCTGGGTCGTCTCATTGGACATGCAGCACACCTGAATGGATGACCCAGGGAACGACCCGCGGGAGCGCAGGATTGCGGGTTAACACTGATCAATGTGGCTGACAAATTGTTATGATCTGCATCGGGATGCTATATCGTCCGGTTAATTGACAAGTGTACACCCGGTCTTACTAATATGATCCATGAACCTGATATTTGTGTCATCACTGATGTAATCTGCATAGTCAGATGGAGTCATTCAGTTTTTGTAGAAAAGAAATGTTAATTTATTTTGTAATATTATAGTTATTGTTTAGCTTGATATACCAAATGCAGTCTGATAAATTTTTCACGTTGTTCTAATTTTGTGTTTAATATATTTAATGGCATATATATTTTATTGGTATAGTTCTGCTGTGCACATATTGTCAGTGAATGTAACATCATTATTAGAATGGATTTAAGACTTACTCATATGATTCATGAAACTGATCTTTCATAGTAATTACTGGTCCAATTGGCATACTGATAATCCTATGATTTGTGCTTTAAGTGCCAAGACCAAAGAACTGGCACAAACCAATAGACCTCCTGCTGAGGAGAAACATGTGCAGAGATTTCCCGACTGCTTGCTTAGTTCCATGACTGGCTGTCACCTATACCCTCAGGCAGAGCGTAACCATCTGAGATATAGGCATGATGCCACTCAAACAGATGGCTGAGAAAGAAAGCAGGCTTTATGAATGTGTTAGAGGATGGCAGAGATAATATTCTGATTGTTCAAAGAGTAGCACTATACAGTAGTTGTCTCACCCATAGCAGGATTCATTTTGTAATAAAGAATATCTGCGACTAGTTACCAGCCCATCAAAATGACAGAACAACATAACTGTAATGTCAGCGCCAGCGGCTCTACGCAAACCTGTACGCCGACGGAAAAAAACACTTGATTTCCCCCCACAGAGGTGAGGAGCAGCATTCACCTTTTATTATATAGGATGTGCAAATCCGTTTGAAGAAAGTACTCAAATGCACTCAATCATTAAAATGCAATGGGTGTTAAATGATAGTAACTTTTGACATAATATTTGTAATAAACTTAATAGTTGCTATAGTGATATGTCTATGATTTCATTTTATTATTGTGATGCCAGAAATACTTGTTTTTAGAGCTTCTGTGTAATGTTGGTTTTCTAGCTTAGTACACTATGGCCCCCATTTATCAACGAGTTTTCCTGCTGAAAACTCGTTTCTGTGATTAGAATCTTTTTTTTACATTTATTAGCCTGATAGCGCTGTTTTGTAATTCATTTTCATGAACATCATCTTTTCCACATTTTGGGGAAGTAAACTTCTGCGCCGATCGCTGACAAGGTTTCCCTTTGCACTGAAAAATCTCTCTGGAGGTTGGACAACTTAAGTAAAGCAAACCCAATTTGTGCAAGGGCCTCCAAATTGCCTTTTTTCCCCTGCCAATAGTGAAATGGACTGTCTGACATGTCTGTTTAGATGCTATCACTAAAATAATAATCGATTATTACACTATGGTCTGGCTTACAGCGTCACAATATGTGTATGAATATTAATTAAGCTGCCGTACGTCCTGCAGCGTCACAATGCTTGTATGAATATTATACTGCGGTCTGGCCTATAGCGTCACAATATGTGTATGAATATTAAGCTGACAATACTTGTATAAAATTGGGATACCACCTACAGTGTCACAATACATGTATGATTATACAATGCGGTCTGAACAGCAGTGTCACAGAAAAATAATAGTATAGTACACTGGGGCATAGCACAACAAGAAATATTTTTTTAATTATATTTTTCCTTTTATTTATTTCTGTTTTTTTTTATACTGGGATGGAGCACCCCTAGATTAACAGAGCATCCCTGGATGGACACAGCGGTCCCTTTATAGACAACAAAGCACCCCTGAGTCAGGTGGACAAACACTTACCAACCATCGGCCCGATGTGTCAAGCCTGCTGTAACAACTGGGTGGGCATTTACTTGTGAAATAAAAGGCAAGTGGTGTATGCTACACAGTGCTCCCTTTACTGGCTCTGGTAGAAAGACTGGAAACGTAAGGGGATTTAGGAAAGTGCAAAGGATTCATAAAGAGAGAGAAACATACAATAATGAAACACTGAAGTAATTAAATACTATACATCCCTTTTACTGTTTGTTCAGTGAATCTTTTCTTCAAATGTTGTTCATTTGGATGTTCCTCTCCAAGATGGTTGTGTAGTCCTGGGCATCTGGGGAAAAGAAGTAGGCAAAAAAAGGGGTAGTATTGCCAATTTGGTGCGTGTTATCAACAATAAGAATATTTATGATAAAATGGTGGGTTTCCTAGGGAGAGCAATAACCCAGAGCTGGCCTTAGGTATAGGCAAACTAGGCAAATGCCTAGGGCATTTGGTATGCCTAGGGGCACAAGCAGTTCTGCTGATTAAAATGATATGCTGCGTGCCTATATTCTGTGTGTGACTGTGGCTGTGTCTTCGTTACAGTGTATTCCTGGAAATCACTGTAATGTAGCATTTCATATGCAGATATAGCCACAGTCACACACAGAATATAGGCATGCCACATATCATTTTAATCAGCAGAAGCTGCTTGTGCAACATAGCCACATAGTAATGCAAAGAAGATGCATTTTAATCAAAGAAAGTGCCCAACGTTAGCAGAGCTGCCAGCTGAGTCAAGCCATGCATCTCCTGCTGCATGGCATATTGAGTCAAGAAGTATGTGGACATATCTGTATCCAAGCAGAGGCAGAGGTCACAGTGTTAGCGGCCATGTGAGTGCTATGTGTGGTTGGGTTGGTTGTGCAGTAGTGTGTAAAGGGCATTATGTGTGTCATGTGTATAAATGCATTATGTGAGGCAAATGAGTAAGGGACGTTATGTGTGGCATTATGTGTATAATGGGGCACATATGTGTTCCTTATGTGTATAAGGGCATTAATCCTGTGTGGCATATGTGTAAGGGACATTATGTGTGTCATTATATGTATAAGGGCATTAATAATGTGCGGTATTTGTGCAAGGGACATTATATGTATAAGAGCATTAATAAAGGTTGGCATAATATGTAAGGCACATTATGTTAATTAGGGCATTAATAATGTGTGTAATATGTGTAAGGGGCATTACTGTGTGGTGTAATATGTATAAATGCATTACTAATGTGTGGCATTATGTGTATAAGGTACTCTACTGTGTGGCTTAATGTATAGAAAGGGCACTACTGTGTGGTCTAATGTGAATAAAGAGCAATATGGGGTGGTGTGATGTGAATAAGGAGCAATTCAGTATGATGTAATGTGAATAAGGGGCATTACTGAGAGGAGTAACGTATATAAGGTAAAGTGGTACTTCTGTGTGATGTAACGTGAATAAGGGACCCTATCGCATGATAAAATGTGAATAAAGTTGCACTACTGTGTGGTGTAATTTGAATTGGGGATACTATTGTGTGGCCATGCCCCTTTCCAGCAAGAACACCCCACTTTTTGGGCTGCACGCTGATTGTGCGCATTGTTCCTATGTAAAATATAGGGGGTAGGAACACCAAAATGAGGACTTCTATGGGTGAGGGTTGATGGTGCTGGGAAAGGGGCGCAGGGTCAGAAGCGGAACTAGCGGTGGTGCTAGGGTGCACCAGCCAAAATCTTGCCTAGGGCATCATATTGGTTAGGGCCGGATCTGCAATAACCCCTCCTATTGGTGTCACTAATGTAAGTATGTGGTGCGCACCTCAACTCACAATGAAAGCAGGGACAGGAAACACTTCAAGGTATCTTTGCTAGTCAATACAGGTTGCGTAATACAACTCACAATGAATAAATACTGTAATGAAACAAGCACATCAATGTATCCTTTAGTTGGGGCCGAAAATACCAGTGATGGCGGATGGTGTTGTTTATTTAGATGCCAAATACTACTAAGACATGAAGCAGATCTTATATAGATAAGATTACAGAAGCCAGCTCTGTGGGTGCCTCAGTACCCCTCAATATTTGTGTTGCCACTATCAATGTCTATGTATGTCATTTTTCAGTCCTATAGAAGGGCACTGTAGATGGTTGCTGTATGTGGATTGCATGATTGCTATCCACTTGTAATACAGTGATTGTTTGTTACACAGAAGGATTTTGTTATACATGATGTACTGTTGCAGCCTTTGTTCATTATTTCTTACAGGTAGTAAAGACACACTTTTGCAGCTCTCCAGGGTCCTGTGGTGATTTGCACATAGACCACTTTACAGGCTCTCCCAATTATTGATATACTCCACTAATTTGAATCAATGGGACAAATGTATTAACCTGGAGAAGGGATAAGAAGTGATAAACCAGTGATAAGCGCAAGGTGATAACACACCAGCCAATCATTACGGATATGAAAAATGTCAGTTAGGAGCTGACTAGCTGGTGCGTTATCACCCTTCACAGTTATCTCTGGTTTATCACTTCTTTATCCCTTCTCCAGGCTTAATACATCTGCCCACTGTCTTTTTTGTTGCTGTTGTTGCATACAATAGTTGGTTTACAATCACTATTAGATTATAGATATGGTTTACTGAGCCGGACAGCCATATTTTAGTACATGTCTCCTTGCTGATATCTATACCAGAATACTAAAATGATTTCAGAACACTGCTCTTATAACTTTGGATATTTAGACTAGTGCATCAGATTCATTTCACCAATACATCTTTAGGTGACTATATCTAACCCCTGTTCAGAACTGATACCATGCTGATCCCCAATTGATGGGGTATATTTATTAAAAGTCGATTTAGGTCGATCAGAATTGACTTTTAGTAAATATACCCCATGGTTTCTTTTGAGCTCATTTCATCTATTGTATTTTCAAATTTTAATGCTGCATTTAAAATTTTAAAACACAGTGTGACCTATTTCTTACTCATTAATATATGCTACCAGTACAATACTGTAGTTTGTATTGCTAAAAGCACAGTACATGGAAAGCACATTAAACACTCATCACTAAATAGCCTCTAAAACACATTTTCATGTTTTTAGGCCATTTTCCCAGTGATTATATGAACAACTGCTAAAAATCATTTATGGAACTGCAAAACTTCAGCCACGTACCAATGAATTTAACAGTAATCTTATATATGTTGATTGATGACAGCTGCACACTCACAATTTCAGAATATGTAAAGGGATCTTAAAATTATGTAATACAAAAATAACTGTAGGAGAAGAGTGATTTATTTGTGTTATGCATGCATACAATCACCACAACTACAGATAATAATGTGTTGTTTGTCTCACTGTGAATTTGCATACATACCTTTAGCCTGTGCAGACTGCAGACTACATTTAGCATAATTGTTTGGACAAAGTCCAATAAACTGCACTGTATATAGTACAGAAAAATACAAATTAGATAATATTAGCAGTGCCTTCCATCACCAGCTATAATAACATACTGTTTCACAAGACACATTCTACTAGAATAGCAGCCGGAAGTAAAATCTTGTGGTTTGCATTTATTTGACTGTAAGTGGCATACAGTCAGAATATTATAACATATCATTATTATTATTCTATTTAAAAAAGTACATCTAAGTACTTGTTAGTAACTAGCAATATCAAGGGAATTTTATCAACTGTAATTTCAATTTTAACATGTAATCTAAAATACATGATTATTGAAGTTTGCTAATTTTTCTCCTGGAACTTGGATGTATTATAAGCAAAAATGGTGTGCATTGAATTTTGCATGGTAAGTTTGGTGGGAGGATATCATGCTAGTAGGATATGTTGCTAACGGGTGTAGTATGTCTGACCGGTGGTAAGGAGACCGCCGGTCAGCATACCGACGCCGGGATCCCGGCGGGGAGGGGCGAGTGCAGCAAGCCCCTTGCGGGCTCGGTGGCGACCTGTGGTCGCCTTGGGTTCTATTCCCACTCTATGGGTGTCGTGGACACCCACGAGTGGAAATAGTCCCTGTTGGCCGGCATGCCGACCATCGGGATAGTGAGCGGGCGGGATGACGATGGAGGTCATGTGACCGTCAGTCAGTCACCCGACTGCCGGTCACATGAATACCACCTGTTGCCAACCCATCTGCACTCTATCGATCCACCCTAGCAAGGCCCTGGAGCATGTGAAAGATCCTGTTCAGGGCCTCTCTGAACATGTGGAGAGCAAAGGGATGGCTACTTGTGTACATGTGCTGTAAACTCCCTGTTCAAACCATGTGCCAAATATCCTAACTCTAGGCCTAATTCATGATTGTAAGGAATTGCACAGCGGAAGGGAAGCGGCTGTGCAATTCCTTGTAATTCAAATCCAAAGGCAGCAAGAGGCATCTGCAGGAGATCTCCTACAGACACCTCCTGCATGAGGACGCAGCCTTGGTCCCCACAATGTTTTTAAGCACCGGTCAGCCTGTGTAAGTTGAAGCTTGCTTAGGTTGGCTGTCGGACACCCGGGTCCAGTAAGTCTGCTAACAATGGCACAGATCCTGGACCCCCCCCCCCCCCTTCCCCCCCGTTTTATAGAATGGTACTGGGTGCCACTCCCGCTGTGCTCCCCAAATGCCGCAGCATGTCAATCATGCTGCAGCTGCCAGGGGGCTTCGAGTAATGGTGGTCATTCCGAGTTGATCGCTCGCTGCCGATTTTCGCAGCGCAGCGATCAAGTGAAAAAACGGCAATTCTGCACATGCGCATGGTACGCAGTGTGCATGCGCTAAGTACTTACACAAAAATTTGGAGATTTACCCAAGTTCGAACCACGTTTTTCAGTCGCTCGAATGATCGTAGTATGATTGACAGGAAGTGGGTGTTTCTGGGCGGCAACTCTGCGTTTTCAGGGAGTGTGCTAAAAAACGCAGGCGTGCCAGGCAAAAACGCAGGAGTAGCTGGAGAAACGGGGGAGTGGCTGGCCGAACGCAGGGCGTATTTGTGACGTCAAACCAGGAACTAAACAGACTGCATTCATCGCAAGATAGGAGTAGGTCTGGAGCTATTTCGAAACGGCATGAAATTTTTCACGTGCAGTTCTGCTAATCTTTCGGTCGCACTTCGGCTAAGCTAAGATACACTCCCAGAGGGCGGCGGCCTAGCGTGTGCACTGCTGCAAAAAGCAGCTAGCGACCGATCAACTCGGAATGAGGGCCGATATCACAAGATCCATTCTGCACGTAAGCAGAATGATCCTGCGCCTGCGCAGACCCCAACATTATCAAATTTGTATATAAATCACCAGGTCTCTGGCACTTTCTCTGCTCATGCAAAATTATGTACATTTTTTATGTACAATGGCTCAAGGGCGTAAGTTATTACCAGACGCCCGGAGGCGAAAAAGTTTATATTGACCCCCCTCGGCCCAGTACAGGTATACACTCACAGCCACATATACACGCTTACACGCACTCACATATATACAAATACACACCCAACCACACACACACACACACACACACACACACACACACACACACACACACACACACACACACATTATACCACTTATACACACATAGCCACATATCTACATACTCACAGCCACATACACATCTATACAAATACACACATACATACACACACACACACACACAGCCACATTGACACACACACTGTCCCCATCCTGACACTTTCCTCCATCAGTTACCTCTTCTCACCTGCCTCAGTGTCAGCAGCTGCGTTGTGGGCAGGAGCTGGGCAGCGGCGTTGTAGGGCAGGAGCTGAAGCCGGGCAGCTGTGCTGTGGTGCAGGAGCCGGAGCCGGGCAACTGCACTGTGGGGCATGATGTCATCAGTCTGAAGCTGAGTAGCTGCGCTATCAGGGGGCGGGATCTGACGAGACGCTGTAATATCATCCGGGAGCCGGGCAGCCGCACTTCTCAGCCGGGGTGTCATTCGGGGGATGGCAGTTGCAGCCGGACATCCGCACTGTCAGAGGCAATGGAGAAGGTGCTCCCTCCATTGCTGGAGCCCGGCGGCATCCGACTCCATTGCCCCCCAGACTTCCGCCACTGCAATGGCTCCATAATACATTTAATGTACATCTTATTATAATAAAAGACAGTAAATCTCCATATGCTACTTATGGGTATATTCAATAAGAGTCGGATCCATTCCGACATGCAGTTGTCAGAATGGATCCGACAACCCCTATTCAATGGATGGCCAAATCCGACTGTCGAATTTGGCCGTACACAGGGACCATCCTGTCACTGCTGTCAGCAGCTGCAGATGCGCTGACAGCAGCGGCCAGGTGAGCAGATGGTGGTGGGCGGGAGCAGGGTGGCGGTGGGGGGAAAGCTGGGCGAAGGGGTGGAGCAGAGATCGGCGGTGGCAGGAGGAGCTGGCTGCAGGGAGAGATGTGCATGCGGGCGGTAGGGAGATCACAGATTAGTGGCCAGCGGAGGAGCTGGCTGTGGGGGTACATGTCCGTGGTGGTGGGGGGAGGCGCTGCAGGGAGAGAGGTGCCTGAGGGACAGCCTGCCACCTCTCCCCCTGCAGTGCCTCCCCCCGCCGCTGCAGAGATGTCCCCCCGCAGCCAGCTCCCCCCACCAGCCGTCGATCTCAGCTCTCCCAGCTGCTCGCATCACCGCTTGTCTTCTCACCTCAATCCGACTTATATTCCGCCGATCCATGTGTTTTCCGACAAGTCGGGAATTCAGCCCCTATTGAATAGGTCGGAACCCCTTCTGACCTATTTCAGTCGGAAGCTGCCGTCTTTCCGACAAGACGGCAGCTTCCGACAGTTATTGAATAGGGGCTGATTCTCAGTTGGATGCAAAGTGGCGGTTTTGGGGTGATCCCGCAGAAGACAGATTAACTATGATATGCTAATGCGAGCTTCTGCAGGGCTCACATGAAGGCAGGAAGCCGCACCGCCCACTGTTTCTCCATCCACAGCTGCAACCACCATCATTAGTATGAGCAATTGCACCAGTCCCCATGCTAGTGCACACAGATCCTATTAAAACTAGAGATGAGCGCCTGAAATTTTTCGGGTTTTGTGTTTTGGTTTTGGGTTCGGTTCCGCGGCCGTGTTTTGGGTTCGAACGCGTTTTGGCAAAACCTCACCGAATTATTTTTGTCGGATTCGGGTGTGTTTTGGATTCGGGTGTTTTTTTCCAAAAACACTAAAAAACAGCTTAAATCATAGAATTTGGGGGTCATTTTGATCCCAAAGTATTATTAACCTCAAAAACCATAATTTACACTCATTTTCAGTCTATTCTGAATACCTCACAATATTATTTTTAGTCCTAAAATTTGCACCGAGGTCGCTGTGTGAGTAAGATAAGCGACCCTAGTGGCCGACACAAACACCGGGCCCATCTAGGAGTGGCACTGCAGTGTCACGCAGGATGTCCCTTCCAAAAAACCCTCCCCAAACAGCACATGACGCAAAGAAAAAAAGAGGCGCAATGAGGTAGCTGTGTGAGTAAGATTAGCGACCCTAGTGGCCGACACAAACACCGGGCCCATCTAGGAGTGGCACTGCAGTGTCACGTAGGATGTCCCTTCCAAAAAACCCTCCCCAAACAGCACATGACGCAAAGAAAAAAAGAGGCGCAATGAGGTAGCTGTGTGAGTAAGATTAGCGACCGTAGTGGCCGACACAAACACCGGGCCCATTTAGGAGTGGCACTGCAGTGTCACGTAGGATGTCCCTTCCAAAAAACCCTCCCCAAACAGCACATGACGCAAAGAAAAAGAGATAGTATACTCGTAACTAGTATGTATGTATAAAGAAAGAAAAAAAAACCACGGTTAGGTGGTATATACAATTATGGACGGGCTGCGGAGTGCCGACACAGAGGTAGCCACAGCCGTGAACTACCGCACTGTACTGTGTCTGCTGCTAATATATAGACTGGTTGATAAAGAGATAGTATACTCGTAACTAGTATGTATGTATAAAGAAAGAAAAAAAAACCACGGTTAGGTGGTATATACAATTATGGACGGGCTGCCGAGTGCCGACACAGAGGTAGCCACAGCCGTGAACTACCGCACTGTACTGTGTCTGCTGCTAATATATAGACTGGTTGATAAAGAGATAGTATACTCGTAACTAGTATGTATGTATAAAGAAAGAAAAAAAAACCACGGTTAGGTGGTATATACAATTATGGACGGGCTGCCGAGTGCCGACACAGAGGTAGCCACAGCCGTGAACTACCGCACTGTACTGTGTCTGCTGCTAATATATAGACTGGTTGATAAAGAGATAGTATACTCGTAACTAGTATGTATGTATAAAGAAAGAAAAAAAAACCACGGTTAGGTCACTGGTATATACAATTATGGACGGGCTGCGGAGTGCCGACACAGAGGTAGCCACAGCCGTGAACTACCGCACTGTACTGTGTCTGCTGCTAATATATAGACTGGTTGATAAAGAGATAGTATACTCGTAACTAGTATGTATGTATAAAGAAAGAAAAAAAAACCACGGTTAGGTGGTATATACAATTATGGACGGGCTGCCGAGTGCCGACACAGAGGTAGCCACAGCCGTGAACTACCGCACTGTACTGTGTCTGCTGCTAATATATAGACTGGTTGATAAAGAGATAGTATACTCGTAACTAGTATGTATGTATAAAGAAAGAAAAAAAAACCACGGTTAGGTCACTGGTATATACAATTATGGACGGGCTGCCGAGTGCCGACACAGAGGTAGCCACAGCCGTGAACTACCGCACTGTACTGTGTCTGCTGCTAATATATAGACTGGTTGATAAAGAGATAGTATACTCGTAACTAGTATGTATGTATAAAGAAAGAAAAAAAAACCACGGTTAGGTCACTGGTATATACAATTATGGACGGGCTGCCGAGTGCCGACACAGAGGTAGCCACAGCCGTGAACTACCGCACTGTACTGTGTCTGCTGCTAATATATAGACTGGTTGATAAAGAGATAGTATACTCGTAACTAGTATGTATGTATAAAGAAAGAAAAAAAAACCACGGTTAGGTCACTGGTATATACAATTATGGACGGGCTGCCGAGTGCCGACACAGAGGTAGCCACAGCCGTGAACTACCGCACTGTACTGTGTCTGCTGCTAATATAGACTGGTTGATAAAGAGATAGTATACTACTAATATTATATACTGGTGGTCAGGTCACTGGTCACTAGTCACACTGGCAGTGGCACTCCTGCAGCAAAAGTGTGCACTGTTTAATTTTAATATAATATTATGTACTCCTGGCTCCTGCTATAACCTATAACTGGCACTGCAGTAGTGCTCCCCAGTCTCCCCCACAATTATAAGCTGTGTGAGCTGAGCAGTCAGACAGATATATAATATATATAGATGATGCAGCACACTGGCCTGAGCCTGAGCAGTGCACACAGATATGGTATGTATGTGACTGAGTCACTGTGTGCTGTGTATCGCTTTTTTCAGGCAGAGAACGGATTATAAATAAAAGTGGTGGTCACTGGTCACTATCAGCAAAACTCTGCACTGTACACTACTGAGTACTCCTAATGCTCCCCAAAATTAGTAAATCAAGTGTCTAAACGGAGAGGACGCCAGCCACGTCCTCTCCCTATCAATCTCAATGCACGTGTGAAAATGGCGGCGACGCGCGGCTCCTTATATAGAATCCGAGTCTCGCGATAGAATCCGAGCCTCGCGAGAATCCGACAGCGTCATGATGACGTTCGGGCGCGCTCGGGTTAACCGAGCAAGGCGGGAAGATCCGAGTCGCTCGGACTCGTGAAAAAAAACATGAAGTTCTGGCGGGTTCGGATTCAGAGAAACCGAACCCGCTCATCTCTAATTAAAACTGGCTTCCCTTCTCCGTATGCACTCCGAATAGCACAGCACTCAAGCTATATGCACATGACACTTCAACAAGACAGAGAAGCTACATTCAATCGTATTGTTGCCATCCAGTTTCCTCCCTAAAACACCCATTTCATAGGAAGACAGATCCAGCAAAGATCTGTCCAACTCGAATAGGACACAGATATGCAAACATGCATAAAATCTCATAAACGCATTACACACTGTGTGAGTAAACTATTTGCATATGTGCAAGGAGATTCGTCCAAGTCAAATCAGACACTTAGGGTAAATTTACTAAGATGGGAGTTCTAGTTAAGATGAGATGCTGCCTATAGCAACCAATCAGATTCTACTTCTTATTTATCTAGCACCTTCTAGAAGATAATACCTGCAATCTATGGCACTGGCTAGTCTGGCTGTAAGTTGAAGGAATACATTTCAAAAGTAAACTGTTTATATATACTGCAAATTTATTATTTTAGAAAGCTGTTGACAAAGTTATTCAAAAGCGTTAACACAAGTCTGACATGACATGACAGCTTTAAATCTCTCGACCACTACAGCCATTGGAATCATAGCCTTAGCAGTTCCAGCCCTGAGCTCTATACTGAACCCTTCTACCACAGAGGCTTATTCATCATACCTTATGGGCATGTTACACATGCGGAAACATTTGGAAACATTAAAACTGCATGTTTTAAGTAATGGGCTCATTGATTATTAGAGGCTACAACTCTGTCCCCCGATGATGAATAGGGCCCATAAAGAGAAACAATGCAAAGTAGCCAAGCCTGAATGAGGCCAAGTCCAGTTACTTCCTCCACCTCTCCTGTTCCCAGCACTTCAAACTCCTCCTCACAGTCAGCTTGGCCAGAATCAAATAGTTTGTCTTTCTATAGAAGCTAGGATAGAGCTCATGCAGGTACTGTAACCCAAGAAGGTTGATGAAACAGTGCTATCATGGTTTTGGAAGGATCAAAAAGAACCCGTCAAAGAGCATCCACTTGGCAATTCAGCAATGGGGGTAATTCCAAGTTGATCGCAGCAGGAATTTTGTTAGCAGTTGGGCAAAACCATGTGCACTGCAGGGGAGGCAGATTTAACATGTAAAGAGAGAGTTAGATTTGGGTGTGGTGTGTTCAATCTGCAATCTAATTTGCAGTGTAAAAATAAAGCAGCCAGTATTTACCCTGCACAGAAATAAAATAACCACCCAAATCTAACTCTTTCTGCACATGTTATATCTGCCTCCCCTGCAGTGCACATGGTTTTGCCCAACTGCTAAAAAATTCCCTGCTGCGATCAACTTGGAATTACCCCCAATAAGTAGAAGATCTAGAGAAATTCCGGTCACGTGAAGACGGACAGTAAAGCAGTCCTGCAAGAGTTAACTGTATGGATTGGACAAGCAAATGCACAGAGATTGGCTCCAAATTGTCAATATATTATACAGCATTAAAGGTTTTGTCCTTTGCATAAACTGTCAGTAAACTTAACCAGGGAAATGCCAAGACAGGTAAGAAAACTCCCCTTCCCTTGTCTACTCTGAATGAAGAATTGAAAGGGTTTAGACAGCCCTTCGTGCATAAGGAGCAAAAACAGGTGGTTTATTTCCTGCATGATATATCTATATATCTATCTCTATATATCAGACATTGGGGGTCATTCTGACCCGATCGCATGCTGCAGTTTATTGCAGCGGTGCGATCGGGTCAGAACTGCACATGCGCCGGCGCCGTAGTGCGCTGGCGCATGCCAGATGTTCGAAGGCCGATGGGCCGCTACGATCGCCTCTGCCTGATTGATAGGCAGAGGCAGTCGCTGGGCGAGGTGGGGCGGAACGGCGGCAGTTGGCCGCCGTTTCATGGGCGCAGTCCGGCCAACATAGGCGTGGCCGGACCGAACGGGGGGGGCGGGCCACAGCGGCTGCACGAAGTCACGCGCAGCCGCTGCGGGCCAGGGAGCGATGAGTAGCTCCCAGCCTGCACGCTAAAGCTGTGCTGGTCGGGAGCTACTCTTGAAGTGCAAAGGGGGGGGGGGCGGGGCGGCACTGACATGCGGGGCGGGATAGCCATGTGCTGGGCGTCCCCCCGCATGTCAGTGTGAATGATCGGAGCTGTGCTAAATTTAGCACAGCTACGATCATCTCGGAATGACCCCAATTGGTACTCATTCCGAGTTGATCACACGTAACAACTTGACGCCGCCTATGGGGGAATGTATTTTAGCATAGCAGGGCTGCAATCGCTTGTGTAGCCCTGCTATGCTAAAAAAGTTTCCTGCAAAACAAGACCAGGGTAAGAGTTACTTACCCTGTGCAACGGATCCAGCGACGAAGGTCCCGGGATTGACGTCAGACATCCGCCCTCGGCTGGATCCGCCTGCGTTCGCCTCACCACTCCTTGAAAACAGTGAGTATCCGCCCCGGAATGCCTCCCGCCTGTCAGTCTTCAAGCGATCGCCGGTGCGATCACTTTCTGCGCTGGCGGCGTTGCTGCCCGACGACCACTGTCACCGGGCAATGATGCACGTGCGCATTGCGGGTGCCACGCAGCCGCAGTCCCGACCCGTTCGCACCGCAGCGAAGAACCGCTGCGTGCGAACGGGTCGCAATGACCCCCTATTGGTCTGTATGGTAACACGGGCCACCATTATGTTTAGTTATTCATTTGAATATGCCCAGAAGTTATCTGTGGCAGATCAAATTATTATTATTATCCTTTATTTTATATGTACCACAAGAGGTCCGTAGCACCTTACAACGTCCATGATAAGAACCAGTATGAACAAAACAAGAAAAAAATGAGGTATAGTACAAAACATTGCAGGACATGGCCATGGTTTATAAACATTGTTGCATGAGCGGTCATAAAACCCAAATTATCAGCAGGGCGGCAAAAAATGGTATAAGTGAAGGAAGGAAAAGCACATCAGGGAAGAGGGTCCTGCTCGTGAGAGCTATGTAATCGTATGTCAGTCTATTAGGATAACCGACCTATATGCATCCTGTCAATACAAGATCTACCTGAACATGCATGACATGTGGGTGGTAAAAGATTACTAAACATAAAAACATGTTGTCTGTCTAAAAATAAAGACCCTCTCCTGATTCTGCTCACGCTCAGTCTGGTGCAATATTTTGTGTTTAATAATAAGTTCAAGATTTGACACTTATAAAGCCTTCAGTTACTCATTGTTTTATCCCAAACTGCAATCATAACATATTTAATCAGTTACTGTACACTAAACATATTTAAAACTACTGTAGTTAGAATAAATACAGAATTATAAAAACTATGCCTATATGACACTAGGGTTAGATTCAGTTAGCTGTGAGGTGTCAACAGAAACTTTCATTTGTTATGGATGTGCGCAAAAAGCATGTAAGGACTGCCTATAATACTAACTTGTTTTGTGCTCAGCTGCATATTGGGCCCGATTCAGATGTGATCACTGTTGTAAGAAATCGCACAGCAGACGATTATCGAATGACTGCGAATGCGTATGCATCGCAATGCGCAGGCACGTCGCCAAACAGCAACAGGATGCAAAAATTTCAATCGCACAGGCATTCACAAGGTGATTGCAGGAAGAGGACGTTTGTGGGTGGTAACTGGCCTTTTTTCACGGAGTGTCAGGAAAAACGCGGGCGTTCCCAAGTTTGTTTGTATAGCACTGTAGGAGTAAGTCATGGGCTACGCACAGACTGCACAGACTGAAAAAATCATTTGATGGTGAGTAAGTTGAGAACGGATTTGCAGTTGTCCGCTGTCTGGTGGAATTTTTGCACGACGTACACATGCATTCGCACACTTGCACGGGGCGGGTTTTCACTCTCCCCGGGCGACGACTATCTGATCGCAGACCTCTGCAAATTTGCAGCACAGCGATCAGGTCTGAATTAGGCCCCTTGTCTGTTTGCTTAATTGCTTTGCTCCTTGTATTCTTTAAGAAAACAGAGACAGAACATTATTACATGGATTTGTTTTTGCTTATTGAATAAGAACAGTTAAAAACATAGAGATATATAAAGGCAAAGCAGTGTTTAAAATATTATGGAAATACAACACAGATGCTGCAGAGCTACACTTACAATCCCTGGAGTAATATGTGCAATACTTCTCTTTGGCTGATTGATACAAACAGACATCATGGAAAATTATTTAACTTCTTTTAAATAGTTTTTCTTTCTTGCTTAAAACTCATCTCCACTGTGAGGTCACTGAAAGAGGTATGTTGGCAAACCACTGTTTCAAAACTGATTTATTCACTTCATGTTAAATAGTTCTTTTAATGAATCACAAAATTTGCCATAACTAACTTCTAGATCATAGCAGAGATATGACATTTATTACATTAAACTATCGTCTTTGCATATATTTTGTGATAGAAACACTGGGAAGATAATAGATAGTCTTTCTATTTATCACAGGTTTCTAGTTTATGTTTTTTTCAAACTCCAAGGAAATCGTGTAGCATGATGGAAAGAAAGCTTTCATAAAAGCTTATCTCTAGTAAGAGCTGGGAGGAAAAAGGCCCCGTTCAGGTTTCTCAGCCAGATATGTTTAGCAGATGCAAGATGTTAATAAAAAGGTGTGTTTAGTCTAGAGTGTTTCTCTCAATACCTGGGTAAAGAGTCAAGAGGTCAATGCAGAGCAAGACATTTGTGTTCCTTGTAAATTAGATAGTTATATATGCTTGCTTACACCTATTGGGTCTATAGGTTGAACACTAAATTCCCCACAAATTAGAGGGACTATGTGCTAGTGAGTATAGGAAAAGCAAGAATTTATTTTGTTATTTTACTTTCATGACTAATAAATCCAGCTGTGGCAGGTTTGCATCATAGTACAGGACTTTTGTGTTGTTTACTGGCTACTACTGTTCAAAGTGCCACTGTCAACAACAGGAGAAGGTTGCTACTTGATGCTCTGAGAATCAGTCATAAAAATTGTGATACACTTAATGGTCTAGAGATCCATTTACTATACTTTGGATTGAGCAAAATATTGTTTTGGAATGCCCACAGGTGGAATACGTTTTAAGACATTGCTGAAGGCTACAGCAGCTCATCAAGAAGCAACTGGCCACCAAGCAAAACTGGAAAGACAGCATCACGACCTCAAAGCTTTAAAAGAGGAGTCACAGCAGTGAAAATGCTGCCACAGGAACTTTGACAATCTCAAGTTCTAGACCTTCTTACAAAAGAAGACTCTGAATAATGATAAAGAGAGCTATTTAACAATCCTGTATAATAGGTAGGGTTTTTTTGCTGCAAAAGGATTATTTGTTACATATATTAAGCCAGTACAGTGCACCAAAATCATATTTTAGGAGCCATTTCATTCTGTTACCTACTGTACTATAGAGATCCCCTTTGAAAAGTATAACCATAGATGTAGATGGGCCTGTAATAAAATATGCCCAAGGTCAAAATATTCTAGTTGTTTTAGACTTTGGTAAACAGGAGTAATATCATTGCACAATTTTTCAACTATGACAATAGACTTGTCCATAGTTGAGTGAGAATATTGGAATAAAGACCTTTACTTAGCAGTATACACCACTTATGTTTAAAATTATGATGGATTTATTCAGGTCATTCAAGATCAGTTACTTTCAATCTGATGTTATGGTAGAAAGATAGAAAATGTTTAATTATAGGCCATTTTACTTGGTCTTCTTATCATTTTACAAGTAACTGGCTGGAGAAAAGCAAAAGAAAGATGATAGGGGCAACCTAGTCCTTCTAAGACAGTTACCGAGCATGTCTCTCACATACACGAGAGAACATCTTAGTAGTGAATATAAAGAATGAGCACATGGATACGGCACAGAAAGTGTACAATCATAAAATCCAAGTCTGTACCTGTGCCGAAGGGACAGAGTGTTTATTTTAGTATCCACTGTGGAAATTCAAAATATGTTGGAATCAGATATAACTGAACATACTGTAGTTGTCAAGCAACATTGTCCAAATTCTAAAACAGGATGGAAGTTTATGTTTCTGTAATGATTTCCATAAATTAAATTCTGGGTTTCGGTTTGATGCTTATCCTATTCTGCTTGTGGATGAACTATTTGAAAAACTAAGAACAAACCTATATCTCACCATAGTAAATTTAACAAATGGGTATTGGCAAGTGTCATTAACAGATAGGGTGAATGAAAAGCACTCTCCACCCCAAATCAAATGTTGCCTTTTGGAGTAAAAGTGTAACATAGCAACATAGTTGCTGAGGTTGAAAAAAGACAATTTGTTCATTGAGTTCAACCTGTTAGTGATCTCCTACAATGAAATATTTTAAAACTCATTTTAATTGTGGTGAATGGTTAGCCGTTATGTCTACTGATCTTTTTTTTTTATTACTATAGTGCATGATATACCCACTATAACCCTGTATATCCTTATCCGTTAGGAATTTATCTAGCCCATTCTTAAAAGTAATGATTGAGTCCACCATTACTGCTCTCTCAGGCAGGGAATTCCAAACATGTATTGTCCTCACTGTGAAGAAACCTTTCCATCTCTGGGTGCAAAATCTCCTCTCCTCTGACCTAAGTGGGTGTCCGCGTGTCCTTTGTGTTGATCTTACCAAAAACAAATCTTCTGCTAGCTCTGTATATTGTCCCCTTATATATTTGTAAATGTTAATCATGTCCCCTCTTAATATTTTTTCCAGTGAAAACATGCCTAGCGTATCAAGCCTTTCCTCGTATTCTAGCGTCTTCAACCCCTTAATCAATTTAGTTGCTCGTCTCTGAATCTGTTCTAGTTCCAGGATATCCTTTTTATAGTATGGTGCCCATAATTGTGCACAGTATTCGAGATGTGGCCTCACTATTGATTTATATAATGGGAGTATAACACTCTCATCCCTTGCATCAATTCCCCGCTTTATGCACGTGCTAATACCTTGTTTGCCTTTTTTTTTGCTGCATTCTTACTTTGGGTACTACTGCTAAGTTTATTATCTATGTTAACTCCTAAATCTTTTTCCAATACCGAAACCCCTAGTTATTCCCCATTTAGTGTGTAGGTAGCATATTTGTTCTTGTTACCAAAGTGCATTACTTTACATTTGTCTATATTGAACCTTATTCTCAATTTAGCTTGCCATGCTTCCAGTTTAAATAAGTCTGAAGAGACTCGGCATCCCCCTCCGAATTTATAACCTTATACAGTTTGGTATCATCTGCAAAAATTTACACTGTGATCTCTAGACCTACCTCTAGATCATTTATGAAAATTTTGAACAGTAGTGGTCCAAGTACAGACCCTTGTGGCACACCACTTAGTACTTCAGTCCATTCCGAAAAAGTTCCATTTACCACCGCTCGCTGCTCCCTTTTATCCAACCAATTTCTAACCCAAGTGCATATTGTGCTCCCTAGCCCAAGTTCTCTTAATTTCTAGATAAGCCTCATGTGAGGTACTGTATCGAAACTAAGCTTTGTCAAAGTCTAAAAAGATTACATCCACCTCTTTACCCTAATCTAGGTTCACACTAACTTTTTCATAAAATCCTATTAAGTTAGTTTGGCATGATCTATCCTTCACAAATCCATGTTGGTTCCTATTAATAACCTTATTGGCTTCAAGGAACTCCTGTATACTATCCCTTAAAATACCTTCCAGTACTTTCCCCATTATAGATGTAAGACTTACTGGTCTATAATTACTCGGTTCAGAGTTACTTCCCTTTTTAAATATTGGCACTACTTCCACTATGCACCAGTCTTTGGGAACCATGCCTGATGTAAGTAAAGTGAGTAATTGAAAATCAAATACAGGGGTCTTGCTTTATCAGAGTGTAGCTCCATGAGAACCCTTGGGTGAATTCCGTCAGGACCAGGTGATTTATTAATCTTAATTTTTTTTAATTGGACACAGACTACTTCCTCACTTAAATGAGCATTTAGCAGTTAGACATTATCGTTGCTGAGGTTATGTGTTAATCACTCCATCTGGTCCTCTCTTGTAAATACAGACGAGAAAAACTTGTTTCATTTTCCGCTATGTCATTGTAGTCTTTGATTAGGACTCCCAACTTGCCTTTTAAGGGGCCTATACTCTCCTTCTTTAATCTTTTGCTGCTGATGTTTTCAAAAAACTTTTTGGGGTTTGATTTACTTTCCAATGCTATTAGCTTTTCGGTTTCTATTTTAGATGCTCTGATTTCTTTTTTGCATATTTTGTTACAATCCTTATAGTACTGGAATGACTCCCCCTTCCCATCCGATTTATACTTTTTAAAAGCTTGCCTCTTTTTGCCCATTAGTTCCTTTATCTTTTTGTTAAGCCCTTGCTTGCTACCCATTGGAATAAAAGTTACGAGTAATACTATCAAGCAACATTTTTAATACATCCCTTTTCTCTGCAGTATTCTTACCTGAAACAAAAATTCCCAGTCAATGTCCTTTAGAGCTTCATGTTATCATGTTAAAGTTGGCTTTGCTAAAGTTTAGAGTCTTAGTTGAGGCTATATAGAGCTGCTTGTGAAAACTGATGTTGATTGTGATCATATTGTGGGTGCTGTTTCCCATAGGCCCCCCCTACTATAATATTTGATATCAAATCCCCATTGTTCGTTAATACCAGGTCTAAGATTGCATTGCACCTAGTTGGTTCCTCGATTAGTTAAAGTAAGTAGTGATCATTTAGTGTGTTTAAAAACCTGTTACTCTTAGCAGTATCACATGAATCATTTGTCCAATTAATCTCCGGATAGTTAAAATCTCCCATCACTATTACATCTCCTAATCCTGCCGCTTTTTTTCGATTTGCTTCTTTAACAATTTCTCATCTGACACATTGATATCAGGCGGCCTGTAGCATATCCCTATTAGTACCTTTTTAGTTCCCTTACCCCCGCATGCAATTTCTACCCATAAAGTCTCCACCATGTTTCCAGTCCCATAGTGAATGTCTTCCCTTATATTAGGTTTTAAAAAAGGCTTTACATAAAGACATAGCACACCACCCCGTTTGTTTAATCTGTCTCTCCTGAACAGCATATAACCCTCCAGATAAACTGTCCAATCATGAGATTCGTCCCAACAAGTTTCAGTAATGCCTATAACATCATAATGTTTGTTTGCTGCAATGACTTCAAGTTCTCCCTTTTTCTCAGCAAGACTTCTAGCGTTTACATACATACAATTAAGATTAGTATTCCCTCTTATGCTAGGAACATCATTTTCTATATCCAATGTTGGCGATCCATATTCATTGTTACTTTGTGTTATGTTATGTTATGTTATGCCCTTGCCGGCTGCTTTTTCCCTCCCCCTTCTCCACCCCCCTTCAGCTCTCTATCTCCATCCTTACTGTTGTCACTGCTAGACCCGTAGTTTCTAGCTAAACCCTCCCCCCAGGCACCTAGTTTAAAATCTCCTCCAACCTTCTAACCATCCTTCCCCCCAGAACTGCTGCCCCCTCCTCATTCAGGTGCAATCCATAAAAAAAAACAATGATGGCGCCTGACTGAGACGTCCGCCCAGTGTTCCAGGAACACAAACCCCTTTTTCCTACACCAATCCCTAAGCCACACATTTACCTCCCTAATCTTCCTCTGACTCTCTGGGCTAGCATGTAGCACAGGTAATATTTCTGAGAATATTACCCTAGATGTCCTTGCCTTTAGTTTCTGGCCTAAGTCCCTATAATCTTTTAAGGACATCCCACCTACCACTAACTTTGTCCTTGGTGCCAACGTGTACCAGGACAGCCCCTTCCAACAATCTTTCTACCATGTCTGCAATGTGTCGTACCCGAGCACCCGGGAGACAACGGGTGGTCTTCAGTATGCCGACTGTTGGGATCCCGGCGCACAGTATACTGGCCCCGGAATCCCGACAGCCGACACTTTTTCTCCCTCGTGGGGGTCCATGACCCCCCTGGAGGGAGAATAAAATAGCGTGGGGTGCTTAGCGCGCCACCGTGCCCGCAGTGAGCCCGCAAGGGGCTCATTTGCGCTCGCCACGCTGTCGGTATGCCGGCGGTCGGGCTCCCGGCGTTGGTATGCTGGTCGCCGGGAGCCCAGCCTCCGGCATACCATACTACACCCGGAGACAACAGACTGTACGGCAATTGTGGTCCCGGTAGCACATTGCCCTGTCTATCTTCCTGATAATAGAATCCCCTACCACCACAATCTGACTAGGTACTTTGCTATCTTTTTTCCCCTGTGTGCCTGAGGGACCGTTCCTCCGGTTGCTAGAGGAAACAGTCTCCTCTGGCTCCGTCATTTCATTGCTGCTATCCACAGACTCTTCATCCATTTAGGGGAATTTGTTGGGGTTTGTCAGTTCAGAGATGTACTGCCTCCCCCTCTTTTTCTTCCTTCTTCTAACTGTGACCCAGCTGGCTACCTGTTCGTCCTCATCTACCAGTGCCCCCCCACCTGCAACTCCTCCACTGCTCTATCTAAGCTTTGCTCGAGATTGTGAATATCTCTCAGTCTTGTAACTGTTTGCTCTAGATCAGTTACCTGGGCTTCCAGGGCAACCATTCACATACACCACGCACAGATGTATTCACACTGGGAAGGTTGTTCCAGGTGCACATACATCTTGCACGACATGTACTGAGTGAGATTCTCAATCACGGCCCCACCCATTTTGTTAATAAACACTAACTCCCTGTTACCTTCAGAAAACAATACAAACTATACAATACACTACGGTACTATGGCTTAGCTGTTAAGAGGACAATATTCAACAACAGACAGTAATTGATAATACAATCAAGGCGAGGAAAGAATGAGAAAAAAAAAAGATTGTTTAAGAGATGTGATACTTGCGTGTCCGGCCCGCGTCTGGCCTTCCCTCAGCGATGTTCTTCTACTTTGGTGTTCACATTCCCTGAAGCAGCACTGTACAACATTTTTTTTCTTTTTACTTTCAAGTACTCACACACACATAGGACAGCAGTAGCTGCACTCTCCCCTGTATCACACTCTCACCCTCACCTCCAGCCTGTTCCGCTCAGTCCCCAGCTATCACACACACACACACACACACACACACACACACACACACACACACACACACGGAGCAGCACTCTCTCCTGCTGCCTACTCCTGTCCGTCCATGGCTCACACACACACATACACACACACACACACACACACAGAGCAGCAGCACTCTCTCTTGCCACCTGCTCCGCTTGTCCCCCCGGCTCACACACCCGTAGGCAAACCCAAGCTCCCTTCTCCCAGCACCTCTGGCACAGCACCACCTGGGTTCAGCACCAGTGCCCTTCCGACCTGCTCTCAGCACCGATGCCCCTCCGACCTGCCCCAGTGCATCCTGCTCGTGCTCCCGGCGCCTGGCAACCGTCACCCGTCACTTCTGGCTCCGGGTCATCACAGTGTCTACGTCTGCATGTCCTCTCAGCCTCTCTGAGCATCCTCCAATTTAAAATTGTTAAAAAATATGCACCCACAGTATGTATAAACACTGTACTGTAGTAAACCCATGGAGAAGGAAGCACTTTATATCATTTACCTTGAAAAATGGAAATATAACTGAAAAAATCTGGACAGTCTAAATTAATATTTTGATATTCTTCCTACAAGTTTCCCCTTTGCTTTGAACGTAATACAGTAAGACAATATCATATAAACACTGTTAAAGTTTTCTTTCTAGTTTTAGCTTTAGTCTTTATGATCCTACCCTTTCTGATATAGACTAGGGCAATCCCAAAGTGATGGTAGGCAGTTAAATGATTAATCATTACATGATGTCTCTTAACTGTGTGTTATTGTGCTTAAATCATCTGTCTAAATAACATCACATGTCTGAGTAATATTATTATTGACCAGAGTTAAAGGTCAGTCTGTCTAGACCAGAGGTTCTCAAACTCGGTCCTCGGGAGCCCACACAGTGCATTTTTTGCAGGTAACCCAGCAGGTGCACAGGTGTATTAATTACTCACTGACACATTTTAAAAGGTCCACAGGTGGAGCTAATTATTTCACTTGCGATTCTGTGAGGAGACCTGCAAAACATGCACTGTGTGGGCCCCCGAGGACCGAGTTTGAGAACCTCTGGTCTAGACTCTAGGTGTAGAACTTGTTTACATGTCTCTATAAAAGTATCTGCATGTGCACAAGTCTGTCACTGTGTTATTGGAGTGCCACAGTGCTGTATAGCTGTACAATACTTGGCTCAAGAGAGATTGATACCTTATTGCATTGACTGCTGTTTGTCTTGTGTCACATGTATCCTGTTATATTCAATAATACCTATTCTGCTTTGGAATAAATGTGTGGATTAACCTCCTTGCAATGACTTTGGGGCTGATTCAGCCATGTATGCAGTCCCAGAGAGAGTGTGTCACAATGGTGCTGTAGCTCTGGTCTCAGTGACCTGTTTGCTGCAGCCTGTTTGATAGGCTTTAGGTATTTTGGGCAGTGACAGGCAGCGTTGCAGAAAATGGGCACTTTGGCCCCATTTTCTGCAGGTGCCGAAGCCAGTGGCTTTGTCCTCGGATGCAGATTCACTGGCCCCTTGCAGCGCTGTTCTGTCAGAAATTCAGAGAAATCTGTCAGTTTCTGTGTCCAATGGTCACTGTGTTGGTATGATGCTGCGTCTTTGGATGCAGTCAGCTTATAATATAAAATTACACTGGGCAACATTTTACACAAGACGCTTCCTGTTGCATTTGAATATTTTCAAACAGCAACATTTGCGTCCAGTTTTGAATCAGGCCCTTTGTCCACTTTGAGGTACTTAGCAGTAAGTAGGTTCCATTTAATCAGCAAAAGAACTACTGTATAAGTGATTTACCATGACACTTTTATATCACACTGACACTTTTACATCATTGTGTTTCTTTTATAATTCTACATAAAGCTAAGTCGCATACAGTATATGATGCTGCAAAGTGTCCATCTATGACATGCGCTTAGATGGGCCGCTCATGTCTTCTGCTCTTGGCACCCACTGACACCAGTGAGAGACAGGAACAAGATTCTGCACAATCTTGGTCAGGCCATATACACACTTGCTCCCTAAATTTGTCAGTTCCTCAATCTGTTGCTCACCATGGGGGTCATTCCGAGGTGATAGCTAGCTAAAAATGTTCGCTGCGCAGCGATGATGCAAAAAAAGGCACTTCTGCGCATGCGTATGCGGCGCAGTGCACACGCGCAACGTACTTTCACAACGGCCAATGTATTTTTACACAAGGTCTAGCGAAGCTTTTCCGTCGCACTGCTGGCCGCAGTGATTGACATGAAGTGGCCGTTTCTGGGTGTCAACTGACCGTTTTCAGGGAATGTTCGAAAAAACGCAGGCATGGCTGGCCGAACGCAGGGCGTGTTTGTGACGTCAAATCAGGAAATGAACAGTCTGAAGTGATCGCAAGCTAGAAGTAGGTCTGGAGCTACTCTGAAACTGCACAATTTTTTTTTGTAGCCGCACTGCGATCCTTTCGTTCGCACTTCTGATAAGCTAAAATACACTCCCAGTGGGAGGCGGCTTAGCGTTTGCACGACTGCTAAAAACTGCTAGCGAGCGATCAACTCGGAATGACCCCCATGTTCTGTTCATCAACAAGTCACATCTTTGCATGTCTGTGCAATGATGTGTGCTGTGCATTGCTGCCACCGTTAGAACATATCACACATTCAAATAAAAAAGATAAAATTAACATTTAAATAAAGTAAAGCGACCTTAAAAGAAGCACACACAGGGCTCTATTTAGCAATAGCGCACTTCTGACTTGGATATTTTCAGCCAATATCTTCGTGATTATTAGTAATTTTAACTTACTTTTCGCTGCAGCAAAATTCTTTTCAGGGACAGTTGACACGCTATCCCTGCAAAGTCCCTGCTGGCTTGTTTTTGTTTCTCAGAAAAGACTGACTTCCTCTATTTGGTATTGCGCATGCCTCAACTTCAAGATGGGCATGCACCTACTGATAGCCCATCGCTTCATCAGTACTGGTGTGCAATACAGGATTGCTATTGGTGGAGGGAGTGTAAGAAACTTCTCAGCAGACCTTCTACGTATATAATGATAGAGCTGTCAGTGATGTACCATTGGAATATCATGAGAGAGACAGATCAAGCCTCTATGCCATAGTGAACCTGGGAGTTATCACTTACAGTTGGAGACTTAATAAAAAAGGTAACAACATATCTTAAAGAAAAACTTCTTCAACATGTTTTTATGTATTTACTACCGTTGTAAGGACAAGTTAGCTTCTATTTTCCTTACTCTTATATTATAGATTATACTATGGAATTTGCGGCCTAAGCTGTTACCAAGCACAATTTATCAGTCTACCACACTATTCCTGGTTATGACTGTCCAAGGAACACTGTTACTGTCACTTATTTATAGAGCTAAGTGTAAATTCTACTCCTTGGAAATTCAGAAATGGATAATTAGGTGAATACCTGTAGTAAGGACAACGCCTCTGTCACCACAGGTCATAGAAGGAAGGACCATCTTTATTTGAACTCGGGCTTTCGGAACATTATTCTGAACACCTAGTTGTGTCTATTGTGCCACTAATTATTTATTTATTTATTCACATACTATAGGTGCTAGACACAGTGCATGAGGGGAGGAGAATGGGAGGAGCTGCAGCCACCTGCTGAGAACGATGGAAAAATATGTGTCTGTCCTTGCACTTTTCAGCTTAGATAAGAATGTTCTTCATATAATGCCACTCTCAGATGGCGTTGGTAAGCCTTTAAGGATTTTCCTATTGTTTGCTTGCTTCTGCATTGCAGGAAATGTGATATTTAGGAGTTGGGAATTTACTAAGAAGATAATGGTGCTATCTTCTCCATTAACCTTTTCCTACATAGCTGGATACTTAAATCATGCCAAAACTTTCATTTCCACATGTTTAAGTAACAATTTGGCTTTCTAAATAGATCCCATAGAATCCAAGAAGATACAAGAACTAAAGAAGCGTCACAGAGGGGTCTATTTACTAAGCTTTAGATGGAGATAAAGTGAACGGAGATAAAGTACCAGCCAACCAGCTCCTGTAATTTTTCAAACCCAGCCTGTGACATGGCAGTTAGGACCAGATTGGCTGGTACTTTATCTCTGTCCACTTTATTTCCATTCAAGGCTTAGTAAATAGACTCCAGAGAGTGTAGGAGGAAAAGAGAGATGAGGTACAGGAATGGTGGAGGGGAAGCACAGAGACAGAATAATAGAGGGTACAGAATAAGAGATAGAGGAAAGATGAGAAGGGGAGGGAAAGTAAAGGAATAATAAAGCCTGGCAACATTGGTGGTTATTCAGGGTCCGTAGAAGTTTTTGCTAAAATAGCAAAAACTGCTATGGATAAAATTGCATGCTGGGGGCCACCCAGCAGAGGGCAAGGCCGCCCACCATGTGTAGAATCACCCAGTGATGCGTTTGCATTTCGATTGCATCACAGAAACTTTTAAATAGAGGTAGATACCCATATACACAGTTACGCTGCGTATGCAGACATACCACCACCGTGTTTCCTATTGCAGGAAAAACAGACATCATCCGACCTCCCCGAAAACAGCCACGTTGTCACGCCTGCGTTTCCCATACCACTTCCCCCCAATTCCGCAATGCCACCCACGACTGCATTCTTCTGGGATGCGAACACATAGTGAAAGTCCGTGCATGCTCAATGCGGCCACAGCGCATGCGCAGACAGACGAAAATCATATGTTTGCGATTTTTCGGATAATACCATCAAACTCTGAATACCCCCCATGATGCATAACAGCTACAAGTACACGTGCATATCATTTTAGCATTTTGGTTCTTGAAATTTTGCAACAACCAATCAAATGACAAGTTCAAAACACTAGTTTTAAGTTTCATACAAATTTTTTTTTCTTGTCATTAGTAAATCGTTAGAAAAATGATGACTAATCCTTAATATTTTTGTGTGTTGCCAGATGATAAAGTGTATTGGTCAGGTGACACATAAAGTAATTTGGATATCTTAAACACCCGCGCAGTATTGACCCGATCGCGGCCTTCCCACTCAACGGTCTGGCCATTCCTGCGTTGGCTGGACCGCACCCCCTAAACGGCGGCTTAACACCCCCTTCCGCCCATCAACCTCCTTTGCCTGACAATCAGGCAGAAGCGATCGCTAGGCAACAACGGCCCTCGGCTGTCTGGGATGCACCGGCGCATGCGCAGTACTGACCCGATCGCACCGTTGCGATAAACTGCAGAGTGCGATCGGGTCAGAATGGCCCCCTTGGTTTTGGCCAACTGCTAACAAATTTGCTGCTGCGATCAACTCTGAATTACCCCCATGTGCATTACATGGGAGGGGGGGGGGGGGGTGCAGATATAACATGTGCAGAGAGAGTTATATTTGGGATTTGGGTGGAGTGTGTTCAAGCTGAAATCTAAATGGCAGCGTAAAAATAAAGCAGCGAGTATTTACCCTGCACAGAAACAATATAACCCACCCAAATCTAACTCCCTGCACATATTATATCTGCCCCCCCCTGCAGTGCACATGGTTTAGCCCAACTGCTAACAAATTTGCTGCTACAATCAGGTCTGTATTAGGCCCTCAGTTATATGCTAGCAGATTGAAATGACTAGCAAAGAAATCTGATTATGGTTCACTACCAAATGAGCTCATCAGAGACAGGAATATAGGATGTAGTTGGCATCCCGACGTTCACAATATCAGCGCTCAGTAGACCCTGGAATGACGATCTTGCTCAGATTCCCAACGCTGGAATCTCGACAGACAGATTCAGGCTCGTTCTGGCCTTCCGAGGCTCAGGGGGATTCACCGGTGGGCCCTGGCAGTTTATAGCCACGCCCGCTCATGCAGGGGGTGGGGCTTAGCAAGCCAGCAGTCAGCAAGCCCCGTTCACAGAGGAGCATGGCGGGTGTAGCAGGCCAACCTCACGCTGTGCTGCACAGTCAAGAGGATCCCACCGCCAAGGTCAAGAGGAGCTGGAGCTGGTGAGTGCAGACCCGTGCAGTGTATACCATCCATGGAGGACGCACTGCTGAGGGGGTGCTGTAAATAGCGGTAGTCCCTGCCAGGATTGGGGGAGCAGCCTATGATCCCTGTTAGCAGCAGCCTAGTACTGTGGTTATGATCCCCATAACTGTGCTGTGACACAGTCCCTGCTGTGTCTGTACATACAGCAGCAGCATAGATGGAAGAAGGTGGACACACTTGTGTCTTTCCACCCCCTGTGTCTCCCAGATGTGTAATGGGTGGAGACTGCAGACAATGAATGAGTTGGATGCACTGTATGTACCTCCTCAGAATAATTGTAGGACTAATGAATTCCTTTGAGTGACTTGTTGCCAGTGGGAGGTGGTGTGGCTCAATGAAATGAAGGCTGTGCTCCGCTGAAGTCATACTGTCTCATCTGTATTAGGGGCCCATTTATCAAAGTATACTGTATTTGTGGCTATATCCTCAAGTTTTGGGGGGTTAGCCGCAAGTATAAGGTATCTCCTGAACCTGCTGCGATCCCTTCATTGTTGGCCGCAGCCACATCTCCCATAGGTTTTTATGGAGGTTTGCGATACTGCCAAATTTACCAATATCCGCCTGCCGCCGGAATTCGGCTGTCGGGATTCCGGTGGCGGTCTCCAGCTCACGGGGATCCCAACAGCTGGTATATCGTACCTATCCCCTGTAATATACTACTGTTCTCTCCAGGTGTAACCCAGGCACATATACTACTGCTCTCTCCCCGTGTAACCCAGGCACATATACTACTGCTCTCCCCCGGTGTAACCCAGGCATATATACTGCTGCTTTTTCTCGGTGTAACCCAGATGCATATACTACTGTTCTCTCCAGGTGTAACTCAGGTGCAAATACTTGTTCTCTCCCGGTGTAACCCAGGCGCATATTCTACTGCTCTCTCCTACTGTAACCCAGGTGCAAATACTTGTTCTCTCCCGGTGTAACCCAGATGCATATACTACTGTTCTCTCCTAGTGTAACCCAGGTGCAGTGGTGCAAGCAGAAAAAATGTCTTACAGGTACTGTGTGCCAAAAAATGGTTGTGGCCAAATGCCACTTGGGGCGTGGCCAATGAAAATGGGGGCGTGATACACATATGGGGGGAGAAGCAGATACATATATGACCTCAATGGTGCCAGATATACATTGCCTCACAGTGCCAGATACACATTGCCCCACTGTGCCAGATATACATTGCCCCACTGTGCCAGATACACAAATGCCCCCACTGTGCCATATACACAAATGCCCCCACTGTGCCAGATATAGATTGCCCCCACTGTGCCAGATACACAAATGCCCCCACTGTGCCAGATACACATTGCCCCACTGTGCCAGATACACAATGCCCCACTGTGCCAGATATACATTGCCCCCACAGTGCCCACAGTGCCAGATACACATTGCCCCACTGTGCCAGATATACAATGCCCCACAGTGCCAGATATACATTGCCCCCACAGTGCCAGATACACATTGCCCCCACAGTGCCAGATATACAATGCCCCCACAGTGCTAGATATACATAACCTCACTCAGGCTGCTCCACGTCCCCTCCAACTGATGTGCTCCCTGCTCCGCCTCCGACTTCTCCTAACGCGTGCAGCTCAAGCAGCCTCAGTCAGCCACAGATGCCCAGCCAGCCCCCATCTGCGCCCACCGTCGCCCCAGCCGTGGGAGCGTGATGACGTCACGATCACGCTCCCAGCAGACTGGGAAGGGGAGGCGCACAGCGGCAGCAGTGGTACCCGGCCGTCCACAGCAACTGGTGAGCGCTGTGCACATCAACGCTGTGAGTGGTGGCCCAGCAGAGTGGGTACGGCATACCCTCGGCTAAACTCTCAAGGGTACGCCGTACCCACCCGTACCCATCCACTTGCAGCACTGCCCAGGTGCACTGCAAATACTTGTTCTCTCCTGGTGTAACCCAGGCGCATATACTACTGTTCTCTCCTGGTGTGACCCAGGCCCATATACTACTGTTCTCTCCTGGTGTAACCAAGGCCCATATACTACTGTTCTCTCCTTCTGTAACCCAGTCACATCGGCCTGGCTGCTGTGGAGCTGGTGGCCAGCGAGCGGAAGGATGCAAGCGTCTCGGTCAACTGGCAAAGGCTGGGTGCTGCCGGAAACATAGGCCGTGGCCCGTGACAGATGTTCTGTGAAGGCCTTTCAAAATTACTTGGGGCTGTATGCCTGTAGCATGACAGATCCATTTATTTTCCTTCCAGGGAATTCACTGAAAGTTGGGATATGCCCAGATAGAAAAGGAACTGTTAGCTTTGGTCTATGCTTGTAAGAAATTCCAAGCTGTATGGGGCATTTATGCTGGTTGAAACTGAAAATCAACCCCTGATCACCACTTCTAAAACTTTGCATACTAGCTCAGGAAGACTAAACGCTTCATGCCCAAACTCCAGCCTTACCACCTAAATGTGGTACACAAATATGGCAAGGATCTCCGTGTTACTGGTCTCTTGTTGCGTGCTCACCACTAGGTTTAAAGTTGTCCCTGATAATGATGATGACCTAAATGTCAAGACATTTGTGCTTTCCTACAGGCATCTGGAAGAGATCTATTATGCCATGCTCCAAGATGACCTCTGTCAACATATGTCTCATGTTGCCCTCATTGGCTGGTCCTCTTTGTGCAGGGATTTGCCTCGTGACCTCAAGCCTATCTTTGTCATCCACGATGAATTGACCCTTTCTGAGGGCATCCCTTTACGAGGTCTGCATTTTGTGATTCCTTATACCTATCAAGGTTTCTATACGCAGCAGGTCCTCCAAGGCAGTATCCGTTTGGATGGTCGATCATGTTAGGGTCGACAGTCATTAGGTTGACCACTATTGGTCGACATTGACATGGTCAACATGAAAATGGTCGACACATGACAGGTCAACACAGGAAAAACCTGGCTTTTTTGAAAAATATTAGATTTTGAACTTTTTCATACTTTACCATCCACATGGGCTACAATTGGGAATAGTAACCTGTGCCAAGCTCAACGGTAGAAGAGCGAGGCACCTTGCCCGCAGCATGCAAGGGGATGCGGTACACAATGCGGTACACTAATTGGGGTTCCTGGTCATGTTGTGGAAAAAATGACACCAAAAACAGTTAAAAAAATCCATGTCGACCTTTCCATGTGTCGACCTGTCATGTGTAGACCATTTTCATGTGTCGAACATTAGTCCATGTCGACCAACAGTGGTCGACCTAATGACTGTTGACCTTAACATGGTCGACCATTCATACCGGAACTCTCCAAGGCACCTTGGGTGTGATGCCATTATCTGGCAGTCTAAGGATGCCCTTTCTTGTTCTTGCATAGCTCATCATGCCAGGGAACCACTCACTGTGTATAAGGTACTTGGCCGTCTCTGGTCCATTGTTGCTGCAGACATCTTGATGCGAGGTGACAGAGCACCTGGGGGTATATTTACAAAGATTTGTGTTTTGGCCGTTTTGAAGGGTGTTTGAACTCGAATGGTATCGGGTGCATTATACTGCAACTTTTTGAATCCTGATACGATCATTCACTAAGCTGCCGAGTTTTGCACAATCGTTTTTTCCGTTGTCGATGTGATTCGTAATATCAGGCAGTGTTTTACGGGAGTGATGAGTAAAACACTGCCTGACAAAACACAAGGAATCCCGGCCGGATCTGTGAGATCCGTGCAGGGCTTCAATGTGTACCTTAAAAAGTTGTTTAAAGTCTTAAAAATTCTGAAAAAAATTGCGTGGGGTCCCCCCTCCTAAGCACAACCAGCCTCGGGCTCTTTGAGCCAGTCCTGGTTGAAAAAATATGGGGAAAATATATGACAGGGGTTCCCCCATATTTAATCAACCAGCACCGGGCTCTGCGCCTGGTCCTGGTTCCAAAAATACGGGGGACAAAAAGCGTAGGGGTCCCCCGTATTTTTGAAACCAGCACCGGGCTCCACTAGCCAGGTACATAATGCCACAGCCGGGGGACACTTTTATACTGGTCCCTGCGGCCCTGGCATTACATACCCAACTAGTCACCCCTGGCCGGAGTACCATGGAGGAGTGGGAACCCCTTAAATCAAGGGGTCCCCCCCTACAGCCACCCAAGGGCCAGGGGTGAAGCCCGAGGCTGTCCCCCCCATCCAAGGGCGGCAGATGGGGGGCTGATAGCCTTTTGAAAAAATGTGAATATTGTTTTTAGTAGCAGTACTACAAGTCCCAGCAAGCCTCCCCCGCAAGCTGGTATTTGGAGAACCACAAGTACCAGCATGCGGTGGAAAACCAGGCCCGCTGGTACCTGTAGTACTACTACTAAATAAATACCCCCAAAAAAACAGGACACACACACCGTGAAAGTATAAATTTATTACATACATGCCCACCTCCGTACATACATACTTACCTATGTTCCCACGAGGCTCGGCCCTCTTCTCCATGTAGAATCCTTGAGGTACCTGTGAAAAAAATTATACTCACATAGTCCAGTGTAGTGATGAGCGGGTTCGGTTCCTCGGAATCCGAACCCCCCCGAACTTCAGCCTTTTTACACGGATACGAGGCAGACTCGGATCTTCCCGCCTTGCTCGGCTAACCCGAGCGCGCCCGAACGTCATCATCCCGCTGTCGGATTCTCGCGAGGCTCGTATTCTATCGCGAGACTCGGATTCTATATAAGGAGCCGCGCGTCGCCGCCATTTTCACACGTGCATTGAGATTCATAGGGAGAGGACGTGGCTTGCGTCCTCTCCATTTAGATTAGAAGAGTGAGAGTGAGACACTTGATTTACTGGAGCTTAGGAGTACTCAGAGAGTGCAGAGTTTACTAGTGACTGACCAGTGACCACCAGTGCAGTTTTTTTATTATATTATTATTTAATATAATCCGTTCTCTGCCTGAAAAAAAACGATACACAGTGACACAGTAACAGTATACCATATCTGTGCTCAGCCTCAGTGTGCTGCATCATCTATGTATATCTGACTGTGCTGAGTGCTCAGTGCTCACACAGCTTAATTGTGGGGGAGACTGGGGAGCAGTAGCAGGAGTACATATTATTTAACAGTGCACACTTTTGCTGCCAGAGTGCCACTGCCAGTGTGACTGACCAGTGACCACTGTCTGACCACCAGTATATTGTGATTGTCTGCCTGAAAAAGTTAAACACTCGTCGTGTGGTGTTTTTATTCTATAAACGCATTCTGCTGACAGTGTCCAGCAGGTCCGTCATTAATTATATAATATATACAGGTTGAGTATCCCATATCCAAATATTCCGAAATACGGAATATTCCGAAATACGGACTTTTTTGAGTGAGAGTGAGATAGTGAAACCTTTGTTTTTTGATGGCTCAATGTACGCAAACTTTGTTTAATACACAAAGTTATTAAAAATATTGTATTAAATGACCTTCAGGCTGTGTGTATAAGGTGTATATGAAACATAAATGAATTGTGTAAATGTAGACACACTTTGTTTAATGCACAAAGTTATAAAAAATATTGGCTAAAATTACCTTCAGGTTGTGTGTATAAGGTGTATATGAAACATAAATGCATTCTGTGCTTAGATTTAGGTCCCTTCACCATGATATCTCATTATGGTATGCAATTATTCCAAAATATGGAAAAATCCCATATCCAAAATACCTCTGGTCCCAAGCATTTTGGATAAGGGAGACTCAACCTGTACCTGTCCTGCTGCAGTAGTGATATATATATATTTTTTATATCATTATCATCCAGTCTATATTAGCAGCAGACGCAGTACGGTAGTCCACGGCTGTAGCTACCTCTGTGTCGGCAGTCGCTCGTCCATCCATAATTGTATACCACCTACCTGTGGTGTTTTTTTTTTTTTTCTATCTTCTTGATACTACTAGTAGCTTACTTTAGGAGTCTGCAGTGCTGCTGACAGTGTCCAGCAGGTCCGTCATTATATAATATATACCTGTCCGGCTGCAGTAGTGATATATATATATATATTTTTTATATCATTATCATCCAGTCTATATTAGCAGCAGACGCAGTACGGTAGTCCACGGCTGTAGCTACCTCTGTGTCGGCAGTCGCTCGTCCATCCATAATTGTATACCACCTACCTGTGGTGTTTTTTTTTTCTATCTTCTTGATACTACTAGTAGCTTACTTTAGGAGTCTGCAGTGCTGCTGACAGTGTCCAGCAGGTCCGTCATTATATAATATATACCTGTCCGGCTGCAGTAGTGATATATATATATTTTTATATCATTATCATCCAGTCTATATTAGCAGCAGACGCAGTACGGTAGTCCACGGCTGTAGCTACCTCTGTGTCGGCAGTCGCTCGTCCATCCATAATTGTATACCACCTACCTGTGGTGTTTTTTTTTTCTATCTTCTTGACACTACTGGTAGCTTACTTTAGGAGTCTGCAGTGCTGCTGACAGTGTCCAGCAGGTCAGTCATTATATAATATATACCTGTCCGGCTGCAGTAGTGATATATATATATATTTTTTATATCATTATCATCCAGTCTATATTAGCAGCAGACGCAGTATGGTAGTCCACGGCTGTAGCTACCTCTGTGTCGGCAGTCGCTCGTCCATCCATAATTGTATACCACCTACCTGTGGTGTTTTTTTTTTCTTCTATCTTCTTGATACTACTAGTAGCTTACTTTAGGAGTCTGCAGTGCTGCTGACAGTGTCCAGCAGGTCCGTCATTATATAATATATACCTGTCCGGCTGCAGTAGTGATATATATATATTTTTTATATCATTATCATCCAGTCTATATTAGCAGCAGACGCAGTACGGTAGTCCACGGCTGTAGCTACCTCTGTGTCGGCAGTCGCTCGTCCATCCATAAGTATACTAGTATCCATCCATCTCCATTGTTTACCTGAGGTGCCTTTTAGTTGTGCCTATTAAAATATGGAGAACAAAAATGTTGAGGTTCCAAAAATAGGGAAAGATCAAGATCGACTTCCACCTCGTGCTGAAGCTGCTGCCACTAGTTATGGCCGAGACGATGAAATGCCAGCAACGTCGTCTGCCAAGGCCGATGCCCAATGTCATAGTACAGAGCATGTAAAATCCAAAACACCAAATATCAGTAAAAAAAGGACGCAAAAATCTAAAATAAAATTGTCAGAGGAGAAGCGTAAACTTGCCAATATGCCATTGACCACACGGAGTGGCAAGGAACGGCTGAGGCCCTGGCCTATGTTCATGGCTAGTGGTTCAGCTTCACATGAGGATGGAAGCACTCAGCCTCTCGCTAGAAAAATTAAAAGACTCAAGCTGGCAAAAGCACAGCAAAGAACTGTGCGTTCTTCGAAATCACAAATCCACAAGGAGAGTCCAATTGTGTCGTTTGCGATGCCTGACCTTCCCAACACTGGACGTGAAGAGCATGTGCCTTCCACCATTTGCACGCCCCCTGCAAGTGCTGGAAGGAGCACCCGCAGTCCAGTTCCTGATAGTCAGATTGAAGATGTCAGTGTTGAAGTACACCAGGATGAGGAGGATATGGGTGTTGCTGGCGCTGGGGAGGAAATTGACCAGGAGGATTCTGATGGTGAGGTGGTTTGCTTAAGTCAGGCACTCGGGGAGACACCTGTTGTCCGTGGGAGGAATAGGGCCATTGACATGCCTGGTGAAAATACCAAAAAAATCAGCTCTTCGGTGTGGAAGTATTTCAACAGAAATGCGGACAACATTTGTCAAGCCGTGTGTTGCCTTTGTCAAGCTGTAATAAGTAGGGGTAAGGACGTTAACCACCTCGGAACATCCTCCCTTATACGTCACCTGCAGCGCATTCATCATGTCAGTGACAAGTTCAAAAACTTTGGGCGACAGCGGAAGCAGTCCACTGACCAGTAAATCCCTTCCTCTTGTAACCAAGCTCACGCAAACCACCCCACCAACTCCCTCAGTGTCAATTTCCTCCTTCCCCAGGAATGCCAATAGTCCTGCAGGCCATGTCACTGCCACTGGCAATTCTGACGAGTCCTCTCCTGCCTGGGATTCCTCCGATGCATCCTTGCGTGTAACGCCTACTGCTGCTGGCGCTGCTGTTGTTGCTGCTGGGAGTCGATGGTCACCCCAGAGGGGAAGTCGTACTCGTAAGACCACTTTTACTACTTCCACCAAGCAATTGACTGTCCAACAGTCCTTTGCGAGGAAGATGAAATATCACAGCAGTCATCCTGCTGCAAAGCGGATAACTGAGGCCTTGGCATCCTGGGCGGTGAGAAACGTGGTTCCGGTATCCATCATTACTGCAGAGGCAACTAGAGACTTGTTGGAGGTACTGTGTCCCCGGTACCAAATACCATCTAGGTTCCATTTCTCTAGGCAGGCGATACCGAAAATGTACACAGACCTCAGAAAAAGACTCACCAGTGTCCTAAAAAATGCAGTTGTACCCAATGTCCACTTAACCACGGACATGTGGACAAGTGGAGCAGGGCAGGCTCAGGACTCTATGACTGTGACAGCCCACTGGGTAGATGTATGGACTCCCGCCGCAAGAACAGCAGCGGCGGCACCAGTAGCAGCATCTCGCAAACGCCAACTCTTTCCTAGGCAGGCTACGCTTTGTATCACCGCTTTCCAGAATACGCACACAGCTAAAAACCTCTTACGGCAACTGAGGAAGATCTTCGCAGAATGGCTTACCCCAATTGGACTCTCCTGTGGATTTGTGGCATCGGACAACGCCAGCAATATTGTGTGTGCATTAAATATGGGCAAATTCCAGCACGTCCCATGTTTTGCACATACCTTGAATTTGGTGGTGCAGAATTATTTAAAAAACGAGAGGGGCGTGCAAGAGATGCTGTCGGTGGCCAGAAGAATTGCGGGACACTTTCGGCGTACAGGCACCACGTACAGAAGACTGGAGCACCACCAAAAACGCCTGAACCTGCCCTGCCATCATCTGAAGCAAGAAGTGGTAACGAGGTGGAATTCAACCCTCTATATGCTTCAGAGGTTGGAGGAGCAGCAAAAGGCCATTCAAGCCTATACAACTGAGCACGATATAGGAGGTGGAATGCACCTGTCTCAAGCGCAGTGGAGAATGATTTCAATGTTGTGCAAGGTTCTGCAACCTTTTGAACTTGCCACACGTGAAGTCAGTTCAGACACTGCCAGCCTGAGTCAGGTCATTCCCCTCATCAGGCTTTTGCAGAAGAAGCTGGAGACATTGAAGGAGGAGCTAACACAGAGCGTTTCCGCTAGGCATGTGGGACTTGTGGATGGAGCCCTTAATTCGCTTAACAAGGATTCACGGGTGGTCAATCTGTTGAAATCAGAGCACTACATTTTGTCCACCGTGCTCGATCCTAGATTTAAAACCTACCTTGGATCTCTCTTTCCGGCAGACACAAGTCTGCTGGGGTTCAAAGAACTGCTGGTGACAAAATTGTCAAGTCAAGCGGAACGCGACCTGTCAACATCTCCTCCTTCACATTCTCCCGCAACTGTGGGTGCGAGGAAAAGGCTCAGAATTCCGAGCCCACCCGCTGGCGGTGATGCAGGGCAGTCTGGAGCGACTGCTGATGCTGACATCTGGTCCGGACTGAAGGACCTGACAACGATTACGGACATGTCGTCTACTGTCACTGAATATGATTCTCTCCCCATTGAAAGAATGGTGGAGGATTATATGAGTGACCGCATCCAAGTAGGCACGTCAGACAGTCCGTACTTATACTGGCAGGAAAAAGAGGCAATTTGGAGGCCCTTGCACAAACTGGCTTTATTCTACCTAAGTTGCCCTCCCACAAGTGTGTACTCCGAAAGAGTGTTTAGTGCCGCCGCTCACCTTGTCAGCAATCGGCGTACGAGGTTACATCCAGAAAATGTGGAGAAGATGATGTTCATTAAAATGAATTATAATCAATTCCTCCGTGGAGACATTGACCAGCAGCAATTGCCTCCACAAAGTACACAGGGAGCTGAGATGGTGGATTCCAGCGGGGACGAATTGATAATCTGTGAGGAGGGGGATGTACACGGTGATATATCGGAGGATGATGATGAGGTGGACATCTTGCCTCTGTAGAGCCAGTTTGTGCAAGGAGAGATTAATTGCTTCTTTTTTGGTGGGGGTCCAAACCAACCCGTCATTTCAGTCACAGTCGTGTGGCAGACCCTGTCACTGAAATGATGGGTTGGTTAAAGTGTGCATGTCCTGTTTATACAACATAAGGGTGGGTGGGAGGGCCCAAGGACAATTCCATCTTGCACCTCTTTTTTCTTTCATTTTTCTTTGCGTCATGTGCTGTTTGGGGGGTGTTTTTTGGAAGGGCCATCCTGCGTGACACTGCAGTGCCACTCCTAGATGGGCCAGGTGTTTGTGTCGGCCACTAGGGTCGCTTAGCTTACTCACACAGCTACCTCATTGCGCCTCTTTTTTTTCTTTGCGTCATGTGCTGTTTGGGGAGTGTTTTTTGGAAGGGCCATCCTGCGTGACACTGCAGTGCCACTCCTAGATGGGCCAGGTGTTTGTGTCGGCCACTAGGGTCGCTTAGCTTACTCACACAGCTACCTCATTGCGCCTCTTTTTTTTCTTCTTTGCGTCATGTGCTGTTGTTTGGGGAGTGTTTTTTGGAAGGGCCATCCTGCGTGACACTGCAGTGCCACTCCTAGATGGGCCAGGTGTTTGTGTCGGCCACTAGGGTCGCTTAGCTTACTCACACAGCTACCTCATTGCGCCTCTTTTTTTCTTTGCGTCATGTGCTGTTTGGGGAGTGTTTTTTGGAAGGGCCATCCTGCGTGACACTGCAGTGCCACTCCTAGATGGGCCAGGTGTTTGTGTCGGCCACTAGGGTCGCTTAGCTTACTCACACAGCTACCTCATTGCGCCTCTTTTTTTTCTTCTTTGCGTCATGTGCTGCTGTTTGGGGAGTGTTTTTTGGAAGGGCCATCCTGCGTGACACTGCAGTGCCACTCCTAGATGGGCCAGGTGTTTGTGTCGGCCACTAGGGTCGCTTAGCTTACTCACACAGCTACCTCATTGCGCCTCTTTTTTTCTTTGCGTCATGTGCTGTTTGGGGAGTGTTTTTTGGAAGGGCCATCCTGCGTGACACTGCAGTGCCACTCCTAGATGGGCCAGGTGTTTGTGTCGGCCACTAGGGTCGCTTAGCTTACTCACACAGCTACCTCATTGCGCCTCTTTTTTTCTTTGCGTCATGTGCTGTTTGGGGAGTGTTTTTTGGAAGGGCCATCCTGCGTGACACTGCAGTGCCACTCCTAGATGGGCCAGGTGTTTGTGTCGGCCACTAGGGTCGCTTAGCTTACTCACACAGCTACCTCATTGCGCCTCTTTTTTTCTTTGCGTCATGTGCTGTTTGGGGAGTGTTTTTTGGAAGGGCCATCCTGCGTGACACTGCAGTGCCACTCCTAGATGGGCCAGGTGTTTGTGTCGGCCACTTGGGTCGCTTAGCTTAGCCATCCAGCGACCTCGGTGCAAATTTTAGGACTAAAAATAATATTGTGAGGTGTGAGGTGTTCAGAATAGACTGAAAATGAGTGGAAATTATTGTTATTGAGGTTAATAATACTTTGGGATCAAAATGAACCCCAAATTCTATGATTTAAGCTGTTTTTTAGGGTTTTTTGAAAAAAACACCCGAATCCAAAACACACCCGAATCCGACAAAAAAAATTCGGTGAGGTTTTGCCAAAACGCGATCGAACCCAAAACACGGCCGCGGAACCGAACCCAAAACCAAAACACAAAACCCGAAAAATTTCCGGTGCTCATCACTAATCCAGTGTAGAATCAGACCTTTGTATAATCCACGTACTTGGCAAAATAATAAAATGGAAACCCGACCACGCACTGAAAGGGGTCCCATGTTTACACATGGGACCCCTTTCCCCGACTGCCAGGACCCCCCCTGACCTCTGTTAAAGAGGGTCCCTTCAGCCAATCAGGGAGCGCCACGTCGTGGCAATCTCCTGATTGGCTGTGTGCTCCTATAGTGTCTGTCAGGCTGCACATGGCAGAGATACAATGTAGCGCCTATGTGCTCCATTGTAGCCAATGGTGGGAACTTTGCGGTCTGCGGTGAGGTTACTTTCGGTCAACCGCTGACCGCAAAGTTCCCACTATTGGCTACAATGGAGCGCATAGGCGCTACATTGTATCTCTGCCGTGTGCAGCCTGACAGACACTACAGGAGCAAACAGCCAATCAGGAGAGTGCCATGACGTGGCGCTCCCTGATTGGCTGAAGGGACCCTCTTTGACAGGAGTCAGGGGGGGTACTGGCAGTCGGGGAAAGGGGTCCCATGTGTAAACATGGGACCCCTTTCAGTGCGTGGTCAGGTTTCCGTTTTATTATTTTGCCAAGTGCGTGGATTATACAAAGGTCTGATTCTACACTGGATTATGTGAGTATAATTTTTTTCACAGGTACCTCAAGGATTCTACATGGAGAAGAGGACCGAGCCTCGTGGGAACATAGGTAAGTATGTATGTATGGAGGTGTGCATGTATGTAATAAACTTATACTTTCACGGTGTGTGTGTCCTGTTTTTTGGGGGTATTTTTTTAGAAGTAGTACTACAGGTACCAGTGGGCCCGGTTTTCCACCACATGCTGGTACTTGTGGTTCTCCACGTACCAGCTTGCGGGGGAGGCTTGCTGGGACTTGTAGTACTGCTACTAAAAACAATATTCAAATTTTTTCAAAAGGCTATCAGCCCCCCATCTGCCGCCCTTGGATGGGGGGGACAGCCTCGGGCTTCAGCCCTGGCCCTTGGGTGGCTGGAGGGGGGGACCCCTTGATTTAAGGGGTTCCCACTCCTCCATGGTACCCCGGCCAGGGGTGACTAGTTGGGTATGTAATGCCAGGGCCGCAGGGACCAGTATAAAAGTGTCCCCCGGCTGTGGCATTATGTACCTGGCTAGTGGAGCCCGGTGCTAGTTTCAAAAATATGGGGGACCCCTATGCTTTTTGTCCCCCGTATTTTGGGAACCAGGACCAGGCGCAGAGCCCGGTGCTGGTTGATTAAATATGGGGGAACCCCTGTCATTTTTCCCCATATTTTTCCAACCAGGTCCGGCTCAAAGAGCCCGAGGCTGGTTATGCTTAGGAGGGGGGACCCCACGCAATTTTTTTTTCCAGTTTTTACACTAAACAGACCCTTTCCCATAGATAACCATGCACAGATCTCACTGATCCGTGCATGGTTATCCAAACTCGACTGGAAAAAGCAGGTCTATTTTTTTGCTGCTTTTTTTAACGAATCTAAAAAAAACAGACCCGCACCTGAGCACTCAGAAACTAACACCCAAATACGAATGAATAGTGAATGCCCGTATTGTATGAAATAACAGCCGTGTTTGACCGATGGTCTATTCATTCGTATTTCGGAACTTTGCAAATCAAACCACTACGAATAGTCCAAACACTGCCGAGATTGGTGCTTAGTGAATTCCCGGATTGGGACTTAGAAAAAAAAACACAAATTGGACAAACTCGGATTTTTAGTAAATACTGGCCCTGGTGTTAGTTTATTCGTATTCAGGCTGGTTTGAGATTGGTTATATTCCTAATCTGACAAGCACCACAATCATCAATAAAATGAAAACACACTTTTCTGTAAATAATATACAACATAAACTCCTCACTGCCAACATCATTCAATCATGAGTGACGAGTTCCAGGTATTCACAAGTAAATGGGAATTCACACACTACAAAGCAGTCCCTGATATCCACAGTCCAATGGGTTGGCAGAAAGGGCAATCTGTTCTGCAAAGCATTTTACTAGAGAAATGTTCAAATGATGGATCTGATGTATTCATGGCACATCTCAATTTGAGAAACACTCCTACTGATGGATATCCATCTCCTGATAATTCCTCTTGTTTAGGTGCACCCATACCATAATTCCACCACCAAATTCACACACATTGAGAACGATGTGCAAGGTGCTCTGCTGAATTTTAGATTACGGTTTAAAGCTAGTCATGATTGATCCTCCCAATGTTTAAATCAAGTATCCCAGGCAGACAGTTTTCATCCAGATCTCTATGGGGCTTGTTATAATCAAGACTGTGCAGAGATCTTCTAGCAGGACCAACAGCTTTGAAGGTGCTTTGTACGAGCATAATTTGTGCCACCTATTGAGGGTATCTGATCCTGCACATCTCCCTGCCTGGACACCCACTGAAGGTGTCACAACATCCATTGTCATGTACAATGACTCCTCTGAGGAAACACCTGTTGCAGTTCAGGACAGTCCCATGACCTTACCCAATAGTTGACTATATAGTGAAAATCGTAAGGTTACATAGCACCATGTGTAAGCACCTTTACACCTGCTCCTACTGTTTTATATCACTCCCAGTCTGTGACTTCCTGATGCCACCATTCCCTATATTACATCATGTCACTGAATTAATAGCCACAATAAAGAGAGAGGTACAGTACTCATATATACTTATAATAAGTAAGGACTGAGGAATGACTTGCAGTCTGTTCACTGTGGCACAACAATGGATGTGGACCATGGGCCTAATTCAGACCTGATCGCAGCAGCAAATTTGTTCTCTAATGAGCAAAATCATGTGCATTGCGGGAGGGCAGATATAACATGTGCAGAAATAGTTAGATTTGGGTCAGTGATATTGTTTATGTGCAGGGTAAATACTGGCTGCTTTATTTTTAAACTGCAATTTAGATTTCAGTTTGAACACGCCCCACCCAAATCTAACTCTCTCTGCAAATGTTATATTTGCCCCACCTGCAGTGCACATGATTTTGCCCATTAGAGAACAAATTTGCTGCTGCAATCAAGTCTGAATTAGGCCCTATGGCCCTCATTCCGAGTTGTTCGCTCGGTAATTTTCTTCGCATCGCAGCGATTTTCCGCTAATTGCGCATGCGCAATGTTCGCACTGCGACTGCGCCAAGTAAATTTGCTAAGAAGTTTGGTATTTTACTCACGGCATTACGAGGTTTTTTCTTCGTTCTGGTGATCATTGTGTGATTGACAGGAAGTGGGTGTTTCTGGGCGGAAACTGGCCGTTTTATGGGAGTGTGTGAAAAAATGCTGCCGTTTCTGGGAAAAACGCAGGAGTGGCTGGAGAAATGGGGGAGTGTCTGGGCGAACGCTGGGTGTGTGTGTGACGTCAAACCAGGAACGAAACTGACTGAACTGATCGCAGTGGCAGAGTAAGTGTCGAGCTACTCAGAAACTGCTAAGAAATTTCTAATCGCAATTTTGCGAATCTTTCGTTCGCAATTTTGCTAAGCTAAGATTCACTACCAGTAGGCGGCGGCTTAGTGTGTGCAGTGCTGCTAAAAGCAGCTTGCGAGCGAACAACTCGGAATGAGGGCCTATGTTCATTGTTATGCCACAAGCAGTGCTGAAAGTAGGGTGGTACGGAGTACCATTAAGAAATATGGTGGTGGTATCGGTATGCAGTACCACTAGCCCACCGCTAGGGCATAATTTATAATGGGCATTTTTGTGTGTGGTACATAAAATGGTCTCAGTGGCATAACTGTGTGTGGCAAACAGGGGCGTCTTAAGAGAGGAGGGGGTCCATTTGCACACCCCTGGTGGGCCCCTCCACTCCAAAGCGCCGTAGGCTCCGGCAATATGCCGGAGTCTACTGCGCATGCAGAGATCTACCGAAACATGGTGCCCACCGTGTTTTGGAGACAAATATCAAAATGCACATGCAAGGCGACCATTTTTTATGTGTTCTTTTGCTGAGACGGCTGCCGCTGCAGTGTCCAGCGGTGGGTTTGGAGAGGTGAGTATGAAAATAAGGGTGCAATGTGTGCGGTGTGGGCCCCCTGGACCCCGGGGCCCGTGTGCACCACACACATTGCACCCATGATAGAAATGCCAGTGGTGGCATAATATGTAATAGGCATCACGGTCTGTGGTATAATATGTAAGGCATTACGGTGTGTGGCATAATGTGTAATGGGCATTACGGTGTGTAGCATAATGTGTAACGGGAGTTACGGTGTCTGGCATAATGTGTAATGGGCATTATGGTGTGTGCATAATGTGTAATAAGCATTATGGTGTGTGGCATAATATGTAATAGGCATCACGGTCTATGGTATAATATGTAAGGCATTACGGTGTGTGGCATAATGTGTAACGGGTGTACGGTGTCTGGCATAATATGTAATGGGTATTATAGTGTTTAGCATAATGTGTAAGGGGTATTACGGTGTGTGGCATAATGTGGACATGCCCCTATTGTCATGTAGTCACTCCCCTAGTTTTGTGTGACCATGCTCCCTCATGACACGTGACCATGCATCAACAGTGCCGGGCATCAGGGTTGTGCAGCGATGTGGCGTTGGGAGGGAGTGGTCTGGACAACAGAGGTGTGTCCTGACCATTTTTGGAGGGCGCTGCGTTGTGAAACATGGTGGAGGTCTGCTTGCATACACAGCCGTGTGGACATGCGCACTGTGACTCAGATGCATGCGCAGTAAGTAAACATCGACCGATTTGTGTACATTAGCCTCTTTGCAACCACATCTGAATTAGGCCCCCTGTGTTCAATGTGTGTATAATTGTTAATAGGTATAAGTTCATGCCAGGGTGTTATTGAATATGGTTAAAGAAGCCTATTGTAATCTAAGTCCCCTGTCTGTATAAACAGACATTATTATGTTGAGCAAGTTAATAAACTAGTAGTAAACAGGTTGTCTCTGGAACTGCAGGTAAAATGATCACACCCCATTGTGTGTAGAAACTGAGACATCATGAGGTTTATTTACAGTATGAAGAGTCGGGTTGTAAAACCCGTCACTTCGGATCGTGTCTTTGCACGATATTTAAAAGGGCAATGCTTTTACTAGCAAGACATGGCTAGTAGAAGCATTGCCCTTTTAAATATCGGGCAGAAACACGAACCGAAGTGACGGGTTTTACAACCCGACTCTTCATAAATAAATCCCCGCCTTGTCTCCACTAATCATCAAATTCTGTGACACCCTGACTGACCTGCTTGTATTGTGAATAGAGACAGGGTAAGGTATAAAAAGAGCAGTGATCTTTACTGGTGCGTGAATATCTGCAGAGAAGGTCTAGAGTTGGACTTTTGGAGTGCAGGTACTGACGGAGTTACGGTGTCGTCAGTGGGGAGAATTCATGGTGATGGGCTTGTATACAAGGCCAGGGGAACTTCTGCTTTTATTTCAGGAGTCCGCAGCTACAGTATCTGTAATCATATACTACTGTGGGGACCTAGTAAGTGAGATACCATCCTGACTTGTACTTGCTAAAGTTATAGTGTACTGCGTGTACATATCTACAATAAAAGGCATTTGCCATTTTACTGAATTGTTTACCTGAGTCACCAGAGAACCCATATCCTCACAAAAACAACCAAAGAGAAATGTGAATAAGCATCAAGTTAAATAAAAAGATTTAGGATAAATACAGTAAAAAATATAAACAGTAACAAACCAAACTCACAAAGGCCACCTCCGATGGATTTTCTTCAGAGAAAGCCATATCCTTAAATAGAACACCAAAGGGGACATTTTCTTAGCAGTGATAAGAGCGGAGAAGTGAGCCAGTGGAGAAGTGCCCATTGCAACCAATCAGCACTGAAGTAACATTTATAATTTGCATACTATAAAATTATACAAAGCTGCTGATTGGTTGATGGGGCAACTTCTCCACTGGCTCACTTCTCCGCTCTTATCACTGCTTAGCAAATGTCCCCCCAAATCACACCACAAATAGTAGCTATTGGTGAAAGCATGCCAGGTGCCCACCACTTAAACCATCATTCAGTCTCGGTCTAAGTCATCTCCAGTCCTATGACAAACCTATTATTCTATCCACCTTTTATTGGAAGTATAAATATGTATTTGTTGTGTGCAAGCTCGGTATGGAAATATGTAATTACTATATATATATATATATATATATATATATATATATATATATATATAAAATAGATAGATAGATAGATAGATAGATAGAATGCAAATAGCCCGGCATTCCTCAAATAGCAAATGCACCCCGGTGCCTCCAGTGAAGATAATTAATAGTGGAAGAAACGGCTGCGGCACTCACGGTCTTGTGACAGGACAAAGTGTATTATAAAGTCACAACATAGAGCATCAACGTTTCGGGGCGTCTAGCCCCTTTGTCAAGATGTGAGAGTGCTCTCACATCTTGACAAAGGGGCTAGACACTCCGAAACGTTGATGCTCTATGTTGTGACTTTATAATACACTTTGTCCTGTCACAAGACCCTGAATGCCGTAGCCATTTCTTCCAATATATATATATATATATATATATATATATATATATATGAAAAATAGACAAACAGATAGATCCATGGTTATCTTGGTCTCTTTGCTGCGCCTAGGCACAACATGGTTTATTTACTTAAACCCTTCATCTAGTGTTCTCAGCTGCAATACAATACAGAGAACAATACAGCAGGGGATTAAGTCATTACAGCAGGGGATTGAGTCCGACTACCCAGTCTCAGTTAATCCTATTAAAGGCCAAGATAAATGTGGACCCATCTGTATGTCTAATTTCCTCTTTCATCCATCCGGGGGACGCTGCGGTAGTCTTTACACTTGGGGTTAGAGTGTGTGCTATGGGAGTTTAGGCACAAGAACTAAAACATTAACTCCCCCCCCCCCCCAAACCCCTCCCATCTGCAGCAGAGTCTCAACAGTGCCCCAGTTTCTTTTTTGTGCCTTGGAGTACAGGCACACTTTTCTTTTGTTCCTAGTTTTTAGTTAGGTATTATTTCAACTTTGTTTTCGGTTGGTATTTAGTCCCTACTGTTAGCGACAAACACAGCCAGAGTGGGAACAGTTAGGTTAGAGAGCTTCTGTGAGCTCTATTCCTCACTCTGTATTGCCTCTGGGGAGTTATGAAACCTCTGAGGTCCCTGAGTCTCTCCCTTCTGGCTCACAGAATCCGAAGAGGCACTGGATCAGGTAGGAACAGCTTCAGCCTACTGAAGTAGTGCTAAGCTGTGACTCTTCTCATACTTGCACCCCTTGTGCTTATGACAGTCCCTCAGAGTGAAAGTTCCCCATGCTGTATGTCTGCTGGCTGTATGTCTCCTGTGCCCTGGCTGGGTCACTGTAAGGGCAGTATGTGGCTGAGGGGTGGCAGCGCTGACTCCTGGGGCCAGCGGTGGCTAGGGGACACTGAGAGCAGTATTATAAAGTGCCTCAGGTCCTGATGCTGGTGCCGATAAGCCCCGCCCACAAATCAGGAAGGCACCATTTTGGGCAGCTTCTTGCTGCATACTAAGCCTTGACAACTGTATTTCTGCAGTTGGGAGTAACTGGGTCTTTTGGCTCCCTTTAACCAGTTTTGTCTGCCTCACCCGATTAGCTCCAACCCCAGCAGCCCTGCAGGAAGCTCCTAATTATACCCCTTTCACATTGCATCAAAAACCCAGTATATAGTAGTTTTAGCCGTGTCAACCCGGGTTGAGCTGCAGTGTGAAAGTGCCATAATGAATTTACCGGGTCCAACAACCCGGCCTGACATGTGGGGCGGATAAGCCCCGTGCTGGGTGTCCCCCCTGCATGTCAGAGTAAATGATCGTAGATGTGCTAAATTTAGCACATCTACGATCAACTCTGCATTACCCCCATACTAACAACGCTAAACATTAACATCATTAAATATTAACAATTTACATTAACTTAATAAATTAATTTAAAAAAATTACTCACACAGTACTAAATAAATTCATATAATTAAAAATGATACATGTTGCTGAGTATACGCAGTGTGTAGGTGGGAGCAGGTCACAAACACGTTTGTGAACAACACTGCTATTTTATATAAGCTCATTGCAAATTCCATTAACAAAATTATTTGACTTGTGTCCACAATATTTACTGTTCCGCCAAGGAGGCGCCGCCCAAACAAAATAGAGCAAGCTGCAAGAATAATGACCACTGTCCTGGTCGAGAAACTGGAGCAGATGGACGTTGCTATGACTGATCAAGAAGATGCACGTCTTGAGTGATTTTTACAAGTAGAGCAAGACATGAACAACACATTTATGGCCAAGCTGAACTCTATGCAGGAAACCTATAATAGGGATGCAAGAGAACGTCAGAGGGAACTGCAGGAATTTTAAATGTCAATATTTGACAGAATGTTTCAATGAATTGAAGGGCTGCACACAGTGCCAACTCAGCACCCGCCTCCAAACTACCCTCAACCCTATCCCCAGTATAACCCTGGGCCACCCTACTATGAACATAACCCACCTCAACAAACGCAACCCCAAAATACCCATCCTCGACATAACCAACCTCAACAAACCCAACCTCAACAAACCCAAACTCATTATACCCATCCACGACATACCCAACCTCAACACACCCAATCACCTCCTGAAAGGGAGACAACTACAGAGTCTCCTGTTTAGAGGAATGTATCTTAAATGGTTATAGTTTTTAAAAAAGTTGGTTTTAAATTAATGCAAGTGTATTTCATACACTATTACTGGTTTGTCTTTTATTACTGAAAAGATTTGAATGTTCACTTTTATATACCAACGTTTTATACAAATTAAAATGATAAGGTTTCTGACCTTTTGTTAATCTTTAGAATTGTCCTATTTTTATTCAAAACCAAAATGCTTAATACAGCCTTTAAAAATTGTGTATATCTGTTGTACATTTGTAATCGGCACAGTAGCTGAACGTCAAACAAACAGGTTTATTTTTTGTAGAAACAACATTTAACTGAATATACAAACTGATAAAATGTAACGGAGTAATGAGGGAAGGCTGGCCATTATAGCAGACCTCATCTGTTCTGCACTTCCAGAATGGTCGCCCAAATAGGACTCAGAATCAAGTGCAGGGTATGCAACTGAGTCCTGCACTGTCCACTCTGGTAGGAATTCCTCATGCACAGCGGGGTACCAGTACCAGTCAAAAGTTTGAACACACATTCTCAATCAATGTATTTTATTTATTTTAATTATATTGTACATTGTAGATTAATGCTGAAGACATCAAAACTATGAAAGAACACAGAATTATGTTGTAAACAAAAAAGTGTTAAACAAATCAAAGTATGTTTTATATTTTAGATTCCTCAAAGTAGCCCCCTTTTGCTTTGATGACAGCTTTGCACACTCTTGGCATTCTCTCAATCAGCTTCATGAGGTAGTCTCCTGGAATGGTTTTCCAACAGTCTTGAAGGAGTTCCCAGAGGTGCTGAGCACTTGTTGGCTGCTTTCCCTTGAAAGGTGAGGAGACCAAAGATAAATCTTTTTCTATTGTTTTGAAATCATTGAGTCACTGCTGATGTGGCCTCTGCCCACTCCTGCTCCCGCTCGCTGCCCGCCGCTTCACCTCACTGGCCGCCGCTTCTCATCACTGGATGCCGCTTCTCATCACTGGCCGCCGCTCCTTTTCACTGCAGTGCCCGCCCCCCGTGCCACCCAGTGCATGACAACAGAGGAAATCCCGGTCAGCTGACCCTGTGACGTGACCGGGATTTCCTCAGTGGCGCCGCGTCTGGGAGCAGTGCAATGACAAGCGGCTCAGCCTGTCGGGCCGCTTGTCATTGCACTCTGATGGGGCACAGCGGGCCAGGCAGGATCGGTCCTAAGGCCGCATGTTGCCCACCCCTACTCTAACCCCAAGTGTAATGACTACCGCAGCATCCCCTGGATGGACTCAGAGGAAGAGATTTTACGGTGAGTAAAAAATCCCATTTTATAAGAGAGGTTGAAGAAAGTGATCTGTGCTCTCTCACTAAGGAGACTAATAGACCAGTTGTTGCAGGTCCAACCAATTAAAAAGCTGATACCATTTAATTAAAATTGGCTTCAGGTTTATTGGAAGGAGAGGGGCAGCTGCAGCGGCGCCTCCACCAATTACATAGCGCTGCTGCGGCTCCCGAGTCCTCCTCCCTCCTCCTCCTTCTCCCCTGCCCGGGATCATCATCTCCCTGCACCGAGGAGCCTGACTGCCTGAGCCAGCGGGGAGAGAGTAAATATTGTCTGTGTTTTCTGTCTGTCTGTCTATCTATCTATCTATTCTGTCTGCCGTAATGTGTAAAAAGGGGATGCTGTCTGCCGTAATGTGTAAAAAGGGGGACGCTGTCTGCCATAATGTGTAAAAAGGGGACGCTGTCTGCCGTAATGTGTAAAAAGGGGGACGCTGTCTGCCGTAATGTGTAAAAATGGGACGCTGTCTGCCGTAATGTGTAAAAAGGAGACTCAGTCTGCCGTAATGTGTAAAAAGGGGATGCTGTCTGCTGTAATGTGTAAAAAGGGGATGCTGTCTGCCGTAATGTGTGATAAAAAGGGGACGCTGTCTGCCGTAATGTGTGATAAAAAGGGGATGCTGTCAGCCGTATTGTGTAAAAAGGGGATGATGTCTGCCGTAATGTGTGATAAAAAGGGGACGCTGACTACCGTAATGTGTGATAAAAAGGGGACGCTGTCTGCTGTAATGTGTGATAAAAAGGGGACGCTGTCAGCCGTATTGTGTAAAAAGGGGACACTGTCTACCATAATGTGTAAAAAGAGGATGCTGTCTGACGTAATGTGTAAAAATAGGATTTTAATACCTACCGGTAAATCCTTTTCTCTTTGTCCGTAGAGGATGCTGGGGACTCCAAAAGGACCATGGGGTATAGACGGGATCCGCAGGAGACATGGGCACTTTAAGACTTTAAATTGGTGTGAACTGGCTCCTCCCTCTATGCCCCTCCTCCAGACCTCAGTCCCTCTAGGAGGTGAGAACTTTGGAGCCACCACAGGAGAGATACTCTGGTCCTGGAAGATAGGCTTATTTTCCGGTGCATGTGCAGGTGAGACCCGGACCACTTGTCCAGCAGGTCCCACTGAAACACCCTGGCATGGAACCTGCCAAACGGAATGGCTTCGTAGGCTGTCACCATCTTCCCCAGCACCCGAGTGCATTGGAGAATTGACACTCTTGCCGGTTTCAGAATCTCCTTGACCATGTTCTGGATTTCCAGAGCTTTTTCCCCTGGGAGAAACACTCTCTGCAGTTCCGTGTCCAGGATCATGCCCAAGAATGACAGCCGTGTTGTCGGAACCAACTGTGACTTTGGCAAATTTAGAATCCAACCATGTTGTTGCAGGACTGTCAGGGAGAGCGCAACGTTTCTTAGTAACTGCTCCTTTGATCTCGCCTTTGTCAGGAGATCGTCCAAGTACGGGATAATTGTGACACCCTGCTTGCGCAGGAGCACCTTCATTTCCGCCATTACTTTGGTGAAAATCCTCGGAGCCGTGGAAAGACCAAACGGCAACGTCTGAAATTGGTAATGACAATCCTGAACAGCAAACCTCAGGAAAGCTTGATGTGGAGGATATATTGGGACATGCAAGTAGGCATCTTTTATGTCGACTGACGCCATAAAATCCCCCCCTTCCAGACTGGAGATTACTGCTCGGAGAGATTCCATCTTGAATTTGAATTGTTTTAGAAATAAATTGAGGGATTTTAGGTTCAGAATCGGTCTGACCGAGCCATCCGGCTTCGGGACCATGAACAGGCTTGAATGAAAAACCTTCTCCCCGTTGTGACGGGGGGACTGTGACAAAAGCTTGCTGTAGACACAGCTTTTGTATTGCAGCGCATACTTCCTCCCTTTCCGGAAGAGAAGCTGGTAAGTCCGATTTGAAAAATCGGTAATTGGCACGTCTTAAAACTTTAGTTTGTATCCTTGGACCACTATTTCTAGCACCCAAGGATCCAGGGCCGAACGAGCCCAGACCTGACTGAAGAGCTGAAGACGTGCCCCCACCGGAGCGGACTCCAGCAGTGGAGCCCCAGCGTCATGCGGTGGATTTGGCAGCGGCCGAGGAGGACTTCTGCTCTTGGGAGCTTGCCACAGCCGGCGACTTTTTTCCTCTTCCCCTACCTCTAGCGGCAAGGAAGGAGGACCCTCGTCTTTTTTTTAATTTAATAGACCGAAAGGACTGCATCTGATAAAGAGGCGGTTTCTTTTGTTGTGCAGGGACATACGGTAGAAAAGATGACTTAGCCGCGGTAGCTGTAGATACCAGGTCCGCGAGGCCCTCACCAAACAAAACACCACCTTTATACGGCAAAGCCTCCATAGCCCTCTTAGAGTCTGCATCACCATTCCATTGATGAGTCCATAAAGCTCTCCTAGCTGAGATTGCCATGGCATTGGCCCTTGATCCCAAGACACCAATATCCCTCGCAGCCTCCCTTAGATAGACTGCAGCGTCCCTGATATGACCCAGTGTCAAAAGAATGCTATCCTTATCCAGGGTGTCCAAGTCAGATGATAAGTTATCTGCCCACTTTTCAATTGCACTACTCACCCATGCCGATGCTACTGCAGGTCTGAGCAGCGTACCCGTAGTGGCGTAAATAGATTTCAAAGTAGTTTCCTGCTTACGATCCGCAGGATCCTTTAGGGACGCCGTGTCAGGGGACGGAAGCGCCACCTTCTTGGACAGCCGTGCTAGATCCTTGTCCACATTGGGGGTTGACCCCCATTTATTCCTATCCACAGAGGGGAACGGGTATGCCATAATAATCAGCAACTTTTTGTCAGGATTTTGCCAAGCCTTTTCAAAAAGAGTGTTCAGTTCATGAGAGGGAGGAAACGTTACCGGAGGTTTCTTTCCTTTAAACATACAGACCCTTGTCTCAGGAACAGCAGAGTCTTCCGTGATATGTAACACTTCTTCTATTGCCACAATCATGTACTGAATGCTCTTAGCCAGTTTAGGATTCAACCTGGCATCACCATAGTCGACACTGGAATCTGAATCCGTGTCGGTATCTGTGTCTGCTATTTGGGTAAACGGCTGTTTCTGTGACCCTGAGGGAGACTGTGTTTGGGATAAAGCATCTTCCATGGATTGTCTCCATGTTTGGTTCTGAGCCTCAGATTTATCCAATCTCTTATTTAATAAATCCACATTTGCATTCAAGGCACTCAACATATTTGCCCAATCAGCAGTCGGCGGTGCCGACAGATTCACTCCCCCACACTGTTCTGTCATCCAATTCAACGAGTAAAGAGTTAGTATCTTTAAGATACGAAGGTACCTTCTGTATACAGGGGTTCAAAAACGAATCTAGGTAGATAGAGATCGGATGATATAATGAGTCTCTAGCAGACACTATGGGCCGTCCCGGTGAGTTCTCCAACGTCTTATGTATTTTGGGAATGGTGTAAAAGAGTGGAACCCTAGGGAATTCCACCCTAAATGCATTCATGATCTCAACTGTAATTATGCCCTCTTTGTGTGCTGAGCTCAGTATATCATCCAACTCCCTCTTGTACCTCTTGTCCGTTTTTAGGTAGGGCGTTGATATAACTCCCTTGGCGCCATCTCCTCTATTTCGTTTCCTATTTTCACACATTTAGTTCCTCCTAACAGGGAACTTAGAGGATACAGGCAGCCATATCATTAATTCATTTTAGTGTTTTATTTGAAATAGCGCAGTGGGAGAGTAATTCTTGTCATATATATATATATATATATATATATATATAATATATGTATTACACACGTACACCTGTGTGGCCAGCAATCCCTTTTTTAAATAATATATCAATATCTATAAATTTTATATATATATATATATATATATACACAGTATATATATATATATATATATATATATATATATATATATTTATATATTATACGGGAGCATGCAAAGAATCCCTAATTTGGGGGTGAGGGAGTGGACTTGGATGGGATGAGAGGGGTGGGGGCCCAAAGCATTTTGTTGCACCTGGGCCCGTCGCTCGCTAGTTCCGCCACTGGCTACATGTCAGTATTTTTTGGAGATGCTGCAACATGTATTGGCCCTCATTCCGAGTTGTTCGCTCGCTAGCTGCTTTTAGCTACATTGCAAACGCTAGGCCGCCGCCCTCTGGGAGTGTATCTTAGCTTAGCAGAATAGCGAACGAAAGATTAGCAGAATTGCTACTAAAAATTTTCATGCAGTTTCTGAGTAGCTCCAGACCTACTACTAGATTGCGATCACCTCAGTCCGTTTAGTTCCTGGTTTGACGTCACAAACACGCCCTGCGTTCGGCCAGCCACTCCCCCGTTTCTCCAGCCACTCCTGCGTTTTTCCCTGGCACGCCTGCGTTTTTTAGCACACTCCCGGAAAACGCTCAGTTACCTCCCAGAAACGCCCCTTTCCTGTCAATCACTCACCGATCAGCAGTGCGACTGAAAAGCGCCGCACGAACACCAGCAAATCTACTAAGTTTTGTGTTAAATAACTTAGCGCATGCGCGCTGCGTACCATGCGCATGCGCATTTTCCACCTAATCGCTGCGTTGCGAAAAACGGCAACGAGCGAACAACTCGGAATGACCACCATTGTGCACTTTGCAGTCATATTACTTTGCAGATCACTTGGCCTTTGATCTTCATTTGTGATACCTTGTCAATAAATCTGAAGCCAATTTCTGTTAAGTGGTATAGATTCTTCAGTTGGAAGAACCTGCGACAAAAATAACTTTTTCCATTTTACATGAGCCCCTTTGTCTTTCTTTAACATATGAACAAATCATAGAAAACATAAACACAAACAAAATGAAAAAATGAATAAAAAAATTACAAAAATAATGAAATTTTCAATTGGGATGAACGTATAAAAATGCTTGTTGTGTCTGTGCACTGTTGTCTGTCTACCTTACAAATTGTATTTCTATAGTTTCACAAGGCAATAAAACTGGAATGCAGCCTGATGCAATCTGCTTATTTATCAACCTGTGTAAAATGCTTGATGACATCTTAAGAGCATCGCTTCATGGCAAACACATTTCATTCCTCAGAGAAGAATCTAACCATTGCTTCTTATAGAGCTATTGTTTTCATATGAATCATTACTTTCAGTGGTTTGATAGATTATTTGGGTTTTTTTTATGGTTAAATATTTGTTTTACTTCAAAATAAAACTTTTAGAACAGACAAGCAAACCCCTGCAGCAATGTTTACCACAACTATTCTTCAAGCGGGATTTAGCACCATAAGTCAGACTCTGCTTTACTCCTCATATTGACTTTTTACAAAGCAATTCAGCTTGACAACTTTGATTATCTCATGTAGATACGAAGGTGAAATTATTTTTTTTACATTTTGAATCATATACAGTGAAAAACATATGTACATTAAAGGGTAGTTTAATGTACTTTGACAATTAAAATCAAATGTGTGCAGATTTTGTAATGTACAGTGTGTAGATATTCTATCGTCTCTTTGTCACACATACTTGAGCCACATACACACCAATACTTCTAGGAGGAGGCAATCACGAGACTTCCTGTCGGATCCCGACGGTCACAATGCCTACGCCGGAATCCCGACAGGCGATGAAATGCCGTCGCTGAAATACCGGCGCCACAGCCTTTTCTCCCTCAATGGATGTCCACGACACCCATAGAGGAAGAATATGACCTGTGACGAGCGCAGCGAGCCACTGTGTCCATAAGGGGCTTTCTTGCGCTTGCTTCGCTGCCGGCATACTGGTGGCTGGGATCCCAGTGTCGGGATCATATGAGCCAGGATCCCGGCTGCTGGTAAAACATTTGTATTCTCTTCTAAGCCTCCTGGCTAATATCAATGTATGAAATATGACTGGAGAACAGGGGCGGATTTAGGGGTGAGGGCAACCCTAGGCACAACAGACCTCATTTGATGATAGCCAATTTAATAGAATAAATTAAAAAAGCCACTAAGATTTTCTTTCTTTTTTTTTTTTTTTTCATTACATACAGTATACATACTGTATTTACTACGTATGACAGCTTACAGGGGCAGTATGTGCATGTCCAACCCATTTACACTCCATTGAAGATGGCAGATGGTACAGTGGAAATATTTTGCAGTTACTGGTACGATTTAGGCTGACAGTACCAACACAAGCATCAACTGCCGCCCCCAAACATGTGCCGCCCCTAGGCACGTGCCTCACATGCCTAATGGGAAATTCACTACTGCTGGAGAAACCATCCCCTTTAATAAAGAAGATGTTAAATGAAAAGTGTTACGGGGTATGATTGGCATATTGCTTTATATTGCTATTCTTTGGGTATAATGCACTATAAAAAAAATGCTAATAAAAAAAGGAAACACTGATAAAAATATACATATGTGAGGTGGAAAAGTTAATATGGCCTATTTTGAAAGGACCCTATTGCCCTAGACTTCAATTGCTGCTACTATATTAAAGAGCTTTTTTTTACATAAAAATGTGTAAAATGAAGCATATTGCACATGAGGGTTTGCACTAAATGCTGGCTGTCAGGATGCTGACGGCAAGGAGACCGACAGAAATCCTGACATGGGGTCTTACGGAGTCTGATCCTCCCCCCCCCCTTCATTTTAGGTGCCTAACCCTACCCAATCCCTCCCCCCTGCAGCCTAACCCTAACCCCCTTGGTTGGTGCCTAAACCTAACCACCCATCCCCGCACCCTAAACCTAACTGTTTCCCCCCTGCACCCTAACCCTAAGTTCCCCAGGGGTCGCATTTAGCTAACCCCCTATACCTGGCGCAGTGCTTACTTGGGCAGCTTTGTTGACTATCGAGATCCTGACGGTTGGGATTCCAGCGTCGGTGTTCCATACGTTTTCCGGATTCAATATTTCGTGTCACTATTTCGGTTAGTATTCCATCTGTCGGGATGGTAACCACATCCTAAATATGACTATGAGCCTTATAGTTCGCTTTATCAAACCTTATAGATCGCTAGGTAACGACAGACTTCGGCCGTCTGGCATGCGCTGGCGCATGCGCAGTTCCGACCCGATCGTTGTGCTGCGAACAACTGCAGCGTGCGATCGGGTCGGAATGACCCCCTATATGCGAACTCATCTCAGATGCATTCAAAGCTGATTAGGGCCCAAAGTATACTACAGACACTGAGCTGTGGGGGTAATTCAGATCTGATTGCTGCTGTGCGTTTTCGCACAGGGTGTGATCAGATACTAACAGCACATGCGTATGCACCACAATACGCAGGCGCGTTGGACAACAACAGGCATCGCCGGTCAGCGACGGGATGGTGCTAAAAATCCAATCGCACGGACATTCGCAAGGTGATTGACAAGAAGAGGCAATTTGTGGGTGGCAACTGAGCGTTTACAGGGATTTTCCGGAAAAACGCAGACGTTACCAAGTGTTTTCAGGGAGGATGTCTGGCGTCACCTCTGGCCCACGATCAGCCTGTTCTCATCACACTGGAGGAGTAAGTCCTGGGTTGCGCACAGACTGCACAAAGTGGATTTTCGTAGCTCAGCTACACATGCAATCGCACACTTGCATGGCGAATTTACACTCCCCCTGGAGGCAGCGACTATCTGATCGCAGGACAGCAAACTTAGCAGCCCAGCGATCAGATCTCAATTACTCCCTGTGACTTAAACCACATAAGAATTAGTTTTAAGCAGGTACACAGTCGCAGATGAAGCATAATGTACAGTAACTTGGTATTAGAAAAGCAATGGTCACTGCATCAAAGCACTTACACAGATTCAGACTCAGTCACTCATATATATATTAGTGATGTGCACCGGAAATTTTTCGGGTTTTGGTTTTGGGTTCGGTTCCGCGGCCGTGTTTTGGATTTGGACGCGTTTTGGCAAAACCTCACCGAAAATTTTTTGTCGGATTCGGGTGTGTTTTGGATTCGGGTGTTTTTTTCAAAAAACCCTCAAAAACAGCTTAAATCATAGAATTTGGGGGTCATTTTGATCCCAAAGTATTATTATCCTCAATAACCATAATTTCCACTCATTTTCAGTCTATTCTGAACACCTCACACCTCACAATATTATTTTTAGTCCTAAAATTTGCACCGAGGTAGCTGTGTGACTAAGCTAAGCGACCCAAGTGGCCGACACAAACACCTGGCCCATCTAGGAGTGGCACTGCAGTGTCAGACAGGATGGCACTTGAAAAAAATACTCCCCAAACAGCACATGATGCAAAGAAAAAAAGAGGCGCACCAAGGTCGCTGTGTGACTAAGCTAAGCGACACAAGTGGCCGACACAAAAACCTGGCCCATCTAGGAGTGGCACTGCAGTGTCACGCAGGATGGCCCTTCAAAAAAATACTCCCCAAACAGCACATGACGCAAAGAAAAAAAGAGGCGCAATGAGGTAGCTGTGTGACTAAGATAAGCGACCCAAGTGGCCGACACAAGCACCTGGCCCATCTAGGAGTGGCACTGCAGTGTCACGCAGGATGGCACTTCAAAAAAATACTCCCCAAACAGCACATGACGCAAAGAAAAAAAGAGGCGCAATGAGGTAGCTGTGTGACTAAGATAAGCGACCCAAGTGGCCGACACAAACACCTGGCCCATCTAGGAGTGGCACTGCAGTGTCACGCAGGATGGCCCTTCAAAAAAATACTTCCCAAACAGCACATGACGCAAAGAAAAAAAGAGGCGCAATGAGGTAGCTGTGTGACTAAGATAAGCGACCCAAGTGGCCGACACAAACACCTGGCCCATCTAGGAGTGGCACTGCAGTGTCACGCAGGATGGCCCTTCAAAAAAATACTCCCCAAACAGCACATGACGCAAAGAAAAAAAGAGGCGCAATGAGGTAGCTGTGTGACTAAGATAAGCGACCCAAGTGGCCGACACAAACACCTGGCCCATCTAGGAGTGGCACTGCAGTGTCACGCAGGATGGCCCTTCAAAAAAATACTCCCCAAATAGCACATGACGCAAAGAAAAAAAGAGGTGCAATGAGGTAGCTGTGTGACTAAGCTCAGCGACCCAAGTGGCCGACACAAACACCTGGCTCATCTAGGAGTGGCACTGCAGTGTCACGCAGGATGGCCCTTCAAAAAAATACTCCCCAAACAGCACATGACGCAAAGAAAAAAAGAGGCGCAATGAGGTAGCTGTGTGACTAAGATAAGCGACCCAAGTGGCCGACACAAACACCTGGCCCATCTAGGAGTGGCACTGCAGTGTCACGCAGGATGGCCCTTCAAAAAAATACTCCCCAAACAGCACATGACGCAAAGAAAAAAAGAGGCGCAATGAGGTAGCTGTGTGACTAAGATAAGCGACCCAAGTGGCCGACACAAACACCTGGCCCATCTAGGAGTGGCACTGCAGTGTAACGCAGGATGGCCCTTCAAAAAAATACTCCCCAAATAGCACATGACGCAAAGAAAAAAAGAGGTGCAATGAGGTAGCTGTGTGACTAAGCTCAGCGACCCAAGTGGCCGACACAAACACCTGGCCCATCTAGGAGTGGCACTGCAGTGTCACGCAGGATGGCCCTTCAAAAAAATACTCCCCAAACAGCACATGACGCAAAGAAAAAAAGAGGCGCAATGAGGTAGCTGTGTGACTAAGATAAGCGACCCAAGTGGCCGACACAAACACCTGGCCCATCTAGGAGTGGCACTGCAGTGTCACGCAGGATGGCACTTCAAAAAAATACTCCCCAAACAGCACATGACGCAAAGAAAAAAAGAGGCGCAATGAGGTAGCTGTGTGACTAAGATAAGCGACCCAAGTGGCCGACACAAACACCTGGCCCATCTAGGAGTGGCACTGCAGTGTCACGCAGGATGGCCCTTCAAAAAAATACTCCCCAAACAGCACATGATGCAAAGAAAAAAAGAGGCGCAATGAGGTAGCTGTGTGACTAAGATAAGCGACCCAAGTGGCCGACACAAACACCTGGCCCATCTAGGAGTGGCACTGCAGTGTCACGCAGGATGGCCCTTCAAAAAAATACTCCCCAAACAGCACATGACGCAAAGAAAAAAAGAGGCGCAATGAGGTAGCTGTGTGACTAAGATAAGCGACCCAAGTGGCCGACACAAACACCTGGCCCATCTAGGAGTGGCACTGCAGTGTCACGCAGGATGGCCCTTCAAAAAAATACTCCCCAAATAGCACATGACGCAAAGAAAAAAAGAGGTGCAATGAGGTAGCTGTGTGACTAAGCTCAGCGACCCAAGTGGCCGACACAAACACCTGGCTCATCTAGGAGTGGCACTGCAGTGTCACGCAGGATGGCCCTTCAAAAAAATACTCCCCAAACAGCACATGACGCAAAGAAAAAAAGAGGCGCAATGAGGTAGCTGTGTGACTAAGATAAGCGACCCAAGTGGCCGACACAAACACCTGGCCCATCTAGGAGTGGCACTGCAGTGTCACGCAGGATGGCACTTCAAAAAAATACTCCCCAAACAGCACATGACGCAAAGAAAAAAAGAGGCGCAATGAGGTAGCTGTGTGACTAAGATAAGCGACCCAAGTGGCCGACACAAACACCTGGCCCATCTAGGAGTGGCACTGCAGTGTCACGCAGGATGGCCCTTCAAAAAAATACTCCCCAAACAGCACATGACGCAAAGAAAAAAAGAGGCGCAATGAGGTAGCTGTGTGACTAAGCTCAGCGACCCAAGTGGCCGACACAAACACCTGGCCCATCTAGGAGTGTCACTGCAGTGTCACGCAGGATGGCCCTTCAAAAAAATACTCCCCAAACAGCACATGACGCAAAGAAAAAAAGAGGCGCAATGAGGTAGCTGTGTGACTAAGATAAGCGACCCAAGTGGCCGACACAAACACCTGGCCCATCTAGGAGTGGCACTGCAGTGTCACGCAGGATGGCCCTTCAATAAAATACTCCCCAAACAGCACATGACGCAAAGAAAAAAAGAGGCGCAATGAGGTAGCTGTGTGACTAAGATAAGCGACCCAAGTGGCCGACACAAACACCTGGCCGATCTAGGAGTGGCACTGCAGTGTCACGCAGGATGGCCCTTCAAAAAAATACTCCCCAAACAGCACATGACGCAAAGAAAAAAAGAGGCGCAATGAGGTAGCTGTGTGACTAAGGGGCCCTACACACTCGGCGATGCGCCGCCGAGGTGCCCGACGGCCGATACGGCCGACGAGCAACCCGGCGGCGGGGGGGCAGTGACGGGGGGAGTGAAGTTTCTTCACTCCCCCCGTCACCCGGCTGCATTGAAGTGCAGGCAAATATGGACGAGATCGTCCATATTGGCCTGCATGCACAGCCGACGGGAGATCAGCGATGAACGAGCGCGGGGCCGCGCATCGTTCATCGCTGGAGTCTCCACACTGAAAGATATGAACGAGTTCTCGTTCATTTATGAACGAGATCGTTCATATCTTTCAGAATATCGGCATGTGTGTAGGGCCTATAAGATAAGCGACCCAAGTAGCCTACACAAACACCTGGCCCATCTAGGAGTGGCACTGCAGTGTCATGCAGGATGGCCCTTCAAAAAAATACTCCCCAAACAGCACATGACGCAAAGAAAAAAAGAGGCGCAATGAGGTAGCTGTGTGACTAAGATAAGCGACCCAAGTGGCCGACACAAACACCTGGCCCATCTAGGAGTGTCACTGCAGTGTCACGCAGGATGGCCCTTCAAAAAAATACTCCCCAAACAGCACATGATGCAAAGAAAAATGAAAGAAAAAAGAGGTGCAAGATGGAATTGTCCTTATGTTATATAAACAGGACATGCACACTTTAACGTACCCATCATTTCAGCGACAGGGTCTGCCGCACGACTGTGACTGAAATGACTGGTTGGTTTGGGCCCCCACCAAAAAAGAAGCAATCAATCTCTCCTTGCACAAACTGGCTCTACAGAGGCAAGATGTCCACCTCATCATCATCGTCCGATTCATCACCCCTTTCACTGTGTACATCCCCCTCCTCACAGATTATTACTTCGTCCCCACTGGAATCCACCATCTCAGGTCCCCGTGTACTTTCTGGAGGCAATTGCTGCTGGTGAATGTCTCCACGGAGGAATTGATTATAATTCATTTTAATGAACATCATCTTCTCCACATTTTCTGGAAGTAAGCTCGTACGCCGATTGCTGACAAGGTGAGCGGCGGCACTAAACACTCTTTGGGAGTACACACTGGAGGGAGGGCAACTTAGGTAGAATAAAGCCAGTTTCTGCAAGGGCCTCCAAATTGCCTCTTTTTCCTGCCAGTATACGTACGGACTGTCTGACGTGCCTACTTGGATGCGGTCACTCATATAATCCTCCACCATTCTTTCAATGGTGAGAGAATCATATGCAGTGACAGTAGACGACATGTCAGTAATCGTTGGCAGGTCCTTCAGTCCGGACCAGATGTCAGCACTCGCTCCAGACTGCCCTGCATCACCGACAGCGGGTGGGCTCGGAATTCGTAGCCTTTTCCTCGCACCCCCAGTTGCGGGAGAATGTGAAGGAGGAGCTGTTGACGGGTCGCGTTCCGCTTGACTTGACAATTTTCTCACCAGCAGGTCTTTGAACCTCTGCAGACTTGTGTCTGCCGGAAAGAGAGATACAACGTAGGTTTTAAATCTAGGATCGAGCACGGTGGCCAAAATGTAGTGCTCTGATTTCAACAGATTGACCACCCGTGAATCCTGGTTAAGCGAATGAAGGGCTCCATCCACAAGTCCCACATGCCTAGCGGAATCGCTCTGTTTTAGCTCCTCCTTCAATGCCTCCAGCTTCTTCTGCAAAAGCCTGATGAGGGGAATGACCTGACTCAGGCTGGCAGTGTCTGAACTGACTTCAGGTGTGGCAAGTTCAAAAGCTTGCAGAACCTTGCACAACGTTGAAATCATTCTCCACTGCGCTTGAGTCAGGTGCATTCCACCTCCTTTGCCTATATCGTGGGCAGATGTATAGGCTTGAATGGCCTTTTGCTGCTCCTCCATCCTCTGAAGCATATAGAGGGTTGAATTCCACCTCGTTACCACCTCTTGCTTCTGATGATGGCAGGGCAGGTTCAGGTGTTTTTGGTGGTGCTCCAGTCTTCTGTACGCGGTGCCTGTACGCCGAAAGTGGCCTGCAATTCTTCTGGCCACCGACAGCATCTCTTGCACGCCCCTGTCGTTTTTTAAATAATTCTGCACCACCAAATTCAAGGTATGTGCAAAACATGGGACGTGCTGGAATTTGCCCAGATGTAATGCACGCACAATATTGCTGGCGTTGTCCGATGCCACAAATCCCCAGGAGAGTCCAATTGGGGTAAGCCATTCTGCGATGATCTTCCTCAGTTGCCGTAAGAGGTTTTCAGCTGTGTGCGTATTCTGGAAAGCGGTGATACAAAGCGTAGCCTGCCTAGGAACGAGTTGGCGTTTGCGAGATGCTGCTACTGGTGCCGCCGCTGCTGTTCTTGCAGCGGGAGGCAATACATCTACCCAGTGGGCTGTCACAGTCATGTAGTCCTGAGTCTGCCCTGCTCCACTTGTCCACATGTCCGTGGTTAAGTGGACATTGGGTACAACTGCATTTTTTAGGACACTGGTGACTCTTTTTCTGAGGTCTGTGTACATTCTCGGTATCGCCTGCCTAGAGAAATGGAACCTAGATGGTATTTGGTACCGGGGACACAGTACCTCAATCAAGTCTATAGTTGCCTCTGAAGTAACGATGGATACCGGAACCACGTTTCTCACCGCCCAGGCTGCCAAGGCCTCAGTTATCCGCTTTGCAGCAGGATGACTGCTGTGATATTTCATCTTCCTCGCAAAGGACTGTTGGACAGTCAATTGCTTACTGGAAGTAGTACAAGTGGTCTTCCGACTTCCCCTCTGGGATGACGATCGACTCCCAGCAGCAACAACAGCAGCGCCAGCAGCAGTAGGCGTTACACTCAAGGATGCATCGGAGGAATCCCAGGCAGGAGAGGACTCGTCAGACTTGCATGTGACATGGCCTGCAGGACTATTGGCTTTCCTGTCTAAGGAGGAAATTGATACTGAGGGAGTTGGTGGTGTGGTTTGCAGGAGCTTGGTTACAGATTTAGTGGTCAGTGGACTGCTTCCGCTGTCACCCAAAGTTTTTGAACTTGTCACTGACTTATGATGAATGCGCTGCAGGTGACGTATAAAGGAGGATGTTCCGAGGTGGTTAACATCCTTACCCCTACTTATTACAGCTTGACAAAGGCAACACACGGCTTGACACCTGTTGTCCGCATTTGTTATGAAATAATTCCACACCGAAGAGCTGATTTTTTTTGTATTTTGACCAGCCATGTCAATGGCCATATTCCTCCCACGGACAACAGGTGTCTCCCCGGGTGCCTGACTTAAACAAACCACCTCACAATCAGAATCCTCCTTGTCAATTTCCTCCCCAGCGCCAGCAACACCCATATCCTCATCCTGGTGTACTTCAACACTGACAGCTTCAATTTGACTATCAGGAACTGGACTGCGGGTGCTCCTTCCAGCACTTGCAGGGGGCGTGCAAATGGTGGAAGGCGCAAGCTCTTCCCGTCCAGTGTTGGGAAGGTCAGGCATCGCAACCGACACAATTGGACTCTCCTTGGGGATTTGTGATTTCGAAGAACGCACAGTTCTTTGCTGTGCTTTTGCCAGCTTAAATCTTTTCTTTTTTCTAGCGAGAGGATGAGTGCTTCCATCCTCATGTGAAGCTGAACCACTAGCCATGAACATAGGCCAGGGCCTCAGCCGTTCCTTGCCACTCGGTGTCGTAAATGGCATATTGGCAAGTTTACGCTTCTCCTCAGACGCTTTTAATTTTGATTTTTGGGTCATTTTTTTACTGATCTTTTGTGTTTTGGATTTTACATGCTCTGTACTATGACATTGGGCATCGGCCTTGGCAGACGACGTTGATGGCATTTCATCGTCTCGGCCATGACTAGTGGCAGCAGCTTCAGCACGAGGTGGAAGTGGATCTTGATCTTTCCCTATTTTTTTAACCTCCACATTTTTGTTCTCCATATTTTAATGCGCACAACTAAAAGCCACCACAGGTATACAATGTAGATGGATGGATAGTATAGTATTATATTACTTATGGAGGACGAGTGCACTGACGACACAGAGGTAGGTACAGCCGTGGCCTACCGTACTGCTATATATATATAATATACTGTATAATAATAACGGACCTGGTGGACACTGTCAGCAGACTGCTAAACTAGTATGAAGAAAAAAAAAAAACACCACAGGTATACTGTTATGATTCCAGCACTCCTGACCGGAGGAGATTTTATGACAAGGACCAGAGCGCTGGAATGGAATGCAGGTAACGGGTGCAGGGAAGACTAGTTGCCCTTGGCGCCCTAACTCTATTGTCTCACCCGTGCTATCGGAAATCCCCTGCGAGACTATGGTTTCTTGAGCCCCTGGCAGCCACGTTTGAAGGGCGGATTACGTCTGCCCAACTCCGGTGCCCCCCGGTCTTAGTGAGAGACAAAGGGAAATCCGAGGCAGGATGATAACAAGAGGACCTCTGACTGACAACAGGCCAGGGGCAACAAGCTAACTAACAAAAACAGAAGTATGTGCGGAAACCCGCCAGGGAAAAGGACAACCAAAATCCACTTGTCCAATACTCCTACCCAGCACCGCCGGATACCAGAGTGGACCTGTGGAAGCGGAACCCTCCGCAAAATGCTCCAAAACACAAATAATAAATAATAAAGCGGACAAGCCGCAACACACGGCAGGCCGCGACTCACGAACACCACTGGATGTTATATGGTGATTAGTCAGGACTCCAGGAATAAGATGACAAACTTCCGAGTTCAGGACTTCCGAATACTGGAATGACCGGATACAGCAAGACTGGAACAGACTCTCAGCAAACAGAAACAGCATGCAGGAAGCTATTACCGGCGTCTGTGAGAAGCCCTGGGAGTGTATTTAACAAGGAGTCCTCCAATCAGCTGCCAAAAGGCTGATTAGAATAAATGCTGTGCAGCTGCCTTGCTGCATGGCCAGAGAGCAGGAGAATACATTAACTCTTAAAGCCTAGCAACGGGGAACACGGTCCGCCAGTGGCGTCCCCGTTGCTAGGGTCCGTGCGGCTCAGCGCGCCCGGCGTCCAGCGTTGCCAGGGAGCCGGCGGCTGTCCGCGTACGGCGTCCCTGGTTGCTAGGCGCCGGGCCGCACCGACGAGCGGACCCCGGCGCCTAACAGTACCCCCCCCCTTGAGGAGGGGTCAAGGAACCCCTAAAGCCAGGCTTCCAAGGAAACTCCCGAAAAAATGCCCTCTTGAGCCTTGGGGCATGAAGATCCTTATCCAGGACCCAGGACCTTTCCTCTTGACCATAACCTCTCCAGTGAACCAGGAAATAAAGCCAGCCCCTGGACAACTTGGAATCGAGAACCTTCTCCACCAGGAACTCCTGTTGTCCCTGTACATCCACTGGAGATCTTCCCTGAGAGATCTTCCGAGGAAATTTATTGGAAGAAATGTATGGCTTCAACAGGGAGCAATGAAACGTATTACCAATCCAAAGAGATTTTGGTAAACGTAACCGGAAAGCAACTGGGTTAACTTTTTTAATGATATGAAATGGTCCAATAAATTTGGGTCCCAACCTAGCTGAAGATTGTCGAAGTCTAATGTTACGAGTCGACAACCATACCCTATCTCCCACTTTAAAATTGCAAGGACGTCGGAGCCGGTCAGAAAAATTTTTCTCACGAAAGGCCGCTTTTCTGAGAGCAAGGTGCACTTTTTTCCAAATGGCTCTGAGATGGGAGGTTAAGGTTAGCGAGGAAACTGAGGAATGTTGAAAAAAAGAATTAGCTCTGGGGTGAAAACCAAAAACTGAAAAGAATGGAGACACGTTGGTGGAGGAATGACAAGAATTATTGTAAGCAAACTCCGCCAATGGAAGAAACTCGGACCAATCATTCTGGAGTTTGGCTGAGTACAAACGCAAATACTGTTTCAATGATTGGTTAACTCGCTCGGTTTGCCCGTTGGACTGTGGGTGGTAACCAGATGTTAATGACAATCTCATCTTTAATGAAGCACAAAAACACTTCCAGAATTGTGCAACGAATTGTGGACCCCGATCAGAAACAATATCAGTGGGCAATCCATGAAGTCTGAAAACATGGCGGAGAAACAACACTGCCAATCCTTGGGCAGATGGCAGTCGGGGAAGGGCAATGAAATGAGCCATCTTGCTAAAACGGTCTACTACCACCCAAATGACTCTGCATCCAGCTGAAAGGGGAAGGTCCACCACAAAATCCATGGAAACATGAGACCATGGCCTGAGAGGGACATTCAAGGGCATAAGTTGCCCGATAGGCAAGGAACGGGGAACCTTATGCTGTGCACAAACCTGACATGAAGAAACAAACTCCTTAACGTCTTTAGAAAGACCAGGCCACCATACTGAGCCGGAGACTAACTCCAATGTCTTAGAGATCCCTGGATGCCCAGAAACTTTGTTATCATGGAACTCAGTCAAAACATTAGCTCTCAGGAACTCAGGGACGTAAAGACGACCAGCAGGAGAATTTCCAGGAGCTTGGTGTTGAAGCTGTTTTAACTGGGTAAATAAATCTTGTGTGAGGCCTGCCCAAATGACTGAAGATGGAAGTATGGGAGTAACAGGACTGTTATCATGAACCGGAAGAAAACTGCGTGTCAGAGCATCTGCCTTGGTATTCTTGGAACCTGGCCTGAAAGTTATAATAAACTTGAAACGAGTAAAGAACAAAGCCCAACGAGCCTGCCGGGCATTCAGCCGCTTAGCTGATTCGATGTATTGCAGATTCTTATGGTCAGTCAATACTGAAATGGTATGTGTTGCTCCCTCCAGCCAATGCCTCCACTCCTCGAAAGCCCATTTTATTGCCAGTAGTTCCCGGTTACCAACGTCATAGTTGGATTCAGCGGAGGAGAATTTCCTAGACATAAAGGCACAAGGATGTAGTTCCTGAGACTCTGGATCCTTTTGAGATAGTATAGCCCCTACTCCAACCTCCGAGGCATCAACCTCCACAACGAAGGGCAATCCTGGATTGGGATGTCTAAGGACTGGAGCCGAGACAAAAGCTTGTTTCAAGGCCCGAAAGGACAACTCCGCTTCACGCGACCAGTTGGTAGGATCCGCTCCTTTCTTTGTCAGGGCCACAATGGGAGCAACCAGGTCGGAGAAGGAATGAATGAACCTCCTGTAATAATTCGCAAACCCTAAAAAGCGCTGAATTGCTTTTAAATTGGTGGGTTGCGCCCAACTAAGGATGGCCTGAAGCTTCTTTGGTTCCATGAAAAATCCCCGAGGGGAAATAATGTATCCTAAAAAAGATACCTCCGTGACATGAAACTCGCATTTCTCCAGTTTGGCATATAGATGATTCTCACGTAACTTTTGAAGAACCTGACGCACCTGGGTAACATGTTGTTCAATAGAGTCAGAATAAATCAGGATGTCGTCTAAGTAAACGACCACGAATTTCCCTAGGAAGTCACGGAGCACATCGTTAATGAGGTCCTGGAAAACTGCTGGAGCGTTAGACAAGCCGAACGGCATCACTAGGTACTCGTAGTGACGCGACTGAGTACTGAAGGCTGTCTTCCACTCATCTCCGGACCTGATTCGGATGAGGTTATACGCTCCTCTTAGATCGATTTTGGAGAAAATCACAGCCGAACGCAGCTGATCAAAGAGGACAGAAATCAGCGGCAGAGGATAAGTATTTTTAACTGAGATTTTATTTAAGGCTCTATAGTCAATGCAAGGTCTGAGCGAGCCATCCTTTTTCTCCACAAAGAAGAAGCCTGCACTTAAAGGAGATTTAGATGACCTAATAAATCCTTTCCCTAGGCTCTCTTTAACATAGTCATTCATGGCCGCAGTTTCTGGCCCGGATAAAGCATATAACCTTCCCTTTGGCAATGCGGCACCAGGAATTAGCTCAATGGCGCAATCATAAGGCCGATGGGGAGGCAGAATGTCTGCATTGCCCTTGGAGAACACATCAGCAAACTCCTGGTACTCCACGGGAATGAGTTCAGGAATTGCTGCAGCTATTCTGACTGGAAACGAAATACATTCCTTATCACAGAAGGCACCCCATTGAGAAATCTCCCCTGACCGCCAATCAATGGTGGGATTGTGAAAGGCCAGCCAAGGGTGACCCAGAACCACTGGAACTGCTGGGCAATGGGTAAGGAAGAACTCGATCTTTTCAGAATGAAGAGCTCCTACCGTAAGTAGTACAGGGGGTGTACAGAGGGAAATAACCCCATTGGACAGTGGACTCCCATCTAAACCATGCATGGTGACACTCCTACCCAAAGATAACTGAGGAATGCCTAAGGCCTTGGCCCAAGTTAAATCCATAAAGTTTCCTGCGGCTCCACTGTCGACAAAAGCCGACACCGAGGAACTGAGGCTGCCAAAGGAAACCTTAGCTGGGACTAAAAGGGAGTTATGCGAGGAGATAAGCTGCAGACCTAGGTGAACCCCCTCACAATTCACCTGGTCAAGGCGTTTCCCGACTTATTCGGACAATTACGAGCAAAATGTCCCTTACCCCCACAGTACAAACAAAGACCAGAGTTTTGCCTTCTGGCTCTCTCTTCAGGAGACAACCGGGAGAGACCCATCTGCATGGGCTCCTCAATGTCCTCAGGGATGGAATATACACACGGAGATGACCTGACCGATGCTCCTTTTTCAGCCTTCCGCTCTCTGAGACGACGATCAATCTTAATAGAAAGCTCAATGAGTTTATCGAGAGTCTCAGGAGCGGGATACTGGAGGAGACTGTCTTTAATAGATTCTGATAAGCCGAGGCGAAACTGACTGCGCAGGGCTGGGTCATTCCAGCCACAGTCGTTCGACCACCGGCGAAACTCCGTACAATAAACCTCTGCGGGATTCCTACCCTGTCTGAGAGCACGCAACTGACCTTCAGCGGATGCCTCTCTATCAGGGTCGTCATATAACAGTCCTAAAGACCCAAAAAAAGCGTCTACTGACAACAACACCGGATCATCTGCTTTTAAACCAAATGCCCAAGTCTGGGGATCCCCCTGGAGCAAAGAAATAATAATCCCGACCCGCTGAGATTCAGTACCCGAGGAGATCGGTCTTAAACGAAAATAAAGTTTACAGGATTCTTTAAAATTAAAAAACTCTTTTCTATCCCCAGAAAAACGGTCAGGCAAATGCATTTTTGGTTCAGGAACTACCCTCGGGGAAGTTCGTAAAAGATCTTCCTGCGACTTCACCCGAAGGGAAAGATCCTGAACCATCTGAGTAAGTTCCTGAATCTGACTGACTAAGAGCTGACCAGGATTTGGTCCTAACCCTGTTGGATTCATGAGGCCGACAATTTCTTACAAAAACTGAATAAGAAAAAATTAAACTCCGTTTAATTTTAAGTTTTTGGTATGGCCGGTAATAATGTTATGATTCCAGCACTCCTGACCGGAGGATATTTTATGACAAGGACCAGAGCGCTGGAATGGAATGCAGGTAACGGGAGCAGGGAAGACTAGTTGCCCCTGGCGCCCTAACTCTATTGTCTCACCCGTGCTATCGGAAATCCCCTGCGAGACTATGGTTTCTTGAGCCCCTGGCAGCCACGTTTGAAGGGCGGATTACGTCTGCCCAACTCCGGTGCCCCCCGGTCTTAGTGAGAGACAAAGGGAAATCCGAGGCAGGATGATAACAAGAGGACCTCTGACTGACAACAGGCCAGGGGCAACAAGCTAACTAACAAAAACAGAAGTATGTGCGGAAACCCGCCAGGGAAAAGGACAACCAAAATCCACTTGTCCAATACTCCTACCCAGCACCGCCGGATACCAGAGTGGACCTGTGGAAGCGGAACCCTCCGCAAAATGCTCCAAAACACAAATAATAAATAATAAAGCGGACAAGCCGCAACACACGGCAGGCCGCGACTCACGAACACCACTGGATGTTATATGGTGATTAGTCAGGACTCCAGGAATAAGATGACAAACTTCCGAGTTCAGGACTTCCGAATACTGGAATGACCGGATACAGCAAGACTGGAACAGACTCTCAGCAAACAGAAACAGCATGCAGGAAGCTATTACCGGCATCTGTGAGAAGCCCTGGGAGTGTATTTAACAAGGAGTCCTCCAATCAGCTGCCAAAAGGCTGATTAGAATAAATGCCGTGCAGCTGCCTTGCTGCATGGCCAGAGAGCAGGAGAATACATTAACTCTTAAAGCCTAGCAACGGGGAACACGGTCCGCCAGTGGCGTCCCCGTTGCTAGGGTCCGTGCGGCTCAGCGCGCCCGGCGTCCAGCGTTGCCAGGGAGCCGGCGGCTGTCCGCGTACGGCGTCCCTGGTTGCTAGGCGCCGGGCCGCACCGACGAGCGGACCCCGGCGCCTAACATATACAATGTAGATGGATGGATAGTATAATATTATATTACTTATGGACGACGAGTGCACTGACGACACAGAGGTAGGTACAGCCGTGGCCTACCGTACTGCTATATATATATATAATATACTGTATAATAATAACGGACCTGGTGGACACTGTCAGCAGACTGCTAAACTAGTAGTATGAAGAAAAAAAAAGCCACCACAGGAGTGTTTTTCAGGCAGACAAACGTATACTGGACAGGTGGTCACTATCAGCAAAACTGTGCACTGTACTCCTGCTATAACTGCTCCCCAGTCCCGCAATTAGGCAGTGTGAGCAGTGCACTCAGCACAGATATATCATGCAGCAGTGCAGCACACTGAGTGAGCACAGATATGGTGGAGCGTTTTTTTCAGGCAGAGAAACAACGGATTAAACTCACTGGTGGTATTATAATCAAAACCCTGCACTGTACTCCCTAACAGCTGCTCCCCGTCCCAAATCCTCCCCACAATTATAACTAAGTCACTCAGTATTTTCTACTATAACGGAGAGGACGCCAGCCACGTCCTCTCCCTATCAATCTCAATGCACGTGTGAAAATGGCGGCGACGCGCGGCTGCTTATATAGAATCCGAATCTCACGAGAATCCGACAGCGGGATGATGACGTTCGGGCGTGCTCGGTTTTCCCGAGCCACACGGGAGAATCCGAGCAAGGCTCGGACCCATGTAAAAAGGCTGAAGTTCGGGTGGGTCGGTTTCCGAGAAACCGAACCTGCTCATCACTAATATATATACAAATGTTGCACATCAAATTGATCAGTTTAACCCAGTGGCTCCTTACCTGTCTAGCTGGGGGGGCTGGATAATCTCTCTCAGCTCCCTGCCCTTCTGGTGATTGACAGTTGATGTCAATGGGAGGTGAGGTTTAAATCCAACAGCAGCAGAAGGAGGGGCTAAAGTCCGGGGTTGGGGCTTAAGTTCAGCTCTGGTAGAGAACAGCCTGGTTTCTACAGACTGCATCAGCTGCAGCCTGTAGAAGCCAGAAAGGGCTGATGTATTAGCAGGGGAGTGGTTTCCCCTGGTAAGCGCTGTCTCTACACCTCTCCTGGGACTGTCTGTCTGGCTGTGATTAGCGCTTCCACTGGCAAGTTACTGCCACTGCTAGGCAGTCACTGCAAGTTGCAGATTTTAATGGGGGGAGGCTGCAGTCCTGCAGCCCATAGGTAGAATTAACCACTGTAGAAATCTAGAAAGTAGTTTTTCTCTCCCTGTTAGATGCACATTTTCAGTGAGAAAGATGCCTGGCACAGCTGAGTCACACAGCATCTGGTGCCCTGAAAGGAGCAATTTGCCACTTCATGAGCAACAGTGTATGAGGACACATCAGCAGATGAGAGACTAAGGGCCGAATTCAGCATGGATCGCTATTGTGAGAAATTGCAAATCGAGCGATTATCGAATGACAGCGTGCACACATGAGGGGTAATAGCAACAGAAAATGCGTACAGAACATGATTGCAATGTAGCCGCTGTTTGACTGACAGGAAATCGGCGTTTCTGGGGGGAAATCTGATGTTTTCTGGATGTGTCTGAAAAATGCAGGTGTTTTTGGGGAGGGTCTCTGACGTCAGCCCAGACCACTTCCAGGCCGTCTCAGTCGCAGATTAATGGCAGCCCCAGACCTACGTACATTTGCTCAGATGGCAAAGTTTCTTTGATATTCTGGGAATTGCGCATGCATCTGCGAGTGGATAGTGAACTGCGATACTTTCGCAATTTTGCATGAGGAATGTTTTCTTCCTGTCCGGGCGGCACCTTTCTACTCGCAGACAACTGCAATTTCTTACAATAGCGATTCATGCTAAATTAGGCCCTAAGATTGGATGTTACACAGTAGACCTGCATGAAAGGAAAAAGTACCAAACAGAATTTTGAAGGGAATAGAAAAAGGCAATATAAGGACATTGTAAACAGTCTTTTGTTATTGTTTTTTTGGTACATCAGAATATTTTTTACATTTTTGATAATAAAACTGACATTTCATCACATCCATTTTGTGAAAAATGTTAGTGAAAATTCATATGAATTTTTTTACATTAAAACATCAAATACCTCTGGAATCAGCATGGGAATTGCGGACAATTTTCAATGAGTCAAATTTTGAAGGCCTGTGTTATTGGGGCCACATTAATCTATATATGTTATAAATGAAAGTCCGTCTGTGTGTTTGTTTGTCTGATGGAGATAAACTCAGAAACCACTGAACCGATTGTGAGTCAGTTTTCACCATTGTGTAGGTAGTTTTCCCAGGAAGGTTTTAGGCTAAGTAACTCATGATCATGGTGTGGACAATGGGCCCAAGTCGGACCTGATCGCAGCAGCAAATTTGTTCGCTAATGGACAAAACCATGGCCCTCATTCCGAGTCGTTCGCTCGGTATATTTCATCGCATCGCAGTGAAATTCCGCTTAGTACGCATGCGCAATATTCGCACTGCGACTGCGCCAAGTAATTTTACAATGAAGAAAGTATTTTTACTCACGGCTTTTTCTTCGCTCCGGCGATCGTAATGTGATTGACAGGAAATGGGTGTTACTGGGCGGAAACACGGCGTTTCAGGGGCGTGTGGTTAAAAACGCTACCGTTTCCGGAAAAAACGCAGGAGTGGCCGGAGAAACGGAGGAGTGTCTGGGCGAACGCTGGGTGTGTTTATGACGTCAAACCAGGAACGACAAGCACTGAACTGATCGCAGATGCCGAGTAAGTCTGAAGCTACTCTGAAACTGCTAAGTAGTTTGTAATCGCAATATTGCGAATACATCGTTCGCAATTTTAAGAAGCTAAGATTCACTCCCAGTAGGCGGCGGCTTAGCGTGTGTAACTCTGCTAAAATCGCCTTGCGAGCGATCAACTCGGAATGAGGGCCCATGTGCACTGCATGGTGGTGGTGGTGGTGGTGGTGGTGGTGGTGGGGGGGGGGGGGGCAGATATAACATGTGCAGAGAGAGTTAGATTTGGGAGGGTTATATTGTTTCTGTGCAGGGTAAATACTGGCTGCTTTATTTTTACACTGCAATTTAGATTTCAGTTTGAACACACCCCACCCAAATCTAATTCTCTCTGCACATGTTATATCTGCCCCCCCCCCCCCTCCCAGCAGTGCAGATGGTTTTGCCCATTAGAGAACTAATTTGCTGCTGCGATCAGGTCTGAATTAGGCCCTTTATATAAAGGTGTGTTATAATAGCAGAAATCCTACTAACATAATTGGACACACCAGATCACTTGAGTCTAGTGATGAGAGGGTTCGGTTCCTCGGAAACCGAACCCCCCCGAACTTCACACTTTTTACACGGATCCGAGGCATACTCGGATTCTCCCGTATGGCTCGGTTAACCCGAGCGCGCCCGAACTTCATCATCCCGCTGTCGGATTCTCGCGAGATTCGGATTCTATATAAGCAGCCGCGCGTCGCCGCCATTTTCACTTGTGCATTATAAATGTTAGGGAGAGGACGTGGCTGGCGTCCTCTCCATGTATTGTTTATGCAAATATTTGTGCTTGCTTTACTTATTGCTTAATTTTGGGGACTGGGGAGCAGCTGTATATTAATATAGGAGGAGTACAGTGCAGAGTTTTGCTGATCAGTGACCACCAGTTTTATCCGTTCTCTGCCTGAAAAAAACGCTCCTTATCTGTGCTCAGTGTGCTGCATATATCTGTGCTCACACTGCTTAATTGTGGGGACTGGGGAGCAGCTGTATTATATAGCAGGAGTACAGTGCAGAGTTTTGCTGACAGTGACCACCAGTATACGTTGCCTGCCTGAAAAACACTCCATATCTGTGCTCAGTGTGCTGCTTTATTGTGGGGACTGGGGACCAACAGTATAATATTATATAGGAGGAGTACAGTGCAGAGTTTTGCTGACCAGTGACCACCAGTATACGTTGTCTGCCTGAAAAACACTCCATATCTGTGCTGCATTGTAGACAGTATATAGCAGGAGTACAGTGCATAATTTTGCTGACCACCAGTATATAATATATAGGAGTACGGTACAGAAGGCCACTGCTGTACCTACCTCTGTGTCGTCAAGTATACTATCCATCCATACCTGTGGTGCATTTCAGTTTTGCACAGTTTGCTGACCACCAGTATATAATATATAGCATTACGGTACAGTAGGCCACTGCTCTTCCTACCTCTGTGTCGTCAAGTATACTATCCATCCATACCTGTGGTGCATTTCAGTTTTGCACAGTTTGCTGACCACCAGTATATAATATATAGCAGTACGGTACAGTAGGCCACTGCTGTACCTACCTCTGTGTCGTCAAGTATACTATCCATCCATACCTGTGGTGCATTTCAGTTTTGCACAGTTTGCTGACCACCAGTATATAATATATAGCAGTACGGTACAGTAGGCCACTGCTGTACCTACCTCTGTGTCGTCAAGTATACTATCCATCCATACCTGTGGTGCATTTCAGTTTTGCACAGTTTGCTGACCACCAGTATATAATATATAGCAGTACGGTACAGTAGGCCACTGCTGTACCTACCTCTGTGTTGTCAAGTATACTATCCATCCATACCTGTAGTGCATTTCAGTTTTGCACAGTTTGCTGACCACCAGTATATAATATATAGCAGTACGGTACAGTAGGCCACTGCTGTACCTACCTCTGTGTCGTCAAGTATACTATCCATCCATACCTGTGGTGCATTTCAGTTTTGCACAGTTTGCTGACCACCAGTACATAATATATAGCAGTACGGTACAGTAGGCCACTGCTGTACCTACCTCTGTGTCAACAAGTATACTATCCATCCATACCTGTGGTGCATTTCAGTTTTGCACAGTTTGCTGACCACCAGTATATAATATATAGCAGTACAGTACAGTAGGCCACTGCTGTACCTACCTCTGTGTCGTCAAGTATACTATCCATCCATACCTGTGGTGCATTTCAGTTTTGCACAGTTTGCTGACCACCAGTATATAATATATAGCAGTACGGTACAGTAGGCCACTGCTGTACCTACCTCTGTGTCGTCAAGTATACTATCCATCCATACCTGTGGTGCATTTCAGTTTTGCACAGTTTGCTGACCACCAGTATATAATATATAGCAGTACGGTACAGTAGGCCACTGCTGTACCTACCTCTGTGTCGTCAAGTATACTATCCATCCATACCTGTGGTGCATTTCAGTTTTGCACAGTTTGCTGACCACCAGTATATAATATATAGCAGTACGGTACAGTAGGCCACTGCTGTACCTACCTCTGTGTTGTCAAGTATACTATCCATCCATACCTGTAGTGCATTTCAGTTTTGCACAGTTTGCTGACCACCAGTATATAATATATAGCAGTACGGTACAGTAGGCCACTGCTGTACCTACCTCTGTGTCGTCAAGTATACTATCCATCCATACCTGTGGTGCATTTCAGTTTTGCACAGTTTGCTGACCACCAGTACATAATATATAGCAGTACGGTACAGTAGGCCACTGCTGTACCTACCTCTGTGTCAACAAGTATACTATCCATCCATACCTGTGGTGCATTTCAGTTTTGCACAGTTTGCTGACCACCAGTATATAATATATAGCAGTACGGTACAGTAGGCCACTGCTGTACCTACCTCTGTGTCGTCAAGTATACTATCCATCCATACCTGTGGTGCATTTCAGTTTTGCACAGTTTGCTGACCACCAGTATATAATATATAGCAGTACGGTACAGTAGGCCACTGCTGTACCTACCTCTGTGTCGTCAAGTATACTATCCATCCATACCTGTGGTGCATTTCAGTTTTGCACAGTTTGCTGACCACCAGTATATAATATATAGCAGTACGGTACAGTAGGCCACTGCTGTACCTACCTCTGTGTTGTCAAGTATACTATCCATCCATACCTGTAGTGCATTTCAGTTTTGCACAGTTTGCTGACCACCAGTATATAATATATAGCAGTACGGTACAGTAGGCCACTGCTGTACCTACCTCTGTGTCGTCAAGTATACTATCCATCCATACCTGTGGTGCATTTCAGTTTTGCACAGTTTGCTGACCACCAGTACATAATATATAGCAGTACGGTACAGTAGGCCACTGCTGTACCTACCTCTGTGTCAACAAGTATACTATCCATCCATACCTGTGGTGCATTTCAGTTTTGCACAGTTTGCTGACCACCAGTATATAATATATAGCAGTACGGTACAGTAGGCCACTGCTGTACCTACCTCTGTGTCGTCAAGTATACTATCCATCCATACCTGTGGTGCATTTCAGTTTTGCACAGTTTGCTGACCACCAGTACATAATATATAGCAGTACGGTACAGTAGGCCACTGCTGTACCTACCTCTGTGTCAACAAGTATACTATCCATCCATACCTGTGGTGCATTTCAGTTTTGCACAGTTTGCTGACCACCAGTATATAATATATAGCAGTACAGTACAGTAGGCCACTGCTGTACCTACCTCTGTGTCGTCAAGTATACTATCCATCCATACCTGTGGTGCATTTCAGTTTTGCACAGTTTGCTGACCACCAGTATATAATATATAGCAGTATGGTACAGTAGGCCACTGCTGTACCTACCTCTGTGTCGTCAAGTATACTATCCATCCATACATGTGGTGCATTTCAGTTTTGCACAGTTTGCTGACCACCAGTAAATAATATCTAGCAGTACGGTACAGTAGGCCACTGCTCTACCTACCTCTGTGTCGTCAAGTATACTATCCATCCATACCTGTGGTGCATTTCAGTTTTGCACAGTTTGCTGACCACCAGTATATAATATATAGCAGTACGGTACAGTAGGCCACTGCTGTACCTACCTCTGTGTTGTCAAGTATACTATCCATCCATACCTGTAGTGCATTTCAGTTTTGCACAGTTTGCTGACCACCAGTATATAATATATAGCAGTACGGTACAGTAGGCCACTGCTGTACCTACCTCTGTGTCGTCAAGTATACTATCCATCCATACCTGTGGTGCATTTCAGTTTTGCACAGTTTGCTGACCACCAGTACATAATATATAGCAGTACGGTACAGTAGGCCACTGCTGTACCTACCTCTGTGTCAACAAGTATACTATCCATCCATACCTGTGGTGCATTTCAGTTTTGCACAGTTTGCTGACCACCAGTATATAATATATAGCAGTACGGTACAGTAGGCCACTGCTGTACCTACCTCTGTGTCGTCAAGTATACTATCCATCCATACCTGTGGTGCATTTCAGTTTTGCACAGTTTGCTGACCACCAGTATATAATATATAGCAGTACGGTACAGTAGGCCACTGCTGTACCTACCTCTGTGTCATCAAGTATACTATCCATCCATACCTGTGGTGCATTTCAGTTTTGCACAGTTTGCTGACCACCAGTATATAATATATAGCAGTACGGTACAGTAGGCCACTGCTCTACCTACCTCTGTGTCGTCAAGTATACTATCCATCCATACCTGTGGTGCATTTCAGTTGTGCGCAGTATATATAGTAGTAGGCCATTGCTATTGATACTGGCATATAATTCCACACATTAAAAAATGGAGAGCAAAAATGTGGAGGTTAAAATAGGGAAAGATCAAGATCCACTTCCACCTCGTGCTGAAGCTGCTGCCACTAGTCATGGCCGAGACGATGAAATGCCATCAACGTCGTCTGCCAAGGCCGATGCCCAATGTCATAGTAGAAAGCATGTAAAATCCAAAAAACAAAAGTTCAGTAAAATGACCCAAAAATCAAAATTGAAAGCGTCTGATGAGAAACGTAAACTTGCCAATATGCCATTTACGACACGGAGTGGCAAGGAACGGCTGAGGCCCTGGCCTATGTTCATGGCTAGTGGTTCAGATTCACATGAGGATGGAAGCACTCATCCTCTCGCTAGAAAAATGAAAAGACTTAAGCTGGCAAAAGCACAGCAAAGAACTGTGCGTTCTTCTAAATCACAAATCCCCAAGGAGAGTCCAATTGTGTCGGTTGCGATGCCTGACCTTCCCAACACTGGATGGGAAGAGCTTGTGCCTTCCACCATTTGCACGCTCCCTGCAAGTGCTGGAAGGAGCACCCGCAGTCCAGTTCCTGAGAGTCAAATTGAAGATGTCAGTGTTGAAGTACACCAGGATGAGGATATGGGTGTTGCTGGTGCTGGGGAGGAAATTGACAATGAGGATTCTGATGGTGAGGTGGTTTGTTTAAGTCAGGCACCCGGGGAGACACCTGTTGTCCGTGGGAGGAATATGGCCATTGACATGCCTGGTCAAAATTCAAAAAAAATCAGCTCTTCGGTGTGGAATTATTTCAACACAAATGCGGACAACAGGTGTCAAGCCGTGTGTTGCCTTTGTCAAGCTGTAATAAGTAGGGGTAAGGACGTTAACCACCTAGGAACATCCTCCCTTATACGTCACCTGGACCGCATTCATCAGAAGTCAGTGACAAGTTCAAAAACTTTGGGTGACAGCAGAAGGAGTCCACTGACAACTAAATCCCTTCCTCTTGTAGCCAAGCTCCTGCAAACCACACCACCAACTCCCTCAGTGTCAATTTCCTCCTTACCCAGGAAAGCCAATAGTCCTGCAGGCCATGTCACTGGCAAGTCTGACGAGTCCTCTCCTGCCTGGGATTCCTCCGATGCATCCTTGAGTGTAACGCCTACTGCTGCTGGCGCTGCTGTTGTTGCTGCTGGGAGTCGATCATCATCCCAGAGGGGAAGTCGGAAGACCACTTGTACTACTTCCAGTAAGCAATTGACTGTCCAACAGTCCTTTGCGAGGAAGATGAAATATCACAGCAGTCATCCTGCTGCAAAGCGGATAACTCAGGCCTTGGCAGCCTGGGCGGTGAGAAACGTGGTTCCGGAATCCACCGTTAATTCAGATTCAACTAGAGACTTGATTGACGTACTGTGTCCCCGGTACCAAATACCATCTAGGTTCCATTTCTCTAGGCAGGCGATACCGAAAATGTACACAGACCTCAGAAAAAGAGTCACCAGTATCCTAAAAAATGCAGTTGTACCCAATGTCCACTTAACCACGGACATGTGGACAAGTGGAGCAGGGCAGACTCAGGACTATATGACTGTGACAGCCCACTGGGTAGATGTATTGCCTCCCGCAGCAAGAACAGCAGCGGCGGCACCAGTAGCAGCATCTCGCAAACGCCAACTCGTTCCTAGGCAGGCTACGCTTTGTATCACCGCTTTCCAGAAGAAGCACACAGCTGACAACCTCTTACGGAAACTGAGGAACATCATCGCAAAATGGCTTACCCCAACTGGACTCTCCTGGGGATTTGTGACATCGAACAACGCCACCAATATTGTGCGTGCATTACATCTGGGCAAATTCCAGCACGTCCCATGTTTTGCACATACATTGAATTTGGTGGTGCAGAATTATTTAAAAAACGACAGGGGCGTGCAAGACATGCTGTCGGTGGCCCGAAGAATTTCGGGCCACTTTCGGCATTCAGCCACCGCGTGCCGAAGACTGGAGCACCACCAAACATTCCTGAACCTGCCCTGCCATCATCTGAAGCAAGAGGTGGTAACGAGGTGGAATTCAACCCTCTATATGCTTCAGAGGATGGAGGAGCAGCAAAAGGCCATTCAAGCCTATACATCTGCCCACGATATAGGCAAAGGAGGGGGAATGCACCTGACTCAAGCGCAGTGGAGAATGATTTCAACATTGTGCAAGGTTCTGCAACCCTTTGAACTTGCCACACGTGAAGTCAGTTCAGACACTGCCAGCCTGAGTCAGGTCATTTCCCTCATCAGACTTTTGCAGAAGAAGCTGGAGACATTGAAGGAGGAGCTAAAACAGAGCGATTCCGCTAGGCATGTGGGACTTGTGGATGGAGCCCTTAATTCGCTTAACCAGGATTCACGGGTGGTCAATCTGTTGAAATCAGAGCACTACATTTTGGCCACTGTGCTCGATCCTAGATTTAAAACCTACGTTGTATCTCTCTTTCCGGCAGAGTGAGAACATTGTCAAGTCAAGCGGAACGTGACCTGTCAACATCTCCTCCTTCACATTCTCCCGCAACTGGGGGTGCGAGGAAAAGGCTAAGAATTCCGAGCCCACCCGCTGGCGGTGATGTAGGGCAGTCTGGAGCGAGTGCTGACATCTGGTCCGGACTGAAGGACCTGCCAACGATTACTGACATGTCGTCTACTGTCACTGCATATGATTCTGTCACCATTGAAAGAATGGTGGAGGATTATATGAGTGACCGCATCCAAGTAGGCACGTCAGACAGTCCGTACGTATACTGGCAGGAAAAAGAGGCAATTTGGAGGCCCTTGCACAAACTGGCTTTATTCTACCTAAGTTGCCCTCCCTCCAGTGTGTACTCCGAAAGAGTGTTTAGTGCAGCCGCTCACCTTGTCAGCAATCGGCGTACAAGGTTACTTCCAGAAAATGTGGAGAAGATGATGTTCATCAAAATTAATTATAATCAATTCCTCCGTGGAGACATTCACCAGCAGCAATTGCCTCCAGAAAGTACACAGGGACCTGAGATGGTGGATTCCAGTGGGGACGAATTAATAATCTGTGAGTAGGGGGATGTACACAGTGAAAGGGGTGAGGATGATGATGAGGTGGACATCTTGCCTCTGTAGAGCCAGTTTGTGCAAGGAGAGATTGATTGCTTCTTTTTTTGGTGGGGGCCCAAACCAACCAGTCATTTCAGTCACAGTCGTGTGGCAGACCCTGTCGCTGAAATGATGGGTTCGTTAAAGTGTGCATGTCCTGTTTATACAACATAAGGGTGGGTGGGAGGGCCCAAGGACAATTCCATCTTGCACCTCTTTTTTCTTTAATTTTTCTTTGCATCATGTGCTGTTTGGGGACTATTTTTTTGAAGTGCCATCCTGCCTGACACTGCAGTGCCACTCCTAGATGGGCCAGGTGTTTGTGTTGGCCACTTGTGTCGCTTAGCTTAGTCACACAGCGACCTTGGTGCGCCTCTTTTTTACTTTGCATCATGTGCTGTTTGGGGACTATTTTTTTGAAGTGCCATCCTGCCTGACACTGCAGTGCCACTCCTAGATGGGCCAGGTGTTTGTGTCGGCCACTTGTGTCGCTTAGCTTAGTCACACAGCGACCTTGGTGCGCCTCTTTTTTTCTTTGCATCATGTGCTGTTTGGGGACAATTTTTTTGAAGTGCCATCCTGCCTGACACTGCAGTGCCACTCCTAGATGGGCCAGGTGTTTGTGTCGGCCACTTGTGTCGCTTTGCTTAGTCCAGGGCCGGACTGGGACTAAAAATAGGCCCTGGCATTTTTGAAGCACACAGGCCCACCTCTGTGACTCCTCCCCTTACTATTCCTGACTCCTCCCAGTTATTAGTCTATGCTCTTACAAATATAATTAATATTCTAACAACATACAAGCGTACATCATTTTCTATTAAAATACACACAACCTGTGGTTGAAGTGGAAATTTTTAAGTGGGGGTATGTAAATGTGAAGTTTGTAAATAAGCGCGTGCGCTACGAAAAAGGGGGCGTGGCCACTCAAAAGGGGGCGTGTCCTTCAGTGTAGTTTATCACACCATACACCCCTTATACGCATTATGCACCACAATAGTAGGACCCCTTATACTATCTAGTACTGGTGCCTCTTTCACATTATACCACACAGTATGAGCCGAAATTCACATTATAGCACCCAGTATGAGCTGAAATTTACATTATATGCCCCCAATAGTGCAGTGCCAGATCCACAATTGCCCCCACAGTGCCAGGTATACAAATGCCCCCACAGTGTCAGGTATACAAATGCCCCCACAGTGCCAGGTAAACAATTGCCCCCACAGTGCCAGGTATACAATTGTCCCCACAGTGCCAGGTATACAAATGCCCCCACAGTGTCAGGTATACAAATGCCCCCACAGTGCCAGGTAAACAATTGCCCCCACAGTGCCAGGTATACAATTGCCCCCACAGTGCCAGGTATACAAATGCCCCCACAGTGCCAGGTATACAAATGCCCCCACAGTGCCAGGTATACAAATGCCCCCACAGTGCCAGGTAAACAATTGCCCCCACAGTGCCAGGTATACAAATGCCCCCACAGTGCCAGGTATACAAATGCCCCCACAGTGCCAGGTAAACAATTGCCCCCACAGTGCCAAGTATACAAATGCCCCCACAGTGCCAGGTATACAAATGCCCCCACAGTGCCAGGTAAACAATTGCCCCCACAGTGCCAGGTATACAAATGCCCCACAGTGCCAGCCAATTGCCCCCACAGTGCCAGATATACAATTGTCCCCACAGCAGCCAGTGCTGCAGCTACTTACCGCTGCTGCACTGCTACTGCTGCTGCTGCTGCTGCTCCTCCGGGCTGTGAGGGACGGGGGTGAATCAGGAAAGCAGAGCGCCCGCCAGCGCGGCTGTGTCTGGTGCTGCGGCGGCTTCGTTCAAACCAGCCGCCGCTTCGTGAGCCAATCAGAGCTCGCGGACCGGCGGCTTCTGATTGGCTGCCGGTCCGCGAGCTCTGATTGGCTCACGAACCGGCGGCTGGTTTGAACGAAGCCGCCGCAGCACCAGACACAGCCGCGCTGGCGGGCGCTCTGCTCTCCTCTCCCGACAGCTGAGACATGCTGCCGCCGGACTGAGCGGCAGCGTGTCTCAGTGACCGCTGGACCGGCCCAAGTGGCCATCGGCCCTTCTGGCATTTGCCAGAAGTGCCAGATGGCCAGTCCGGCCCTGGCTTAGTCACACAGCGACCTTGGTGCGCCTCTTTTTTTTTTTGCATCATGTGCTGTTTGGGGACTATTTTTTTGAAGTGCCATCCTGCCTGACACTGCAGTGCCACTCCTAGATGGGCCAGGTGTTTGTATCGGCCACTTGTGTCGCTTAGCTTAGTCACACAGCGACCTTGGTGCACCTCTTTTTTTCTTTGCATCATGTGCTGTTTGGGGACTATTTTTTTGAAGTGCCATCCTGCCTGACACTGCAGTGCCACTCCTAGATGGGCCAGGTGTTTGTGTCGGCCACTTGGGTCGCTTAGCTTAGTCACACAGCGACCTTGGTGCGCCTCTTTTTTTCTTTGCATCATGTGCTGTTTGGGGACTATTTTTTTGAAGTGCCATCCTGCCTGACACTGCAGTGCCACTCCTAGATGGGCCAGGTGTTTGTGTCGGCCACTTGTGTCGCTTAGCTTAGTCACACAGCGACCTTGGTGCACCTCTTTTTTTCTTTGCATCATGTGCTGTTTGGGGACTATTTTTTTGAAGTGCCATCCTGCCTGACACTGCAGTGCCACTCCTAGATGGGCCAGGTGTTTGTGTCGGCCACTTGGGTCGCTTAGCTTAGTCACACAGCGACCTTGGTGCGCCTCTTTTTTTCTTTGCATCATGTGCTGTTTAGGGACTATTTTTTTGAAGTGCCATCCTGCCTGACACTGCAGTGCCACTCCTAGATGGGCCAGGTGTTTGTGTCGGCCACTTGTGTCGCTTAGCTTAGCCATCCAGCGACCTCTGTGCAAATTTTAGGACTAAAAATAATATTGTGAGGTGTAAGGTGTGAGGTGTTCAGAATAGACTGAAAATGAGTGTAAATTATGGTTATTGAGGTTAATAATAGTATGGGATCAAAATTACCCCCAAATTCTATGATTTAAGCTGTTTTTGAGGGTTTTTTGTAAAAAAACACCCGAATCCAAAACACACCCGAATCTGACAAAAAATTTTCAGGGAGGTTTTGCCAAAACGCGTCCGAATCCAAAACACGGCCGCGGAACCGAATCCAAAACCAAAACACAAAACCCGAAAAATGTCCGGTGCACATCACTACTTGAGTCTGTGCATTTTTCAAGCGATCGCACACCTGAACTACTTCCAACTGTCACCAAAACCCCATCACAGTTACAGCTGTATCAATCCACAACTGTAAACACTAGCATCATTCACAGAGACACTGCTCACAGAAAAAGAACATTGCAGCCTCACTGACAGCAGCACATCCCTGCCTCGCTGACATCACTGCCTTACTGACAGCAGCACATCACTGCCTCACTGACAGCAGCATATACCTGCCTCACTGACAGCAGCACATCCCTGCCTCACTGACAGCAGCAAATTACTGCCTCACTGACAGCAACACATCACTGTCCTACTGACAGCAGCACATCACCCCTCTACTGACAGTAGCACATCACTTCCCCATACCTCCCAACATTCACAGGAAGTAAATAGGCACCGACATTCTGTGTGGCAAAGCCGTGTGGCGATGAAAAGGGACGTGGTCTGTGCAAAAGGGGGCGTGGCTTTGTGTGGATGCTACGATTGCGGGCCACGTCTCCCATTTTAGTCACAGTGGAGGCATGGCCAATGCTCTGTGAGCTGCTGGCCAGGCCCCCAGTCCCTCTGCCCCCCCAGGAATAGACGCTGTGCGCATGCGCACAGCATCTATTCACCACTGCTCTGCTCTGAACTGAGCAGAGCAGCGAGTGACTGGAGCATCCCAACTGCCCCCCCTTCACCGCGGGACAATGCGGCCTGCGGGAGGGACAGTGGGACAAACCCATAAAAACGGGACTATCCCGCGAAAATCAGGACAGTTGGAAGGTATGCTTCCCAACTGACAGCAGCAGCACGTCACCGCCTCAGTGACAGCAGTACAGCCCTGTCCTAATGAGAGCAGCACATCACCGCCTCACTGACAGACACACATATTTGTGACAGAGAAATTTCAAACAATGTCAAAATGACTACATAATTCACAGGACCTGACATCAATCCTCACCGAAGATGACTGGTGCAATGATGATCTGTTCAAAGAACATGAACAGGACTATTTGTTCCTCCTATTCTGTATCCGTTGCACCCTACATCATCTCGTGTAGAACTATTTCATAACAACAAGGCCCATGTTATAAGAGAGATATAACACTCCTGGGTTTGTGGTCATGCTATGAAATACACACGCCTTGGATGTTTGATACACTCGGCCTTCGCTATCATATACAGTATACCTGAGCTTGAATAAGAATGACACTGATTTGAAAAGTTACTGTTGCACAATAAACACATTGGGTTATTGCATCTTATCTTCAATAATGGACTTTAGCAACTGGTCTTTACATTATTTTTATTATAATTTATTTAGATTTTGAGTCAATGACTAGGCACATATTCTATCTATCTATCTATCTATCTATCTATCTATCTATCTATCTATCTATCTATCTATCCGGAGCCAGGTACCACAGTGAGTAATATAAAATAATAACATTTTAATTATGTGGACAATATAATATTTAAAATATTGTAGGGGACAACCAATATTATTATGGGGCCATATTTTGCTAGCTAGTCAGTTAATTAATTAATGATGGAGGCACTAATTATATTGCATTATATTTTTATATGTGCTAAAAAATACATGGATTAAATATCTAATGTAGCAGACAGTCAGCACGTGTAAATACAACCAAATAATATAAGTTTAATTTGTAAACACTGGATGGTACAGTCACATGATTGCATACAGTATAAAATGTTATTGAGAAAAATCTCAAAAATTCTCACACATAACATAGAAGTAATTCAGCTGTAATAAATACAGTAGATCCTCTATAACTGGCCATTGAGCACAAGATCCCTCCTAACCCCTTTATCCCAAACATGATGTGATTCATGGTAACATAGTAACATAGTTTCTAAGGTTGAAAAAAGACCATTTGTCCATCGAGTACAACCTGTTAGTGCTCTCCTACACTAATATTTTTAAGACTAATTTAACTGTGGTAAAAGTTTAGCTGTTATGTCAATTACTTTTTAAAAAAAAATATTTTATTATTAAATTGCATGATTTACCCACCATAACCCTGTATATCCTTATCCATTAGATATTTATCTAGCCCATTCTTAAAAACAATGACCGAGTCCGCCATTACTACTCTCTCAGGCAGGGAATTCCAAATACGTATGGTCCTTACTGTGAAGAAATCTTTCCGTCTCTGTGTGCGAAATCTCCTCTCCTCTAACCTAAGCAGGTGTACACATAGGCAAACGCAGGGGGGGTTTCTGGTTGCCTGGAAACCCCCCTCCTCTCTGCAAGTTTCTCAAATTATGACAATAATAGCAATAGTACATAATACGATTACTAGCCACATCATGCAGGTAATGGAACAGAGCTGAGCTACTGCACATGCCCAGTGGTAGCAACTTCTTCTACCAAGTTTGCTCTATGTGAGGATCTGAGTCCTCACTCCGTGCTCTGGACCAGAGAGTAGCTACCAGGAAGAACAGACAGGAGCTTACTATGTGGTGGGATAATGTGTGCTTAGAAAGTGCAGTACTGGTTCTACTATAGTTGTGTACTTTATTTATAGTTTGTTTAACCTTTTATAGTTTGTTTAACCTTTTCCTGACCACTTCTTTACATAATTTAAATGTTTGATACAGCCCATACTATAGACCATCTAAAGTTTTAAATATTAATACTGTATTCCATACAGTATCCAGTGTATAAAAAGACCACTGTGTACATTAATGTCCAGGGACGTTGCTAGGTTCTTCTACCGCTCTCCCAGTCTCCTGCACTTACTCCAATGTTCTGCAGAGTGGGAGATTGTGGACTATATTTGGAAACCCCTCTCTAGAAATCCTGCGTTTGCCACTGGTCCATGTGTTCTTTGTGATGATCTTGCCATAAACAATTCTAGCTCTGTGTATTAACCCCTTATATATTTGTAAATGTTAATTATGTCCCCACTTAATCTCATATTTCTCTTACGTCCTAGAGGATGCTGGGGTCCATTTTAGTACCATGGGGTATAGACGGTTCCGCATGAGCCTTCGGCACTTTAAGACTTTTTACCAGTGTGAACTGGCTCCTCCCTTTATGCCCCTCCTCCAGACCTCAGTTTAGAAAGTGTGCCCGGGAGACTGGATGCACACCAGTGGAGCTCTACAGAGTTCTGCTGGATAAGACTTTGTTAGGTTTTTTACTTTACAGGGAAGCTGCTGGCAACAGCTTCCCTGCTTCGTGGGACTTAGGGGGGGAAGTAGGAACCAACTTCTCAGTTAGTTTAATGGCTCTGCTTCCGCTGACAGGACACCATTAGCTCCTGAAGGGTACTGAACACAGCCCTTGCCTGGCTGCTGCTCACTCCCACAGCACTGCCGCCATCCCCTAACAGAGCCAGAAGTCAGAAGGCTGGTGAGTATTTATCGAAGACCTGCAGAGAGGGGCCCTCTGGTCATCATGGCGGCATAAAGGTACCAGCGCAGCGCGGGACGCTGCGCAAAAACATGTCTCTCAGCACAGGGTGCAGAGCGCGCGCGCGGGGGGGGGGGGGGATTGGCGCGCTCTGAGGGACATGATTAAATCCTTACTCTCACTGTCATTAAAGTACACACAAGGGAGCCGCGGGTGTACATACCCCTGCCAGTATAAATATTATATTACTGTGGCTGAACTGCGCCATTACAGGGGGCGGGGCTTCTCCTCAGAATTGCTAGTAACACTCAATTGGTGCCATTTTCTCCTCAGAGACGCCGGAGCGCTGATCCTGCACGCTGCTTCTCCTCACACATCGCTGATACAAGTACCAGGGTGTTATAGAGGGGAGGGGAGCACATACTTTATTGAAGTCTGCGGGCTTCATGTTGGATATAAAGCGCTGTGCTTGTATATATGTATATATTCATTGTATGCAATACATATAGGGCGCGTGGTGTGGACTGGCAATTCCCTCTGGGTACCTCTGACAGACATTAGGTTTGATCTGTCCCCAATAGCTCCCCTGTGTGTGAGTGGTGTGACTGTACACACGTGTACCATGTCTAGAGAAAGCTCTTCCCCAGAGGAACCCATTTTGGAGGCACAAGAGTGTTCTGAGCCTGTGTGGGTGAGAAAGCTGCAGAGTAATATGTCTAAACTAGCAAGGAAATTCTCTGAGTCTGAAGAACAGACAAAGCATTGGAGACAGTCTGTGGAAGATGCTCTATTTGCTGATTCCTCCACATCATCCACTCGGGACCCCTCCAGTTCCCAGAAAAGATCCCTGGCCCAAATTATGCAAATGGACACTGGTATAGATTCCGACAGTGACGTCGACACTGGGGATTTGAGGGGGGTAGACCCCAAACTGGCTAAGAGCATTCAATGTATGATAGCCTCTATAAAAGAGTTGCTGGAATTTCCTGACGCAACACCTCCACCTGAGGAAAAAGATTATTGTAAATTAAATAAAAAACAGGTGGTGACTTTTCCTCCATCTATGGACATAAATAAAATTTTTGAGGAATCATACATTTTTTGAGGAATCCTGGGCTAATCCGGAAAAGAAATTTGCTATCCCTAAAAGGTTGCGGGTAGCGTACCCTTTCCCTGAAGAGGATAGGCGTAAGTGGGAGTCACCCCCAATGATAGACACCTCAGTCTCTAGGTTGTCAAAGAAAATCATTTTACCTGCCCCAAGGTCAGCTTCATTAAAAGAACCTGCTGACCGCAAATTAGAGACGACTTTAAAGTCCATCTATGTTGCTACGGGTACGTTACTCAGGCCCACAATTGCTTCTGCGTGGGTAGGTAACGCAGTCGAAAAGTGGGTAGATAACTTGATTGTTAATATTGACACGGTCGATAAAGATGACATGCTGCAAATTCTAGGTCATATCAAAGAGATCTGCAGGTTACTTGGTTGAGGCTATGAAGGACGTAGGCTTACTGGGCTCACGGGCCTCTGCTATGGCGATTTCAGCCCACAGGGCGCTCTGGATCCGCCAATGGAATGCTGACGCAGAATCCAAAAGAAATATTGAGGCGCTCCCCTACAATGGTGAGGCCCTCTTTGGAGAGAAACTAGATGCCATGATATCAACTACTACATCTGGCAAGTCAGCATTTCTGCCGTCGGCAGCTGCACCGGCTAAAAAAGTATATCATTCTCATACTATGCAGTCCTTTCGGCCCAACAAGTACAAAAAGGCTAAGAGTACCCCTTTTTTTACAGGGAAAGGTAGAAAACCTACAACACCCTCAGGCTCCCAGGAGCAGAAGTCAGCAACTACTTCTGCAAAAGCCACAGCATCACGCTGGGGCTCCTCTGCGGGAGTGCGATTGAGTGGGGGCACGTCTACTATTTTTCAGCCAGGTCTGGCTTCGCTCAGACCTGGATCCTTGGATTTTACAGATAATATCCGAAGGTAACATGTTGGAATTTCAAGACCTTCCCCATGCCGATTTTTCAAATCAGCCTTGCCAGTTTCTGCTCAAGACAGCACAAATGTCCTGGACGCAATACACAAATTATGTCAAGACAAAGTAATTGCCTTGGTTCCTGCCAGACAAAGGAACCAAGGCTTTTATTCAAGCCTGTTTGTGGTACCGAAGCTCGGTCAGACTGATTTTAAACCTAAAATCTCTGAATCTTTATTTGAAAAGATTCAAATTCAAGATGGAATCCTTGAGAGCGGTGAATTCCAGCTTGGAAGAAAATGAATTTCTGGTGTCAGTGGACATCAAGGATGCTTACTTGCATGTCCCCATTTACCCACCACATCAAGCATACCTGAGGTTTGCAGTTCAGGATTGCCACTACCAATTCCAGACATTATCGTTCGGGCTCTCCACGGCTCTGAGAATATTCACCAAGGTGATGGCGGAGATGATGGTTCTCCTTCGCAAACAAGGAGTCAACATAATTCCATACTTGGACGATCTCCTCATAAAAGCGAGATCCAGGGACAAGCTAATCCGAAACATAGCATTATCCCTGACGGTACTTCAACAGCACGGCTGGATCATCAACTTTCCAAAATCTCAGTTGGAACCAACGATAAGGTTATCATTTTTGGGAATGATACTGGACACCGAGGTACAGAGAGTATTTCTACTGGTGGGAAAGGCTCAGGAGATCCAGAGCATGGTCAAGCAACTTTTGAGTCCAAGAACAGTATCAATTCATCAGTGCATTCGCCTGTTGGGGAAATTGGTAGCTGCTTACGAGGCGCTACAATATGGCCGTTCCATGCCAGGGTCTTCCAGTGGGACCTACTGAACAAGTGGTCCGGGTCGCATCTCCACATGCATCAAAAGATAATCTTGTCAGCAAAATCCAGAATTTCGCTCCTGTGGTGGTTACAAATGTCTCACCTCCTGGAGGGACGCAGGTTCGGGATTCAGGCCTGGATCCTGGTGACCACAGATGCAAGTCTCCGAGGATGGGGAGCAGTCACGCAAGGCGAAAGCTTCCTAGGAAGATGGTCAAGTCAAGAAACTCGCCTTCACATAAACATTCTGGAGTTGAGAGCTGTGTACAACAGTCTTCATCATGCGGCATACCTTCTTCAAGGTCGTCCCATACAGATCCAGTCAGACAATGTAACGGCAGTAGCTTACATAAACCGTTAAGGCGGAACAAAAAGCAGAGCGGCAATGGCAGAGGTGACAAAGATACTCCTCTGGACAGAAAGACATGAAAAAGCTCTGTCGGCAATTTTCATTCCGGGATTGGACAACTAGGAAGCAGACTTCCTCAGCAGACACGATCTCCATCCAGGAGAATGGGGCCTCCACCCAGAAGTCTTTGCGGAGGTAACAAGTCGTTGGGGCGTTCCTCAAGTGGATATGATGGCATCACGCCTCAACAAGCTTCAGAAATATTGTTCCAGGTCAAGAGACCCACAAGCAATAGCGATAGATGCACTGGTGACCCAGTGGGTGTTTCAGTCGGTGTATCTGTTCCCTCCACTTCCACTGATTCCAAAAGTTCTCAAGATCATCGGAAGAACAAGAGTTCGAGCAATACTCATTGCTCCAGACTGGCCAAGGAGGGCTTGGTATCCAGATCTTCAAGAATTATTACTGGAAGATGCTCGGCCTCTTCCTCTTCGCGAGGACCTGTTTCAGCAGGGGCCGTTAGTTTATCAGGATTTACCACGTCTGCGTTTGACGGCATGGCTGTTGAGCGCCAGATCCTAGCCCATAATGGTATTCCCAATTAAGTAATTCCCACACTTATTCTGGCCAGGAAAGGGGTAACGTCCAAACATTACCATCGTATTTGGAGGAAATATGTATCTTGGTGTGAATCCAAGAAGTCTCCTACGGTGGACTTCTCCTATTTCTACAGGTGGGTGTGGATGCTGGATTGAGATTAGGATTTCTCAAGGTTCAGATTTCGGCCTTGTCAGTATTCTTTCAGAAACAATTGGCTTCTCTTCCTGAGGTCCAGACGTTCGTGAAGGGGGTTCTGCGCATCCAACCTCCCTTTGTGCCTCCTGTGGCGCCATGGGATCTTAATGTGGTGTTGCAGTTCCTTAAATCGGACTGGTTTGAGCCTCTACAAGAGGTAGAGTTGAAGTTTCTCACTTGGAAAGTGGTCATGCTGTTTGCCTTGGCCTCAGGCAGACGAGTGTCTGAGTTAGGAGCTCTGTCACACAAGAGTCCTTATTTAATATTTCATGAAGATAGGGCTGAACGGAGAACACGTCAGCACTTTCTTCAGAAGGTTGTGTCTTCTTTTCATATCACCCAACCAACCAAGCAGTGGTGATGTCAGTGGCTTCTGACACCTCAGCCGTCTCAAAGTCCTTAGATGTCGTCAGAGTGTTGAGGACTTATGTTGCAAGAACAGCTAGGATAATGAAAACGGTATCTTTGTTTGTCCTCTATGACCCCAACAAGATTGGGGGTCCTGCTTCTAAGCAGACTATTGCGCACTGAATCAGGGGTACTATTCAGCACGCTCATTCCACGGCAGGATTGCCGTTACCGAATTTGGTAAAAGCCCACTCTACAAGGAAAGTGGGTTCGTCCTGGGCTGCTGCCCGAGATGTCTTGGCTTTGCAAATCTGCCAAGCTGCTACTTGGTCAGGTGTAAACACGTTTGCTAAGTTTTATAAGTTTGACACCTTGGCTGCTGACGACCTAAAATTTGGTCAGTCAGTTCTGCAGGAACATTAGCACTTTCCCGCCCATACTGGGAGCTTTGGTACATCCCCATGGTACTAAAATGGACCCCAGCATCCTCTAGGATGTAAGAGAAAATAGGATTTTAATAACCTACCGGTAAATCCTTTTCTCGTAGTCCGTAGAGGATGCTGGGCGCCCGCCCAGTGCTCATTTTTTCCTGCTGATTACGGTTATCTTTTTGCACACATGTGTTTAGATGTTGACAGCTGTTGCTGTTGCGTTATACATGCTGGTTGGCATGAGTTATGTTAAAGGCCATGTTAGCCGACATGTTTTTTGTGTATGGTGTAAGCTGGTGTGAATCTCGTCACAAGTTTATTAGTAATTCCTCTCTCAAATATGTATGTCTACTTGGGCACAGTTGCTATACTGAGGTCTGGAGGAGGGGCATAGAGGGAGGAACCAGTTCACACTGTTAAAGTCTTAAAGTGCCGAAGGCTCCTGTGGAACCGTCTATACCACATGGTACTAAAATGGACCCCAGCATCCTCTACGGACTACAAGAAAAGGATTTACCGGTAGGTTATTAAAATCCTATTTTTCCAGTATAAACATGCCAAGCCTAGCAAGCCTTTCCTCGTATTTTAGCATCTCCATCCCCTTAATCAATTTGGTTGCCCATCTCTGTATCTTTTCTAGTTCCAGGATATCCTTTTTGTAGTATGGTGCCCATAATTGTGCACAGTATTCAAGATGTGGCCTCACTAGTGATTTATATAATAGGAGTATAACATTCTCATCCCTTGCTTCAATTCCCCGCTTTATGCATGCTAATATCTTGTTTGCCTTTTTTGCTGCATTCCTACTTTGGGTACTACTGCTCAGTTTGTTATCTATGTGAACACCTAAATCTTTTTCTAGTTCAGAATCCCCTAGTTTTTCCCCATTTAGTATGTAGGTAGTATTATTGTTCTTGCTACCAAAGTGCATTACTTTACATTTGTCTATATTGAACCTCATTCTCCATTTTTTCCGCCCATGTTTCCAGTTTAAATAAGTTGTTCTGAAGAGACTCTGCATCCCCATCCAAATTTATGACCTTACACAGTTTGGTATCGTCTGCAAAAATTTACACTGTGCTCTCTAAACCTACTACCAGATCATTTATGAAAATGTTGAACAATAGTGGTCCAAGTACAGACCCTTGTGGCACACCACTTAGTACTTCAGTCCAATTTGAAAAAGTTCCATATAGCACCACTCGCTGCTCCCTTTTATCTAACCAGTTACTAACTCAAGTGCATATTGTTCTCTTAATTTGTAGATAAGTCTCATGTGAGGTACTGTATCGAAAGCTTTAACAAAGTCTAAAAAGATTATGTCCACCTCTTTGCCCTGATCTAGGTTCGCACTAACTGTTTCATAAAAGCCTATTACAGTAAGTTTGTTTGACATGATCTATCCTTCACATATCCATGTTGGTTCCTATTAACAACCTTATTGGTTTCAAGGAACTCCTGTATTCTATCCCTTAAAATACCTTCCAATACTTTCCCCACTATGGATGTAAGACTTACTGGTCTATAATTACCAGGTTCAGATTTACTTCACTTTTTAAATATCGGTACTACATCCGCTATACGCCAGTCTTTGGGGACCAAGCCTGATGTGAGTCATTGAAAACCAAATATAGGGGTCTTCCTATTTCGGAGTAGACCTCCATGAGAACACTTGGGTGAATTTCATCGGGACCAGGTGATTTATTAATCTTAATTTTTCTTAATCGGTCACAGACTACTACCTCATTAAAAATAAGCATTTAGCAGTGGGACATTATCATTGCTGAGGTTATGCATCAATCCTGCCATCTGGTCTTCTCTTGTATATACAGATGAGAAAAACTTGTTTAATTTCTCCGCTATGTCATTGTTGTCTTTGATTAGGATGCCCAACTTGCCTTTTAAAGGGCCTATACTTTCTTTAATCTTTTGCTGTTGATGTATTTAAAAAACTTTTTGGGGTTTGATTTACTTTCCTTTGCTATTAGCTTTATTTTTTGCATATTTTGTTACAATCCTTATAGTACTGGAATGAATCCACCCTCCCGACATATTTTTGCTTTTTGAATGCTCGCCTCTTTTTGTCCATTAGTTCCTTAATCTTTTTGTTAAGACACATTGGTTTGGAATTATTATGCCTTCATTTGCTGTCCATGGGAATTAATTTACGAGTATAACTAGCGAGCAATGGTTTTAATACATTCCATTTCTCTGTAGTATTCTTGCCTAGAAACAAAATTTGCCAGTAAATTTCCCTTAAAGCCTCCCTCATCATGGAAAGTAGGTTTTCCTAAAGTTTAGAGTTTTAGTTGAGCCTGTATAGGGCTGCTTGTGAAAACTGATATTGAATGTGACCATATTGTGGTCACTGTTTCCCATGGGCTCCCCTACTATAATATTTGATATCAATTCCCCATTGTTTGTTAAAACCAGGTCTAATGGGTCCTACACACAGCGTGATGTGCTGCTGAGGTGCCCGATGGACGATACAGCTAACGGATGACCCGGCACCTTGGGGGGGTCACAGGGGGTGTGAAGTTTCTTCACTCCACCCGTCACCTGGCCCCATAGTCTTGCATGCTAATATGGCCGATATTGTCCATATTGGCTTGCATGCATAAACGAGCCAGCACCAGCGATGAACTAGTGCGGAGCCGCGCATTGTTCATCGTTGGTGTCTACACACTAAAAAGATATGGGCGATATCTTTTTGGAATACAATAGATTGTGTCTGTGCGCTTCAGTGACTCCAAATACAGTGATAAAGGTGAGTATTTGCCTCTACTAAAAACCAAGAGATTTTTTAAATTTTTATAATTTTACTAGAAACAAATCACATTACACTTAAATACATTTGTTAAAACATACATTAAAATATATCTGCTCAATTACTAGTATATTTCAACCGGAATGCATTCCTGACTAGGATATTATAATATGAAGCCGTTTTGACTTAATTGATTAACCCGTAATTCTTACAAAGATAACCAGTTGTTTAGAAATCATTAATGAACTGTTTAAAGTGCCGTTAGTGCCACATTTTTCTTGTCACTATATGCCGGTTTGTAAATATATAGATGGATATTAGTATAAAGGTCTCCATTTATCCTGTCACTGGCGTCCCAGTGCAGGATTAGTCCTTCCTGATGTGTTTTGCCCAATCAAAACGGGATTATATTTACCCTTTCCTGGGAATGTTCTCCGCTTTAGGCACTATAGCACAAGTGCAAAGGTTGATTTTGAGGTGAATACCTTTAGGAGTTCCCGGCTGGTGGGCAGCGTTTACAAGCACACAGTCAGCTGTAGTGGAGACTTTGACAAATTGTCAGCGCTGCACTAGGCAGCGTTCAAGGAGCCACAATACCGACGAGCCGTAGGTGTAGGTGTCCTAGGTGTAAAGACACTGTAGGCGGCAGTCCAATGGCACAGAGGATGCGGCAGGGTGAGCGGCAGAAAACCGGCACAGCTGAGAACGGCAGGAGCGGCAGGAGCGGCCAAAGACACGATCACAAATGCAGCGGTTGAAAACGGGTGATGATGACGTCAACGCGTTTCGTCCCGTCAATTCTCGGGACTTCCTAAGTGTGTAGGGCCCATAAAACTGCATTGCACCTCGTTGGTTTCTTGATTAATTGAAGTAAGTAGTGATCATTTAGTGTGTTTAAAAACTTATTACCCCTAGAAGTTTTACATGAATCATTTGACCAATTAATCTCTGGATAGTTAAAAGCTTTCAACACTATTATGTCTCCTAATCCTGCCACTTTTTCTATTTGCTTCAGTAACAATTCCTCATCAGACACATTAATATCAGGTGACTTGTAGCATATCCCTATTAGTAGCTTTTTAGTTCCCTTTCCCCCACATGCAATTTCTACCCATAAAGGTGGTCATTCCGAGTTGTTCCCTAACTTTTTTCGGTCGCTGCGCAGCGATCAGGCTAAAAAACGGCACTTCTGCGCATGCGTATGGAGCGCAATGCGCACACGTGACGTACTTTCACAACAGCCGATGCAGTTTCACACAAGGTCTAGCGACGCTTTTCAATCGCACTGCTGGCCGCAGAGTGATTGACAGGAAGTGGGTGTTTCTGGGAGGTAACTGACCGCTTTCGGGGAGTGTGTGGAAAAACGCAGGCGTGTCAGATACAAACGCAGGCGTGCCTGGGGAAACGTAGGCGTGGCTGCCTGAACGCAGGGCGTGTTCGTGACGTCAAAACAGGAACTAAACAGTCTGTAGTGATCGCAAGCTAGGAGTAGGTCTCGAGCTGCTCAGAAACTGCACAACCTTTTTTTGTAGCAGCGCTGCGATCCTTTCGTTCGCACTTCTGCTAAGCTAAGATACACTCCCAGAGGGCGGCGGCTTAGCGTTTGCACGGCTGCTAAAAGCAGCTAGCGAGCGAACAACTCGGAATGAGGGCCAAAGTCTCCACATTTTTTTCAGTCCCATCATAAATATCTTCCCTTATATCAGGTTTGAAAAAGGCTTTACATAAAGACATACCCCTCCACCACGTTTATTTCATCTGTCTCTCCTGAAGAGTGTATAAACCCTCCCGGTTGACTGTCCAGTTATGAGTTTAATCTCACCAAGTTTCAGTAATACCTATAATATCACATTGTTTATTTGTTGCAAGGGCTTCTAGTTTCCCCTTTTTCCCTATAAGGCTTCTAGTGTTTACATGCATACAATTAAGATAAGTATCCCCTCTTATGCTAGGAACATAATTTTCTATTTGCATTATTGGTGATCTATATTCATCGTCAACTTGTGTTTTGGTAATACCCTTTGCTGGCTGCTATCCCCCCCCCCCCTGCACCCCCATTCAGCTCACTACCTCCATTGTTACTATTCTCACTGCTTGACCAATAGTTTCTAGCTAAACCACCCCCCCAGGCACCTAGTTTTAAATCTCCAACCTTCTAACCATCCTTCCCACAAGCACTGCTGCCCCCTCCTCATTCAGGTGCAATCCATCGTGACAAAAAAGATGGCGCCTGACTGAGAAGTCTGCTCAGTGTTCCAGGAACACAAATTCCGCTTTCCTATACCAGTCTCTAAACCATACATTTACCTCCCTAATCTCCCTTTGCCTCCCTGGGCTAGCACATGGCACAGATAATATTTAAATGCTGAAAAAGCTTTGACAGAGTCCTTACAGCCATTTATAATGGAGACCTGTCAGCATATGGTTTCAGGAGTACATTTTACATGCTACAAAAGCTCATAAACGCAATCCCTCCTCAACTGTACTGACTAATGGCATTAAATTTGCTCTTTCATTAGTGGCAAAGACACTACCCATCCCCTTCCTATTTGACCAGACTACTGAGCCTCTAGAATACAAGATTTGGTTTAAGTTCTGGGTTACTAATCAAAATCATGTTACTGTACATGCATCTAAAAAACATATCCAAAATACGACCATACCTTACACAAGACACTGCAAAAACTATAATCCATGAACTCCTTGGGGTAAATTTACTAAGGTGGGAGGTTTTTTTAGAACTGGTGCTGTTGCCCACAGTAACCAATCAGATTCTATTTATTATCTTCTAGACGCAGCTAGATAAATGTTAAGTAGAATCTGATTGGTTGCTATGCGCAACATCACCAATTCTAAAAAAACTTCCACCTTAGTAAATTTACCCCATTGTATCCCGCATTGATTATTGCAATAGTCTTCTTACTGGTCTTACCAAAAAGAGACTCTCACCACTACAATCCATTCTGAATGCAATCTTTCTCGCTACACATTCCTCAACTGCATATCCACTCTGTCAGTCCCTCCATTGGTTACCTGTAGTCTACCATCAATATAAAATGCTTTTACTCACACACGAGAACATTAACCAAACTAAACCAATGAACAACTCTTCGCCATCTCAAAAATGTCTCCTAACCCGACCTCTCCGCTCTGCACAAGATCTGCGTCTATCATCCACACTCATTATTTGCTCCCATTCATGATTGCAGTCACTTTCTTCAGGTTGCACTGTGGAATGCCCTACCACGCACATTAAGGCTCTACCCTAGTCGGCGCTGTTTGTAGACAATTTGGCTCCCAGTGCGAGCAGTAAAAAAATGTGCCCCCATCCCTCATATACATAAAAAAAACTATTTTGCATGCTCCCGCACTCCCGGCTTTGGGCGTGGTCTCGCTATAATGGGTGATTATCTATGGTCAATGTATTAGGAAAAATCAGAGCAGGTGGCTGCCAATCAAAATCTATGTGGACAAACAGAAGTAAATATTGCTGCTCACCACATAACTGAACCTAAGGATGACACCATGACATAATTTTATATTTTTTCTCTAAATCTCTCGATAAGAAACTTTTGGCCTAGGGGTGATGTGAAAGAAATTCTGATACTCTAGTGCGCTGTGATTCCAAAAAGTTTGGGAACGACTGAATTAGGGTGTAATATAAATCCAGTGGCATCACAAGGCGGGCACTGGGTGTGTGGCCCGCACCCGGGTGTGACACCTGGAGGGGGGTGACACCAAATGGCAGCTCCTCCAAAGTGGCAGGAGCCAGGTGCTGCAGTGTGAAAGTCTCCTACAGCACCCGGCTCCTATCATAGAAGAGGAGCCGACAGCACAGGGAGCAGACCGCCCCCAGAGTGGTGATTTCTGGATCCACACGAGGCCACGCCCCCTGTATATAAGGTCACGCCTCTTTTACCGAGAGCGCACCGGGAGATCAGGGGTGCGCACCGGGTGTCACCACACCCAGTGATGCCTCTGTATAAATCATTGGGGGTCATTCCGAGTTGATTGTTGCCTGCCTTTGTTCGCTGCGTAGCAATCTGTGAAAAAAACGGCTAATCTGTGCATGCGTATGCACCGCAATGCGCACGCGCATCGTACGGGTATGAAGTCCATTGTGGTTTCTCTGACGTCCTAGTGGATGCTGGGAACTCCGTAAGGACCATGGGGAATAGACGGGCTCCGCAGGAGACTGGGCACTCTAAAAGAAAGATTAGGTACTATCTGGTGTGCACTGGCTCCTCCCACTATGACCCTCCTCCAGACCTCAGTTAGATTTCTGTGCCCGGCCGAGCTGGATGCACACTAATGGCTCTCCTGAGCTCCTAGAAAGAAAGTTTATTTTAGGTTTTTTATTTTACAGTGAGACCTGCTGGCAACAGGCTCACTGCATCGAGGGACTAAGGGGAGAAGAAGCGAACCTACCTGCTTGCAGCTAGCTTGGGCTTCTCAGGCTACTGGACACCATTAGCTCCAGAGGGATCGACCGCAGGACCCGTCCTTGGTGTTCGTTCCCGGAGCCGCGCCGCCATCCCCCTTACAGAGCCAGAAGCACGAAGATGGTCCGGAAAATCGGCGGCAGAAGACTTCAGTCTTCACCAAGGTAGCGCACAGCACTGCAGCTGTGCGCCATTGCTCCTCATGTACACCTCACACTCCGGTCACTGATGGGTGCAGGGCGCTGGGGGGGGGGGGGGGGGGGGCGCCCTGAGCAGAAATAAAAACACCTTGGCTGGCAAAATAATCACAATATATAGCCCCAGAGGCTATATATGTGATAAATACCCCTGCCAGAATCCATAAAAAAGCGGGAGAAAAGTCTGCGAAAAAGGGGCGGAGCTATCTCCCTCAGCACACTGGCGCCATTTTCTCTTTACAGTGCAGCTGGAAGACAGCTCCCCAGGCTCTCCCCTGTAGTTTTCAGGCTCAAAGGGTTAAAAAGAGAGGGGGGGCACTAAATTTAGGCGCAATATTGTATATACAAGCAGCTATTGGGAAAAATTCACTCAATATAGTGTTAATCCCTACATTATATAGCGCTCTGGTGTGTGCTGGCATACTCTCTCTCTGTCTCCCCAAAGGGCTTTGTGGGGTCCTGTCCTCAGTCAGAGCATTCCCTGTGTGTGTGCGGTGTGTCGGTACGGCTGTGTCGACACGTTTGATGAGGAGGCTTATGTGGTGGCAGAGCAGATGCCGATAAATGTGATGTCGCCCTCTGTGGGGCCGACACCAGAGTGGATGGATAGGTGGAAGGTATAAACCGACAGTGTCAACTCCTTACATAAAAGGCTGGATGACGTAACAGCTGTGGGACAGCCGGATTCTCAGCCCGCGCCTGCCCAGGCGTCTCAAAGGCCATCAGGGGCTCAAAAACGCCCGCTCTCAGATGGCAGACACAGATGTCGACACGGAGTCTGACTCCAGTGTCGACGAGGTTGAGACATATACAAAATCCACTAGGAACATCCGTTACATGATCCCGGCAATAAAAAATATGTTACACATTTCTGACATTAACCCAAGTACCACTAAAAAAGGGTTTTATGTTTGGGGAGAAAAAGCAGGCAGTGTTTTGTTCTCCCATCAAATGAGTGAATGAAGTGTGTGAAAAAGCGTGGGTTCCCCCGATAAGAAACTGGTAATTTCTAAAAAGTTACTGATGGCGTACCCTTTCCCGCCAGAGGATAAGTTACGCTGGGAGATATCCCCTAGGGTGGATAAGGCGCTCACACGTTTGTCAAAAAAGGTGGCACTGCCCTCTTAGGATACGGCCACTTTGAAGGTACCTGCTGATAAAAAGCAGGAGGCTATCCTGAAGTCTGTATTTACACACTCAGGTACTAGACTGAGACCTGCAGATAGTGCTGCTGCAGCGTGGTCTGTGACCCTGTCAAACAGGGATACTATTTTGCGAACATAAGAGCATATTAAAGACGTCGTCTTATATATGAGGGATGCACAGAGGGATATTTTGCCGGCTGGCATCCAGAATTAATGCAATGTCCATTCTGTCAGGAGGGTATTAAAGACCCGACACTGGACAGGTGATGCTGACTTTAAAAGGCACATAGAGATTCTGCCTTATAATGGTGAGGAATTGTTTGGGGATGGTCTCTGGGACCTCGTATCCACAGCAACAGCTGGGAAGAAATTTTTTTACCTCAGGTTTCCTCACAGCCTAAGAAAGCACTGTATTATCAGGTACAGTCCTTTCGGCTTCAGAAAAGCAATCGGGTCAAAGGCGCTTCCTTTCTGCACAGAGACGAGGGAAGAGGGAAAAAGCTGCACCAGTCAGCCAGTTCCCAGAATCAAAATTCTTCCCCCGCTTCCTCTGAGTCCACCGCATGACGCGGGGGCTCCACAGGCGTAGCAGGTATGGTGGGGGGCCGCCTCAAAAATTTCAGCGATCAGTGGGCTCGCTCACAGGTGGATCCCTGGATCCTTCAAGTAGTATCTCAGGGGTACAAGCTGGAATTCGAGGCGTCTCCCCCCCCGCCGTTTCCTCAAATCTGCCTTGCCGACAACTCCCTCAGGCAGGGAGGCTGTGCTAGAGGCAATTCACAAGCTGTATTCCCAGCAGGTGATAGTCAAGGTGCCCCTACTTCAACAAGGACGGGGTTACTATTCCACACTGTTTGTGGTACCGAAACCGGACGGTTCGGTGAGACCCATTTTAAATTTGAAATCCTTGAACACATACATAAAAAAATTCAAGTTCAAGATGGAATCGCTCAGGGCGGTTATTGCAAGCCTGGAGGAGGGGGATTACATGGTATCCCTGGACATCAAGGATGCTTACCTACATGTCCCCATTTACCATCCTCACCAGGAGTACCTCAGATTTGTGGTACAGGATTGCCATTACCAATTCCAAACACTGCCGTTTGGACTGTCCACGGCACCGAGGGTCTTTACCAAGGTAATGGCAGAAATGATGATACTCCTTCGAAAAAAGGGAGTTTTAATTATCCCGTACTTGGACGATCTCCTTATAAAGGCGAGGTCCAAGGAGTAGTTGTTGGTCGGAGTAGCACTATCTCGGGAAGTGCTACAACAGCACAGATGGATTCTAAACATTCCAAAGTCACAACTGGTTCCTACCACACGCCTACTGTTCCTGGGGATGGTTCTGGACACAGAACAGAAAAAAGTGTTTCTCCCGCAGGAGAAAGCCAAGGAGCTGTCATCTCTAGTCAGAGACCTCCTGAAACCAAAACAGGTATCGGTGCATCAATGCACACGAGTCCTGGGAAAAATGGTAGCTTCTTACGAAGCAATTCCATTCGGCAGGTTCCATGCAAGAACCTTTCAGTGGGACCTCTTGGACAAGTGGTCGGGATCGCATCTTCAGATGCATCGGCTGATAACCCTGTCTCCAAGGACCAGGGTATCTCTACTGTGGTGGCTGCAGAGTGCTCATCTTCAAGAGGACCGCAGATTCGGCATACAGGACTGGGTCCTTGTAACCACGGATGCCAGCCTTCGAGGCTGGGGGGCAGTCACACAGGGAAGAAATTTCCAAGGACTTTGGTCAAGTCAGGAGTCGTCCCTACACATAAATATTCTGGAACTGAGGGCCATTTACAATGCCCTAAGTCTGGCAAGGCCTCTGCTTCAAAACCAGCCGGTACTGATCCAATCAGACAACATCACGGCAGTCGCCCATGTAAACCGACAGGGCGGCACAAGAAGCAGGATGGCGATGGCAGAAGCCACAAGGATTCTCCGATGGGCGGAAAATCACGTCTTAGCACTGTCAGCAGTGTTCATTCCGGGAGTGGACAACTGGGAAGCAGACTTCCTCAGCAGACACGACCTACACCCGGGAGAGTGGGGACTTCATCCAGAAGTCTTCCAACTGTTGGTAAACCGTTGGGAAAGGCCACAGGTGGACATGATGGCGTCCCGCCTAAACAAAAAACTAGATATTGCGCCAGGTCAAGGGACCCTCAGGCAATAGCTGTGGACGCTCTAGTGACACCGTGGGTGTACCAGTCGGTTTATGTATTCCCTCCTCTGCCTCTCATACCAAAGGTACTGAGAATAATAAGAAAACGAGGAGTAAGAACGATACTCGTGGTTCCGGATTGGCCAAGAAGAGCTTGGTACCCAGAACTTCAAGAAATGATATCAGAGGACCCATGGCCTCTACCGCTCAGACAGGATCTGCTACAGCAGGGGCCTTGTCTGTTCCAAGACTTACCGCGGCTGCGTTTGATGGCATGGTGGTTGAATTCCGGATCCTAAAGGAAAAGGGCATTCCGGAGGAAGTCATTCCTACGCTGATAAAAGCCAGGAAAGAAGTAACCGCAAACCATTATCACCGTATTTGGCGAAAATATGTTGCGTGGTGTGAGGCCAGGAAGGCCCCAACAGAGGAATTTCAGTTGGGTCGTTTTCTGCACTTCCTACAGTCGGGAGTGACTATGGGCCTAAAATTGGGTTCCATTAAGGTCCAGATTTCGGCTCTGTCGATTTTCTTCCAGAAAGAACTGGCTTCACTGCCTGAAGTTCAGACATTTGTAAAGGGAGTGCTACATATTCAGCCCCCTTTTGTGCCTCCTGTGGCACCTTGGGATCTCAACGTGGTGTTGAGTTTCCTAAAATCACATTGGTTTGAGCCACTTAAAACTGTGGATTTGAAATATCTCACATGGAAAGTGGTCATGTTATTGGCCTTGGCTTCGGCCAGGCGTGTGTCAGAATTGGCGGGTTTGTCATGTAAAAGCCCTTATCTGATTTTCCATATGGATAGGGCAGAATTGAGGACTCGTCCCCAGTTTCTCCCTAAGGTGGTATCAGCTTTTCACTTGAACCAACCTATTGTAGTGCCTGCGGCTACTAGGGACTTGGAAGATTCCAAGTTACTGGACGTAGTCAGGGCCTTAAAAATTTATAATTCCAGGACGGCTGGAGTCAGGAAAACTGACTCGCTTTTTATCCTGTATGCACCCAACAAAATAGGTGCTCCTGCTTCTAAGCAGACTATTGCTTGCTGAATTTGTAGCACAATTCAGCTGGCGCATTCTGCGGCTGGATTGCCGCATCCTAAATCAGTAAAAGCCCATTCCACGAGGAAAGTGGGCTCATCTTGGGCGGCTGCCTGAGGGGTCTCGGCTTTACAACTTTGCCGAGCTGCAACTTGGTCAGGGGCAAACACGTTTGCTAAATTCTACAAATTTGATACCCTGGCTGAGGAGGACCTTGAGTTCTCTCATTCGGTGCTGCAGAGTCATCCGCACTCTCCCGCCCGTTTGGGAGCTTTGGTATAATCCCCATGGTCCTTACGGAGTTCCCAGCATCCACTAGGACGTCAGAGAAAATAAGATTTTACTCACCGGTAAATCTATTTCTCGTAGTCCGTAGTGGATGCTGGGCGCCCATCCCAAGTGCGGATTGTCTGCAATACTTGTATATAGTTATTGCCTAACTAAGGGTTATTGTTGAGCCATCTGTTGAGAGGCTCAGTTATATTTCATACTGTTAACTGGGTATAGTATCACGAGTTATACGGTGTGATTGGTGTGGCTGGTATGAGTCTTACCCGGGATTCAAAATCCTTCCTTATTGTGTCAGCTCTTCCGGGCACAGTATCCTAACTGAGGTCTGGAGGAGGGTCATAGTGGGAGGAGCCAGTGCACACCAGATAGTACCTAATCTTTCTTTTAGAGTGCCCAGTCTCCTGCGGAGCCCGTCTATTCCCCATGGTCCTTACGGAGTGCCCAGCATCCACTACGGACTACGAGAAATAGATTTACCGGTGAGTAAAATCTTATTTTTGCACTGGTTCTAGCGACGATTCCAATCGCACAACCGAACGCAAGGAGATTGACAGAAAGAGGGTGTTTATGGGTGTCAACTGACCGTTTTCTGGGAGTGTATGGAAAAACGCAGGCATGGCCGGGCGTTTGCTGGGCGGGTATCTGACTTCATTGCCGTGTCACTCGTCGCAGCAATCATCGCACAGGATAAGTAACTACAGGGCTGGTTTTGTTTGCACAAAATATGTTTGCAGGCGCTCTGCTGCACTGGCGTTCGCACTCCTGCAAAGCGAAAATACACTCTCCAGTGGGCGGCGACTATGCGTTTGCATGGCTGCTAAAAACTGCTAGCGAGCAATCAACTTGGAATGACCCCCATTGTTCCTTGTAACAAAGCACAAGGGTCTTTTCAGCAGAATAATGAAATGGAAAAGAAATGATACAAGTGTCGTGTTAGGACTGATTCTGAGACGCCCGCTGCAACATCCGCTTTAACGTCCTTTGTTGTAATCACATCTGCGACTATGCTATTGCTAGTAAAGACCCTTCCCCTGGTGTACAAGCGTGCAATGCCTGGGACACCCACTTTGTATGTCATTGGACGTAACAATTCTGCTTATTGTGTGCTACCATTGTTTGCACTATTAAAACGTGCACCTGTCCCATGCCAGGTACAGATTCTCTGCCATAGTATGGCCTCCAATGTGAGCTATTAAGCATCTGAGTTTGCAACAAGTTAGGCGACAAGCGTGTGACGCTCGCATATTTGTGTATCTGAGTAGCCACATCCCAGTCATCGCTCAGGAACACTCGGTTGCAGAGATGCCGTGGGTGGGGGAGGGCTAGGTGCAGGGGTGCCATGGATGGGGGAGGGTGTCCGGAGGTGCTATGGTTGGGGGAGGGGCGGATGGGGGGGGTGCGCGGATGGGGGAGGGGGTCGTGAGGTGCTGTGGGTGGGATAGGGTCAGGGGAGTGGGGACCGCGAATGGGGGAGGTTGTGCGGAGTGACGTGGGTGGGGGAGGGGCAGGTGCTGCGGAGGATGGGGAGGGGTTCCTGAGACGCTGTGGGTGGGAAAGGGGCGGGTGTGACGCAGGTGGGGTAGGGGATCAAGAGGCGCCGCTGTTGGGGAAGGGGCCGGGGTGCCGCGGGTGGGGAAGGTACAGGTAGGGGGGGTGCCGCGGATGGGAGAGGGGGTCCGGAGGCGCTGCGGGTGGTGGAGGGGCGGGGGTGCCATGGGTGGGGTAGGGGTTCTGGAGGTGGCATGGGTGGGGGAGATGCGCGTAGGGGTGCCGCGGGTGGGGAGAGGTCTGGGGGTGAAGCGGGTGGTGGAGGGGCGGGTGCGGGGTCCCACGGGTGGTGGAGGGACAGGTGGGGTGGTTGAGGGGCACTGTATATACACCACACACACAATCTGCTGGAGCAGCAGCGCTGAAGTGAACCGGAGGCGCGCTCCCTCACACTTGCTGCTGGCGCTGCTCCTGCTGTCCGGGTAACAGCGGTGATGGGTGGAAGCGCAGCGGGCAGTGACACGCGCAGGGCATGGCCCCAGCGGGTGACAGAGACTCGGGAGAGGGGATCCGGAGATCCTCGTGCCCTCAGCAGCAGCGGCGCGAGGTGGCCTCATCCTCCGCCTTATGGCATCCTGTGGCCAGGTCTGCCGCCCTTCTAACCCCAGCATAGGAGCCGGGAACGGCGGGGAGGCCGACGCGTCCAGACGGGAAGATGGCGGAGAGGTATTTGCCAGATCTGTGCAGGGCCGTAACTAGGTGTGTGCGGAGGGGGCACCACACATAGCGCTGCAGGGTAGAGGGCGCTGTTGGCAGCACTTGTCAATTATCTATTTTAATTACTTTCACTTGCTGCTTACCCCCTTTTTGAACACCAGCATCTCCTGACCGCCCCTGTCGCCTACCCTGACCCCTTCTGTCACTAATACCTATACATCATTCATGAACTCAACTTGAGATTTCTTGTTATTCACTCACACTGTCCTTTATTACATTTGAAGATGCTGACATACCAGGAATCCAAACCCATTGCCTGTGGCATTGCAGTCAGACACTCTATTAATTGAGCTATCTGCACTTACGTAGAAAGCTAGAGAATTCTAACTATTTGAAGCTCACCTTGTACTTTGTGAAAAAATGATCAGCATTGCAGCTGAGCAGATCTATTTAGTGTGTGATTGCAAGAGAATGGATGTGTGGCTGCACACTACATAGATCCGCTCAATTGCAATACTGATTTTTTTTTTTTTACAAAGTACCAGTAGCTTCATATAGTGTTCATAGTATTTATGCAGGATCAAATAGCTCAATGAGTAGGGTGTTTGGTTACAGTTCAACAGGTTATAGGTCTGAATCCTGGGTATGGCAGTATATTGTAACTGAATATTAATGACAGGGCTGTGTGCAGAAGGTGCATTGCCCACAGCGCACTTGCCCTGTAGGCGCACCTTCTACATACACGCTGAGTGGCCGCATATCCCTCCCGCTGACGGCCGCTCTCCCGCTCCCCTGTGCCTGGCACCCGCAGCAGCCGCAAGCTCCGACCAGCTGGAGCAGATGATCGCTGTGTAAAGTCAGCAGCAGCGCTGGACAGGATATCCCCCCTGTGCTGCTGCGCTCCCGCGGCCCACCCCCTCTCTGTCTGTGAAGTGTACAGACTCTGCAGAGGAGTCAGTTCTGTACAGGAGCCGGCAACAGCGCAGGAAGAACGTAAACTTCACATAAGTGCCTACACAGATACTACACTCTACACTATATTACACTACACTTCACTTTACTACAGTACACTACACTACACTACACTATACTACTAGAGATGAGCGGGTTCGGTTTCTTTGAATCCGAACCCGCACGAACTTCACTTTTTTTTTCACGGGTCCGAGCGACTCAGATCTTCCCGCCTTGCTCGGTTAACCCGAGCGCGCCCGAACGTCATCATGACGCTGTCGGATTCTCGCGAGACTCGGATTCTATATAAGGAGCCGCGCGTCGCCGCCATTTTCACACGTGCATTGAGATTGATAGGGAGAGGACGTGGCTGGCGTCCTCTCCATTAGAATAGATTAGAAGAGAGAGAGATTGTGCAGACAGAGTTTACCACAGTGACCAGTGCAGTTGTTGTTAAGTTAACTTTTATTTAATATATCCGTTCTCTGCTATATCCGTTCTCTGCCTGAAAAAAACGATACACAGCAGTCACACAGTGTGACTCAGTCTGTGTGCACTCAGCTCAGCCCAGTGTGCTGCACATCAATGTATAAAAGCTTATAATAATTGTGGGGGAGACTGGGGAGCACTGCAGGTTGTTATAGCAGGAGCCAGGAGTACATAATATTATATTAATTTAAAATTAAACAGTGCACACTTTTGCTGCAGGAGTGCCACTGCCAGTGTGACTAGTGGTGACCAGTGCCTGACCACCAGTATAGTAGTATATTGTTGTATACTATCTCTTTATCAACCAGTCTATATTAGCAGCAGACACAGTACAGTGCGGTAGTTCACGGCTGTGGCTACCTCTGTGTCGGCAGTCGGCACTCGGCAGGCAGTCCGTCCATCCATAATTGTATAATTATATACCACCTAACCGTGGTATTTTTTTTTCTTTCTTTATACCGTCGTCATAGTCATACTAGTTGTTACGAGTATACTACTATCTCTTTATCAACCAGTGTACAGTGCGGTAGTTCACGGCTGTGGCTACCTCTGTGTCGGCAGTCGGCAGGCAGTCCGTCCATCCATAATTGTATTATTATAATATATACCACCTAACCGTGGTTTTTTTTTCATTCTTTATACCGTCATAGTGTCATACTAGTTGTTACGAGTATACTACTATCTCTTTATCAACCAGTGTACAGTGCGGTAGTTCACGGCTGTGGCTACCTCTGTGTCGGCAGTCGGCAGGCAGTCCGTCCATCCATAATTGTATTATAATATATACCACCTAACCGTGGTTTTTTTTTCATTCTTTATACCGTCATAGTGTCATACTAGTTGTTACGAGTATACTACTATCTCTTTATCAACCAGTGTACAGTGCGGTAGTTCACGGCTGTGGCTACCTCTGTGTCGGCAGTCGGCAGGCAGTCCGTCCATCCATAATTGTATTATAATATATACCACCTAACCGTGGTTTTTTTTTCATTCTTTATACCGTCATAGTCAGTCATACTAGTTGTTACGAGTATACTACTATCTCTTTATCAACCAGTGTACAGTGCGGTAGTTCACGGCTGTGGCTACCTCTGTGTCGGCACTCGGCAGGCAGTCCGTCCATCCATAATTGTATTATTATAATATATACCACCTAACCGTGGTTTTTTTTTCATTCTTTATACCGTCATAGTGTCATACTAGTTGTTACGAGTATACTACTATCTCTTTATCAACCAGTGTACAGTGCGGTAGTTCACGGCTGTGGCTACCTCTGTGTCGGCAGTCGGCAGGCAGTCCGTCCATCCATAATTGTATTATAATATATACCACCTAACCGTGGTTTTTTTTTCATTCTTTATACCGTCATAGTCAGTCATACTAGTTGTTACGAGTATACTACTATCTCTTTATCAACCAGTGTACAGTGCGGTAGTTCACGGCTGTGGCTACCTCTGTGTCGGAACTCGGCAGGCAGTCCGTCCATCCATAATTGTATTACAATATATACCACCTAACCGTGGTTTTTTTTTCATTCTTTATACCGTCATAGTCAGTCATACTAGTTGTTACGAGTATACTACTATCTCTTTATCAACCAGTGTACAGTGCGGTAGTTCACGGCTGTGGCTACCTCTGTGTCGGCACTCGGCAGGCAGTCCGTCCATCCATAATTGTATTACAATATATACCACCTAACCGTGGTTTTTTTATACCACCTAACCGTGGCAGTCCGTCCATAATTGTATACTAGTATCCAATCCATCCATCTCCATTGTTTACCTGAGGTGCCTTTTAGTTCTGCCTATAAAATATGGAGAACAAAAAAGTTGAGGTTCCAAAATTAGGGAAAGATCAAGATCCACTTCCACCTCGTGCTGAAGCTGCTGCCACTAGTCATGGCCGAGACGATGAAATGCCAGCAACGTCGTCTGCCAAGGCCGATGCCCAATGTCATAGTACAGAGCATGTCAAATCCAAAACACCAAATATCAGAAAAAAAAGGACTCCAAAACCTAAAATAAAATTGTCGGAGGAGAAGCGTAAACTTGCCAATATGCCATTTACCACACGGAGTGGCAAGGAACGGCTGAGGCCCTGGCCTATGTTCATGGCTAGTGGTTCAGCTTCACATGAGGATGGAAGCACTCAGCCTCTCGCTAGAAAACTGAAAAGACTCAAGCTGGCAAAAGCACCGCAAAGAACTGTGCGTTCTTTGAAATCCCAAATCCACAAGGAGAGTCCAATTGTGTCGGTTGCGATGCCTGACCTTCCCAACACTGGACGTGAAGAGCATGCGCCTTCCACTATTTGCATGCCCCCTGCAAGTGCTGGAAGGAGCACCCGCAGTCCAGTTCCTGATAGTCAGATTGAAGATGTCAGTGTTGAAGTACACCAGGATGAGGAGGATATGGGTGTTGCTGGCGCTGGGGAGGAAATTGACCAGAAGGATTCTGATGGTGAGGTGGTTTGTTTAAGTCAGGCACCCGGGGAGACACCTGTTGTCCGTGGGAGGAATATGGCCGTTGACATGCCAGGTGAAAATACCAAAAAAATCAGCTCTTCGGTGTGGAGGTATTTCACCAGAAATGCGGACAACAGGTGTCAAGCCGTGTGTTCCCTTTGTCAAGCTGTAATAAGTAGGGGTAAGGACGTTAACCACCTCGGAACATCCTCCCTTATACGTCACCTGCAGCGCATTCATAATAAGTCAGTGACAAGTTCAAAAACTTTGGGTGACAGCGGAAGCAGTCCACTGACCAGTAAATCCCTTCCTCTTGTAACCAAGCTCACGCAAACCACCCCACCAACTCCCTCAGTGTCAATTTCCTCCTTCCCCAGGAATGCCAATAGTCCTGCAGGCCATGTCACTGGCAATTCTGACGAGTCCTCTCCTGCCTGGGATTACTCCGATGCATCCTTGCGTGTAACGCCTACTGCTGCTGGCGCTGCTGTTGTTGCCGCTGGGAGTCGATGGTCATCCCAGAGGGGAAGTCGTAAGCCCACTTGTACTACTTCCAGTAAGCAATTGACTGTTCAACAGTCCTTTGCGAGGAAGATGAAATATCACAGCAGTCATCCTACTGCAAAGCGGATAACTGAGTCCTTGACAACTATGTTGGTGTTAGACGTGCGTCCGGTATCCGCCGTTAGTTCACAGGGAACTAGACAATTTATTGAGGCAGTGTGCCCCCGTTACCAAATACCATCTAGGTTCCACTTCTCTAGGCAGGCGATACCGAGAATGTACACGGACGTCAGAAAAAGACTCACCAGTGTCCTAAAAAATGCAGTTGTACCCAATGTCCACTTAACCACGGACATGTGGACAAGTGGAGCAGGGCAGGGTCAGGACTATATGACTGTGACAGCCCACTGGGTAGATGTATGGACTCCCGCCGCAAGAACAGCAGCGGCGGCACCAGTAGCAGCATCTCGCAAATGCCAACTCTTTCCTAGGCAGGCTACGCTTTGTATCACCGCTTTCCAGAATACGCACACAGCTGAAAACCTCTTACGGCAACTGAGGAAGATCATCGCGGAATGGCTTACCCCAATTGGACTCTCCTGTGGATTTGTGGCATCGGACAACGCCAGCAATATTGTGTGTGCATTAAATATGGGCAAATTCCAGCACGTCCCATGTTTTGCACATACCTTGAATTTGGTGGTGCAGAATTTTTTAAAAAACGACAGGGGCGTGCAAGAGATGCTGTCGGTGGCCAGAAAAATTGCGGGACACTTTCGGCGTACAGGCACCACGTACAGAAGACTGGAGCACCACCAAAAACTACTGAACCTGCCCTGCCATCATCTGAAGCAAGAAGTGGTAACGAGGTGGAATTCAACCCTCTATATGCTTCAGAGGTTGGAGGAGCAGCAAAAGGCCATTCAAGCCTATACAATTGAGCACGATATAGGAGATGGAATGCACCTGTCTCAAGTGCAGTGGAGAATGATTTCAACGTTGTGCAAGGTTCTGATGCCCTTTGAACTTGCCACACGTGAAGTCAGTTCAGACACTGCCAGCCTGAGTCAGGTCATTCCCCTCATCAGGCTTTTGCAGAAGAAGCTGGAGGCATTGAAGAAGGAGCTAACACGGAGCGATTCCGCTAGGCATGTGGGACTTGTGGATGCAGCCCTTAATTCGCTTAACAAGGATTCACGGGTGGTCAATCTGTTGAAATCAGAGCACTACATTTTGGCCACCGTGCTCGATCCTAGATTTAAAGCCTACCTTGGATCTCTCTTTCCGGCAGACACAGGTCTGCTGGGGTTGAAAGACCTGCTGGTGACAAAATTGTCAAGTCAAGCGGAACGCGACCTGTCAACATCTCCTCCTTCACATTCTCCCGCAACTGGGGGTGCGAGGAAAAGGCTCAGAATTCCGAGCCCACCCGCTGGCGGTGATGCAGGGCAGTCTGGAGCGACTGCTGATGCTGACATCTGGTCCGGACTGAAGGACCTGACAACGATTACGGACATGTCGTCTACTGTCACTGCATATGATTCTCTCAACATTGATAGAATGGTGGAGGATTATATGAGTGACCGCATCCAAGTAGGCACGTCACACAGTCCGTACTTATACTGGCAGGAAAAAGAGGCAATTTGGAGGCCCTTGCACAAACTGGCTTTATTCTACCTAAGTTGCCCTCCCACAAGTGTGTACTCCGAAAGAGTGTTTAGTGCCGCCGCTCACCTTGTCAGCAATCGGCGTACGAGGTTACATCCAGAAAATGTGGAGAAGATGATGTTCATTAAAATGAATTATAATCAATTCCTCCGCGGAGACATTGACCAGCAGCAATTGCCTCCACAAAGTACACAGGGAGCTGAGATGGTGGATTCCAGTGGGGACGAATTGATAATTTGTGAGGAGGGGGATGTACACGGTGATATATCGGAGGGTGAAGATGAGGTGGACATCTTGCCTCTGTAGAGCCAGTTTGTGCAAGGAGAGATTAATTGCTTCTTTTTTGGGGGGGGTCCAAACCAACCCGTCATATCAGTCACAGTCGTGTGGCAGACCCTGTCACTGAAATGATGGGTTGGTTAAAGTGTGCATGTCCTGTTTTGTTTATACAACATAAGGGTGGGTGGGAGGGCCCAAGGATAATTCCATCTTGCACCTCTTTTTTCTTTTCTTTTTCTTTGCATCATGTGCTGATTGGGGAGGGTTTTTTGGAAGGGACATCCTGCGTGACACTGCAGTGCCACTCCTAGATGGGCCCGGTGTTTGTGTCGGCCACTAGGGTCGCTAATCTTACTCACACAGCTACCTCATTGCGCCTCTTTTTTTCTTTGCGTCATGTGCTGTTTGGGGAGGGTTTTTTGGAAGGGACATCCTGCGTGACACTGCAGTGCCACTCCTAGATGGGCCCGGTGTTTGTGTCGGCCACTAGGGTCGCTAATCTTACTCACACAGTCAGCTACCTCATTGCGCCTCTTTTTTTCTTTGCGTCATGTGCTGTTTGGGGAGGGTTTTTTGGAAGGGCCATCCTGCGTGACACTGCAGTGCCACTCCTAGATGGGCCCGGTGTTTGTGTCGGCCACTAGGGTCGCTAATCTTACTCACACAGCTACCTCATTGCGCCTCTTTTTTTCTTTGCATCATGTGCTGTTTGGGGAGGGTTTTTTGGAAGGGCCATCCTGCGTGACACTGCAGTGCCACTCCTAGATGGGCCCGGTGTTTGTGTCGGCCACTAGGGTCGCTAATCTTACTCACACAGCTACCTCATTGCGCCTCTTTTTTTCTTTGCGTCATGTGCTGTTTGGGGAGGGTTTTTTGGAAGGGACATCCTGCGTGACACTGCAGTGCCACTCCTAGATGGGCCCGGTGTTTGTGTCGGCCACTAGGGTCGCTTATCTTACTCACACAGCGACCTCGGTGCAAATTTTAGGACTAAAAATAATATTGTGAGGTGTGAGGTATTCAGAATAGACTGAAAATGAGTGTAAATTATGGTTTTTGAGGTTAATAATACTTTGGGATCAAAATGACCCCCAAATTCTATGATTTAAGCTGTTTTTTAGTGTTTTTGGAAAAAAACACCCGAATCCAAAACACACCCGAATCCGACAAAAATAATTCGGTGAGGTTTTGCCAAAACGCGTTCGAACCCAAAACACGGCCGCGGAACCGAACCCAAAACCAAAACACAAAACCCGAAAAATTTCAGGCGCTCATCTCTATATACTACACTACATTCTACTACACTCTAAGGGCAGGGGGGGATGTAAGGGGGAATCTGCCTGCTGTAATGTGTAAAATGGGGACTCTGCCTGCTGTACTGCATATAAGGGGGACTCTGCCTGCCATAATGTGTAAAAGGGGGACTCTGCCTGCCACAATGTGTAAAAGGGGGACTCTGCCTGCCGTAATATGTGTAAGTGGCACTACTGTATGACATATTATGAATTGGTATTATTTTGTGGTCACGCTTCTTCCCCATGAAGCCACACCCCTATATTTTTGGCACACGCCTATGGTGGGCACTGGCCCTATTTTAAATATGATGTGGGGGGGGGGGGGGGCGCCAATGCTGTTTCTTGTACACAGCGCTAAAATGTCTAGTTACGGCACTGGATCTGTGAATCTATGACTGTGACTGCCCAGCATTGTGACTCCGCCCAGCATCATACACACAGTCAAAGAGTCACAGATCTGGGCTAATATACAGTATAGGAGATGTGTATCTATTCCCCAACCTTCTCCTTATTTATTTGTTTACACCATCTACTAGAGGGTTTTTCTGTTCATCCCTCTGTCTATATCCCTCCATCTTCATCCATTAGTTTTAGCTGGCGAAATACAGCACTGTACAGCAAGTTTTAAATCATTTATATTTTTAACATGCTACTACATTTATTCTGAAATAAATACAAGAAATTGCTTGTACCTGTATAAAAGAATATATAGTCCCAGGATAACAAGCATTTTTCAGAAAGCTATTGTGCTATTTGTTGGTGCCTAAGGGCATAGTATATTCATCACATAATACAGAATTCATCTTCTTTAAATTCTCACCGGATGTCTACCAGTGTTTCATGCTTCCTACCCACACTATAAACCTTTATAGCTTTTTAGCACATTAACTTGCAAATACAACTTATTTGCTGATTCTCTTTATTTTATTGTACTGACTAAAGGTAAGGGAATAAGGGGGAGATGAATCAAGCCATGGAGGAATATTTATCACAAATCGCATTTTTGATGTAGATGTGATAAATATTTTTTGCATAAATTTGCAAAGTGGAAATTAATATTTCACGTAGATTTACTAACAATCTCTTGCTGAGAGATGGTATTCGATAAGAGAACGTACTGACAGTGCTGCCATCAGAAATTGTGAGGCCTGGGATGGACAAAATAGTAAGGGCCCCCCACTCACGATGGGGTATGGACAATCAGTAGAGAAGCATTAGAGGTAGTCATGGGCAAAGTAATTCACTGAACTGAGTTGAGACACATGACTCAGTTCAGTGAAGTGTCTCGAGTCAGTGTCTCGGCACATGAGTCATGACTCATTTGTATTTTAATGTATTGCAGAGACTGCACATGAATCAGTGAGTTGCCAGTGCTGGCAGATCAGTGCTGGACTCATGGGCCAATATTTACTAAGAATTCGAGTTTGTCCGTTTTGTGTTTTTTTTTCTAAGTCCCAATCCGGGAATTCACTAAGCACCAATCTCGGCAGTGTTTGGACTATTCGTAATGGTTTGATTTGCAAAGTTCCGAAATACGAATGAATAGACCATCGGTCAAACGCGGCAGTTATTTCATACAATACGGGAATTCACTATTTATTCGTATTTGGGTGTTAGTTTCTGAGTGCTCAATTGCGGACGTATTTTTTTGCGAATCTGTGGGCCAGTGATCTTTTGTGTGCTGTGGGATTCCTCAGACTCAGACATCAGCCTGTAAGTACCCAGGGCCAAGAAACTGAACATGGTCAGTAGGTTGTACAGGTTCCGCGGAGGCTGCGCAGGCCCGTTTTTTTAGGGAGCGTTTAAACTTGAACGCATTGTCCGATGTTAAGGTCATACAGATGTTCCGTCTAAATCGTAACAACATTTTCCGTCTGTATGACCTTGTCAAACTGGGCCTAGACCCTGAGACAGCACGCTCTCGCTCTGTCTCAGGCTTGCACAAACTCCTGGCTGTGTTGCACTTTCTGGCTACTGGCAGCTTTCAGGCTGTGTCTGGGGATGTCATAGGAATCTCACAGCCCTCATTTTCCAGAATCTTAACACAGGTGATGTATACCTAACTACCTCTTCTGTTTTTTGTTTGTTTTAATTTCTCGGTGGCCAGTTCTGTCCTAAAATCTCATGTTTTTTGTTCTTTAAAATATACACACAGGTGTTGGCTGTTTTGCAGCCCCACATCGAGGCCACAATCTGCTTCCCTACCCAGGAGTCTCAGTGGCATGCCGTCAGGGTAGATTTCTATGAGCTGGCTGGCATGCCCAATGTGCTTGGAGCCATAGATTGCACACACATTCAGCTGAGACCACCTAGGGGCAGGCAGCACATATATACTAATCGCCATTTTGAACACTCCACAAATGTGCAGGTGGTTTGTGATGCAAATCTCAAAATAATGAGTGTTGTTGCTGGTTACCCTGGGGGCTGCCATGACTCCTTGATCCTCAGTCAGTCATCCCTCTTTGATAAGTTTGAGGACGGACAAATGCCAGATGGATGGTTGCTGGGTATGTAATTGTGATATGTGTAGGCCTGCGTATACTTTGTCCAAATACAGGTGCAGATGTATTAACCTATCGAAAGCATAAGGAAGTGAGAAACCAGTGATCTGTGCAAGGTGATAAAGGCACCAGCCAATCAGCTCCAATATGTAAATGAACATTTAGGAACAGATTGTCTGCTGCCTTTATTACCTTGCACATATCACTGGTTATCACTTCCTTATGCCTTCTACAGGTTAATACATGTGCCCCACAGTGTGTTACTTATGTGTTGCTGTATCTTAACATGAATCACGTTACTATATCTGTCTTTTAGGTGATGGAGGATATGGCTGTTTCTCTTGGCTTCTAACTCCATTGTCCCGACCTGATACCCCTGCTGAACACAATTACAAAAATGCACATAAGTCCACGCGGAATGTGATAGAAAGATGTTTTGGTGTGCTGACATCTAGGTTTCGGTGTCTGGATAAGTCTGGTGGCCTTTTGTTGTATAGTCCCTCCAAGGTGACTCAAATTGTGTTCTGCTGCTGCTTTCTTCATAACATGTGTTTGCAACAACATCTGCCACATGTTGAGGAGGAGGAGGAGGAGGAGGAAGAAAGCAGCCAGCAAGCAGAGGAATTAGAGACATCTGGTGATACTTGGAGTACAGATGTAGGGAGGCAGGTTAGGCAAGAGCTCATCACTCGCTATTTCTAAGGTAAGTTTGCTTTGCTTATTTCATTTGTTGTGTAATCATAAATAAATGTTTTGCCATTTTTATTGGCAAAACCATTACTCAGAATGTGTCTGTCTCCTTGACACATAAAAACATACCCTCGCTTTATGCAAAACAAATGTCACATGTGTATTGTATGTATTTTTTAACTCAAAACAACAGATTATGAGTGGCATGCATTAAGTCTGGATAAGTGATCGTAAACTTGCAGTGCTAATTTATTACAAGCCCACATAATCCATTTAGTATTTCACTTTATCATTGTGTTGTCAAAGTCGAAAAATATTGTAGCACACACACCACGTACTAACCACACACACATGCCCGCTGCGCGTGCACTTGTTCCGCCGTGCATGCACCTATCCGCAATTTGCATATGATCGCTCCCGTGGTCCTGCGCGTGGTATGGGTATTTACGGTGGAGTTTGTGAGCGCATAGAGGGTTATCATAACATTACATATTTAACCCAAATAGTGCACATTGTACACATAGCCCCCCTGCACCACATCAGCAAGTATCAACAGTTTAAATTATTCCAGGACTAAGGGATTTACCTTTGCATGATAGGAAGGGACAGACTAAGGTTATAAGGTGATGTTTAGTATCCAGCTGTAGGGTATTTTAAGGGTAACATTCCGGTGTTGGTTAGAGGAAGATCGCATGTTCCTGCGTATAGTTATGTGCAGAAGTAGAATATAGATATAAACTGTATTTACTGTATATTATGTATGCGGCGGGAATCCAGAGGAGACCACCCACAATAGCAGTTGAGAAAGACATCGCCCACCTTTTCAAATCAACCTATGACCTCTCCTGTAATGTAAAGATGCATCTCTGTGTCCAATGGACAAAGAGATTACAGTATCCATTGTATTGCTTTTGGAAGTAGTGTATAAAAAGCCTGTTGCTGCCTGGCCGGTCAGAAGACTCTGAACGCTATCTACCTGATGAGCGGAGGACTAGTCCAGGTTGCGCAAGCGAACATTCTCACGTATGTACATTGACTGTAGCCATTTTACTCTGTTGTATTTTGTAGTGTATAAATTGTATTGTTATCCCCTTCCAGATATATACGCTGAGGTTTCGGAGCCCAGTGTTTAACTACAAATCGGTGTTGTGTCCTCTTTTCCCTGCTAGGGTTTAAAGCGTATTACATTACCTAACTGTATAAGGTTTAAGAGTGTATTGATAAGGTGTGTACGCACTGCGGGTACTTTATACCGTCAGCGATGCGTAAGGTTTAAGGTGTAACATCATTGCATTGCATTACTAATAAGGTTTAAAGTTTATCAATAGTGTGCACGCGCGCTGTGTGTACTTTGTACCCCCAGCGCAGCGTTTGTACGCTAAGTCCGTACAAGGTACGGGACTCTGTACGCAAATAGCATACAAAGTGCGTAGCGTGTGTATTAAGTCTAGCGGCCGCAGCGGCTCCATGGTAAAAGTGTATTTAGAGGTATAGCTTTATGGTTTAAGATAATATCGACATTATCAATTGGAGACATCGTCCGGTTTTTCCTCATACCCGCAGCCTAGCAGGTTAAAGCAGACTTTATCTATCAGCAAAGGGCGGACAGGTATCCCACGTAAGCCTTCTCCTGGTTGCTGGATACACTGGTAAACCCTATCTCATTGCTGATAAGATGGCGTCTGCTCTGCATGGTTTGTAGGGATGCTGGTGGGATCCGTAAGGTAAATACGCAAAGCTATTTTAAAAGTCTGTGAATTTCTGTTTGGCGCCAAATGCGCACACAACACACACATACACCTGCACTTTGTACTTTGCATACCTGCTCACATTGTTGCCATAAGTATTGATTATTAGATTAATTTTGACCTGTGCTGAGAAATTTGTTGCTATTTAGTTAAAACATAGACTAAATATTAAGGAAGTAAACGTAAAACACAAATACAGTCTGGCCTAGTTAAACAGGTTTATACAGAAAGATACTGTGTTATGTTAAGTAAACGATTATAGGTAATATCGCTTACATTTATAGAAGTGTGGGATTTGTACTATTGCGGACGTACGGTCTTTGTACACGTGTCTCGGACAAAGTACGGGACTGCGTACGCAACGTAAAGACATACGCATGGTTGCGTGTTTACGCAACGTGTGTAAGGGTACGGCCGCTAAGTACAAACTACACAATAGCATTGTTTAGTTTAGGCGCGGGACGGTAGCCACGCGACAATAGCACAAATTGCTCATTGTCCAAGATTTAGTTTAAATAATACCTTTTTTACTGTATTACCTCTGGTACTAAGGCTGTTTATCTGAATGAAAGTTAATTTTCTGTACAAAAAAAACCCACCAAAGTGTATTTGAGTGAACGAGCGTGAGTGTGCAAATATAATAAAGGTTTTTGTGGACCCAGTGAATTCGGGATCCCGTAGAGGTGGTACACCAGGTGAGTGGAGACTTGGTGGCGTGAGAATTAGCTGGCTCACGTTAATATAAATTGAAGTACAAAGGAGCAAGGTAGCAACATGCAACAACATCTGCCACATGTTGAGGAGGAGGAGGAGGAGGAGGAAGAAAGCAGCCAGCAAGCAGAGGAATTAGAGACATCTGGTGATACTTGGAGTACAGATGTAGGGAGGCAGGTTAGGCAAGAGCTCATCACTCGCTATTTCTAAGGTAAGTTTGCTTTGCTTATTTCATTTGTTGTGTAATCATAAATAAATGTTTTGCCATTTTTATTGGCAAAACCATTACTCAGAATGTGTCTGTCTCCTTGACACATAAAAACATACCCTCGCTTTATGCAAAACAAATGTCACATGTGTATTGTATGTATTTTTTAACTCAAAACAACAGATTATGAGTGGCATGCATTAAGTCTGGATAAGTGATCGTAAACTTGCAGTGCTAATTTATTACAAGCCCACATAATCCATTTAGTATTTCACTTTATCATTGTGTTGTCAAAGTCGAAAAATATTGTAGCACACACACCACGTACTAACCACACACACATGCCCGCTGCGCGTGCACTTGTTCCGCCGTGCATGCACCTATCCGCAATTTGCATATGATCGCTCCCGTGGTCCTGCGCGTGGTATGGGTATTTACGGTGGAGTTTGTGAGCGCATAGAGGGTTATCATAACATTACATATTTAACCCAAATAGTGCACATTGTACACATAGCCCCCCTGCACCACATCAGCAAGTATCAACAGTTTAAATTATTCCAGGACTAAGGGATTTACCTTTGCATGATAGGAAGGGACAGACTAAGGTTATAAGGTGATGTTTAGTATCCAGCTGTAGGGTATTTTAAGGGTAACATTCCGGTGTTGGTTAGAGGAAGATCGCATGTTCCTGCGTATAGTTATGTGCAGAAGTAGAATATAGATATAAACTGTATTTACTGTATATTATGTATGCGGCGGGAATCCAGAGGAGACCACCCACAATAGCAGTTGAGAAAGACATCGCCCACCTTTTCAAATCAACCTATGACCTCTCCTGTAATGTAAAGATGCATCTCTGTGTCCAATGGACAAAGAGATTACAGTATCCATTGTATTGCTTTTGGAAGTAGTGTATAAAAAGCCTGTTGCTGCCTGGCCGGTCAGAAGACTCTGAACGCTATCTACCTGATGAGCGGAGGACTAGTCCAGGTTGCGCAAGCGAACATTCTCACGTATGTACATTGACTGTCCCCATTTTACTCTGTTGTATTTTGTAGTGTATAAATTGTATTGTTATCCCCTTCCAGATATATACGCTGAGGTTTCGGAGCCCAGTGTTTAACTACAAATCGGTGTTGTGTCCTCTTTTCCCTGCTAGGGTTTAAAGCGTATTACATTACCTAACTGTATAAGGTTTAAGAGTGTATTGATAAGGTGTGTACGCACTGCGGGTACTTTATACCGTCAGCGATGCGTAAGGTTTAAGGTGTAACATCATTGCATTGCATTACTAATAAGGTTTAAAGTTTATCAATAGTGTGCACGCGCGCTGTGTGTACTTTGTACCCCCAGCGCAGCGTTTGTACGCTAAGTCCGTACAAGGTACGGGACTCTGTACGCAAATAGCATACAAAGTGCGTAGCGTGTGTATTAAGTCTAGCGGCCGCAGCGGCTCCATGGTAAAAGTGTATTTAGAGGTATAGCTTTATGGTTTAAGATAATATCGACATTATCAATTGGAGACATCGTCCGGTTTTTCCTCATACCCGCAGCCTAGCAGGTTAAAGCAGACTTTATCTATCAGCAAAGGGCGGACAGGTATCCCACGTAAGCCTTCTCCTGGTTGCTGGATACACTGGTAAACCCTATCTCATTGCTGATAAGATGGCGTCTGCTCTGCATGGTTTGTAGGGATGCTGGTGGGATCCGTAAGGTAAATACGCAAAGCTATTTTAAAAGTCTGTGAATTTCTGTTTGGCGCCAAATGCGCACACAACACACACATACACCTGCACTTTGTACTTTGCATACCTGCTCACATTGTTGCCATAAGTATTGATTATTAGATTAATTTTGACCTGTGCTGAGAAATTTGTTGCTATTTAGTTAAAACATAGACTAAATAATATTAAGGAAGTAAACGTAAAACACAAATACAGTCTGGCCTAGTTAAACAGGTTTATACAGAAAGATACTGTGTTATGTTAAGTAAACGATTATAGGTAATATCGCTTACATTTATAGAAGTGTGGGATTTGTACTATTGCGGACGTACGGTCTTTGTACACGTGTCTCGGACAAAGTACGGGACTGCGTACGCAACGTAAAGACATACGCATGGTTGCGTGTTTACGCAACGTGTGTAAGGGTACGGCCGCTAAGTACAAATTACACAATAGCATTGTTTAGTTTAGGCGCGGGACGGTAGCCACGCGACAATAGCACAAATTGCTCATTGTCCAAGATTTAGTTTAAATAATACCTTTTTTACTGTATTACCTCTGGTACTAAGGCTGTTTATCTGAATGAAAGTTAATTTTCTGTACAAAAAAAACCCACCAAAGTGTATTTGAGTGAACGAGCGTGAGTGTGCAAATATAATAAAGGTTTTTGTGGACCCAGTGAATTCGGGATCCCGTAGAGGTGGTACACCAGGTGAGTGGAGACTTGGTGGCGTGAGAATTAGCTGGCTCACGTTAATATAAATTGAAGTACAAAGGAGCAAGGTAGCAGATACCGCAGGCCAGAAGGTCAGCGAAGGTTTAGAGTACCGCAGACCAAAGGTCAGCGAGGTTTTTGTTTAGAGTACCGCAGCCCAGGGGGTTAGCGAAGATACCCATATAGGCTTTTGAATGATACGCTCCGGCTGAGGTTTCGCAGCCTGAAAAATCGATTCCATTGGTCGTATGGCGGATAAGTAACAGTTACCTATACGCTGTGCGATTGGACAGCGCGTTCGTGGGTGCAATACTTAGCGCAACGTGATACCCTTTTTACGAGCTTTGCGTAAAATCGCGGGATCATTAGCGCTGGATATAGCATACGCAAGCGTGATTTGTGTATAATAAAGGTAAAGGGAAGTTTCGCTGGTCACTCAGGAAATCTCCAACAACCAATATTTACTGGAAAGGGTAAGTCACTCCCAGATACTTCCAGTAAATAGAGGTTACATAGGGGCCCTAGGTTGGGTACGTACCTCCGCTAACGACAGTGTTTGGTAGTATTGGCCAACGTGGGTGGTGAGTGGGTGAAAGCACTCGGAGAACTTTCACCGTTGCCTTATATTGAGTATTTTGGGTTTTTGTAGGATTAGCCGGGACGGCAATACCTGCAAAATATGGGGGCCAGTTGCTCAAGTAAGGGACGTGCAACCAGGGTTCAGGTTGACATTCCGCGGCCCAGGAGGTCGGCGAGGTACATAATGTGTGAGAAGCATGGACCACACGCAGAAATTTTGTGCAATGAATGGGAACGTATGACTGTGGAAGATAGGGAACTATTCCTAAGGTAGGCAGTTTTGAACCAGAGGTATTGCAGAATTAAAGGGTTAGGATATGTCTGATAAAATCCCGAAAGCAAAGGGTCAGACACACAAACTGTTTAAATTTATGGCAGCAAGAGGGCGATATGCAGAGGGAACTAGCTCACGCAGCAGGTTCCAAACCTAGCAGGAAAATGATGGCAACCGCACCACCACCACCGTATATTGTAGGGGAGAAAGTGGCTACAGACAATGGCATACTGGTATCTGATAAGAATATAGTTGATAAATGTACTAACGCTAACCCGTGCAAATTGTATCCCATTTTAAACTTCCCTCAGGACTGCGAGCAAGAAGATGAGCCCAGCACGATATCGGCACTCTCTCTAGCAGCCACCATACAGAACACTCAGGTGGGCACGGCCCAACCAGTAAGATCAGTTGTAAGGCCCCCTAGCGGAGGGATAAGTGAGGTCATGTCCACAGGTAAGTACGGTACCATACATTATGCAGAGACAATAGCACCTCAGATTGTGAAGTCAACTCAGAATGATGTAATTGAATTAAATCCTGTCAGGGTGATCGCAGTCCCCAATGGGAAGACTGACGCTCAGGGAGTCACTCCCATCAGGAACATTGCTATGCATTGTCCTTGGTCCCGGACAGAATTGGGGACAATTATGTCTGAATTTCCCGATCCCATTAAGGATCTAGTCGCATGCCAGAGGTTTATTAAAGAATTAGGTAACGCACAAACAAAGATTGGCGAACAGTGCTACGGGTATGTTTACCTTCCAATATTGACCCCGCGAAATTCATTACTGATTGTAAATTAGACGCAGAAGTACCTCTCACTGATGAGTACACTCAGGAGAATGTACGACAGATCAATCTGCAATTAGGAGTATATTTCCCTATTGTTGTCAAATGGAATAAAATCTTTTCCATAAGACAAAAAGAAGGTGAAACGGCATCTGAATATTTCCATCGAGCACTGCAGGAAATGGCTAGATACACTGGGGTCGAGGACATTAAGGAAAATGTACATCACAGGGAGGTAGCTGTGTCAGTATTAATGGACGGGTTAAAAGAAACATTGAGAACAATGGTACAAACCACTCTACCTAACTGGAGAGGTATCTCGGTGGCTGCATTAAGAGAGTCCGCTATCGAGCACGATCGGAACATCATTAAGCACAGGGAGTCACAGGGGGATAAGCTGATGACAGTAAGTATAAATGCCCTTACAACGAAGCCGCATCAGCCAAAACCCCAGACCCCTGATGGTAAGTTACGTGTATTGGTATGCTATAACTGTAAGAAGGAAGGACATTATGCACGGAATTGTAGGTATAAGGACACACATAAGGTATACCGACCCCCTAGACCAGGACATGAACCACATTATGATACACGTAATTGGGATCAGGGATCACATAGGAAAAATTATGAGCCACACGCAGGGGAAACAAGGAGGTATCCACCTAGGAGGGACTGGCAGGTCTCCGAAAATTCTCAGTTACCCCCCTCACATATTGTAGCTGCCAGCGCGCTGCGGGAGGGTCACAATATACAATAGGGGTTGGGCCACAGCTGTAGTCTGCAGCCAGTGAAGTTGATTGCTAGCCTTGGTAGTGAACCTGAGGTCACAGTTGATGTAGCTGGTAGATCATTACCTTTTCTTGTAGATACAGGGGCGGCCAGGTCAGTATTAAATTCGACGGTAGGTATGAAAACCACGGGTAAAACAATTTCAGCAATGGGAGTAACAGGAATAGTGCAATACTACCCTTTAAGTAGACCAGCGGAGATTACGATAGGGCCTTTGCAGACCAAGCATTCCTTTTTGCTGGCTGCATCGGTTCCGACTAATCTACTTGGGAGAGATTTATTGTGTAAAATGAGGTGTGTCATATATTGTACTCCTGAGGGTGTCTTCTTGGATATACCCGAGAATCTCGTTCAGGAAGTGCAGGATATGTTAGACACCCCACGAAGGTTAATGTCACACTCTGCTGTTATAGACAAGTGTCCATCCAAGGTAGAGGCAATGATCTCCCAGATACCGGAATCCCTCTGGACCAAAGATGGACAAGACACTGGATTGATGGCGAATGTAGCTCCTGTAGTAGTGCAAGTAAAAGATGGTAGGATAGCTCCAAAAATCCCTCAGTATCCTCTTAAGCCAGAGGTGGAATTAGGAGTGTACCCAGTCATAGAGCGCTTGCTACAACAGGGCATCCTAGTTAGGACGTCCAGCACTGCCAATAGTCCCATCTTCCCTGTGAAAAAGAGTGGGGGGAGGGGTTACAGACTAGTGCAGGATCTAAGGGGGATAAACAAGATAGTTGAGAGCCAATTCCTTGTAGTGCCAAATCCAGCTGTCATCCTCATGCAAATTCCCCCTACTGCTAAATTTTTCACTGTCATTGACCTCTGTTCTGCTTTCTTTTCTGTCCCTCTGCACCCTGACAGCCAATACCTGTTTGCATTTACATACAGGGGAGTACAGTATACCTGGACTCGCCTACCCCAAGGTTTCATTGACAGCCCAAGTATTTTCTCCCAGGCTTTGCATGACTGTTTACAATCCTTTCAACCTGAGAGCGGATCAGTATTAATACAATATGTAGATGACTTACTGCTGTGTTCTGATTCACTCGAATCGTCCTTGAAAGACACGAAACAGCTTCTGTTTCACCTTTCTAATACGGGACACAAGGTTTCAAAGGATAAGTTGCAGTTGTGCCAGACCAAGGTAAAATATTTGGGACATTGCTTGACACAAGGCCTTAGACACCTTACCGCTGATAGAATACAGGCGATTCGCGACATGACTCTGCCACAAACCCAGCAACAGATCCGCACTTTTCTTGGAATGTGTGGGTACTGCCGAAACTGGATCCCAGGGTTCTCCATACTGGCTTTACCTTTGCAAGAAATGGTCTCCTCGAACAAACCAGATCGGATCTCTCACACAGATGAGTCTGAACTGGCATTTGAGAGACTTAAACAGTGCCTATCACAGGCACCTGCATTAGGCATGCCAGATTATGGGAAACCCTTTGAATTGTACGGTACAGAAAGTGCTGGGTGTGCGGCAGGTGTCCTAATCCAGAGACATGGTGATGCCAGCAGGCCGGTAGCTTACTACAATGCACAGTTGGACACTGTAGCGCGGTCTCTCCCCACATGCTTGTGAAGTGTTGCAGCGATAGCCTTGCTAGTAAGTAAAAGCGAAGACGTAGTGTTAGGACACAACCTGACCATCCATACACCTCATGCAGTGTCAGCCTTACTGAACTCTGCCCAAACCAGACATGTCTCATCTGCACGGTTTACAAGGAGGGAATTAGCACTAATGGCCCCTGTAAACATCACCATAAAGAGATGCAGCACACTAAATCCTGCAACTTATCTGCCAGGTGTGCCTGGACAGGCACAAAGGGTGGAGGATGAGAATGATGGTGAAGGATGATTTAGTACAGACACTGACACACATGATTGTATGGAATATCTAAACCAGACTTTCACTGCAAGACCCGACATTAGTGACAACCCACTGGAAGGCGTAGATTTTACCTTTTACACTGACGGTAGTTGCCACAGACAGACGGACTCGGGAGACTTGTGTACTGGATACGCAGTCGTAGATGACAGAGGTATCATAGAAGCTGAGCCCCTGGGCCCACCGCACTCAGCACAAGTTGCTGAGCTGGTCGCCCTAACCAGAGCGTGTGAATTGGCCAAGGGAAAGTCAGCCAATATATATACAGATTCTAGGTATGCCTTTGGAGTAGTGCATGATTTTGGGGCCCTATGGCGCCTCAGAAATTTCATGACGGCAGCTGGCACACCTGTAGCGCATGCATCCTATATAAAAAGGATACTAACAGCGATACAAGAACCAGAAAGAGTGGCTGTTATCAAGTGCAAAGCCCACACTTACAGTCAAGACCCAGTGTCACTTGGTAACAGCCGGGCAGACAAAGCTGCTAAATCAGCAGCCAGCACCCCCATACAAACAGATATCACATCACTGATGATATTCAACACCATCAACACACAAAAATTAAGTGAAATGCAAAATTTGTGTTCTCCACAGGAAAAGGCAGTCTGGAGGTCAAAGGTGTATGGCCAGGAGTCCTCAGGACTCTGGACAGATGGACAGGGTAAGCCAGTGGCCCCCAGAGCATATCTTCCAAGCTTAGCTGAGGCGGCACACGGTCTGACTCATCTGGGTAAAGAGGGTATGTGTAAGTTGGTAAGAGCCTACTGGTGTGCGCCAGGATTCTCTTCTCATGCGGGTAAGAGAGCAATGACATGCCTTATTTGCTTGAGGAAGAACATTGGAAAGTCAATACCAACAGAACCATCCCATATCCAGCTGACAGACGGCCCTTTTCAGGTAATACAGATTGATTTCATACAGTTACCACCCTGCAGAAATTTAAAATATGTGTTAGTCTGTATTGATGTGTTTTCCAATTGGGTAGAAGCGTTCCCTGCTGCCACAAATACTGCTACGTTCACTGCAACGAAAATTGTGCAGGAATTTGTGTGCAGATATGGTATCCCCAGGATAATTGAAAGCGATAGGGGCACCCATTTTACAGGTGAAGTCTTTCAGGTTATGTGTAAACTGATGGGAATTTATAGCAAGCTGCATACTCCGTACCGCCCACAGGCGAGTGCGAAGGTGGAGAGAGTAAACAGCACTATTACGAACAAGTTGAGCAAAGTGATGGCTGAAATTGGATTGTTGTGGCCAGAAGCTTTGCCACTAGTATTGTACAGCATCAGAACCACTCCCAGGTCCCCACTTAACCTATCACCCTTTGAGATTCTTTTTGGTCGACAGCCCCATGTAATGATAGACCCCCAGGATGATTTGAAATGCAATAACGAAGTGACTGTAAAATATTTGGTTAAGATGAGCCAACAGCTGAGGAATCAAAACAGAAATCTAAAGCTGGTGATTCCTGACCTACCAAACAGTAATTGTCATGACATTGAACCTGGGGATTATGTAATGATTCAAAATTTTCTACATTCAGGTTGCCTCATTAACAGGTGGGAAGGACCGTACCAAGTCTTACTAACCAGCACGACAGCATTAAAGGTTGCCGAAAGAGAGACTTGGGTTCACTCGTCCCACTGTAAGAAGGTCGCTGACCCAGAGAGAACCCGTGACAAAGAGCAGAGTGTAGAAAACATCGTATCACTGGAGTGTCTGTTCCGGGAAGGTTGAGAGGCAGGACTGTTGTCACGGCACCTAAGCGCGGAGAACAACAAGACCAAGAGGCGGTTGTCGCACCAGTTTTTCTTTTTTATCTCTCACTACCCTCCTTCTCTCCTTCCCTTTTCCTCCCCCTTCTTGTTTCCTTTCTCTTCCCTTAACAAGATGGACTTACCCCAAGAGACTGCGTTCGGGGTTTTCCTGTTAACCCTGTTGTTGACCAGAACAGTCTGTTTCGGTGAGAGTCCCAGAGAGGTCGAGAAAGGATCTGGAATGGGTTCTGATGGCGAGGATGGATTTGTAGAATTCCAAGAGCAACACATCACTCGAGCAAAGGCGAGTATCAGAAAACGATCTGGTAGTCAGGGAGCTAGGAGGCACTGTGAAGGGTTATTGGCTGAGGAAAATTGCATTTGTAAGAATTGTGAGAACATAGTTGAGGATGGGTGCATCCAGAGATGTCAGTCCAGCCTTAATATCAACATGGACCGTCATCCATTGAGTGATTACCACTCACTAGTGGGTAAGGTTTTAAACCAAACAGAATGCTGGGTGTGTTCACAAATACCTCAACGTCAGAGCAAGTCAGGATTAGTACCGTACCCTTTAGCAATAGATGAGGTACTCGAATTACGGGGTGGGAGACCGGTGGACAAGAAATTCAATATTTCTAGGCCCCCTAGTTTGAAGCTCCACCAGTATCATGTAGATAGATCCTTGTTATGTTTCAACATTTCCAATCACCGAAAACCAGGAAATTGGGAGGTGACATGGAATAACCAGACCATGGCCTTTTCGCATAGAGCTGATAAGATACCCGTAGACTCTGAACTTGTACGCCAAATAGCCAACAGTGGAAGGTATTTTCGGTATAGGTATACTCAAGGAAGCAAGACCATGCGGGTTGGAGAAGTATCACCAGGGTACTGTGCTCATATCATACAGCCTGATACTTGTACTGAACAGATGAGAGAACTAGGGATTGGGTTTTTCACTTGGAAAGTTTGTAATATGGTAATGTCATATTCTGTCCCATATGTTCTCCCCGATGATGCTTATTTCATATGTGGGAGGAAGGCGTATAAGTGGCTTGCCCCAAACTCAGAGGGATTGTGTTATGTTGGAAGAGTGTTGCCAGAGGTCATGACCATAACCCATGATAAGATGAAAGACGTTCACCGCAGTGCTCAGGCTCCGTATACTCATACTCACTATGAACACATCGTTAAGAGACACCTCATAGATAGGACAGAGCACGTAGCCTCTGATTTGATCCAGGAATCCACCGGGATTCAATTCCTTCTCGCATTAGACATCACCCGTACTGCCAGAGGAATTATAAATTATAGGTATATCCATGCGCTAGCGAATTTGATAGATAATATCACTGAGATGTATGACGACACCTTCAGGTATACGGGTAGGGAGTTGCAAGCTTACAAGACAGAACTGATCCAGCACAGGATGGTTCTTAATTATATCACAGCAGTGACAGGTGGGTACTGTGTCACTTTGGCAACTCAATATGGTGTGAAGTGCTGCACGTATATTACAAACAGCACTGATGACCCAACCGAGATCATCGATCAAAAGATGGACGATATCTCGCAGTTGAAGTGGGAGTTCCGAAGGAGACACAACCTTACCCTGACTGCTGTGAGTAATGAACTGACCGGCTGGGTCTCATGGTTGAACCCACGCAATTGGTTCTCAGGTTTAGGAGAATGGGCTCAAAATGTTAATATGAGTGTAGGAAAGTTTCTCCTTTGTATCCTGGGAGTCGTCATAATTATTGGCTTGATATTTAGGTGTGTTCGAATTCTAACGCAGCGGCACAAATTTAATGAGTTTAAGGAGCGGGGGCATTGTTACAGCAGCAGATTTGATTTACGACCCATCCATAGAGACAATGTTATAAGGATTGCAAATGACCCGTTTCTTTCACCCGTTTTTCCTTTGTCTCCCCCTTTGCCCAGATACATCGATCCGGAAAAGACAACTACACCCAAGAATGATTACGAAAATGTTATGTGATTGTTTTTTAGATATGTGTCTTATCTTCATCTCTACAACCTTCAGTTAGTGACACACATAGTCGACAGGTGATATCCACATATATTAGCACTCACATATGTTCCCCCTCCATGTATCATCAACTAAATGTGCACCCCATTTGTTGGAACAAGGAGCCGAAAAGAGCTCGGTAGTGTTTGTTGGCCCACTTAAAGACCCTTAATATGGGATGAGAAGGATTTAATGTATACTTTGCAATACCTCGAAGCTTATTTAGAACATATACGGCACGATGATACATGCCCCTCAGACATGAATTCATACATACATGCTTTTACTATCCCACTAGGTCATACATTTCCCACCTACACCTCTCCTCCTACCATCCAATCATCTGCAGATATTGTATTGTATATTTTTCTGTTTAGTGTTTAGATAGTGGCAGTTTTTGTTGACTGCTAAAGGGTGGACTGTCAAAGTCGAAAAATATTGTAGCACACACACATCACGTACTAACCACACAAACATGCCCGCTGCGCGTGCACTTTTTCCGCCGTGCGTGCACATATCCGCAATTTGCGTATGATCGCTCCCGCGGTCCTGCGCGTGGTATGGGTATTTACGGCGGAGTTTGTGAGCGCATAGAGGGTTATCAGAACATTACATATTTAACCCAAATAGTGCACATTGTACACATAGCCCCCCTGCACCACATCAGCAAGTATCAACAGTTTAAATGATTCCAGGACTAAGGGATTTACCTTTACATGATAGGAAGGGACAGACTAAGGTTATAAGGTGATGTTTAGTATCCAGCTGTAGGGTATTTTAAGGGTAACATTCCGGTGTTGGTTAGAGGAAGATCGCATGTTCCTGCGTATAGTTATGTGCAGAAGTAGAATATAGATATAAACTGTATTTACTGTATATTATGTATGCGGCGGGAATCCAGAGGAGACCACCCACAAGAGCAGTTGAGAAAGACATCGCCCACCTTTTCAAATCAACCTATGACCTCTCCTGTAATGTAAAGATGCATCTCTGTGTCCAATGGACAAAGAGATTACAGTATCCATTGTATTGCTTTTGGAAGTAGTGTATAAAAAGCCTGTTGCTGCCTGGCCGGTCAGAAGACTCTGAACGCTATCTACCTGATGAGCGGAGGACTGGTCCAGGTTGCGCAAGCGAACATTCTCACGTATGTACATTGACTGTAGCCATTTTACTCTGTTGTATTTTGTAGTGTATAAATTGTATTGTTATCCCCTTCCAAATATATATGCTGAGGTTTCGGAGCCCAGTGTTTAACTACAAATCGGTGTTGTGTCCTCTTTTCCCTGCTAGGGTTTAAAGCGTATTACATTACCTAACTGTATAAGGTTTAAGAGTGTATTGATAAGGTGTGTACGCACTGCGGGTACTTTATACTGTAAGCGCTGCGTAAGGTTTAAGGTGTAACATCATTGCATTGCATTACTAATAAGGTTTAAAGTTTATCAAGAGTGTGTGCGCGCGCTGTGTGTACTTAGTACCCCCAACGTGGCGTTTGTACGCTAAGTCCGTACAAGGTACGGGACTCTGTACGCAAATAGCATACAAAGTGCGTAGCGTGTGTATTAAGTCTAGCGGCCGCAGCGGCTCCATGGTAAAAGTGTATTTAGAGGTATAGCTTTATGGTTTAAGATAATATCAACATTATCAGTGTGTAACGTCCTAATGCACAGGTTCACAAACTCGGCCCTCAGGACCACACACAGTGCATGTTTTTCACGTAACCCAGTAGAAGCACAGGTGTATGAATTACTCACAGACATATGTTAAAAGGTTCACAGGTGTAGCTAATTATGTCACTTGTGATTCTGTGAGTAGACCTGCAAAACATGCACTGTGTGGGGTTCTGAGGGCCGAATTTGAGAACCTGTGTTCCCAAAAAACACTCCTCAACATATAATATGTTAGCCTTGAGGAATACATGTGTCCCTATGTGTGATGCACCATCATATTTAAGAGACACAAACTTACTGTAATCAGGAATGATTTATTTCCTAATGTTTGATGCAGTAAACTTGATGATGTGTAAGTAAATACACAGTTTGCCACATATACACATTATTATACAAATTCTTTGTTTTTGGGTTAAAAAGTTCTTATTTGTTGGTGTCTGCATCATGTGTAATAACATTCTTACTAATTTTTAACACACACAAACATGTCCCAACAATACTGACATTCATTTTGTCAATGTTTTTTTAAAAATTCAATGCCAACATATTAAAAGCTTTTTACGCAACTCAATTGTGTTCTTCTTGTAATGTTGTATAGAGAAGAAAGGTAAAATAGTTATCAATAACATTGTAATTTGGATTGTCTGCAGGAAAAGAGAATGATTGGAATCTAGAAAGAGTAATGATTAGAAAAAAATCAAGTGGTCAGTTTACTTCCTGCTAAAGACATTCTGCCTGGCTGCCAATTATTGTGTCTGCAGGAAAAGAGAATGATTGGAATCTAGAAAGAGTAATGATTAGAAAAAAATCAAGTGGTCAGTTTACTTCCTGCTAACATGTATGTGTGGCTCCATCAACATTTCCCTCCTACAATACAAAAAAAATGGTAAAGAATAAATGTGCGTACAAATTTTATGTTGTTGTTTCTACCACTTATAATTAATGATGTTGTAAAAATTGTCAAGGAGCTAAGTGTTATATATTTTTTGCCAAACACACTTACTAACTATTTTGAGTTACTTATCACAAATGTCTAACTTGTATTATTTTTACGTTTTTTTTTGTGGCTGCTTGTCCTGCCCTTTGCCTTTAGCACTGTCATGTTGTCGTGCTCTGGTGGAGCATCTTGGTGGTGATGAGACTGGCGTGATATTTGGAGTAGTCGTACCAGAACTGCTGCTTGTTTGCTGTTGGTGCATGCATCTGAGTGTTTCATTCAGGTTAGTGAGGGTGGCATTGAGTTCACGTGTAGCAGCATTTTGATTGTCTACAATTCGGAATAAACTTTCATTAATCTTTTGATTGTTTTGAAAAATGTTCATATAACTTTGCTGTTGTCTGTGCTGTTCTTCCATTAGTCTGTGCTGTTCTTCCATTATGCGCTGTAAGTTGCCCATGACCTGTGTAATGTCTGTACGCATGAGTTCCATGGTATTGCCTATTCTAGTTGTTTGTTCATTTTGTCTACTCAGATTTCTTTATATTCTTCTGAGGTGAGATGGTAGGCTTGCAAACATTTATGTCTGCCTACGCAGGCAATCTTCATTAGTGGCCTGCTGTCTAGCCCAAATGGACCAAAACACCTGATCAGGGCCTTGTGTTACTGGTGTTGTTGGGCTGTGTTGTAGTGGTGGTGTGCTTTGTTGTGGTGGTGTACTCACAGGTGCTGGGGGGCTCATTCCTTGCCTTAATGGCTGCATTTCTAAGATGTTTGTCTCCTCCATGTCACTGTGTTGCTGTTGTTGCGGAGGGATGCTGTTCCCAGGACTAGAAGCTGAAATGTTAAACAAATCTCCGTTAGCTATCCATATGTTTGAGAAATGTAAACAAATCACTACACATGGAACACATGTCATTCACTGTTGCTTTCAACTATTCTGCCTAGCAACATCATCACTCATAACTTAAATACATACATATGCCTGTTTGTGGCAAATGTGTCTGGTTACTTAATTGTGAAAGAAAACACTTTAGTTTTATTGTAGCTCACACATACTCCACCATATAAAACACATTGGAATCCATAATGTGTTACCTTATTGCTTTGATCAAGCAAACATAGTAATGTTTTTATATGTATTTTGCAATGTTACCTCAAACACACATGTGAAATTTGGAAAAAATAAGATTTTACTCACCGGTAAATCTATTTCTCGTAGTCCGTAGTGGATGCTGGGACTCCGTAAGGACCATGGGGATTAGCGGCTCCGCAGGAGACTGGGCACAACTAAAGAAAGCTTTAGGACTACCTGGTGTGCACTGGCTCCTCCCACTAAGACCCTCCTCCAGACCTCAGTTAGGATACTGTGCCCGGAAGAGCTGACACAAATAGGAAGGATTTTGAATCCCGGGTAAGACTCATACCAGCCACACCAATCACACCGTATAACTCGTGATACTATACCCAGTTAACAGTATGAAATATAACTGAGCCTCTCAACAAATGGCTCAACAATAACCCTTTAGTTAGGCAATAACTATAAACAAGTATTGCAGACAATCCGCACTTGGGATGGGCGCCCAGCATCCACTACGGACTACGAGAAATAGATTTACCGGTGAGTAAAATCTTATTTTCTCTGACGTCCTAAGTGGATGCTGGGATTCCGTAAGGACCATGGGGATTATACCAAAGCTCCCAAATGGGCGGGAGAGTGCGGATGACTCTGCAGCACCGAATGAGCAAACTCTAGGTCCTCCTCAGCCAGGGTATCAAACTTGTAAACTGTTGAAAAAATGTTTGAACCCGACCAAGTAACAGCTCGGCAAAGTCGTAAAGCCGAGACCCCTCGGGCAGCCGCCCAAGAAGAGCCCACTTTCCTCGTGGAATGGGCTTTTACAGATTTAGGGTGCGGCAGTCCAGCCGCAGCATGTGCAAGCTGAATCGTGCTACAGATCCAGCGAGCAATAGTCTGCTTAGAAGCAGGAGCACCCAGCTTGTTGGGTGCATACAGGATAAATAGCGAGTCAGTTTTCCTGACTCCAGCTGTCCTGGAAACATATACTTTTCAGGGCCCTGACTACGTCCAGTAACTTGGAATCCTCCAAGTCCCAAGTAGCCGCAGCCACCACAAAAGTTTGGTTCACATGAAAAACTGATACCACCTTAGGAAGGAATTGGGAACGAGTCCTCAATTCCGCCTTATCCATATAAAATACAGATAAGGGCTTTTGTATGACAAAGCCGCCAATTCTGATACACGCCTGGCCGACGCCACGGCCCACAGCATGACCACTTTCCACGTGAGGTATTGTAGCTCCACGGATTTAAGTGGCTCAACCCAATGCGACTTCAGGAAATCCAACACCACGTTGAGATCCCACGGTGCCACTTGAGGCACAAACGGGGGCTGACTATGCAGCACTCCCCTAAACAAAAGTCCGAACTTCAGGCAGTGAAGCCAGTTCTATTTTGGAAGAAAATCGATAGAGCCGAAATCTGGACCTTCATGGAACCCAATTTTAGGCCCATAGTCACCTCTGACTGTAGGATGTGCAGAAATCGACCTAGCTGAAAATTCTCCTTTGGGGCCTTCCTGGCCTTACAGCACGCAACATATTTCCACCATATGCGGTGATAATGGTTTGCGTTCACTTCTTTCCTAGCTTTAAATAGCGTAGGGATAACTTCCTCCGGAATGCCCTTTTCCTTCAGGATCCGGCGTTCAACCGCCATGCCGTCAAACGCAGCCGCGGTACGTCTTGGAACAGACAGGCCCCCTGCTGCAGCAGGTCCTGTCTGAGCGGCAGAGGCCATGGGTCCTCTGAGATCATTTCTTGGAGTTCTGGTTACCAAGCTCTTCTTGGCCAACCCGGAACAATGAGTATAGTTCTTACTCCTCTCCTTCTTATTATTCTCATTACCCTGGGTAAGAGAGGCAGAGAAGGGAACACATACACCGACTGGTACACCCACGGTGTTAATAGAGCGTCCACAGCTATCGCCTGAGGGTCCCTTGACCTGGCGCAATATCTTTGTAGCTTTTTGTTGAGGCGGGACGCCATCATGTCCACCTGTGGCCTTTCCCAACGGTGTACAATCATTTGGAAAACTTCTGGATAAAGTCCCCACTCTCCCGGGTGGAGGTCGTGTCTTCTGAGAAAGTCTGCTTCTCAGTTGTCCACTCCGGGAATGAACACTGCTGACAGTGCTAACACATGATTTTCCGCCCATCGGAGAATCCTTGTGGCTTCTGCCATCGCCATCCTGCTTCTTGTGCCGCCCTGTCGGTTTACATGAGCGACCGCCGTGATGTTGTCTGACTGGATCAGAACCGGCCGGTGTTGAAGCAGGGGTCTAGCCTGACTTAGGGCATTGTAAATGGCCCTTAGTTCCAGAATATTTATGTGTAGGGAAGTCTCCTGACTTTTCCATAGCCTTGGAAGTTTCTTCCCTGTGTGACTGCCCCCCAGCCTCGAAGGCTGGCATCCGTGGTCACCAGGACCCAGTCCAGTATGTCGAATCTGCGGCCCCCTAGAAGATGAGCACTCTGCAGCCACCACAACAGCGACACCCTGGCCCTTGGAGACAGGGTTATCCGCCGATGCATCTGAAGATGCGACCCGGACCACTTGTCCAACAGATCCCACTGGAAAATCCTTGCATGGGACCTAGCAAATGGAATTTCTTCGTAAGAAGCTACCATCCTTCCCAGGGCTTGCGTGCATTGATGCACCGACACCTGTATACGTATTAGGAGGTCTCTGTCTAGAGACGACAACTCCTTGGACTTCTCCTCCGGGAGAAACCCTTTTTATCCTGTTCTGTGTCCAGAACCATACCCAGGAACAGTGGATGCGTCGTAGGAACCAGCTGCGACTTTGGAATATTCAGAATCCAGCCGTGCTGTTGTAGCACTTCCCGAGATAGTGCTACTCCGACGAACAACTGCTCCCTGGACCTCGCCTTTATAAGGAGATCGTCCAAGTACGGGATAATTATTTCGGCCATTACCTTGGTAAATACCTCGGTGCCGGGGACAGACCAACGGCAACGTCTGGAATTGGTAATGACAATCCTGTACCACAATTTTGAGGTACTCCTGGTGAAGAGGGTAAATAGGGACATGCAGGTAAGCATCCTTGATGTCCAGTGATACCATGAAATTCTCCAGGATTGCAATAATCGCCCTGAGCGATTCCATTTTGAACTTGAACCTTCGTATATAAGTGTTCAAGGCTTTCAATTTTAGAATGGGTTTAACCGAACCGTCTGGTTTCGGTACCACAACATTTTGGAATAGTAACCCCGGCCTTGTTGAAGGAGGGGTACCTTGATTTCACCTGCTGGAAGTACAGCTTGTGAATTGCCGCCAGTACTACCTTTCTCTGAGGGCAGCAGGCAAGGCTGATGTGAGGTAACGGCGAGGGGGAGTCGCCTCGAACTCCAGCCTGTATCCCTGTGATACTATTTGCAGAACCTAGGGATCCACCTGTGGGCAAGCCCACTGGTCCCTGAAGTTCCCGAGACGCGCCCCTACCACACCTGTCTCCACCTGTGGAGCCCCAACGTCATGCGGTGGACTCAGAGGAAGCGGGGGAAGATTTTTGATCCTGGGAACTGGCTGCTGGTGCAGCTTTTTCCTTCTTCCCTTGTCTCTGTGCAGAAAGGAAGCGCCTTTGACCCGCTTGCTTTTCTGAAGCCGAAAGGACTGTACCTGAAAATACAGTGCTTTCTTAGGCTGTGAGGAAACCTGAGGTAAAAAATTTTCTTCCCAGCTGTTGCTGTGGATACGAGGTCCCAGAGACCATCCCCAAACAATTCCTCACCCTTATAAGGCAGAATCTCCATGTGCCTTTTATAGGCAGCATCACCTGTCCACTGCCGGGTTTCTAATACCCTCCTGGCAGAATGGACATTGCATTAATTCTGGATGCCAGCCGGCAAATATCCCTCTGTGCATCCTTTATATCTAAGACGACGTCTTTAATATGCTCTATGTTAGCAAACTATTATCCCTGTCTTAGAGTATTAATATTATCTGACTGGGTATCAGACCACGCTGCAGCAGCACTATTTATGCTGAGGCAATTGTAGGTCTCAGTATATAACCTGAGTGTGTATATACAGACTTCAGGATAGCCTCCTGCTTTTTATCAGCAGGCTCCTTCAAGGTGGCCGTATCCTAAGACGGCAGTGCCACCTTTTTTGACAAACGTGTGAGCGCCTTATCCACCCTAAGGGATATCTCCCAACGTGACCTATCCTCTGGCGGGAAGGGGTACGCCATCAGTAACTTTTTAGAAATTACCAGTTTCTTATTGGGGGAACCCACGCTACTTTACACACTTCATTCATTCATCTGATGGGGGAACAAAACACTGGCTGCTTTTTCTCCCCAAAAATAAAACCCCTTTTATGTGGTACTTGGGTTCATGTCAGAAATGCGTAACACATTTTTCATTGCCGAGATCATGTAACGGATGTTCCTAGTGGATTGTGTATATGTCTCAACCTCGTCGACACTGGAGTCAGACTCCGTGTCGACATCTGTGTCTGCCATCTGAGGTAACGGGCGCTTTTTTGAGCCCCTGATGGCCTTTGAGACGCCTGGGCAGGCGCGGGCTGAGAAGCCGGCTGTCCCACAGCTGTTTTACGTCATCCAGCCTTCTATGTAAGGAGTTGACATTGTCGGTTAATACCTTCCACCTATCCATCCACTCTGGTGTCGGCCCCACAGGGGGCGACATCCCATTTATCGGCCTCTGCTCCACCTCCACGTAACCTTCCTCATCCCACATGTCGACACAGCCGTACCGACACACAGCACACACACAGGGAATGCTCTGACTGAGGACAGGACCCCACAAAGTCCTTTGGGGAAACAGAGAGAGAGTATGCCAGCACACACCAGAGCGCTATATAATGCAGGGATTAACACTATAACTGAGTGATTTTTCCCCCAATAGCTGCTTGTATAAACAATATTGCGCCTAAATTTAGTGCCTCCCCTCTCTTTTTAACCCTTTGAGCCTGAAAACTACAGGGGAGAGCCTGGGGAGCTGTCTTCCAGCTGCACTGTGAAGAAAAAATGGCGCCAGTGTGCTGAGGGAGATAGCTCCGCCCCTTTTCCGCGGACTTTTCTCCCGCTTTTTTATGGATTCTGGCAGGGGTATTTATCACATATATAGCCTCTGGGGCTATATATTGTGATGATTTTGCCAGGCAAGGTGTTTATATTGCTGCTCAGGGCGCCCCCCCCCCCAGCGCCCTGCATCCATCAGTGACCGGAGTGTGAGGTGTGCATGAGGAGCAATGGCGCACAGCTGCAGTGCTGTGTGCTACCTTGGTGAAGACTGAAGTCTTCTGCCGCCGATTTTCCAGAACACTTCTTGCTTCTGGCTCTGTAAGGGGGCCGGCAGCGCGGCTCCTGGACCGAACATCAATGGCCGGTTCCATGCGGTCGATCCCTCTGGAGCTAATGGTGTCCAGTAGCCTAAGAAGCCCAAGCTACCACCAGTTAGGTAGGTTCGCTTCTTCTCCCCTTAGTCCCTCGCTGCAGTGAGTCTGTTGCCAGCAGATCTCACTGTAAAATAAAAAACCTAAAATATACTTTCTTTCTAGGAGCTCAGGAGAGCCCCTAGTGTGCATCCAGCTCAGCCGGGCACAAGAATCTAACTGAGGTCTGGAGGAGGGTCTTAGTGGGAGGAGCCAGTGCACACCAGGTAGTCCTAAAGCTTTCTTTAGTTGTGCCCAGTCTCCTGCGGAGCCACTAATCCCCATGGTCCTTACGGAGTCCCAGCATCCACTTAGGACGTCAGAGAAACAACCTTACTTTTTACAATTAAAAAAACATGCTTTTTTGTTGCAGCATCTTACACACAATGTCATACTGTATGGCTCAAGTGGACATACATATCTTTACTGGATGTGGACAAGGCCATTTAGCTTGGATTCCATTTCAGCTTTTACTTACTGCGGTAAGTATCTAAGTTTTTGATGTGTTTTGCCTTAATGCGGTTATGAAAAATTTTGCTTACGTTCTGAAATTTTTAACATTTATTTCAGTTTGATACTCACAATCAAGATGAGGGGAGTGTGGATGACGTCTTGGAGGTGTGTCCAAAATTTGGAGTGGGGGGACAGAACATACGGACGATAATCTTTGTGGCGGGGTAGCCTGCTGTGGTTGGGCCGGGACATACGACCTTGCTTTCTTTTCGGCCACAGGTTTTTTGTGGTGATGTCTTACAGAAGTGCCACTTCTGCTGCTCCATACTTCTTTTGATGGACCTTTTAATGAAAGTGCAATTTTGTTATGGCCATTCCTTTACAAACATACCCTATACTACAATGGACACTTTACCTGCTTCTGCAGCGTCATCATCATCAGATGTGATAGGAGTTACTGGCCGACGAGTAGTACTGCTTTTTTCAAACACTGTATAAAATGTAAAAAAAAAATTATTCATGCTATTGTGGATACATCCACCCATTATGCTTATAAACATTTATTCTTTAAGAAATGCTTGTTTTTTTTATTAAAAAAACATAAGGACCGGAAACAACAAAAAAAACATAAAACAATAAACATTGTCCAATAGACATATGCACTATGGCAAAATCAACACAGGAAAACATGTACAGGACACTGACATAGGCCACAAGTAAAAAAACAAAAACATTACCAACCAAAAACACACACATCTTCATTTTGTATTGAAAGGATAAATATTACAGATGCAATATATAAATTGCTCTGTGATGTGGCACTCCAAACACACATTACCACTATATGAGCCAAACCAAAATGTAGCTATATTTTAAAAATTACACTGCAGTGTGGTGTCACGGTACAAATACAAGCTAAAAATTATCAATGAAATAGTGTTATTTTTTAAAACAATTTTACATTATCTAATAATGACATTACACATGTAAGTGGTTTCCAAACCACTTTCCACTACTCCAGCCTCTAACATGACAACCACTGTTTTTTAAACATTGCACATGGATCACAAAAATATACAACATAGTCACAATTTAAAAAAAAAAAAAGCCCAAAAGGAAAACATTATTGCAGGACAATTCAGAGACACACCAAGTCCAAACTACACATGCAAAATATCTTTCATAAAAACACATGACATACAATAAAGTAAGATGTTACATTGGCTTTTGTATAAAACATTAACCAAAACAATGTATTTGCTGACACACACTTGAAGATGGGAGTAATATGCAACGTCACATGACACACATTTAAAAAAAAAAAAAAAAAAACATAGAATGTAAATGCAAATACACATGCTCACCATTCTTCCTGGGCCTATCTGAATCCCGGACATGGGTTGCAGAGACAACTTCAGGAGGTATTACACTCCGCATGGGCTCCTCATACTCCAGATATCTTGCAATATAGGGCTGCCCACCACCGGTTTTCCCAACCTCCTTGGCCTCCTTGGCCAATTTGGACTTGACACTAGAGATGTGCACTTGAAATTTTTCGGGTTTTGTGTTTTGGTTTTGGGTTCGGTTCCGCGGCCGTGTTTTGGGTTCGACGGCGTTTTGGCAAAACCTCACCGAATTTTTTTTGTCGGATTCGGGTGTGTTTTGGATTCGGGTGTTTTTTTCAAAAAACACTAAAAAACAGCTTAAATCATAGAATTTGGGGGTCATTTTGATCCCAAAGTATTATTAACCTCAAAAACCATAATTTCCACTCATTTCCAGTCTATTCTGAACACCTCACACCTCACAATATTATTTTTAGTCCTAAAATTTGCACAGAGGTCGCTGGATGACTAAGCTAAGCGACCCTAGTGGCCGACACAAACACCTGGCCCATCTAGGAGTGGCACTGCAGTGTTACGCAGGATGGCCCTTCCAAAAAACACTCCCCAAACAGCACATGACGCAAAGAAGAAAAAAAGAGGCGCAATGAGGTAGCTGTGTGAGTAAGATAAGCGACCCTAGTGGCCGACACAAACACCTGGCCCATCTAGGAGTGGCACTGCAGTGACACGCAGGATGGCCCTTCCAAAAAACACTCCCCAAACAGCACATGACGCAAAGAAGAAAAAAAGAGGCGCAATGAGGTAGCTGTGTGAGTAAGATAAGCGACCCTAGTGGCCGACACAAACACCTGGCCCATCTAGGAGTGGCACTGCAGTGGCACGCAGGAAGGCCCTTCCAAAAATACTCCCCAAACAGCACATGACGCAAAGAAGAAAAAAAGAGGCGCAATGAGGTAGCTGTGTGAGTAAGATAAGCGACCCTAGTGGCCGACACAAACAACTGGCCCATCTAGGAGTGGCACTGCAGTGTCACGCAGGATGGCCCTTCCAAAAAACACTCCCCAAACAGCACATGACGCAAAGAAGAAAAAAAGAGGCGCAATGAGGTAGCTGTGTGAGTAAGATAAGCGACCCTAGGGGCCGACACAAACACCTGGCCCATCTAGGAGTGGCACTGCAGTGGCACGCAGGATGGCCCTTCCAAAAAACACTCCCCAAACAGCACATGACGCAAAGAAGAAAAAAAGAGGCGCAATGAGGTAGCTGTGTGAGTAAGATAAGCGACCCTAGTGGCCGACACAAACACCTGGCCCATCTAGGAGTGGCACTGCAGTGGCACGCAGGATGGCCCTTCCAAAAAACACTCCCCAAACAGCACATGACGCAAAGAAGAAAAAAAGAGGCGCAATGAGGTAGCTGTGTGAGTAAGATAAGCGACCCTAGTGGCCGACACAAACACCTGGCCCATCTAGGAGTGGCACTGCAGTGGCACGCAGGATGGCCCTTCCAAAAAACACTCCCCAAACAGCACATGACGCAAAGATGAAAAAAAGAGGCGCAATGAGGTAGCTGTGTGAGTAAGATAAGCGACCCTAGTGGCCGACACAAACACCTGGCCCATCTAGGAGTGGCACTGCAGTGTCACGCAGGATGGCCCTTCCAAAAAACACTCCCCAAACAGCACATGACGCAAAGAAGAAAAAAAGAGGCGCAATGAGGTAGCTGTGTGAGTAAGATAAGCGACCCTAGTGGCCGACACAAACACCTGGCCCATCTAGGAGTGGCACTGCAGTGACACGCAGGATGGCCCTTCCAAAAAACACTCCCCAAACAGCACATGACGCAAAGAAGAAAAAAAGAGGCGCAATGAGGTAGCTGTGTGAGTAAGATAAGCGACCCTAGTGGCCGACACAAACACCTGGCCCATCTAGGAGTGGCACTGCAGTGGCACGCAGGATGGCCCTTCCAAAAAACACTCCCCAAACAGCAGATGACGCAAAGAAGAAAAAAAGAGGCGCAATGAGGTAGCTGTGTGAGTAAGATAAGCGACCCTAGTGGCCGACACAAACAACTGGCCCATCTAGGAGTGGCACTGCAGTGTCACGCAGGATGGCCCTTCCAAAAAACACTCCCCAAACAGCACATGACGCAAAGAAGAAAAAAAGAGGCGCAATGAGGTAGCTGTGTGAGTAAGATAAGCGACCCTAGGGGCCGACACAAACACCTGGCCCATCTAGGAGTGGCACTGCAGTGGCACGCAGGATGGCCCTTCCAAAAAACACTCCCCAAACAGCACATGACTCAAAGAAGAAAAAAAGAGGCGCAATGAGGTAGCTGTGTGAGTAAGATAAGCGACCCTAGTGGCCGACACAAACACCTGGCCCATCTAGGAGTGGCACTGCAGTGGCACGCAGGATGGCCCTTCCAAAAAACACTCCCCAAACAGCACATGACGCAAAGAAGAAAAAAAGAGGCGCAATGAGGTAGCTGTGTGAGTAAGATAAGCGACCCTAGTGGCCGACACAAACACCTGGCCCATCTAGGAGTGGCACTGCAGTGGCACGCAGGATGGCCCTTCCAAAAAACACTCCCCAAACAGCACATGACGCAAAGATGAAAAAAAGAGGCGCAATGAGGTAGCTGTGTGAGTAAGATAAGCGACCCTAGTGGCCGACACAAACACCTGGCCCATCTAGGAGTGGCACTGCAGTGTCACGCAGGATGGCCCTTCCAAAAAACACTCCCCAAACAGCACATGACGCAAAGAAGAAAAAAAGAGGCGCAATGAGGTAGCTGTGTGAGTAAGATAAGCGACCCTAGTGGCCGACACAAACACCTGGCCCATCTAGGAGTGGCACTGCAGTGGCACGCAGGATGGCCCTTCCAAAAAACACTCCCCAAACAGCACATGATGCAAAGAAGAAAAAAAGAGGCGCAATGAGGTAGCTGTGTGAGTAAGATAAGCGACCCTAGTGGCCGACACAAACACCTGGCCCATCTAGGAGTGGCACTGCAGTGGAACGCAGGATGGCCCTTCCAAAAAACACTCCCCAAACAGCACATGACGCAAAGAAAAATGAAAGAAAAAAGAGGTGCAAGATGGAATTGTCCTTGGGCCCTCCCACCCACCCTTATGTTGTATAAACAGGACATGCACACTTTAACCAACCCATCATTTCAGTGACAGGGTCTGCCACACGACTGTGACTGAAATGACGGGTTGGTTTGGACCCCCACCGAAAAAGAAGCAATTAATCTCTCCTTGCACAAACTGGCTCTACAAAGGCAAGATGTCCACCTCATCATCATCCTCCGATATATCACCGTGTACATCCCGCTCCTCACAGATTATCAATTCGTCCCCACTGGAATCCACCATCTCAGCTCCCTGTGTACTACTTTGTGGAGGCAATTGCTGCTGGTCAATGTCTCCACAGAGGAATTGATTATAATTCATTTTAATGAACATCATCTTCTCCACATTTTCTGGAAGTAACCTCGTACGCCGATTGCTGACAAGGTGAGCGGCGGCACTAAACACTCTTTCGGAGTACACACTTGTGGGAGGGCAACTTAGGTAGAATAAAGCCAGTTTGTGCAAGGGCCTCCAAATTGCCTCTTTTTCCTGCCAGTATAAGTACGGACTGTCTGACGTGCCTACTTGGATGCGGTCACTCATATAATCCTTCACCATTCTTTCAATGGGGAGAGAATCATATGCAGTGACAGTAGACGACATGTCCGTAATCGTTGTCAGGTCCTTCAGTCCGGACCAGATGTCAGCATCAGCAGTCGCTCCAGACTGCCCTGCATCACCGCCAGCGGGTGGGCTCGGAATTCTGAGCCTTTTCCTCGCACCCCCAGTTGCGGGAGAATGTGAAGGAGGAGATGTTGACAGGTCGCGTTCCGCTTGACTTGACAATTTTGTCACCAGCAGGTCTTTGAACCCCAGCAGACTTGTGTCTGCCGGAAAGAGAGATCCAAGGTAGGTTTTAAATCTAGGATCGAGCACGGTGGCCAAAATGTAGTGCTCTGATTTCAACAGATTGACCACCCGTGAATCCTTGTTAAGCGAATTAAGGGCTCCATCCACAAGTCCCACATGCCTAGCGGAATCGCTCCCTTTTAGCTCCTCCTTCAATGCCTCCAGCTTCTTCTGCAAAAGCCTGATGAGGGGAATGTCCTGACTCAGGCTGGCAGTGTCTGAACTGACTTCACGTGTGGCAAGTTCAAAAGGTTGCAGAACCTTGCACAACGTTGAAATCATTCTCCACTGCGCTTGAGACAGGTACATTCCACCTCCTATATCATGCTCAATTGTATAGGCTTGAATGGCCTTTTGCTGCTCCTCCAACCTCTGAAGCATATAGAGGGTTGAATTCCACCTCGTTACCACTTCTTGCTTCAGATGATGGCAGGGCAGGTTCAGGCGTTTTTGGTGTTGCTCCAGTCTTCTGTACGTGGTGCCTGTCCTCCGAAAGTGTCCCGCAATTCTTCTGGCCACCGACAGCATCTCTTGCACGCCCCTGTCGTTTTTAAAAAAATTCTGCACCACCAAATTCAAGGTATGTGCAAAACATGGGACGTGCTGGAATTTGCCCATATTTAATGCACACACAATATTGCTGGCGTTGTCCGATGCCACAAATCCACAGGAGAGTCCAATTGGGGTAAGCCATTCCGCGATGATCTTCCTCAGTTGCCGTAAGAGGTTTTCAGCTGTGTGCGTATTCTGGAAACCGGTGATACAAAGCGTAGCCTGCCTAGGAAAGAGTTGGCGTTTGCGAGATGCTGCTACTGGTGCCGCCGCTGCTGTTTTTGCGGCGGGCGTCCATACATCTACCCAGTGGGCTGTCACAGTCATATAGTCCTGACCCTGCCCTGCTCCACTTGTCCACATGTCCGTGGTTAAGTGGACATTGGGTACAACTGCATTTTTTAGGACACTGGTGAGTCTTTTTCTGACGTCCGTGTACATTCTCGGTATCGCCTGCCTAGAGAAGTGGAACCTAGATGGTATTTGGTAACGGGGGCACACTACCTCAAGAAATTGTCTAGTTCCCTGTGAACTAACGGCGGATACCGGACGCACGTCTAACACCAACATAGTTGTCAAGGCCTCAGTTATCCGCTTTGCAACAGGATGACTGCTGTGATATTTCATCTTCCTCGCAAAGGACTGTTGGACAGTCAGTTGCTTGGTGGAAGTAGTAAAAGTGGGCTTACGACTTCCCCTCTGGGATGACCATCGACTCCCAGCAGCAACAACAGCAGCGCCAGCAGCAGTAGGCGTTACACGCAAGGATGCATCGGAGGAATCCCAGGCAGGAGAGGACTCGTCAGAATTGCCAGTGACATGGCCTGCAGGACTATTGGCATTCCTGGGGAAGGAGGAAATTGACACTGAGGGAGTTGGTGGGGTGGTTTGCGTGAGCTTGGTTACAAGAGGAAGGGATTTACTGGTCAGTGGACTGCTTCCGCTGTCGCCCAAAGTTTTTGAACTTGTCACTGACTTATGATGAATGCGCTGCAGGTGACGTATAAGGGAGGATGTTCCGAGGTGGTTAACGTCCTTACCCCTACTTATTACAGCTTGACAAAGGCAACACACGGCTTGACAAATGTTGTCCGCATTTCTGGTGAAATACTTCCACACCGAAGAGCTGATTTTTTTTGTATTTTGACCAGGCATGTCAATGGCCCTATTCCTCCCACGGACAACAGGTGTCTCCCCGGGTGCCTGACTTAAACAAACCACCTCACCATCAGAATCCTCCTGGTCAATTTCCTCCCCAGCGCCAGCAACACCCATATCCTCCTCATCCTGGTGTACTTCAACACTGACATCTTCAATCTGACTATCAGGAACTGGACTGCGGGTGCTCCTTCCAGCACTTGCAGGGGGCGTGCAAATGGTGGAAGGCGCATGCTCTTCACGTCCAGTGTTGGGAAGGTCAGGCATCGCAACCGACACAATTGGACTCTCCTTGTGGATTTGGGATTTCGAAGAACGCACAGTTCTTTGCGGTGCTTTTGCCAGCTTGAGTCTTTTCAGTTTTCTAGCGAGAGGCTGAGTGCTTCCATCCTCATGTGAAGCTGAACCACTAGCCATGAACATAGGCCAGGGCCTCAGCCGTTCCTTGCCACTCCGTGTGGTAAATGGCATATTGGCAAGTTTACGCTTCTCCTCCGACAATTTTATTTTAGATTTTGGAGTCCTTTTTTTACTGATATTTGGTGTTTTGGATTTTACATGCTCTGTACTATGACATTGGGCATCGGCCTTGGCAGACGACGTTGCTGGCATTTCATCGTCTCGGCCATGACTAGTGGCAGCAGCTTCAGCACGAGGTGGAAGTGGATCTTGATCTTTCCCTAATTTTGGAACCTCAACATTTTTGTTCTCCATATTTTAATAGGCACAACTAAAAGGCACCTCAGGTAAACAATGGAGATGGATGGATACTAGTATACTTATGGATGGACCAGCGACTGCCGACACAGAGGTAGCTACAGCCGTGGACTACCGTACTGTGTCTGCTGCTAATATAGACTGGATGATAATGAGATGAAATTAATATATATATATATATATATATAATATCACTAGTACTGCAGCCGGACAGGTATATATATTTATTATGTAATGACTGATGACGGACCTGCTGGACACTGTCAGCTCAGCAGCACCGCAGACTGCTACAGTAAGCTACTATAGTAGTATGTATAAAGAAGAAGAAAGAAAAAAAAAAAAAACACGGGTAGGTGGTATACAATTATGGATGGACCAGCGACTGCCGACACAGAGGTAGCTACAGCCGTGGACTACCGTACTGTGTCTGCTGCTAATATAGACTGGATGATAATGAGATTAAATTAATATATATATATATATATATATATAATATCACTAGTACTGCAGCCGGACAGGTATATATATTTATTATGTAATGACTGATGACGGACCTGCTGGACACTGTCAGCTCAGCAGCACCGCAGACTGCTACAGTAAGCTACTATAGTAGTATGTATAAAGAAGAAGAAAGAAAAAAAAAAAAACACGGGTAGGTGGTATACAATTATGGATGGACCAGCGACTGCCGACACAGAGGTAGCTACAGCCGTGGACTACCGTACTGTGTCTGCTGCTAATATAGACTGGATGATAATGAGATGAAATTAATATATATATATATATAATATCACTAGTACTGCAGCCGGACAGGTATATATATTTATTATGTAATGACTGATGACGGACCTGCTGGACACTGTCAGCTCAGCAGCACCGCAGACTGCTACAGTAAGCTACTATAGTAGTATGTATAAAGAAGAAGAAAGAAAAAAAAAACACGGGTAGGTGGTATACAATTATGGATGGACCAGCGACTGCCGACACAGAGGTAGCTACAGCCGTGGACTACCGTACTGTGTCTGCTGCTAATATAGACTGGATGATAATGAGATGAAATTAATATATATATATATATATATATATAATATCACTAGTACTGCAGCCGGACAGGTATATATATTTATTATGTAATGACTGATGACGGACCTGCTGGACACTGTCAGCTCAGCAGCACCGCAGACTGCTACAGTAAGCTACTTTAGTAGTATGTATAAAGAAGAAGAAAGAAAAAAAAAAAAACACGGGTAGGTGGTATACAATTATGGATGGACCAGCGACTGCCGACACAGAGGTAGCTACAGCCGTGGACTACCGTACTGTGTCTGCTGCTAATATAGACTGGATGATAATGAGATTAAATTAATATATATATATATATATATATATATATATATAATATCACTAGTACTGCAGCCGGACAGGTATATATATTTATTATGTAATGACTGATGACGGACCTGCTGGACACTGTCAGCTCAGCAGCACCGCAGACTGCTACAGTAAGCTACTATAGTAGTATGTATAAAGAAGAAGAAAGAAAAAAAAAAAAACACGGGTAGGTGGTATACAATTATGGATGGACCAGCGACTGCCGACACAGAGGTAGCTACAGCCGTGGACTACCGTACTGTGTCTGCTGCTAATATAGACTGGATGATAATGAGATGAAATTAATATATATATATATATAATATCACTAGTACTGCAGCCGGACAGGTATATATATTTATTATGTAATGACTGATGACGGACCTGCTGGACACTGTCAGCTCAGCAGCACCGCAGACTGCTACAGTAAGCTACTATAGTAGTATGTATAAAGAAGAAGAAAGAAAAAAAAAAACACGGGTAGGTGGTATACAATTATGGATGGACCAGCGACTGCCGACACAGAGGTAGCTACAGCCGTGGACTACCGTACTGTGTCTGCTGCTAATATAGACTGGATGATAATGAGATGAAATTAATATATATATATATATATATATATATATATATATAATATCACTAGTACTGCAGCCGGACAGGTATATATATTTATTATGTAATGACTGATGACGGACCTGCTGGACACTGTCAGCTCAGCAGCACCGCAGACTGCTACAGTAAGCTACTATAGTAGTATGTATAAAGAAGAAGAAAGGAAAAAAAAAAAAAAACACGGGTAGGTGGTATACAATTATGGATGGACCAGCGACTGCCGACACAGAGGTAGCTACAGCCGTGGACTACCGTACTGTGTCTGCTGCTAATATAGACTGGATGATAATGAGATGAAATTAATATATATATATATATAATATCACTAGTACTGCAGCCGGACAGGTATATATATTTATTATGTAATGACTGATGACGGACCTGCTGGACACTGTCAGCTCAGCAGCACCGCAGACTGCTACAGTAAGCTACTATAGTAGTATGTATAAAGAAGAAGAAAGAAAAAAAAAAACCACGGGTAGGTGGTATACAATATTATATATATATTATATACAATTATCTCCTATATAATAGCCCAGATCTGTGACTTTCTGATTCATTTGCTAACGCTGGGCGGAGTCACAACAGTGGGCGGAGTTAGTCAAATGAGTCACAGATCTGGCCAAATCTACAGGAGACTAGGAGCAGAAGCAGATAGTATGGGCATGGCACATGCAGGAGTGCATACCTCCCAGCTTTCTGCAGGAGCTTTCTTCAGGCAGAAGGAGGGACACACACTCGGCGAAAAGGGGGCGTGGCTTCACGGGAGGGCCCCGTTTTCGTCAATGAGGGGGCATGCCCAGCGCTCTGTGAGCTGCTGGCATGCCCCCAGGGGCTGATTATGAGTCCGGGGGGGTCAGGGCACTTGTGACAGGGGAGCCCTATCTCATGGCTGTGCCTGCTGTGGGTTGGGGGCGTGGCCTAATCGCGGGACGCGAGGCCACGCCCCCTCACGCAAATTCCGTTGTTGTTTTTTTTTTTTTATGGAATCTTGGCCCCTCAGCTAGGGGTAAATCCAGAGGAGGTGGTCGCTCCCCCTACACACCCGCACAGGCAGTAGAAAGCAGGGAGACTGCTGCCTCCCTGCAACACCACAGACCTGCCAACACGCAGCAGCGTGTGCTGACAGTAGCACAATGCTGCCGTTGTTGCTGGCAGGACGGGGGGGGGCTTCTGAGCTGGGACAGAGCTACTCGAGCCGGGGGGCCCCCTAAAACTGTGGGGCCAACGGTACGTACCCCCTGCCCCCCCCCCTTAATCCGGCTCTGCTGCTGGAACCCCCCCTTAATCCATACCCCCTGATGCCCCCTCTCCCTCTGTCTCAACTATTCTCCGCTGCTCTGCTAAGCAGAACAGCGAGTACAGGAGCTTTCCAACTGACCCCCCCCGTTACCGCGGGACACTGCGACCCGCGGGTGGGACAGCGGGACAGACCCAAAAAAATGGGACTGTCCCGCGAAAATCGGGACATTTGGGAGGCATGGGAGTGTGTGAGGGGGTATGCCGTACAGACAGACGGGCACCGGCTCACTGTGTGCTTGACCCCCCCCCTCTCTGGCGCGGAGGAGCGTCACTTTCTGGCACACTCCACGCTTCTTAGCTGCAGTTTTGTGGGGCACCTGCCGCTGTGCAGGTTCCGTACTGCCTCTGTTATCTCCAGCCCCGGCAACCCCACCGCTAGCTGCAGCGCTGCCACCCACAGTGAGGTGCGCCCAGCTCCTTCACACACTTTAGCCGGCGGGTAACGCTGCAGAAGTCCGAGCTACTTGCAGGCTCCGACCCCCTCCTCCCTCCAGCCGCAGCATCTCCTGGGGGCTAACCAGTCACTCCCAGTCTCCCCTTACCACAGTGCCCGGCAGCTGCGCGAGGTCTGCGGTGTGTGACTGAGGAGGGGGGGAGGGATGCGGACCGGCAGAGGAAGCAGGACTCCAGCCTAAGAGAGTCAGCCATGCCAAGTCTCCACCAGCAGCAGATCCCAACAGGTTGGAGTGGAACAGCAGCAGCCAGCAGCAGTGACTCCGGTAAGACACATCTGTCTGTCACCACTGTTTTGTCCCTAATACCAATCTCTCCCATGCCCTGTGTTCTGTCATGTCCCTGTCACCCCTGGCCTTGCCCTGCCACCCTTATCCTGGCCCTTTCACTCTTATCCTGGCCCTGTCACCCTTATCCTGGCCCTGTCACCCTTATCCTGGCCCTTTCACCCTTATCCTGGCCCTGTCACCCTTATCCTGGCCCTGTCACCCTTATGCTGGCCCTGTCACCCTTATGCTGGCCCTGTTACCCTTATGCTGGCCCTGTTACCCCTATCCTGGCCCTGTTACCCCTGTGCTTGCCCTGTCAACCCTATACTGGCCCTGTCACCCCTGTCCTGTTCCTGCCACCCCTACCCTGGCCTGTCACCCCTATCCTGTCCCTGTCATTTCTGTCCTGGCCCCATCGCCCCTGTCCTGGCCCCGTCACCCCTTTTCTGACCCTGTCACCCCTGTCCTGGCCCCGTCAACCCTGTTCTGACCCTGTCACCCCTGTCCTGACCCTGTTACTGCATACCCTCCAACTACCTTTTTGGCAGGTACAGTACCCGCAGCGCCTCCAGACCTCTCCCCAATGCACCACACCTCCGCACCTTCCCCTCCACCCCTCCCCCACACGCTGTGCCTCCAGACCCCCTACACCACCCGCGGCTCCCACTCCTCCGCCCCTTCACCACCCACAGCACCTCCAGGCCCCCTCCACCATCCACCCCCTTTATATGTCTCCCCCCACACCTGCCCCCCTCCACCCGCAGCATCTGCAGACACCCTCCTCCATCCGCGGTCCCCCCCTCACCCACCCCTCCCCCACCAATGGCACCACCGCACCTGCCCCTTCACCACCAGCAGCACCTCCGGACCTCCTTCCCTATGCGCCGCACCACCCGTACCTGCCCCTCCCCTACCCATGGCGCCTGCGGACCCCCTACCCCACCCCCTACACTCCCGCCCCTTCCCATCTCACAGCACCTCCGGAACCCTTCACCCATCCACAACATCCCCACACCTGCCCCTCTCCCACCCATGGTACCCCTGCCCCTCCCCCACCTGCAGTGCCTCCGGACACCTCCCCAATCTGCATCTTCCACTCCTCTGCCCCTCCCCCACCCGCAGCACCTCCCGACTCTTCCCAATCCGGGCCCCACCCCCACTTCTGCCCCCCCTCCACCTGCAGCATCTACAGACACCATCCGCAGTCCCCCCCGCACCCGCTACATTCTGTACATCGTGCCCTGCAGGGGCTGTTCACGCCGTCGCAAGGGGCTGCGCCTCCTTCACCATCGCACGCCCTTTCATTGTGCAATATTTAACCACTAACAAAGGAATGCAGGTAATACTTTATATAATACAAATATTGAACCCCAGAAAAGCATGCAAGGGTTAAGGGGGCGTAGCCCCTTGCGACGGTGTGAAGAGCGCCCGTAGGGCGCGATGAAGCACCTAGTATATATATATATATATATATATATATATATTAAACTGGTGGTGATTATTAAACTGGTGGTCAGGTCACTGGTCACACTATCAGCAACTTGCAAGTAGTACTCCTAAGCAGACAATCACAATATATATTATACTGGTGGTCAGTGTGGTCACAATGGCAGTGTGGCACTCTGGCAGCAAAAGTGTGCACTGTACGTTATATGTAGTACTCCTGAGTCCTGCTCTCAGACTCTAACTGCTCCCCACTGTCAGTGTCTCCCCCACAAGTCAGATATACATTATACAGTCACACTATCTATCTATCACTTCAGCAAGTAGTAGTACTCCTCCTAATGCTCCCCAAAATTACTACTGTGTCTCTCTCTACTCTAGTCTCACTCTCTTCTTCTCTTCTCTATAAACGGAGAGGACGCCAGCCACGTCCTCTCCCTATGAATCTCAATGCACGTGTGAAAATGGCGGCGACGCGCGGCTCCTTATATAGAATCCGAGTCTCGCGATAGAATCCGAGCCTCGCGAGAATCCGACAGCGGGATGATGACGTTCGGGCGCGCTCGGGTTAACCGAGCAAGGCGGGAAGATCCGAGTCGCTCGGACCCGTGTAAAAAAACATGAAGTTCGGGCGGGTTCGGTTTCCGAGGAACCGAACCCGCTCATCTCTACTTGACACGTCGCTTTATGTCATAGTACCGTTTGCGGCACGTGTCCTCCGTCCGCTTGACCACCCCCTCACTATTGACAGCAGCAACAACTTTCGCCCACAACACCGTCTTCCTCCACGTTGGCACCTTGGCGGACTCAGGGCCAAATAGCTGCCTTTGATATTTCATCAGCTCACGCACCAATGCCACATTTTCAGCAAAACTAAACTTTACATTCCGCCCAGTCTTAGTAGTGGTGCGTGGCTGCGGAGCACTCTGACTGTCACTATCCCTTGAGGCTGCTGCAGCAACCTCACCCACCTCCTCCACCTCACTAACACTCACCTCCTCCACCTGACCAACCTCCTCCCCCTCACTCACACCCTCCACCTCACCCACCTCTGAGTCACACATAATTGTGTGTCTAAACAGTTAACACAGAAAAAAAAGACAAACAACACACTCCTCCACTACCACTACACAACTCACACACACACACACACACACACACACACACACACACACACACACACACACACACACACACACACTGACAAGGGACTATAAAGAAAAATAACTTGGACTAAAAATGAAACAAAATACAAGACTACAAGAATGACAGGACGACTTTCAAACACAATACCACACTCAGAAATCGCTACCAACACTCCTCACCAAATCACAAATTCACCTACCTCCACAGCACAACCTCCCTCCTCCTCACCACTAACTAAACCCACGAGGTGCGGACGGTTTGGGGCGTATTTATATGGTTGTGCACAGACACTCCTACCATCTGAAACACAACCAATCACGAATGGGGATGAAAATCGAAACTGAAAGTGAAAATGCGGCCACAGGAAAAAAAAAACCCTGCCTCGTTTAACTTCGGTAAAAAAACAGCAAATACAACAAAAAACACGTACGCAAACGACAATGACGGCCGTAAATGTGCCCAAAAAACCCGACTGGCATCGACATCGGAAAACACGAAAACCATAAAGTCGACTGCTTCGTAACTTTGCATATATGGATTCAAAAAGTTGCATGAAAATGCACCCGATACAAAACGAGTTGAAACACTACACAAACCGACTCAAACACGAATATTAGTAAATATTGCCCATGGAGGGAGTTATTCAGCTGCAGTGATTGTGCAGTGTATCAGGGGGAGGCAGCTGCTTATGCACTGATTGTTAATAATATATTAACATAGATTCACTATTATGTTGATATATTATTAATAACCACTTATTGCATACTAGTTACAGAATATGCACATTACTTCTGCATGAGGAGAGAAAGCTTAACAGCCATGAAACACATCATTCAGTCTGTAACTAAACCAAATAAAAAAATTATTTTTTTATTTTGCATACTTTGCTAATTGGATGATTTTAGGTGGGCTTGGATTTATTATATTATCCACTATCTAGCCTCCAGGGAGTTTGCCACCCACAATCACACTGAGCAGTATCAGTGAGCACTGAGCTGAGAGCCCTGTACCACAGGGGCTCTACCTCCTGCAGGCTTATGCTGCATGAATCAGATCCATCCACTGAGTCACTGAGTCTACACAGTGTACAACTGTCTCAACTCACAGGCAGACTCAGGATGAATCATGATTCATGAAATGGATCAGGCACAGCAGCACAGCACTCAATGACTGGTGAATCGTGACTGCTCCCTCCCCCCTCCCACTGGGTGTCACCTGGTATAGCCTCTGGCCAATCACAGATAAAGACACTCAGCAGAAGACACTGACTGAAGGGGTGTAGTACTGGTGACCGGCGGTCTCCTGACCGCCGGTCACCTTACCGACGCCGGGATCCCGGCAGCATACCGACGCCGGGATCCCGGCGGGGAGGGGCGAGTGCAGCAAGCCCCTTGCGGGCTCGCTGCGCTCGCCACGCTGCGGGCTCGGTGGCGACCTGCAGTCGCCACGGGTTCTATTCCCACTCTATGGGTGTCGTGGACACCCACGAGTGGAAATAGTCCCTGTTGGTCGGCATGCCGACCATCGGCATAGTGAGCCGTCGGGCTCATGGAGGAGGTCATGTGACTGTCGGTCAGCTGACCGGCGGTCACATGAATACCACCCGACTGAAGGACACACTGAGTTTCCACCCTCTGGCTGAGAGAGGCTGCTGCTGCAGCTGTCTCGACTCATTAAACAGTGAGTGACTCGAATCATTCACACTTCCTGATGATTCGAGTCACTGTGTTGAGACAGTGGGGTAAATTTACTAAGATTCGTAATTTCCGAAAAAAGGTCAAAGTTCAATCACGAATGACATCGACAGTGTAAAACTGCAACTTTTTGAATTGATTACGATGGATTTACTAAGCTGTCGTATTCGGGATTTTCTTTTCTTCCGATGTCGATGTCATTCGTTTTTTTTAACCTATTTTTACGGCAGTGATTAGCAAAACACTGCCGTTTTTTTTTACAATCAATCTCGGCCGGATCTGTGTGATCCGTGCTGGGGTTCTTATTTTTTTTTTTTTTAATTAAACAATGTAAAATCCCCCAAAAAAATGCGTGGGGTCCCCCCTCCTAAGCATAACCAGCCTCGGGCTCTTTGAGCCGATCCTGTTTGCAGAAATATGGGGGAAAAAATGACAGGGGTTCCCCCATATTTAAGCAACCAGCATCGGGCTCTGCGCCTGGTCCTGGTCCCAAAAATACGGGGGACAAAAAGAGTAGGGGTCCCCCGTATTTTTAAAACCAGCACCGGGCTCCACTAGCTGGACAGATAATGCCACAGCCGGGGGTCACTTTTATATAGTGCCCTGCGGCCGTGGCATCAAAAATCCAACTAGTCACCCCTGGCCGGGGTACCCTGGGGGAGTGGGGACCCCTTCAATCAAGGGGTCCCCCCCCCCAGCCACCCAAGGGCCAGGGGTGAAGCCCGAGGCTGCCCCCCCCCCATCCAATGGGCTGCGGATGGGGAGGCTGATAGCCTTTGTTGTAAAAGAAAAGATATTGTTTTTAGTAGCAGTACTACAAGGCCCAGCAAGCCTCCCCCGCATGCTGGTACTTGGAGAACCACAAGTACCAGCATGCGACGGAAAAACGGGCCCGCTGGTACCTGTAGTACTACTACTAAAAAAATACCCAAAAAAAGACAACACACACACACCGTGAAAGTATAATTTTATTACATACATACACACATACATACATACTTACCTTAAGTTCCCACGCAGGTCGGTCCTCTTCTCCAGTAGAATCCAAGGGGTACCTGTTGAAGAAATTATACTCACGAGATCCAGGGGTCCAGGCTCCTCTGGAAATCCAGGGGTAATCCACGTACTTGACAAAAAAAACAAAACGGTGTCCCGACCACGAACTGAAAGGGGACCCATGTTTGCACATGGGTCACCTTTCCACGAATGCCAGAAAGCCACTTTGACTTCTGTCTAAGTGGGTTTCTTCAGCCAATCAGGGAGTGCCACGTTGTAGCACTCTCCTGATCAGCTGTGTGGTCCTGTCCTCACTGACAGGCAGCACACGGCAGTGTTACAATGTAGCGCCTATGCGCTACATTGTAACCAATGATGGGAACTTTCTGCCCTGCGGTTGACCTAAAGTGACGTCACCGCTGAGCTGAAAGTTCCCATCATTGGTTACAATGTAGCGCATAGGCGCTACATTGTAACACTGCCGTGTGCTGCCTGTCAGTGAGGACAGGACCACACAGCTGATCAGGAGAGTGCTACAACGTGGCACTCCCTGATTGGCTGAAGAAACCCACTTAGACAGAAGTCAAAGTGGCTTTCTGGCATTCGTGGAAAGGTGACCCATGTGCAAACATGGGTCCCCTTTCAGTTCGTGGTCGGGACACCGTTTTGTTTTTTTTGTCAAGTACGTGGATTACCCCTGGATTTCCAGAGGAGCCTGGACCCCTGGATCTCGTGAGTATAATTTCTTCAACAGGTACCCCTTGGATTCTACTGGAGAAGAGGACCGACCTGCGTGGGAACTTAAGGTAAGTATGTATGTATGTGTGTATGTATGTAATAAAATTATACTTTCACGGTGTGTGTGTGTTGTCTTTTTTTGGGTATTTTTTTAGTAGTAGTACTACAGGTACCAGCGGGCCCGTTTTTCCGTCGCATGCTGGTACTTGTGGTTCTCCAAGTACCAGCATGCGGGGGAGGCTTGCTGGGCCTTGTAGTACTGCTACTAAAAACAATATATTTTCTTTTACAACAAAGGCTATCAGCCTCCCCATCCGCAGCCCATTGGATGGGGGGGGGACAGCCTCGGGCTTCACCCCTGGCCCTTGGGTGGCTGGGGGGGGGGACCCCTTGATTGAAGGGGTCCCCACTCCCCCAGGGTACCCCGGCCAGGGGTGACTAGTTGGATTTTTGATGCCACGGCCGCAGGGCACTATATAAAAGTGACCCCCGGCTGTGGCATTATCTGTCCAGCTAGTGGAGCCCGGTGCTGGTTTTAAAAATACGGGGGACCCCTACTCTTTTTGTCCCCCGTATTTTTGGGACCAGGACCAGGCGCAGAGCCCGATGCTGGTTGCTTAAATATGGGGGAACCCCTGTCATTTTTTCCCCCATATTTCTGCAAACAGGATCGGCTCAAAGAGCCCGAGGCTGGTTATGCTTAGGAGGGGGGACCCCACGCAATTTTTTTTGAAAAAATAAGCACTTTCCCACCCCTTCCCACTGATATACATGCACGGATCTCATGGATCCGTGCATGCCTATCCAATCACGAATAAAAAAAGCAGGTCTGTTTTTTTTTAGTACTTTTTTACGAGTTGTAATTTTTCACGGCAGTGTTTGTTCTTTTTTTGCTTTGCACTTCTTAGTAAATGACCGAGATTCATACTTAAACAGCCGCGTTTTGACCGATGGTGTATTCATTCGTAATTTTTTACCTGAACTTGCAAAAAATTACGAATGCCCTCATCACTGCCGTGATTAGTGCTTAGTAAATTACCGAGATGACACTTTGATGAAAAAACGGCATCTCGGTCAAAATCGGGAGCTTAGTAAATATACCCCAGTGAGTCAGTAGCCATCTCTAATTAGAGGAGGGACCCACCATGGCACAGCTTTACCAGAGCACTAAACCACCTACCTACTTATCACAACATTTCCCTAAGCAGTGCGTGCAAATATTGGCACATGTATGCTTTCCACTCACAGCTCCCACTGTCACCAATTAGATCAACATGCTCACCCACCCACCCACCCACCCATCCCACTAAAGTAATTTATGGACACTTTTTCCCCACCATGGGCTGTTTGTCCATTTCAGCAGTGCACTTAAGATACACATGTCCAAGTCTGTGATGGCCGATGTTATTAGGACACATTCAAAAAGACAAAAAATAAGAAAAGATGTAGACATTGAGGAAAAAAAACATAATAGAAGAAAAGAAGGAAGAGAGAGAAATAAAAGAGGGGAGAGACAAAAATGAGGGAGCGAAAAAAAGTGTGTTAGGGGGAGGGGAAACAGACTGGGGGGGTTTGAAGAGGGGGAGAGAGAGACCGAGGCAGGGATATGGGGTGAGACAGGGAAAGAGGGGTAGACAGATATAGTAAGATAAGAGAAGGGAAGAGAGAGAGCTTCAATGCGCAGACAAAGCAGATGTTACAGTCACAGGGCTTGTGAACACGGGGGGTCATTCCGAGTTGTTCGCTCGGTATTTTTTTCTCGCAACGGAGCGATTAGTCGCTAATGCGCATGCGCAATGTCCGCAGTGCGACTGCGCCAAGTAAATTTGCTATGCAGTTAGGTATTTTACTCACGGCATTACGAGGTTTTTTCTTCGTTCTGGTGATCGTAATGTGATTGACAGGAAGTGGGTGTTTCTGGGCGGAAACAGGCCGTTTTATGGGTGTGTGCGAAAAAACGCTACCGTTTCTGGGAAAAACGCGGGAGTGGCTGGAGAAACAGAGGAGTGTCTGGGCGAATGCTGGGTGTGTTTGTGACGTCAAACCAGGAACGACAAGCACTGAACTGATCGCAGATGCCGAGTAAGTCTGGAGCTACTCAGAAACTGCTAAGAACTGTCTATTCGCAATTCTGCTAATCTTTCGTTCGCAAATTTGATAAGCTAAGATTCACTCCCAGTAGGCGGCGGCTTAGCGTGTGCAAAGCTACTAAAAGCAGCTTGCGAGCGAACAACTCGGAATGACCCACACTATCCTTAAGGCACTACCAGATATTTATTATTCTCACAGTGCTAATGTAGTGAAGGTTTGGAAGATACACATTGGAGGTAATTCAGACCTGATCGCTCGCTAGCTTTTTTTGCAGCGCTGCGATCAGGTCAGAACTTCGCATGTGTATGCACCGCAATGCGCAGACACGCCGCACAGGTACAAAGCGTATCGTTGATGTGCGATGGGTTTTACAAAGAATCCATTTGCACAGCTGTTCGCAAGGAGATTGACAGGAAGAAGGCGTTTGTGGGTGTCAACTGACCATTTTCTGGGAGTGGTTGGAAAAACACAGGCGTGTCCAAGCGTTTGCAGGGCGGGTGTCTGACGTCAATTCCGGTGCCGGACAGGCTGAAGTGATCACGGCGGCTGAGTAAGTCCTGGGCAACTCAGAAACTGCACAAAGTTTAATTGTACCGCTCGGCTGCACATGAGATCGCACACTTGCACAGCTAAAATACACTCCCCTGTAGGTGACGACTATATGATTGCAGGACTGCAAAAAACTGCTAGCGAGCGATCAAGTCTGAATGACCCCTATTGTTACACATACACCAGGCTCACACACCTGACATACGCACACAGTGACCAAGCTCTCACACACAGTGACAATGGCCAGGCACACAAATGCACATTGATACTGACACTGTCCAGGCTCACACACACACACAGTGACACTGACCAGGCACACACATGCACAGCATGCTTGCCTACTCTCCCGGAATTGTCGGGAGGCTCCCAAAAATCGTGTGACCCTCCCGCCCCCCCCCCCCCCCCCCCCCCAGAAAAGCAGACAAGTCTCCCGACTTTTCTATACCCCCAGCCCGGCTGCCCACTTTGAGAGTAAAGTGGGCGGTCTGGACAGTCGATGACACGATACTTGTTGAATCGCGTCATCATAGTCACGCCCCCTGCTATATAATGCCGGTTATATAGGCATTACAGAGTGGGGGGGCGTTGCATAAATGCTGTGCCGATGTAACCCTGCCCTCGTACCACCTCCGCCATGCCCTGTTCCGCCTCCGCCCCGATCCCTCTTTTCTGCAATATCCTGCCCCGCCCCTCCGCTGAGCCGACCTGGCTGCTCTCTCCCGGAGAGAGCTGCCAGGAAGTAGGTAAGCATGATGCACAGTGATGCTGACACTGACCAGGCTCACACATGCACAGTGACACTGACCAGGCACACACCAGTGGCGTAACTACCGCCCCCGCAGCACTCGCGGTGGCTCGGGGGCGAGGGGCTGCGGGGGCGCCGCCACTGATTTAGCGCAGATTGACATGTGGACATTGTCCGCATGTCAATCTGCTGTCTCCTCTCCCTCCCTCCGCTGCTGTGTTGGAGGGACACGGAAGGCACAGCGCGCGCCTCTCCTGTGTCCCTCCTGGGTCTCCGGCGGGTCTAATAAATGAAGTGCCGTTCGTGAGCTCTGATTGGCTCACGAACCGGCACTTCCTTTAACAGACCGGCCGGAGACCCAGGAGGGACACAGGAGAGGCGCGTGCTGTGCCCTCCGTGTCCCTCCATCACAAAACAGCGGGGGAGCGCGGGTGGGGGGGAGGCACTGGGGGAGCATATGCGGCACAGGGGGAGGGGGTCATATGTGGCACTGGGGGGGTATATGTGTACCTGGCACATGGGGGGGCTATATTTGGCATTGGGGGCATGTGAGTACCTGGCACTGTGGGGGAATATCTGGCATTGGGGGCATATGTGGCACTGGGGGGGGATATATGTGTACCTGGCACATGGGGGGGGCTGTATTTGGCACTGGGGGCATGTGAGTACCTGGCACTGTGGGGGAATATCTGGCACTGGGGGCATATGTGGCACTGAGGGGGTATATGTGTACCTGGCACATGGGGGGGGGCTATATTTGGCACTGGGGGCATGTGAGTACCTGGCACTGTGGGGGAATATCTGGCACTGGGGGCATATGTGGCACTGGGAGCACAGCCCTAGCAACAAGCACTACCCCCTAGCAATGAGCATGACACCCAGTGCATGAAACCACTGGCAACGAGCATGACACCCTGAGCATGAAACCCCTGGCACCGTGCATGGTACCAAGAGCATGAAACCCCTGGCAACGAGCAGGTAATTAGAAGCCTTACTGTAGGACTTAATGTGTAATGGGCATTACGGTGTGTGACATAATGTATCACAGACATTGCGGTGTGTGTCATAATGTGTCACAGGCATTACGGTGTGTGGCATACTATATCACGGGCATTGTGGTATGTGGTATAATGTCTCAGGGGCATTGCAGTGTGGCATAATGTATAACGGGCATTGCGGTGTGTGGCATAGGGTATAACGGGCATTGCGGTATGTGGCACAGGCATTACGGTGTATGGTATACTATATCACGGACATTGTGATATGTGGTATAATGTCTCAGGGTCATTGCAGTGTGTGGCATAATGTATCACGGACATTGCGGTGTGTGTCATAATGTGTCACAGGCATTATGGTGTGTGGCATACTATATCACGGGCATTGTGGTATGTGGTATAATATCTCAGGGGCATTGCAGTGTGGCATAATGTATAATGGGCATTGCGGTGTGTGGCATAGGGTATAACGGGCATTGCGGTATGTGTCACACGCATTACGGTGTGTGGTATACTATATCACTGGCATTGTGGTATATGGTATAATGTCTCAGGGTCATTGCAGTGTGTGGCATAATGTATCACGGAAGAATTTTTTGGCTTGGGGGAGAAAAATTTCTAGTTACGCCACTGGCACACGCACGCGCACAGTGACACTGACCAAGCTCTCGCACACAGTGACACTGACACTGACCAGGCTCACACACACACAGTGACACTGACCAGGCACACACATGCACAGTGACACTGACCAGGCACACACACTCACAGTAACACTGGCCAGCACACACACGCACAGTGACACTGACACTGACCATGCACACACGCACAGTGACACTGACCAGGCACACACATGAACAGTGACACTGACCAGGCACATAAGCACAGTGACACTGACCAGGCACACACACTCACAGTAACACTGGCCAGCACACACACACAGTGACACTGACACTGACCATGCACACACGCACAGTGACACTGACCAGGCACACACATGCACAGTGACACTGACCAGGCACACACATGCACAGTGATACTGACAAGGCACACACACGCACAGTGACACTGACCAGGCACACACATGCACAGTGACACTGACCAGGCACACACATGCACAGTGATACTGACAAGGCACACACGCACAGTGACACTGACCAGGCACACATACGCACAGTGACACTGACCAGGCTCTTCCTCTGCTTTGCCTGCTGTCTCCAGCAGAGGAAGCCTCTATGACTCCTCCTCCAACTTATTCCAATGCTTCCCCGGCAGTGTACTGTCTGTATGTGGAGGGGGTGGAGTGTCTGTGCTCCTGTAGGCTGAGTGACTGTGTGTGATGTGTCACTCAGCCAATCGGAGCACAGCACACACTGCTGAGGAGTTTCCTGCTCTGATCAGGGAAATCCTCAGTGTTAGGACAGACTGGAGAGCAGCATTCTGTTAAAGTAGCATCTGGTTACCCAGAACATAGACACAACCATTTTGCTAATGCTGAATACAAGTGGGCCAGTTAGTCCTGCCTGACTAATGTTCTCCAACATAGACCAGCCAGACACTGCATGGTGCGTGGGTCCCCCACCCGCAGAGGTGTAGCGTGTAGACACGGCGCCCGGAGCATGTGCTATGGCGCCCACCCCACCCCCAAGTGTGCATGTAGGGTTAAATTAAAGGAGTATCTCCCCATGACTGCCTCCCCCGTGTGTCTCCCCATGGCTGCCTCCCCCCCCGGTGTCTCCCCATGGCTGCCTCCCCCCCCTTTTGCTCCCCAAGACTGTCCCCCCCCCTCTGTATTCCCATGGCTGCCTTCCCCCTGGGTCTTTCCATGGCTCCCCCCCCCATGTCCCAGCATGGCTGCCCCCTGCCCCTCCTGTGTCTCTGCATGGCTACCCCCCCTCTGTGTCTCAGCATGGCTGCCCCCCCTGTGTCTCAGCATGGCTGCCCCCCCTGTGTCTCAGCATGGCTGCCCCCCATAAGTCTCAGCATGGCTGCCCCCCCTGTGTCTCAGCATGGCTGCCCCCCAGAAGTCTCAGCATGGCTGCCCCCCCTGTCTCTGCATGGCTGCCCCCCCCTGTGTCTCAGCATGGCAGCCCCCCGTGTCTCAGCATGGCTGCCCCCTCTGTGTCTCTACATGGCTGCCCTCCCCCCGTATCTCAGCATGGCTGCCCCCTCTATGTCTCAGCATGGCTGCCCTTCCCTGTGTCTCTGCATGGCTGCTCCCCGTGTCTCTGCATGGCTGCCTCCGTCCCTGTGTCTCTGCATGACTGCCCCCCCATGTCTCTGTATGGCTGCCTCCCCCCTGTGTCTCAGTATAGCTCCCCCCCTGTGTCTCAGCATGGCTGCCCCCCCCTGTGTCTCTGTTATGGCTGCCATGGAGATGCAGCTTAGGCGGGAAAGTAGTGGAAGGTTAGTATAGACCCGGGAGCAGGTCCAAACCCAGAGCCATCGGGACGATAGGTTAGCTGTGGAGCAGCATGTCTATTCAATAGTCAGTGGGAAAAGTGTCAGCTATGGACATGTGGACAGCCCTGCAAAATGCATATGAAGACAAAGGTCTGATGAAAAGGATAAATTTGAGGTGCATGATATATGGAACGAAATTGAGTGCCTGCAAAGACACGAATGATTATATTGATAAGTTATTGTCAATAGCTCAGCAGTTGGCATCTGTGAGGGCACAGGTGGATGATGAAGAAGTAGCATTGGCGAAGCTGCAAAATCTGATGCCAGAATTTAATTTTTTTCGGTGGTTGCTTTAGAGTCGAATAAGACTAAGCTGACAACAGAGAGTGTAAGGGCCAAGCTACTACAGTTCCAACAACGTATTCATGTTGAGACCATAGCTGAGGGTTCTGCCTTGATCACAAAGGGCACAAAGTCTAAAAAGCACAAGTTCAAGTGTTTTGTATGTCACAAGATAGGACATAAAGCTTCAGATTGTAGGAAGAGAAATTCCAGTGGTGCACAGAAGGAGCGTGACAAGCCAAATGAGTCAGCACTAAATGTAGCAGACAGTCACAGGAAGGATTGCTGGTACATGGACTCAGGGACCACTAGGCATTAGAGATGAGCGCCTGAAATTTTTCGGGTTTTGTGTTTTGGTTTTGGGTTCGGTTCCGCGGCCGTGTTTTGGGTTCGAACGCGTTTTGGCAAAACCTCACCGAATTATTTTTGTCGGATTCGGGTGTGTTTTGGATTCGGGTGTTTTTTTCCAAAAACACTAAAAAACAGCTTAAATCATAGAATTTGGGGGTCATTTTGATCCCAAAGTATTATTAACCTCAAAAACCATAATTTACACTCATTTTCAGTCTATTCTGAATACCTCACACCTCACAATATTATTTTTAGTCCTAAAATTTGCACCGAGGTCGCTGTGTGAGTAAGATAAGCGACCCTAGTGGCCGACACAAACACCGGGCCCATCTAGGAGTGGCACTGCAGTGTCACGCAGGATGTCCCTTCCAAAAAACCCTCCCCAAACAGCACATGACGCAAAGAAAAAAAGAGGCGCAATGAGGTAGCTGTGTGAGTAAGATTAGCGACCCTAGTGGCCGACACAAACACCGGGCCCATCTAGGAGTGGCACTGCAGTGTCACGCAGGATGGCCCTTCCAAAAAACCCTCCCCAAACAGCACATGACGCAAAGAAAAAAAGAGGCGCAATGAGGTAGCTGACTGTGTGAGTAAGATTAGCGACCCTAGTGGCCGACACAAACACCGGGCACATCTAGGAGTGGCACTGCAGTGTCACGCAGGATGTCCCTTCCAAAAAACCCTCCCCAAACAGCACATGACGCAAAGAAAAAAAGAGGCGCAATGAGGTAGCTGTGTGAGTAAGATTAGCGACCCTAGTGGCCGACACAAACACCGGGCCCATCTAGGAGTGGCACTGCAGTGTCACGCAGGATGTCCCTTCCAAAAAACCCTCCCCAATCAGCACATGATGCAAAGAAAAAGAAAAGAAAAAAGAGGTGCAAGATGGAATTATCCTTGGGCCCTCCCACCCACCCTTATGTTGTATAAACAAAACAGGACATGCACACTTTAACCAACCCATCATTTCAGTGACAGGGTCTGCCACACGACTGTGACTGATATGACGGGTTGGTTTGGACCCCCCCCAAAAAAGAAGCAATTAATCTCTCCTTGCACAAACTGGCTCTACAGAGGCAAGATGTCCACCTCATCTTCACCCTCCGATATATCACCGTGTACATCCCCCTCCTCACAGATTATCAATTCGTCCCCACTGGAATCCACCATCTCAGCTCCCTGTGTACTTTGTGGAGGCAATTGCTGCTGGTCAATGTCTCCGCGGAGGAATTGATTATAATTCATTTTAATGAACATCATCTTCTCCACATTTTCTGGATGTAACCTCGTACGCCGATTGCTGACAAGGTGAGCGGCGGCACTAAACACTCTTTCGGAGTACACACTTGTGGGAGGGCAACTTAGGTAGAATAAAGCCAGTTTGTGCAAGGGCCTCCAAATTGCCTCTTTTTCCTGCCAGTATAAGTACGGACTGTGTGACGTGCCTACTTGGATGCGGTCACTCATATAATCCTCCACCATTCTATCAATGTTGAGAGAATCATATGCAGTGACAGTAGACGACATGTCCGTAATCGTTGTCAGGTCCTTCAGTCCGGACCAGATGTCAGCATCAGCAGTCGCTCCAGACTGCCCTGCATCACCGCCAGCGGGTGGGCTCGGAATTCTGAGCCTTTTCCTCGCACCCCCAGTTGCGGGAGAATGTGAAGGAAGAGATGTTGACAGGTCGCGTTCCGCTTGACTTGACAATTTTGTCACCAGCAGGTCTTTCAACCCCAGCAGACCTGTGTCTGCCGGAAAGAGAGATCCAAGGTAGGCTTTAAATCTAGGATCGAGCACGGTGGCCAAAATGTAGTGCTCTGATTTCAACAGATTGACCACCCGTGAATCCTTGTTAAGCGAATTAAGGGCTGCATCCACAAGTCCCACATGCCTAGCGGAATCGCTCCGTGTTAGCTCCTTCTTCAATGCCTCCAGCTTCTTCTGCAAAAGCCTGATGAGGGGAATGACCTGACTCAGGCTGGCAGTGTCTGAACTGACTTCACGTGTGGCAAGTTCAAAGGGCATCAGAACCTTGCACAACGTTGAAATCATTCTCCACTGCACTTGAGACAGGTGCATTCCATCTCCTATATCGTGCTCAATTGTATAGGCTTGAATGGCCTTTTGCTGCTCCTCCAACCTCTGAAGCATATAGAGGGTTGAATTCCACCTCGTTACCACTTCTTGCTTCAGATGATGGCAGGGCAGGTTCAGTAGTTTTTGGTGGTGCTCCAGTCTTCTGTACGTGGTGCCTGTACGCCGAAAGTGTCCCGCAATTTTTCTGGCCACCGACAGCATCTCTTGCACGCCCCTGTCGTTTTTTAAAAAATTCTGCACCACCAAATTCAAGGTATGTGCAAAACATGGGACGTGCTGGAATTTGCCCATATTTAATGCACACACAATATTGCTGGCGTTGTCCGATGCCACAAATCCACAGGAGAGTCCAATTGGGGTAAGCCATTCCGCGATGATCTTCCTCAGTTGCCGTAAGAGGTTTTCAGCTGTGTGCGTATTCTGGAAAGCGGTGATACAAAGCGTAGCCTGCCTAGGAAAGAGTTGGCGTTTGTGAGATGCTGCTACTGGTGCCGCCGCTGCTGTTCTTGCGGCGGGAGTCCATACATCTACCCAGTGGGCTGTCACAGTCATATAGTCCTGACCCTGCCCTGCTCCACTTGTCCACATGTCCGTGGTTAAGTGGACATTGGGTACAACTGCATTTTTTAGGACACTGGTGAGTCTTTTTCTGACGTCCGTGTACATTCTCGGTATCGCCTGCCTAGAGAAGTGGAACCTAGATGGTATTTGGTAACGGGGGCACACTGCCTCAATAAATTGTCTAGTTCCCTGTGAACTAACGGCGGATACCGGACGCACGTCTAACACCAACATAGTTGTCAAGGACTCAGTTATCCGCTTTGCAGTAGGATGACTGCTGTGATATTTCATCTTCCTCGCAAAGGACTGTTGAACAGTCAATTGCTTACTGGAAGTAGTACAAGTGGGCTTACGACTTCCCCTCTGGGATGACCATCGACTCCCAGCGGCAACAACAGCAGCGCCAGCAGCAGTAGGCGTTACACGCAAGGATGCATCGGAGGAATCCCAGGCAGGAGAGGACTCGTCAGACTTGCCAGTGACATGGCCTGCAGGACTATTGGCATTCCTGGGGAAGGAGGAAATTGACACTGAGGGAGTTGGTGGGGTGGTTTGCGTGAGCTTGGTTACAAGAGGAAGGGATTTACTGGTCAGTGGACTGCTTCCGCTGTCACCCAAAGTTTTTGAACTTGTCACTGACTTATTATGAATGCGCTGCAGGTGACGTATAAGGGAGGATGTTCCGAGGTGGTTAACGTCCTTACCCCTACTTATTACAGCTTGACAAAGGGAACACACGGCTTGACACCTGTTGTCCGCATTTCTGGTGAAATACCTCCACACCGAAGAGCTGATTTTTTTGGTATTTTCACCTGGCATGTCAATGGCCATATTCCTCCCACGGACAACAGGTGTCTCCCCGGGTGCCTGACTTAAACAAACCACCTCACCATCAGAATCCTTCTGGTCAATTTCCTCCCCAGCGCCAGCAACACCCATATCCTCCTCATCCTGGTGTACTTCAACACTGACATCTTCAATCTGACTATCAGGAACTGGACTGCGGGTGCTCCTTCCAGCACTTGCAGGGGGCATGCAAATAGTGGAAGGCGCATGCTCTTCACGTCCAGTGTTCGGAAGGTCAGGCATCGCAACCGACACAATTGGACTCTCCTTGTGGATTTGGGATTTCAAAGAACGCACAGTTCTTTGCGGTGCTTTTGCCAGCTTGAGTCTTTTCAGTTTTCTAGCGAGAGGCTGAGTGCTTCCATCCTCATGTGAAGCTGAACCACTAGCCATGAACATAGGCCAGGGCCTCAGCCGTTCCTTGCCACTCCGTGTGGTAAATGGCATATTGGCAAGTTTACGCTTCTCCTCCGACAATTTTATTTTAGGTTTTGGAGTCCTTTTTTTTCTGATATTTGGTGTTTTGGATTTGACATGCTCTGTACTATGACATTGGGCATCGGCCTTGGCAGACGACGTTGCTGGCATTTCATCGTCTCGGCCATGACTAGTGGCAGCAGCTTCAGCACGAGGTGGAAGTGGATCTTGATCTTTCCCTAATTTTGGAACCTCAACTTTTTTGTTCTCCATATTTTATAGGCAGAACTAAAAGGCACCTCAGGTAAACAATGGAGATGGATGGATTGGATACTAGTATACAATTATGGACGGACTGCCACGGTTAGGTGGTATAAAAAAACCACGGTTAGGTGGTATATATTGTAATACAATTATGGATGGACGGACTGCCTGCCGAGTGCCGACACAGAGGTAGCCACAGCCGTGAACTACCGCACTGTACACTGGTTGATAAAGAGATAGTAGTATACTCGTAACAACTAGTATGACACTATGACGGTATAAAGAATGAAAAAAAAACCACGGTTAGGTGATATATATTGTAATACAATTATGGATGGACGGACTGCCTGCCGAGTTCCGACACAGAGGTAGCCACAGCCGTGAACTACCGCACTGTACACTGGTTGATAAAGAGATAGTAGTATACTCGTAACAACTAGTATGACACTATGACGGTATAAAGAATGAAAAAAAAACCACGGTTAGGTGGTATATATTATAATACAATTATGGATGGACGGACTGCCTGCCGACTGCCGACACAGAGGTAGCCACAGCCGTGAACTACCGCACTGTACACTGGTTGATAAAGAGATAGTAGTATACTCGTAACAACTAGTATGACACTATGACGGTATAAAGAATGAAAAAAAAACCACGGTTAGGTGGTATATATTATAATAATACAATTATGGATGGACGGACTGCCTGCCGACTGCCGACACAGAGGTAGCCACAGCCGTGAACTACCGCACTGTACACTGGTTGATAAAGAGATAGTAGTATACTCGTAACAACTAGTATGACTATGACGACGGTATAAAGAAAGAAAAAAAAATACCACGGTTAGGTGGTATATAATTATACAATTATGGATGGACGGACTGCCTGCCGAGTGCCGACTGCCGACACAGAGGTAGCCACAGCCGTGAACTACCGCACTGTACTGTGTCTGCTGCTAATATAGACTGGTTGATAAAGAGATAGTATACAACAATATACTACTATACTGGTGGTCAGGCACTGGTCACCACTAGTCACACTGGCAGTGGCACTCCTGCAGCAAAAGTGTGCACTGTTTAATTTTAAATTAATATAATATTATGTACTCCTGGCTCCTGCTATAACAACCTGCAGTGCTCCCCAGTCTCCCCCACAATTATTATAAGCTTTTATACATTGATGTGCAGCACACTGGGCTGAGCTGAGTGCACACAGACTGAGTCACACTGTGTGACTGCTGTGTATCGTTTTTTTCAGGCAGAGAACGGATATAGCAGAGAACGGATATATTAAATAAAAGTTAACTTAACAACAACTGCACTGGTCACTGTGGTAAACTCTGTCTGCACAATCTCTCTCTCTCTCTCTTCTAATCTATTCTAATGGAGAGGACGCCAGCCACGTCCTCTCCCTATCAATCTCAATGCACGTGTGAAAATGGCGGCGACGCGCGGCTCCTTATATAGAATCCGAGTCTCGCGAGAATCCGACAGCGTCATGATGACGTTCGGGCGCGCTCGGGTTAACCGAGCAAGGCGGGAAGATCCGAGTCGCTCGGACCCGTGAAAAAAAAAGTGAAGTTCGTGCGGGTTCGGATTCAAAGAAACCGAACCCGCTCATCTCTACTAGGCATTTCAGTTGCAATCAACATTAGTTCAATTCTTTAACACCATGTGTACCCATACGTAAGGTTGCCGGGTACTGTTAGGGTCAGGCCTCGGGGGGCAGGTGTTAGGTTTAGGCACAACTTGGGAGGGATAGGGGTAGGCTGCTGGGAAGGGGGGTTAGGTTTAGGCATCACCTGTGAGGGTTAGGGTTAGGCTGTGGTTTTAGGCTGCGGGGAGGGGGGGGGGGAGGGGGGTGTTAGATTTAGGTACCTCTGGGGAGGGTTAGGCTGCGGTAAGGAAGGGCAGGGTGGGGGTGGGGTAAATATACTTACCAGACCCCTGCTGGGATTCGTACTATTGGGATGTCACTGTTAGTCTTCTCAAATGCCGATTACCCATATCACACCCCAAATAACATATTCTTATTGTTTGTATGAAATGATAAACAGCACTCACTAATGTTCATTTCATAATACAAAAATGAAAAACTGTAGCGCATCTGTACTCTTGTGACACCACACAACTACTTATGTGAAATTCCACCTGGTCTTGTGGGGAAGCCCACAGATTTACTTACAAAGATAATGATGCCCCCAAGAGCTTGCATTAGTGGTTACAAATTATCGGAATACACTTTACTTCTTTAGAACAAAAAACCTTGCCTGTCTCATAAACAACATGAAAAGAAAATTTTATTTGACTAGACTCACGGCTAGTCATGCAGTCTTAACAAAAATTATAATATTAATATTATAAAGCAAACTACATAACACCCTAATTGCAATCTTAATTGCAATCCACACTAATGAATCCACACACACAATTCTTGGTGCCCCTATAAATGTTTTTAGGCATATTTAGCTGGTGTTGTCATACATTTCTATGACACTAATTTTGTGGGGGGTTTTAGAGCCGGTATACTGAAAGCTGGCAGGAAGTTTCCCAGGAGCACATTGAGTATACTGTTAGTATATGGCATCTTTCCACTCATTAATATTCATTGCAACCCAGAAAATGCTGGCATGCAGAAAAGAAACTAAGCAGCTATAACACTCAATAAATTGATGTCATGTTTATTATTTGTTGCCTGTTTCTGTATCAAGTTAATAATGTCACAATCATGATTTGATTGCACAAAGAGATAACTAATATAATAAGAAAATAATTTTGTTTAGCTTTTATAAATGAGATTAGCATACAATTAATATGGACTGAATCAGCCTGGGATTCCCAGTACCTTTCCCAGTTCTTACAGAACAATTCAGATTGAGAAATGAGTGCACAATGTATTTCTTTGTCCAATACAAACACTTCCTTGTTCCTTATTATTACTCAAGACATTAGTTTCCATAATATGAAGGGGTTCACTACGATATGCCGGCGGTCGGGCTCCCGGCGACCAGCATACCGACGCCGGGAGCCCGACCGCCGGCTTACCAACATTGTGGCGAGCGCAAATGAGCCCCTTGCGGGCTCGCTGTGCTCGCCATGCTACGGGCACGGTGGCGCGCTACGCGCGCCACACTATTTTATTCTCCCTCCAGGGGGGTCGTGGACCCCCACGAGGGAGAATAAGTGTCAGTATGCCGGCTGTCGGGATCCCGGCGCCGGTATACTGTGCGCCAGGATCCCGTCAGTCGGCATACAGAAGACCACCCATATGAAGCTCTAAAACCATGTTAATCATGATTTTTTAGCCTTTAGTAGTACCTTTCCCTTAGAGCTTTTTGATTCTTGTGCAAGTAGTACAGTAGTTGAGGTTTATTATACGGAAGGGGATGATACAGAAAATAATGAAGTAACTATAAAAATAATAGATATTGGGCTATTCCAGGTGTATGTATCAAAACATACTCATGAACATGGAAAACAATGTAACATGGCATTTCAGATGCAGATACCAGTGACGTGCGATGACATGAGGCAGAGCCTTTCCTGTCATACTAATGTATATACCAGAGTTTTGACTATATAAAATATTTGAAAAATATAAAGAATATATTAGAAATATCTTCTTTGTATTATTCTAATCATTTTTATAGTCAAATCTTGGGAGAAAAAAAAGTCTATGATGGGTGCTTATCTTTTCTGCACATCTGTGATCAAAACTCACCAAATGTGGTTGTAGCCAGTGCCTCCTAAGCCATTTACCTCACTGCACTGCCCTCACAGATACGGCTGCAATTACATAGAGAATATAGGCATGCTTATAATTTTAATCAGCAGGATCTGCATGTGCGTCTATGTGTATTACTTTGCGACTAAGACAGAAAAAAGACACTCGGCGTCCTTGTACAACCGCAAAGTCACCTCTTGAGTCTGCTGCCGCCACCTCTTCTGCCCCACTTTACCGTTCCAAACCTCAAACGTGGCACTCCAAATTTACTTGTTTCTTCAAAAGTGCAGGTGCACCATCGAACACCATTGGAGTACTTCTCACTGCTTGGCAGACTTCTTCCACTTCAAGTTCATACCCTTCCTACAGTGCTGACCTCTCTCCCTCACTAAGAAATCTTTCAAGTCATCTCCTCCGCAAAATCACTTGCATCAAACACTTCCTCTCCCAGGATTAAACCAAAATGATTGCCCATTCATTCACTGATTATTTCTCATCTCGATTACTGCAACCTTCTCCTTGTTAGAATAGGAGAACACTACTATGCATACTCCAGAATAGCTCCTCAAGGGATGCTTCATTCCCAAATCAACATGGCCACTGGTGTTACTACTGTGCATGTGCTGTGCTATCTTGTTGCTATATAGAGTGACACAGTGGGAGATGCAAATCTTCCCCTTAGCTCCTCTCTCGGAAGCCCAGTTGCCTCTCTGCCATCTCCTCCTGGATGTCTGTGTGCTTCATTAAATTCAACTTGCCCAAAACTTAACTTATTATCTTCCCTCCATCTAGAGCAATGGTTCTCAAAGTCCGTCCTCAGGACCCTACACAGGGCACGTTTTGCAGGTCACCCAGCATGAGCACCTGCCTAACTGGAAATTTGTCACTGCACACATCCCTTATCAAGGGGTGTAGTATGGCTGACCGGCGGTCTCCTGACCGCCTGTCAGCTTACCGATGCCGGAATCCCGGCAGCATACCGACGCCGGGATCCCGGCGGGGAGGGGCAAGTGCAGCAAGTCCCTTGCGGGCTCACTGCGCTCGCCACGCTGCGGGCTCGGCGACCTGCGGTCGCCGCGGGTTCTATTCCCACTGTATGGGTGTCGTGGACACCCACGAGTGGAAATAGTCCCTGTTGGTCGGCATGCCGACCATCGGGATACTGAGCCGGCGGGATGGTGGAGGAGGTCATGTGACTGTCGATCAGCAGACCGCCGGTCACATAAATACCACCCATTATCAAGACCTAGTGCATGTGATGCCTATGCCAGGCCCCTATTCCTCTGGACCTGACACCTAAATAGAAAGATCTCATCAATCTTCTAATCTAACGTGTGGCCACATTCAGGGCCGGCGCTACCATTAGGCAGCTTTAGGCAGCTGCCTATGGGCGGCGGCACTTGAAGGGCGGCGCTGACTCTGAGTTCAGCAAAAAAAAAAAGGAAATGACTTCTCTGTCTGACCTTCCCCTCTTGTGTCGCTCACTCACTCCTCTCTCCTCTCCTCTCCCCTCCCCCGACCTGATGACCGTGATGATCTGCTCCCTCCGCCGGCGCCGGGTCCGCAAACCAGGTAAGGAGGCAGGAGGCAACAAAGCTTCCGTAGCCTGTGGAGGAGGCGGGAGGCGGGGGGGGGGGTGGGTCATGTCACGTCACCTGATGCGAAGATGGCTTCTCCCCTCCACACCGCGCAACTCATCCTCATCCTGCCGAGAGGTGAGTAGCAGGGAAGGGACGTGCAGCAGGCGCCGCGCCGTACATTGCTCCCTGGCAGCGGCGTCCGGCATCTGCTCTCCCTGGCCTGCACCTCTGAGCTCTGTGCATACGGGATTGAGCCACATCCTCCCTGACATTTTGCCCCTCCCACCGCTGCTGAGGATACGCAGGGGGGCTATCCCAAATGCTGGGATCCCAAACTGACACGACCCTACAGAAGTAAGCCACAGGGGATGGGGGGAGGGAGGGGAGAGGTTAGAGTTAAGCTGCGGGTAGGGGGAGGGACAGGGTTAGGCTGGGGGAGAACTGAAGTAGGGCTAGATTTAAGATGCAGGAAGGGGGTGGTTAGGGTTAGTTACCACCAGGGAGGGTTAGGATTAAGCTGGGGGGGGCAATTAGGGTCAGGCTGCGGGAAAGGTGTGTCAGGGTTTGGGGGATGGGGGGGGGTTAGGGATCAGGGTTAGTTTACTTAATTAGCAAGTGTCTGGATTTTAATCTCTTGGATGTCGCTGACGGTATTTTGGCATCCTAAGCGCCAAGATATCATATGTATTCCATATATATTTTATATATATAATTTTGGATGTTGATTGGCCCGGTGCCCCCAGTGCGGAGGATAGTATATAGAATTAATACTGCGGCACTCAGAGTCGTTTAAAAAGAGCAAAGTGTTGTTAAAAAAATGTACATCACATAGATCAAAGTTTCGGGGTGCCTAACCCCTTTGTCAAGGTGTGACAATGGGGTTAGGCACCCTGAAATATTGGACTATGTGATATAAAAATTTTTGACTACACTTTGCTCTTTTTAAACGACTCTGAGTGCCGCAGTATTAAATAAATATATAGTGCCTGAAGTGGGCTTGTGTACAATGGTTTGGTATACCGGCACTTCGAGTACTGTCCCCACTTCGAGTACTGTCCCCCACCGGTCCGCCGCCACATCAAGCTGATCTCAGCGCTACTATTTCAAATCTGCTGTGGACCGGCAGCCAATCAGGAGCGGCTGCTCCTTATTGGCTGCCGGTCCACAGCAGATTTGAAAAAGTACAGTGCGGCTGCAAGGTTCGGCTCCTGCATGCGGCATGATTATGCCAAGGCTCCGGCTCCCGCCCTCCTGACAGCTTGGCTGCCCAGCTCCGGCTTTCTCCTTATAACTCGGGTGGCCAGCTCCCACTCCACAGCATAGCTGCCCAGCTCCTGCTCCCGTATGCTGATACCCCGGCTACCTGGCAAATGGTGAGCAGAGGGGAACTGATGGAGGAGAGTGTCAGGGTGGGGACACTGTGTGTGTGTGTGTGTGTGTATATATATATATATATATATATATATGTGGCTGTGAGTATGTGGCTATGTGTGTGGCATAATGTGAATTTCGGCTCATTCCACGTGGCATAATGTGAATTTCGGCTCATACCGTGTGCTATGATGTGAATTTCGGCTTATACTGTGTGCTCTAATGTGAATTTCGGCTCATACCGTGCGCTCTAATGTGAATTTTGTCTCATACCGTGTGCTCTAATGTGAATTTCGTCTCATACCGTGTGCTATAATGTGAATTTTGTCTCATACCGTGTGCTATAATGTGAATTTTGTCTCATACCGTGTGCTATAATGTGAATTTCGGCTCATACCGTGTGCTTTAATGTGAATTTCGGCTCATACCGTGTGCTATAATGTAATTTTCGGCTCATACCGTGTGCTATAATGTGATTTTTGGCTCATACCGTGTGGTATAATGTGAATTTCGGCACATACCGTGTGCTATAATGTGAATTTCGTCTCATACCGTGTGCTATAATGTGAATTTTGGCTCATACCGTGTGCTATAATGTGATTTTCAGCTCATACTGTGTGGTATAATGTGAAAGGGGCACCAGTACTAGAAAGTATAAGGGGTCCTAGTATTGTGGTGCAAAATGTGTATAAGGGGTGGTAAACTATACTGAAGGGCACGCCCCCTTTTAAGTGGCCACGCACCCTTTTTTGGAGCGGCAGGCGCATAATTACAACCTTCACTTTTCCATACCCCTACTTCAAAAATTCCCACTTCGCCCACTTCACACCACACCTCTCCCTAATAATAACCCCTAATCTGAACACTTTCACCCAAACTGCTAAAACAACACTGATATCTTATCCCTAAATTTTACTTGAGGGCTCTGTATTTTGCCGGGGGGGTGGGGCGTGGGGGGGCGCTGACTATTTGCCTAGGGTGCTGAGAAACCTTGCACCGGCCCTGGCCACATTTAACACTGAAACGGTCACTTGACACTTGCACTAGGCAGGGGTATATTTCCTAAAGATTCAAAGCAATGGAAATCAGTCTAAATCAGTGATGGCTAACCTTGACACTCCAGCTGATGTTGAACTACACATCCCAGCATGCCCTGCATCAGTTTTAGCATGGCCAAATAGCAAAACTGTAGCAGGGCATGCTGGGATGTGTAGTTAAACAACAGCTGGAGTGTCAACGTTAGCCATCACTGGTCTAAATTCATATTGTGCTTCCAGGGCTAGACCACATTAACTGACTTTTAAAAATGAATATTAAAAATGATCAGTTAATAAATGTGTGTTTCAGCCCCTGGAACTCAACATCGATTGAGATCAATTTTCACTAATTTCCATAGAATTGTAATTGAAGAAAATCGATGGAAATCGACCTTTCATAAATAAACCTCCATTTGTGAAATTGTGTTTGCAAAATCTCTATTCGCCACAAAACAGGTCAAAGTTTAGTATTATTATTAAAATATCATTCATTCCACATGCACTGTATTTATCTAAGATGGTAAGTGTAAAATATTCCTAAAAACAATAGTAGAGAAAAATCTCTTATATAAGAGAATATGAATAAAGTAGAGTTTGCTCTTAAATCCAATCAACTCTTAAAAACGTAGATACTTTAATTTCTACTTTTTGACATCTATAATTATAGAATATGCAATATGATTTTTTAATGAATAAGAGTAATTTATTATAGGATTACTAAGAAGCTGATTTCTTAGTAGAAACAAGTAATAAATGCAAATCTATTTTCATGGATCCAGTACACTGTAGTGGGAAACAATAGAAGATGATATTTTAGGTAGTGAGTAACATTATATATTAATGTATTAACAAACGCCTAGGCCTCTAGAGTGCCATTCTGTTTCACTGCCATACTGCTTTCTGTTTCAAGCTAGAGGCTTTTGGATTTAACATCATGATGAACAGCTTAACTGGAAGTCAGAATGAGCTAAAACTGTTTTTTTTTCAACAATATATTCCCATAATAAAGTACCCACTGGATCTGTATACAGAAGGAACCCATTATACTGCTTTTGGATTCTTTATTTTTTGCTAAATTGAGACCAGATATAATGATGTAATATTTAATTTGCCTATTTAGCTAGTTTAGAACTCAAGGTTACTAAAAAATCAAAACAAAAATGTGGCTATTTATCAAATTAGCCCAAAAAGAGACATATTTTGTATTGCTGTGTTAGCTTAGTTCCCCAGCAATACTGGCCAACAGCAGTAAACATATACTGACTACATCAGCGGCCAGTCAGGGTCCCTTCTGAGTCACCTGATACACAAGTGCGCATTGCGCTGGAAGACAGAATTTGGGGTTTCAGTGCAGTTTTAAATAAATAAATAAATAAATAAATAAATAAAAAGGCTTTAAGGTGTTTAATAGGCCCTTACATCTATTGGGTTACATATAGTCAATTTTTCATTTACTTTAATCAATTCATCATGAGCATTAGAAAAAAAGCCGACTACAGACTTCTTACAGGAGAACTCTGAAGTAAATTAAGGTAACACATTACTACAGTAACCGCCTATTAAGGGCATTCCTAATTGTGCTGTTTGTTGGTATTATTAATTCTGCTTTGTGAAACTGAAGGAACATTGCTAACTCAAGGATATATTTGCAGTGCAGCAGCCCGTGCCGCAGGATGATATAAGTGAGGACTAATAGGTTATTTATGTAATCACACCTTTCCAGAACTCATATGACTTCACTGATTCTGATTGTTTGTGCACAGAAAATGATATGCATAAGCTCCCTAAAGTCTTACAAAGTAATTTAAAGAAAGGCAAAAACAGACACCTCCTGCCGCAGCATCAGATCATCTCATACTTGCCTACTCTCCCGGAATGGCCGGGAGGTGTCTGAACTTCGTATGGCACTTCCGGCCACTCGGAAAAGTGGGCAAGGCTCCTGCAATGTGCTTGCACCTCCCCCCACGCGTACCCCCGCAGCTGCCTGCACCTAGAGGAACAGTAAGCAGGGGCGAAGATGCGCTTTGCAGTGTATTCGGTCATCGTAGCCCTGCTCCCCACTTTGCAATGGCGGTAATGTAGGCATTGCATAATCGGGACTTGGCTGTGATGATGCAATCATGTCTCCATGCCCAAAGCCCACCCCCTTTTTCAGAGCCTTGCCCCCTGGTGAGCCGACCTAGTGCTCCCTCCCAGAATAGTAATGGGCCAAGTGATTTACTGAACTCAGTTGAGACACATGACTCAGTTCAGTGGAGGGTCTCGAGTCAGTATCTCAGCACACGAGTCAGTGGTGTAACTAGGGGTCCGCAGCCATTGCACTCGCTTGGGGGAGCGCAGGGCTGCAGGGCGCCCTAGCCGCCACTGATCTCTGCTGTGAAGAAGGGACACAGAGGGCACAGCGCACGCCTCTCCTGTGTCCCTCCTGCTTCTCTGGCGTGTCTATTAAATGAAGTGCCCGTTCGTGAGCTCTGATTGGCTCACGAACCGGCACTTCATTTAACAGACACGCAGGAGGGACACAGGAGAGCCGCGCGCTGTGCCCTCCGTGTCCCTCCTTCACAAAACAGCGGGGGAGTGGGGGGGAGTTGTACCTGGCACTGGGGGAGCATATTTGGCACTGGGGGAGAGGGAGCATATTTGGCACTTGGGGGGGCATATGTGGCACTGGGGGAGCATATTTGGCACTGGGGGGTATATGTGTACCTGGCTGGGGGGGCATATTTGGTATTGGGGGCATGTGTGTACCTGGCACTGTGGGGGAATATCTGGCACTGGGGGCATATGTGGCACTGGGAGCACAGCCCTAGCAACAAGCATTACCCCCTAGCAACGAGCATGACACCCAGTGCATGAAACCCCTGGCAACGAGCATGACACCCAGTGCATGAAACCCCTGGCAACGAGCATGACACCCTGAGCATGAAAACCCCTGGCACCGTGCATGGAACCAAGAGCATGAAATGTATCAGGGGCATTGCAGTGTGTAGCATAATGTATAACGGGCATTGCGATTCCAGTCACAAGCATTACGGTGTGTGGCATAATGTGTCGGGGGCATTATGGTGTGTGCATATTGTGTCATGTGCATTATTGTGTGTGGCATAATATCTAAGGGCCATTGCAGTATGTGGCATAATGTATACTGGGCATAACTATAAGGAGGAAAAATGACATAATGTAAGAGGCATGAATCAGGATTATTTTTCTTTCCTGTGGTGGCCAACGTCTGGGCGTGCAGGTTGCAAAACTGGGGTATAAGGTAGCCTTTTCCTGCAATGCCACACCCCTTTATGCAAAGCCATGCCCATTTCAACAAAGCCACGCTCCTTTTTGCTGCGCGCACACACATGACGTGTGTGTGCAGCACACACATTACGGCAGACAGCTCCACCCTTTTTTTTACACATTACGGCAGACAGCGTCCCCCTTTTTACACATTAAGGCAGACAGGAAAGAAAGAAAGAAAGAAAGAAAGAAAGAAAGAAAGAAAGAAAGAAAGAAAGAAAGAAAGAAAGAAAGAAAGAAAGAATAAATTATACTTACTCTCTCCGCTGGCTCAGGCTCCTCGGTGCAGCTTCTGCAGAGATCCCGGGCAGGGGAGAAGGAGGAGGAGGGAGGTGGAGGAGGGAGCCGCAGCAGCACTGTGTAATTGGTGGAGGCGCTGCTGCTGTCCCTCTGCTTCACCATAGGCTGTTCTCCACAGCTGTGAATGCTGGGATGCACTTCCCAGCATTCACAGCGGCGGAGGGCAGCCTATGGTGAAGCAGAGGGAAAGCAGCAGCAGCACCTCTACCAATTACACAGCGCTGCGGCTCCCTCCACCTTTTCCCCCATGCCGCTGCGCTCTTCTCCTCGGCGGGCGGCTGTGTGCTGCCGGCGGAGGTTGCCCGCAGCACACAGCGGCATGTAATGAGTCAGTTTGACTCATTACATGCTTTGGGCCCCTGGACAGTGGTGGGCCCCAGTGCAAGGCACTGCCTGCACTGGCGGTAGTTCCACCCCTGAGTGGTAGTACAGGTGCCTCTGGCTCAGAGAGGCAAGGGGTACTATTCACCGCTGTTCCTAGTCCCGAAACCGAATGGGTCTTCTTGGCCCATTCTCAACCTCAAGTCCTTGAACACATTTGTGAAGGTCTCCAAGTTTCGTATGGAAACTCTTCACTCTGTTGTTCTGGCCTTGGAGCCTGGGGACTATATGGTCTCACTGGACATACAGGATGCTTACCTGCATATTCCCATTGCAGTGTCGCATCAGCAGTACCAGAGGTTTGCGGTTGGCAACCTCCATTACCAATTTCTCCGCGAGTCTTCACCAAGTTCATGGCGGTAATGACGGCTGTACTCCGCCGTCAAGGGGTCAGGATCCTGCCGTACTTGGACTTCCCAAGAGATTCTCCTACGCCATCTGGATCTGACTATCCAGTTTCTGCAAGCCCACGGGTGGCTCATCTACTGGAAGAAATCCTCCCTGGTCCCTGCTCAGTGCATGGTGCATCTGGGGGCGTTGTTGGACACTCACAACCAGCAGTTGTTCTTGTCTCAGGAGAAAATCCTGAAGCTTCAGGACAGGATTCGATGCTTCCTATCTCGTCTGCAAGTGTTGATACATCTGGCAATGCAAGTGCTAGGTCTCATGGTGTCGGCTTTTGACATGGTGGAGTACACTCAATTCCATTCCCGCCCTCTCCAGAGGCTGATACTTGCCAAGTGGGACGGCCTGCCTCACTGGATTAGGTCTCAAATGATCTCATTGTCTCCGGAGGTCCGTCTGTCACTGAGCTGGTGGCTTCCATACCAACGATTGAGCAGGGGTCGTCCCTTCTGGATCTCCAACTGGGTCCTTCTGACGATAGACGCCAGTCTGAGGGTTTTGGGAGTGGTGTTGGAGCCACACTCCCTTCAGAGTCGGTGGACCAGTGAGGAGTCTCTCCTCCCGATAAACATTCTGGAATTGCGGGCGGTGTTCAACTCATTGAACTTGGCCCAGCATTTAAAACAGAACAGACCTGTTCAAGTACAGTCGGACACCACCACCACGGTGGCAAACATCTATCATCAAGGTGGCACTCGAAGCCGCATGGCAATGAGAGAAGTATCACGGATTCTTCTGTGGGTAGAACGCCATCTGCCAGCCTTATCGGCAGTGTTCATTCCGGGGGTCCTAAACTGGGAAGCGGACTTTCTCAGTCGTCAGGACATACATGCCAGAGAGTGGAGCCTCCATCTAGAAGTGTTTCAACTCCTCGTGGAAAGGTGGGGCCTTCCATATGTGGGCCTGATGGCGTCTCGACACAATTACAAGGTTCCGGTATTCGGAGCAAGGACAAGGGATCCTCTAGCAGCATTCGTGGACGCACTGGCAATTCCATGGAATTTTCAGCTGCCATACGGGTCTCTCCGGTGTCACTCCTGCCCAGAGTAATAAGGAAGTTCAAGCAAGAAGGAGGAATCCTACTTCTGATCACTCCAGCATGGCCCAGATGGCATTGGTTCTCAGACCTTCAGGGTCTCTCGATAGAGCATCCTTTTCTACTTACATAGCGCCCAGATCTCCTCGTTCAGGGTCCCTGTGTATATCAGGATTTAACCTGGTTGGCTTTGATGGCGTGGCTCTTGAAGCTTCCGTCTTGAGAGCCAAGGGATTCTCTGAGGCGGTTATTCAAACCATGTTGCAGGCTCGGGAACCGGCTTATGTTCGGATTTACCATAGGGTCTGGAATTCTTACTTTGCTTGGTGCACATCTAACAATCATGACGCTTACAAGTTTAGTACGCCCAAACTTTTGGCCTTTCTACAACAGGGCCTGGACTTGGGCCTTCGTCTGGCCTCCATCAAGGTTCATATTTCTGCCTTGTCGGGTTGGTTTCAGAGAAAAATTGCGACTTTACCTGATGTACATACGTTTACTCCGGGTGTGTTGCGGATTCAACCTCCCTATATTCCACCTGTGGCCCCTTGGGACTTGTCGGTGGTATTGGAGGCACTGCAAGAGTCTCCATTTGAGCCTCTTCAATCTGCGGACCTTAAGTGGCTTTCTCTTAAGGTATTGTTTCTGCTGGCTGTTGCCTCTGCTAAAAGGGTGTCGGATTTGTGTGCCTTGTCTTGCAGGTCACCATATCTGATTTTTCACCATGATCGGGCGGTTCTTAGAACACATCCCGGGTATTTACCTAAGGTGGTGTCTTCTTTCCACCATAATCGGGAGACTGTCTTTCTGGCCTTGGCCTCTCCTGAACTGTCTACCAAAGAGCGGTCTTTGGATGTGGTATGGGCTTTCCGTATCCATGTGAAGAGAACTGCCTCCTTCAGGAAGTCGTATTCTCTCTTTGTTCTGTTTGGTTTTCACAAATGTGGCTGGCCTGCTCACAAGCAGACCCTGGCCAGATGGATTATAATGGTGATTGCCATGCTTATGTACAGGCTGGCCTTCCAGCTCCTGCTACTATAAAGGCCCATTTTACTCGGTCGGTTGGACCTTCTTGGGTGGCCCGCCGTGGTGCGACCCTTGAACAATTGTGCAAGGCGGCTACGTGGTCCTCAGTGAACACGTTCATAAGGTTCTATGCCTTAAATACTTCCACCTCCCAGGATGTTTCCTTTGGATGCCAGGTTCTTGTGCTCACTACAGTGCGTCCCCTCCCATAAGGAACTGCTTTAGGACATCCCCAATGTCATTCCTGTGGAGCCCAGTGTACCCCGCAGCAGAAAATGAGATTTATGGTAAGAACTTACCCTTGTTAAATCTCTTTCTGCGAGGTACACTGGGCTCCACAGGGCGCCCACCCTGACGCACTTAGCTTCTTTGGGTTGGTAAGGCATTAGCCGCTGGCACCTTCTCCTGTCATGAGAATGTGGTGTATGTGGCTACTGCATTGGACTGGTTAACAAAAACTGAGCTCCTGTGCATGGAAGCGGGGTTATAGAGGAGGCGGCGCTATGCATCTTGGGAAGAAGGTCAAAGCTTTGAGCCTATTGGTGCCTCGGATTAAGATCCTACTCTACACCCCAATGTCATTCCTTTGGAGCCCAGTGTACCTCACAGAAAGAGATTTAACAACGGTAAGTTCTTACCATAAATCTCGTTGTTATTATTAATAACAAATTATTGCATACAAGTTACTGAACATGCACATTACTTCTGGCTGAGGAGAGAAAGCTTAACAGCCATGAAACACATATCATTCGTCACAATCACATTGAGCAGGAACAGTGAGCAGTGAGCTGAGAGCACTGTACCACAGGAGCTCCACCTCCTTCAGGCTAATGCTGCATGAATCAGATCCCTCCACTGAGTCACTGAGTCTACACAGTGTACAAGTGTCTCAACTCACAGGCAGACTCAGGAATCAGGATGAATGAATCAGACACAGCAGCGCAGCACTCACTGACTGGTGAGTCGTGACTGCTCACTCGTCCCTCCCAGTGGATGTCACCTGGCATTGCCGCTGGCCAATCACAACGACACACTGAATCCCCTCCCTCTGGCTGAGAGAGGCTACTGTTGCAGCTGTCTCGACTCATTAAACTGTAAGTGACTCGAATCATTCATACTTCCTGATGATTCAAGTCACTGTGTTGAGACAGAGCATCAGTACCCATCTCTAATTGTGTCATAGAAGGTGGAGATCACACCAGTAGCTGAGGCATTGTGCTGGTAGGCAGTCACAGCACCAGCAGGATGATCGTGTCACAGGAGGTGGAGATCACACCAGTAGGTGATGCATTACACTGGTAGGCAGTCACAGCACCAGCAGGAGGATCATGTCACAGGAGGTGGAGATCACACCAGAAGGTGAGGCATTGTACTGGTAGGCAGTCACAGCACCAGCAGGAGGATCATGTCACAGGAGGTGGAGATCACACCAGTAGATGAGGCATTGCACTGGTAGGCAGTCACAGCACCAGCAGGAGGATCATGTCACAGGAGGTGGAGATCACACCAGTAGGTGAGGCATTGCACTGGTAGGCAGTAACAGCACCAGCAGGAGGATAATGTCACAGGAGGTGACGATCACACCAGTAGCTGAGGCATTGCACTGGTAGGCAGTCACAGCACCAGCAGTAGGATCGTGTCACAGGAGGTGGAGATCACACCAGTGGGTGAGGCATTGTACTGGTAGGCAGTCACAGCACGAGCAGGAGGATCGTGTCCAAGGAGGTGGAGATCACACCAGTAGGTGAGGCATTACACTGGTAGGCAGTCACAGCACCAGCAGGAGGATTATGTCACAGGAGGTGGAGATCACACCAGTAGGTGAGGCATTGCACTGGTAGGTAGTCACAGCACCAGCAGGAGGATCATGTCACAGGAGGTGGAGATCACACCAGTAGGTGAGGCATTGCACTGGTAGGCAGTCACAGCACCAGCAGGAGGATCGTGTCACAGGAGGTGGAGATCACACCAGTAGGTGAGGCATTGCACTGGTAGGCAGTCACAGTACCTATTGTAGCTACACCCCTATATATAACACATGTAACTGTGACAGAGAAGGTGGCCTCTCTTGGCTCTGGGCCCCATAGTAGCTGCCAGGGGCGGATTGGGAGCGAACAACAGCCCGGGAAATTTATGGAAACAGCTCTAATTAGGGTGGAGTCTGTTGAGGGGGAGGGGCCTGTCAAGAAGGCAGGGTCACTCCTCAGAGGTCCTGGTTTTGAGATAGAAACAGTTGGGGCCTCCTTTGCTTTATGCTAATGTTTACCTGTGACTGTGGCCCTCATTCTGAGTTGATCGCTCGCTAGCTACTTATAGCAGCCGTGCAAACGCATTGTCGCCACCCACGGGGGGGGGGAGTGTATTTTCGCTTTGCAAGTGTGCAATTGCATGTGCAGCTGAGCAACACGAACACATTTTGTGCAAAACAAGACCAGTCCTGTAGTTACTTATTCTGTGCAATGATTCTAGCGACGGAGGTCCCGGAATTGACGTCAGATACCCGCCCTGCAAATGCCTGGACATGACTGTGTAGAGATGTGCCCTGTGGGCACATCAGAGGCGCTGGGTGTGCGGCGGCGGGTGTCTGGTGCAGGGATCAGATGTTTCCCTGCACCAGGCTGGCGGCGGGTAGCGGCGCGGCGGCGCTTTGAACTTGGCGCCGCTTGGGCCGCCAATGAGAAGCGCCGCCGGCGTCTTTTCAAACCCGGCGCCGTCCGCGAGCCAATCGCGGCTCGCGGGGCGCCGGCCAATTGGAGGCGGGCGCGGCGAGCCAATCGGCGCTCGCCGCGTCACAGGCCCCGCCCCCGGCATCTGACGTCAGACGCCGGGCGGGAGCAAGGAGAAAAGACCGCGCGCGGGAGCGCGAAGGGAGAAGATGCCTTGCGGGAGCCGACGACGGAGGGCGCGCGGAGGAGCGCCGAAGAGCTCGGGTGGCCGCGGAAGAGGCCTGAAGACTCCAGTCCCGGAAAAGGAGATGTCCAGTGGTGGCTGGACGCGGCGAGGCGACGGCGGCGCCGCTGGCCAGGACAGGCCAGCGGCCGAAGATTGAAAAGGAGCGCTGAAGAGGTCACCAGGGGTGGAAAGGAAAAGAGCTGACGAAGCTCCCCCCTGGTGCCTCTCCCAGCGGGTCAGGTAGGCCCTTCTCAGGTGCCCCTGTACCCGCTCCTCCCTAGACCACCGGGTGTTTGGGCATTAGGCCCGTGGGCACAGTCAGGCCCTTCCCGCCTGTGGGCACGTAGTCGGGCCCTCCCGGCCCGTGGGCACATAGTCGGGCCCTCCTGGCCCGTGGGGGACATTTAGTCGGGCATTAGAGGGCATTAGGCCCTAGTGTATTCTGGCCAATTAGGGCAGCATAAGGGGACCCTGGGCACTAGGCCCAGGTCACCCAACGAGGGACAAGTTAGGCGGGCGCTAGGCCCGTGGGTGAAGCCAGGCCTCCGGCCTGTGTGCAGTCAGGGGGCGCTAGGCCCAGTGAAGAAGTGTTTCCCCCGAGGTGAATAGAGGTGGCACTGGGCACTAGGTCCAGGCCACCCTGAGGTGATTAGGTAGACAGGCTCGCTTGGCCTGAGGCCCACATAAGGGAAGGTACAGGAGGTGGGTAGGCTGTGTGGCGTCCACCCCCCAGAGTGCAGGTAGGGATCTAAAGGAATCGCACCGTTTGATGTACTCTGATGTGTGTTGTTACCGTGCAGGGCATAGTGTTGATTAGAGTTTGTGCATAGTTTGTGTTGCACCACCCACACTTGAGCCAGTTTGAGGGCTTTGATTATGTAGTTAGTGTAGCGGATGCACACTAGGTTAGAGTGAGGCCCTGCACGGCTGTTTCTCTCTTTGCCTCCTTACAGGGACTTGTAATTGGAGAAGATCGGAGTACAAGACGTAGGACGGTGAGTAACATCGGTCTGTGTGTTCCTTCTGTGTGTGTCCCTATCTGTCTCCCTTCCTTCAGGGCGAACGGTGAGCCTTGCACGCCGGTGCAAGGTAGAATTTCCACCTGGTGCGAAAGTGCCAATAGGTGAAATTCGGGCTCTGAGGCGGACGCCTGGGATGACCCTCACCTAGCCCGAAAGCACTATTTTCCTCGGCTCCGGAGGGCGTTTCGGTCCACAGTCAGGAGGACGGCACTCAGCAATCTCCTTCCTCCTAGGTCATCGTTTCCGGGTCCGACGGAAGATTTGCCAGGTACGTTGAAGGTTCCGGTACCTGAAGGTGAGAGAGAGCGGCGCCTGGTGAGTACCGAAACTACACCTGCACGGCAGCAGGCACCACCACACGCGCAGCCGCACCTCTTACATTTTTGCGTAGTCGGCAGGATCAAGGATACCGGATCACGGACACGATGTGGAACGCCACCAGGAAGTCCTCCCTGCGGACGGCTCCGGAACAGACTCACCCCCGGACCAGAGCGACTGGGTGACGGTGTCTGGGGCAGACTTCCTGAAGATGGTGCAGCGGTCGGTCCAGCGTGAAAAGGAAGAGCGCCGGGAGAAGGGGCGCAAGAAGGCCGCTGTGACGCCCTGCAAGAAATGTCGGCAAACAGGGCACTTTGCCGACGAGTGTACTTGGCGGGAGACGTCCCCAAAGAAGGTGGTCCAGGAAGCGGACCGAAGACGTCGGAAGGGCAAAGCGAAGAAGGAGTCCTGGTGTTTGCTCTGCGGAAACTATGGGCATGAGCATAACAGTTGTCCCTGGGACGAAGAGTTGAGCCAAGACGAGGTTGATTCCTGGTGTGAAATCTGTGGAGATCCCCGACATCGGCTCCTGGAATGTCCATGGACTGAAGACAGGACGGACTACGAGGCCACGGTGAAGCAGATGACGGAGTCTCGTCAGCAGCTTTGGGACCGGGTGGCTGCAGAGCCTGTGTGTGCGCTCTGCGAGGTGAGAGGACATGCGCTTCCCGATTGTCCGTGGAATGAAGACCGGATGATTGCGGATGGTCGTGCCCAGAGATGGGAGGAGGAAACCAGGGAAATGGAGGGGAAGACCCTGCTTGAAGTTAGTTCGCAGGTGCCCATTTCCTCTGAGCCGGAACCAACGGGTGAAGATTCCTCAGCGAAGGAGGTGGACAAGGAACCCGTCTTGGAGAAGGTGGCAGTGGCCCTCCCTTGTTGGAAGTGTCGGCGACCAGGACATGCGGCCAGTGAGTGCCCCTGGGAAGATGCCGCGGACCTACTTTGTCCCAAGAAAGTGACCCCAGTAAGGCAAAATCCTTTCCCGCATAAGGCGGAGGTGGACGACTGGGAGGTGAAGAGACCACGCTGTGAAGAAAAGCGTGAAGACCCAGTGACGGAGATGTCCGGAATCTCCCCGCGATGGAACCGTCCACGACCAGGACGTGCGGAACAGGTGTGTCCTGGGTACCTAGAGATACCAGCGGAAGAGACTAAGTACGCTGAGGAGGAAAATAATACCCCAGTCCAGATATCGGAGGAGGACTCGGACTACGGTGAGCTGTCCGCCGACGAATCCCTCCAAGAACAGATGGAGGACGACTCTGGCATCGGAAGCGCCGACAAGAGTGACTGGCAGGATCGGGTGGAGTCGTGCTCCCAGTTGAATGCCCTCCGTGAAGAGGAGGAGATAGTCCTGAAGCAAGAATACCTGCCGAGAGTGCCGAAATGGACGTACGTACGGGGAGAGGATCGTGATGCCGTGGGAGGACCCGTTCCAGAGGAAGACATGGGACCTTTGGAGATGCCCCACGAGGAGATGCGACAGGTGGTGGTTGTTGCCCGGGAGGAAACGGATGCCCCGGAGGATTCCACTGTTGGGTGGTGGTCGGTACCACCCCCTGAAGACAGGGACGATGCCACAGACAATCTGAAAGGCCAGGAGTGGGTGACTGTTGTCCCCGTGGAGGAAGAGTCCCCTTGGTGGCCAACGTCGAGCGACCGTGAGGAGATGCCACTCCCCCAGAGGATCCGCCGATGGAGGTAAGGAGGTAAGAAGAGGAACCCGGAGATGAAGGTGGAAGGATGTGGGGTCACAGCCCGTCCGGGCTGGGCCCTCAAACACAATCTCGCCGGAGGGACCTCGGAATTCCCTGACCCGCGGACAAGGGACATCGTGAGGAACTTTGTAGGGACTACAAAGGAAAAAGGGGGGGGGAAATGTAGAGATGTGCCCTGTGGGCACATCAGAGGCGCTGGGTGTGCGGCGGCGGGTGTCTGGTGCAGGGATCAGATATTTCCCTGCACCAGGCTGGCGGTGGGTAGCGGCGCGGCAGCGCTTTGAACTTGGCGCCGCTTGGGCCGCCAATGAGAAGCGCCGCCGGCGTCTTTACAAACCCGACGCCGTCCGCGAGCCAATCGTGGCTCGTGGGGCGCCGGCCAATCGGAGGTGGGCGCGGCGAGCCAATCGGCGCACGCCGCGTCACAGGCCCCGCCCCCGGCATCTGACGTCAGACGCCGGGCGGGAGCCAGGAGAAGAGACCGCTCGCGGGAGCGCGAAGGGAGAAGACGCCTCGCGGGAGCAGACGATGGAGGGCGCGCGGAAGAGCGCCGAAGAGCTCGGGTGGCCGCGGAAGAGGCCTGAAGACTCCAGTCCCGGAAAAGGAGATGTCCAGCGGCGCTGGACGCGGCAAGGCGACGGCGGCGGCGCTGGCCAGGACGGGCCAGCGGCCGAAGATTTAAAAAGGAGCGCCGGAGAGGTGACCAGGGGTGGAAAGGAAAAGAGCTGACGAAGCTCCCCCCTGGTGCCTCTCCCAGCGGGTCAGGTAGGCCCTTCTCAGGTGCCCCTGTACCCGCTCCTCCCTAGACCACCGGGTGTTCAGGCATTAGGCCCGTGGGCACAGTCAGGCCCTTCCGGCCTGTGCGCACGTAGTCGGGCCCTCCCGGCCCGTGGGCACATAGTCGGGCCCTCCTGGCCCGTGGGGGACATTTAGTCGGGCCCTCCTGGCCCGTGGGCACGTGTAGCCGGGGGACCCCCCGGCCCGTGGCCCAGATAGGCAGGCACTAGGCCTGGGGGCACAGTTTGGGCACTAGGCCCATAGGAATAGTCAGGCCACAAGCCTGTGGGACGAGTAGGCGGGCATTAGGCCCGAGGGGCATATCAGGCAATAGGCCTGTGGGGCATTAGAGGGCATTAGGCCCTAGTGTATTCTGGCCAATTAGGGCAGCATAAGGGGACCCTGGGCACTAGGCCTAGGTCACCCTGAGGTGATTAGGTAGACAGGCTCGCTTGGCCTGAGGCCCACATAAGGGAAGGTACAGGACGTGGGTAGGCTGTGTGGCGTCCACCCCCCAGAGTGCAGGTAGGGATCTAAAGGAATCGCACCATTTGATGTACTCTGATGTGTATTGTTACCGTGCAGGGCATAGTGTTGATTAGAGTTTGTGCATAGTTTGTGTTGCACCACCCACACTTGAGCCAGTTTGAGGGCTTTGTTTATGTAGTTAGTGTAGCGGATGCACACTAGGTTAGAGTGAGGCCCTGCACGGCTGTTTCTCTCTTTGCCTCCTTACAGGGACCTGTAAGTGGAGAAGATCGGAGTACAAGACGTAGGACGGTGAGTAACATCGGCCTGTGTTCCTTCTGTGTGTGTCCCTATCTGTCTCCCTTCCTTCAAGGCGAACGGTGAGCCTTGCACGCCGGTGCAAAGTAGAATTTCCACCTGGTGCGAGAGTGCCAATAGGTGAAATTCGGGCTCTGAGGCGGACGCCTGGGATGACCCTCACCTAGCCCGAAAGCACTATTTTCCTCGGCTCCGGAGGGCGTTTCGGTCCACAGTCAGGAGGACGGCACTCAGCAATCTCCTTCCTCCTAGGTCATCGTGTCCGGGTCCGACGGAAGATTTGCCAGGTCCGTTGAAGGTTCCAGTACCTGAAGGTGAGAGAGAGCGGCGCCTGGTGAGTACCGAAACTACACCTGCACTGCAGCAGGCACCACCACATGCGCAGCCGCACCTCTTACACCTGCGTTTTCCCAAACATCCTAGAAAACGGTCATTTGCCACCCACAAATGCCCTTTTCTTTTCCTGTCAATCTCCTTACGATCGGCTGTGCAAATTGATTCGTTGCTAAAAGCATTGCACAACAACAATGCTCTTTGTACCCATACGACGCGCGTGCGCATTGCGGCGCATTCGCAGTTTTGCCGTTTTTTACCTAATCGCAGCACTGCGAAAATTGTCAGCGAGCGATCAACTCGGAATGACCCCCTTTATGCATATACTGCTACAATACCCTTCCCTGTTGCACATCTGTACGTCTGAATATACAAAGACTGATTTGCCTACTTTCAGTGTCTACTGACACTGCAGTCATGCCTTTAGTAACATAGTAACATAGTATCTAAGGTTGAAAAAAGACAATTTGTCCATCGAGTTCAGCCTATTTGTGGTCTACTATGCAGGATTATATTGGTGTAAAGTTTGTCTGATGCTAATGTCGGCCGTTGTGTTTTATTCCTCTTTTCGTAGTAACTATAGTGCACGACTACGCACCATAACCCTGGATTTCCTTATCCATTAGGAATTTATCTAACCCATTCTTAAAGGTTTTGACTGAGTCCGCCATTACAACTCCCTCAGGCAGGGAATTCCAAACATGTATTGTCCTTACTGTGAAAAAACCTTTACGCCGCATTGTGCGGAATCTCCTCTCCTCTAACCTAAGCAAGTGTCCAAGTGTCCTCTATGATGATCTTACTGAAAACAGGTCCCGTGCAAGCTCTGTGTATTGTCCCCTTATATATTTGTAGATGTTGATCATGTCCCCTTTTAGTCTCCTCTTTTCCAATGTAAACATGCCTAGCCTTGCAAGCCTTTCCTCATATTCCAGCATCTCCATGCCCTTAATTAGTTTGGTCGCCCGCCTCTGAACCTTTTCTAGCTCCAGAATATCCTTTTTGGTGTATGGTGCCCCAAATTGCACACAATATTCAAGATGTGGCCTCACTAGTGATTTATATAATGGGAGTATAACACTCTCGTCCCTTGCATCAATTCCTTTTTTTATGCATGCTAATATCTTATTAGCCTTCTTTGCTGCAATCCTACTTTGGGTACAGCTGCTTAGTTTGGTATCTATGTGAACACCTAAGTCCTTTTCCAGTACAGAATCCCCTAATGTTACCCAATTTAGTATGTAGGTGCATACCCTTCAACATTTTACACATAAAAATTGGTACAAATTAGAAAAGGGGCGTAGCAACAAGAAAAGGGGGCGTGGCCACACTCCTTTTCCTATACTTTCAATGGAAGTTTGGAGAGTCAAAAATCGACACAGACCATAAAAAAACGGTACTGTACCTATTAAAAAGGTACAGTTGGAGGGTATGTAGGTGTAATTTTTGTTCTTGCTACCACAGTGCATTACCTTACACTTGTGTGTATTGAAGCACATTCTCCATTTGGCTGCCCATGCTTCTAATTTAACTAAGTCATTCTGAAGAGACTCAGCATCCCCCTCTGTATTTATAACTTTACACAATTTGGTATCGTCTCCAAAAATTGACACCATACTCTCTAGACCTTCTGTTAGATCGTTAATGAAAATGTTGAACAAAAGTGGTCCTAGTACAGACTCTTGTGGCACACCACTTAGCACTTTAGTCCAACTTGAAATGATCCATTAACCACAACGCGTTGCTCCCTATTATCTAGCCAATTTTTGACCCAAGTGCATATTGTGCTCCCTAGCCCTATTTCTTGTAGCTTATAGATAAGTCGGTACAATGTCGAAAGCTTTGGCAAAGTCTAAAAAAATTACATCCACTTCCTTACCCTGATCAAGGTTCACACTTGCAGTTTCATAAAAGCCAAGTAAGTTGGCTTGACATGATCTGTCCTTCACAAATCCATGTTGATTCCTTTTAATGACCTTATTGGCTTCAAGGAACTTCTGAATACTATCCCTTAGAATACCTTCCAATACTTTCCCAACTATAGATGTAAGACTAACTGGTCTATAACTAACCGGTTCAGCTTTACTTCCCTTTTTGAATATTAGCACTACGTTCGCTATACGCCAGTCTTTGGGAACCATACCTGATATAACTGAATCTTTAAAGATCAAAAATAGCGGTCTTGCAAGTTCAGAGTGAAGCTCCATTAGAACCCTTGGGTGAATTCCATTGGGACCCGGTGACTTATTAATCTTTCATTTTTTTAATCGGTCACAGACTACCTCCTCACTTAAATAAGCACTTATAAGTGGGACATTATCATTATTGAGATTGTGTGTTAGTCCCTGAATTTGGTCCTCTCTTGTGAATACCGTTGAAAAAAAACTCATTTAGTTTGTCCGCTATGTCCTTATAATTTTTGACTAAGACTCCCAACTTGTCTTTTAAAGGGCCTATTTTCTCCTTCTTTAATCTCTTGCTGTGGACGTATTTAAATATTTTTTGGGGATTCGCTTTGCTTTCCTTTGCTACTAGCTTTTCAGTTTCTACTTTAGCCGCTCTTATTTCTTTTTTGCATATTTTGTTACAGTCCTTATAGTGCTGAAATGACTCTGCATTCCCGTCAGATTTGTATTTTTTAAATTCAATAAATTTTTATTGGATTTTTAGACATTTCGACAGATTAAACAATAACTAAAAACAAAAAAAAAAATCATAATAACTGACATACATCTGCACAAGAGTAAAATATATATTAAAACAGGCAGATGAAAATTCAGACAAATAGAAAGATATGCAAGTGCGCAACCAACAGCAGCAGGTAAGAGGAAGGTCAAATCCTCAAATATAAACTAAAGTATAAAATAATGTATACCAGCGCTGGCTAATAAATTGATACAAAGATGGTATGCTTCATGTATAAAATTGGAAACAATTTATTATCATATCATATATAAAACACTTTAAAAAAAAAGGGAATAAATTCCTAGTACCACTAGATGGCAATGTAGATTAATTTGTCTTATCTGGATAGACTGATTGTGCAATTTTCCACTTTCCTATATTACCAGTGTCAAGTCCTTAGGGCTAGGACAGTCTCCCAAGATGCATTCACTGTATTTTGTAAATAGTTACCGGATCCACAAATTGATGGGCATCAGCATTAGGACAAGTCCATTTGAAGCTGCAGATGTTGGCCAAACCGGTTAGATGCAATTTATCCAGTGATGGGAGAAAAAGTCCAATTTTTGCCAGGGGATGACAGGAATTCTGTAGGTCTATTTAGAAAGTGGAGTCCAGATAGATGTAGGATGAGCTCAACGCGTTTCACTGGCACAAGTACAATCCAGCTTCCTCAGGAGCATAAAAAATTCAGACAAAGCCATAAAGCTGCAGAGCACTGGCGACCTGGAACAGAGCATCCCCAACATATCGCGGACGTAGACACAGGCAGAGCAAATAACAGAATATAACATAACCTGGCTGGCTAAAAGCCTGCAGCACAAGACACTGTACTAGTATTAGTAATGTACTGTAGTATACTGAGCACCACAATGCAGCACAAGACAATGAGCAGTGATACTAAGCAATGATGATGATACTACTGAGAATTGACACTGAGCAGCAAGATGCAGCACAAGACACTGTACTAGTATTAGTAATGTACTGTAGTAGTACTGAGCACCACAATGCAGCACAAGACAATGAGCAGTAATACTAAGCAATGATGATAATACTACTGAAAATTGACACTGAGCAGCAAGATGCAGCACAAGAGAGACACTGTACTTGTATTACTGAGCAGCAATAAGCACTGATACTGAGCACTGACCACAATGCAGCACAAGACAATCAGCAGTGATACTGAGCACCGATGATGATACTACTGAGAACTGACACTGAGCAGCAAGATGCAGCTCAAGACACTGTACTAGTTTTAGTAATGTAGTATTACTGAGCACCACAATGGAGCACAAGACAATGAGCAGTGATACTGAGCACTTATGATGATACTACTGAGAACTAGAGATGAGCGGGTTCGGTTTCTCTGAATCCGAACCCGCCCGAACTTCATGGTTTTTTTCACGGGTCCGAGCAGACTCGGATCCTCCCGCCTTGCTCGGTTAACCCGAGCGCGCCCGAACGTCATCATGACGCTGTCGGATTCTCGCGAGACTCGGATTCTATATAAGGAGCCGCGCGTCGCCGCCATTTTCACACGTGCATTGAGATTGATAGTGAGAGGACGTGGCTGGCGTCCTCTCCATTTAGATTATAAGAGAGAGAGATTTACTGGAGCTTAGGACTAGGAGGAGTACTGTAGAAGTGTAGAGAGTGCAGAGAGTTTACTAGTGAGTGACCACCAGACAGTGCAGTTTATTTAATATATCCGTTCTCTGCCTGAAAAAAGCGATACACACAGTGACTCAGTCACATACCATATCTGTGTGCACTGCTCAGGCTCAGCCCAGTGTGCTGCATCATCTATATATATTATATATCTGTCTGACTGCTCAGCTCACACAGCTTATAATTGTGGGGGAGACTGGGGAGCACTGCAGTGCCAGTTATAGGTTATAGCAGGAGCCAGGAGTACATAATATTATATAGTGAGTGACCACCAGACAGTGCAGTTTATTTAATATATCCGTTCTCTGCCTGAAAAAAGCGATACACACAGTGACTCAGTCACATACCATATCTGTGTGCACTGCTCAGGCTCAGCCCAGTGTGCTGCATCATCTATATATATATTATATATCTGTCTGACTGCTCAGCTCACACAGCTTATAATTGTGGGGGAGACTGGGGAGCACTGCAGTGCCAGTTATAGGTCATAGCAGGAGCCAGGAGTACATAATATTATATTAAAATTAAACAGTGCACACTTTTGCTGCAGGAGTGCCACTGCCAGTGTGACTGACCAGTGACCTGACCACACTGACCACCAGTATAGTTAGTAGTATACTTATATTGTGATTGCCTGAAAAAGTTAAACACTCGTCGTGTGACTTCACTTGTGTGTTGTTGTTTTTTTTATTCTATAAAAATAAAACTCATTCTGCTGACAGACAGTGTCCAGCAGGTCCGTCATTATATAATATATAATATATACCTGTCCGGCTGCAGTAGTGATATATATATATTTTTTATATCATTTATCATCCAGTCGCAGCAGACACAGTACGGTAGTTCACGGCTGTGGCTACCTCTGTGTCTGCACTCGGCAGGCAGTCCGTCCATAATTGTATACCACCTAACCGTGGTTTTTTTTTCTTCTTTATACATACATACTACTACGACATCTCTTTATCAACCAGTCTATATTAGCAGCAGACACAGTACAGTACGGTAGTTCACGGCTGTGGCTACCTCTGTGTCTGCACTCGGCAGGCAGTCCGTCCATAATTGTATACCACCTAACCTTTTTCTTTGCATCATGTGCTGATTGGGGAGGGTTTTTTGGAAGGGACATCCTGCGTGACACTGCAGTGCCACTCCTAGATGGGCCCGGTGTTTGTGTCGGCCACTAGGGTCGCTAATCTTACTCACACAGCTACCTCATTGCGCCTCTTTTTTTCTTTGCGTCATGTGCTGTTTGGGGAGGGTTTTTTGGAAGGGACATCCTGCGTGACACTGCAGTGCCACTCCTAGATGGGCCCGGTGTTTGTGTCGGCCACTAGGGTCGCTAATCTTACTCACACAGCTACCTCATTGCGCCTCTTTTTTTCTTTGCGTCATGTGCTGTTTGGGGAGGGTTTTTTGGAAGGGACATCCTGCGTGACACTGCAGTGCCACTCCTAGATGGGCCCGGTGTTTGTGTCGGCCACTAGGGTCGCTTATCTTACTCAAACAGCGACCTCGGTGCAAATTTTAGGACTAAAAATAATATTGTGAGGTGTGAGGTATTCAGAATAGACTGAAAATGAGTGTAAATTATGGTTTTTGAGGTTAATAATACTTTGGGATCAAAATGACCCCCAAATTCTATGATTTAAGCTGTTTTTTTAGTGTTTTTTGAAAAAAACACCCGAATCCAAAACACACCCGAATCCGACAAAAAAAATTCGGTGAGGTTTTGCCAAAACGCGTTCGAACCCAAAACACGGCCGCGGAACCGAACCCAAAACCAAAACACAAAACCCGAAAAATTTCAGGCGCTCATCTCTACTGAGAACTGACACTGAGCAGCAAGATGCAGCACAAGACACTGTACTAGTATTAGTAATGTACTGTAGTATTACTGAGAATTACCATGATGCAGCACAAGACAATGAGCAGTGATACTGAGCACTGTTGATGATATTACTGAGAACTGACACTGAGCAGCAAGATGCAGCACAAGACACTGTACTAGTATTAGTAATGTACTGTAGTATTACTGAGCACCACAATGCAGCACAAGACAAAGAGCAGTGATACTGAGCACTGATGATGATACTACTGAGAACTGACACTGAGCAGCAAGATGCAGCACAAGAGAGACACTGTACTTGTATTACTGAGCAGCAATAAGCACTGATACTGAGCACTGATATTGAGATTTGCCACTGAGAGAACGTAGCCACGTCCTCTCTGTACTCTCTACAATGCACGAGTGAAAATGGCGGTGACGCGTGGCTCTTTATATGGAATCCGAATATCACGAGAATCCGACAGCGGGATGATGACGTTTTGCCTCGTTCGGGTTTTCCGAGTCAGGCGAGAACAACCGAGCCTGCCTCGGACCCGTGTAAAACACGTGGAGTTCGGGGGGGGGGGGTTCGGTTCACGGAGAACCGAACCCACTCATCTCTAAATCCTATATATAAGGTGCAAATATCACCCAGCTCAGGCTCCTAGTAATTGTACACCCTGCAGCAGCAGTTCAATTCTCCGGTATCTCAGGCTCACAGGGAGATTGCAGGCATCACAGAATACAGCAGGGGTCCAGGGAGCGGGACGCGGGCTTACAGAGGCAGACACACCAGGACGGGCAGGGCAGCCGCTCAGAAGACGCTCCAGGTGCCCGCGCAGCTGAATGGAGCGGCGGATATCTTCACTCCTCACCCAATCACAGATGCCGTGGCTGGCTGCAGCGGGCGGCGGGAAGGCTGAGCTTTCGGGAGAGCTGAAAGCACGAGCCAGCGGCGTTACACGCGGGCCCAGCGCACACCAGAGCCCACATTTAGAAGTGAACTGTTCCAAACGGCTTAGGTGACAGCAGTGGCCTGTCCAAATCCACTCCAGGGGGTGCACTAGACACTCACACAGCCTTGGTCCACAAAGCAGTCCCAGGGGGGAAACGCAGGATATGTCAGCAGGATATTGTGGCTGGAGAGCTGCACAGCATGTGTGCTACTCCATGCCCATCCTGGCCACGCCCCCAGATTTATATTTTTTGAATGCTCGCCTTTTCTTGCCCATAAGTTCCTTTATGTTTTTGTTAAGCCACATTGGTTTGGGATTTTTATTCCTCTTTTTGCTGCTCGTGGGAATAAATTTGAGAGTATTTTTAACTAGCAGTGATTTTAATACATCCCATTTCTCCGTAGTTTTTTTTTCCTTGAAACAAAATTTCCCATTCAATATCTCTTAAAGCTTCCCTCATCATGTCAAAGTTGGCTTTGCTAAAGTTTAGTTGAGCCAGTATAGAACTGTTTAATAAAACTGATATTGAATGTGACCATATTGTGGTCGCTGTTTCCTATGGGCTCCCCTACTATAATATTTGATACCAATTCCCCATTGTTTGTTAATACCAGGTCTAAGATTGCATATACCAGGTCTAAGATTGCATATACCAGGTCTAAGATAAGATTGCAATACCAGGTCTAAGATAAGATTGCAATACCAGGTCTAAGATTGCATATACCAGGTCTAAGATAAGATTGCAATACCAGGTCTAAGATTGCATATACCAGGTCTAAGATAAGATTGCAATACCAGGTCTAAGATTGCATATACCAGGTCTAAGATAAGATTGCAATACCAGGGGCAATATTTACTAATATTCGTGTTTGAGTCGGTTTGTGTAGTGTTTAAACTCGTTTTGTATCGGGTGCATTTTCATGCAACTTTTTGAATCCATATACGCAAAGTTACGAAGCAGTCGACTTTATGGTTTTTGTGTTTTCCGATGTCGATGCCAGTCGTTTTTTTTGGCACATTTACGGCCGTCAATGTCGTTTGCGTACGTGTTTTTGTTGTATTTGCTGTTTTTTTTCCTAAGTTAAACGCGGCAGGGTTTTTTTTTTCCAGCGGCCGCATTTTCACTTTCAGTTTCGATTTTCATTCTCGTTCGTGATTGGTTGTGTTTCAGATGGTAGGAGTGTCTGTGCGCAACCATATAAATACGCCCCAAACCGTCCGCACCTCGTGGGTTTAGTTAGTGGTGAGGAGGAGGGAGGTTGTGCTGTGGAGGTAGGTGAATTTGTGGTTTGAAGAGGAGTGGTGGTAGCGATTTCTGAGTGTGGTATTGTGTTTGAAAGTCGACTTGTCATTCTTGTTGTCTTGTATTTTGTGGTTTTGTCTCATTTTTAGTCCAAGTTATTTTTCTTTATAGTCCCTTGTCAGTGTGTGTGTGTGTGTGTGTGTGTGTGTGTGTGTGTGTGTGTGAGTTGTGTAGTGGTAGTGGAGGAGTGTGTTGTTTGTCTTTTTTTTTTCCTGTGTTAACTGTTTAGACACACAATTATGTGTGACTCAGAGGTGGAGGGTGTGAGTGAGGGGGAGGAGGTTGGTCAGGTGGAGGAGGTGAGTGTTAGTGAGGTTAGTAAGGTGGAGGAGGTGGGTGAGGTTGCTGCAGCAGCCTCAAGTGATAGTGACAGTCAGAGTGCTCCGCAGCCACGCACCACTACTAAGTCTGGGCGGAATGTTAAGTTTAGTTTTGCTGAAAATGTGGCATTGGTGCGTGAGCTGATGAAGTATCAGAGGCAGCTATTTGGCCCTGAGTCTGCCAAGGTGCCAACACGGAGGAAGACGGTGTTGTGGGCGAAAGTAGTTGCTGCTGTCAATAGTGAGGGGGTGGTCAAGCGGACGGAGGACACGTGCCGCAAACGGTACTATGACATAAAGCGACGTGTCAAGTCCAAAATGGCCAAGGAGGCTCGGAAAACCGGTGGTGGGCAGCCCTATATTGCAAGTTATCTGGAGTATGAGGAGCCCATGCGGAGTGTAATACCTCCAGAAGTTGTCTCTGCAACCCATGTCCGGGATTCAGATAGGCCCAGGAAGAATGGTGAGCATGTGTATTTGCATTTACTTTTTTTTTTATGTGTGTCATGTGATGTTGCATATTACTCCCATCTTCAAGTGTGTGTCAGCAAATACATTGTTTTGGTTATTGTTTTATATAAAAGCCAATGTAACATCTTACTTTATTGTATGTCATGTGTTTTTCAGACAGATATTTTGCATGTGTAGTTTAGACTTGGTGTGTCTCTGAATTGTCCTGCAATAATGTTTTCCTTTTGGGCGTTTAAAAAAAAAAAAAAATTGTGACTATGTTTTATATTTAAGTGATCCATGTTGAATTTTTTTTAAAAAGTCGTTGTCATGTTAGAGGCTGGAGTACTGGAAAGTGGTTTGTAAACCACTTACATGTGTAATGTCATCTTTAGATAATGTTAATTATTTAATTTAAAAAACAATTTTTTTTTTTGCTTATATTTGTACCGTGACACCACACTGCAGTGTAATTTTTTTTATAAATTGCTGCATTTTGTTTTTTGCTCATATAGTGGTAATGTGTCTTTGGAGTGCCACATCACAGAGCAAATTAGATATTGCATCTGTAATATTTTTCCTTTCAATACAAAATGAAGTTGTGTGTGTTTTTTTTTTTTTTAAAACCTTTCCTTGAACTTGTGGCCAATGTCAGTGTCCTGTACATGTTTTCCTGTGTTGATGTTGCCATAGTGCATATGTGTTTTGGACATTGTTTTTTAATTTTTAATTTTATTTCTGGTCCTTATGTTTGTTTTAAATAAAAACCAAGCATTTCTAAAAGAATAAATGTTTATAAGCATAATGGGTGGATGTATACACAATAGCATGATTTTTTAATATAATTCATTTTATACAGTGTCTGAAAAAAGCAGTACTACTCGTCGTCCAGTAACTCCTATCACATCTGATGATGATGATGCTGCGGAAGCAGGTAAAGTGTCCATTGTAGTATAGGATATGCTTGTAAAGGAATGGGCATAACAAAATTGCACTTTCATTAATAGGTCCATCAAAAGAAGTATGGAGCAGCAGAAGTGGCACTTCTGTAAGACATCACCACAAAAAACCTGTGTCCGAAAAGAAAGCAAGGCTACCCGCCACGAAGATTATCGTCCGTATGTTCTGTACCCCCACTCCAAATTTTGGACACACCTCCAAGACGTCATCCACACTCCCCTCATCTTGATTGTGAGTATCAAACTGAAAAAAATGTGTAAAATGTCAGAACATAATCCAAATCAGTCATAACCGCATTAAGTCAAAACACATCCAAACCTAAAATACTTACCGCAGTAAGTAAAAGCTGAAATGGAATCCAAACTAAATGGCCTTGTCCACATCCAGTAAAGATATGTATGTCCACTTGAGCCATACAGTATGACATTGGGTATAAGATGCTGCAACAAAAAAGCATGTTGGTTTGTTTGCAAAAAGTAAGTTTGTTTTTCCAAAAATCTCATGTGTGCTTGAGGTAACATTGCAAAATACATATAAAAACATTACTATGTTTGTTTGAACAAAGCTATAAGGTAACACATTATGTATTCCAATGTGTTTTTATGGTGGAGTATGTGTGAGCTACAATAAAACTAAAGTGTTTGCTTTCACAATTAAGTAACCAGACACATTTGCCTCAAACAGGCATATGTATGTATTTAAGCTATGAGTGATGATGTTGCTAGCCAGAATAGTTGAAAGCAACAGTGAATGACATGTGTTCCATGTGTAGTGATTTTTTAACATTTTACAAACATATGGATAGCTAACGGAGATTTGTTTAACATTTCAGCTTCGAGTCCTGGGAACAGCATCCCTCCGCAACAACACCAACACAGTGACATGGAGGAGACAAACATCTTAGAAATGCAGCCAGTAATGCAAGGAATGAGCCCCCCAGCACATGTGAGTACACCACCACAGCAAAGCACACCACCACCACCACAACACAGCCCAACAACACCAGGAACACAAGGCCCTGATCAGGTGTTTTGGACTATTTGGGCTAGACAGCAGGCCACTAATGAAGATTGCCTGCGTAAGCAGACACAAATGTTTGCAAGCCTACCATCTCACCTCAGAAGAATATCAAGAAATCTGAGTAGACAAAATGAGCAAACAACCAGAATAGGCAATACCATGGAACTCATGCGTACAGACATTACACAGGTCATGGGCAACTTACAGCGCATAATGGAAGAACAGCACAGACAACAGCAAAGTTATATGAGCATTTTTCAAAACAATCAAAAGATTAATGAAAGTTTATTCCGAATAGTAGACAATCAAAATGCTGCTACACGTGAACTCAATGCCACCCTCACTAACTTGAATGAAACACTCAGATGCATGCACCAACAGCAAACAAGCAGCAGTTCTGGTACGACTACTCCAAATATCACGCCAGTCTCATCACCACCAAGACGGTCCACCAGAGCACACCAACATGACAGTGCAAAAGGCAAAGGGCACGACAAGCAGCCACCCAAAAAAACGTGAAAAAAAACCAAGTTAGACATTTGTGATAAGTAACACAAAATAGTTAGCAAGTGTTTTTGTTGCTTAAAAAAATATAACACTTAGCTCCTTGACCCTTTTTTCAACATCATTAATTATAAGTGGGCCAAAAAAAACCCCATAAATTTAGTACGCACATTTATTCATTAACATTTTTTTTTGTATTGGAGGAGGGAAATGTTGATGGAGCCACACATACATGTTAGCAGGAAGTAAACTGACCACTTGATTTTTTTCTAATCATTACTCTTTCTAGATTTCAATCATTCTCTTTGCCTGCAGATACAATAATTGCCAGCCAGGCAGAATGTCTTTAGCAGGAAGTAAACTGACCACTTGATTTTTTTCTAATCATTACTCTTTCTAGATTCAAATCATTCTCTTTGCCTGCAGACAATCCAAATTACAATGTTAGTGATACATATCTTAGCTATCTTATCTATACAACATTACAAGAAGAACACAATTGAGTTGCGTAAAAAGCTTGTAATTTGTTGCTTTTGTTTTGTTTGAAAAACATTGTCCAAATGAATGTCAGTATTGTAGGGACATGTTTGTGTGTGTTTAAAATTATTAAGCATGTTTTTACACATGATGCTGAAACAAACAAATATGTACGTTTACAACAAAAATCAAAAACTGTGTATAATAATGTGTATGTGTGGCAAACTGTGTATTTACTTACACATCATCAAGTTTACAGCATCAAACATTAGGAATTAAATTTTTCCAGATTACAGTAAGTTTGTGAGTCTTAAATATGATGGTGCATCACACATAGGGACACATGTATTCCTCAAGGCTAACATATTATATATTGAGGAGTGTTTTTTGGGAACACAGGTTCTCAAACTCGGCCCTCTGGAACCCACACAGTGCATGTTTTGCAGGTCTACTCACAGAATCACAAGTGACATAATTAGCTCCACCTGTGAACCTTTCAACATATGTCTGTGAGTAATTCATACACCTGTGCTTCTACTGGGTTACGAGAAAAACATGCACTGTGTGTGGTCCTGATGGCCGAGTTTGTGAACCTGTGCATTAGGACGTTACACACAATGATAAAGTGAAATACTAAATGGATGATGTGGGCATTGACAATGCTAAATTCCTTTGTCGTATAACAACCCTTTATGAAGCTAAGAACACTGTACGCTGTTTGCTTAAGAAGTACCGTAATGGTACGCTATTGGCGTAGCGATCGCTCAGCCGTAGGCGAGACGCTCAAGCGTCACGTTCGCTCACGGCCCAGTGATCACAGGACACGTTATTGGTTATGTCTAGGGTAATGATTCGCTATGGCGTAGCGGACGCTCGAGACCACGAGGAGATCACCAGCGGCGCATACGCTCACAACGCTATACCTTAATGTTTAAACCTTATACCAAAGAAATACAAAGAATACCTTAATGTGAGTACAGGGTGTAAGTGCAACCTTGTGTAACCTGACTAACTACAAAGCTGCTTGAGCGTCACCGACGCTCAAGTGAACACTTAACACTATAGAAAATACACAGATGCTGGTTTAGGTTCCAAAGCCTATTAACTGTATTATATCTAATATACTTGTAAAAGGGGATAACAGTACAAATGATACACTACAATATAACAGAGACTTCCTAACCACAGAACTAAAATACAAAAAGACAATACTACTCTGACCTAAATGCAATACAATACAATGCTATAATACTATGAGAGATATAAGAGAAAAGAGGAGAGAGAGAGATAGAGAGAGAGAGAGAGAGATTGGCTCACAGAAAGACAATGATTACGGAGAGAAACTTACGCACAAAGGGTATGATCGCCTGCGCCTCGATATCCAGCTCCCGGCTATCAGCAGATAACCGTTGATGAGAGAGTGAGAGCTGGATGTGGTCGGCCTGCCTATTTATGCCCCACACACAATGCAATCTCCTGGTCCTACAATCCCATTGTCCATTGGCCGAAGGAATTCGGCCCTGCATCATAACAAAAGGTCATAGGGTGATTCATACAGGTGGGCTGTGACGATTTCCAACAGCTCAGGTGGGTGGGAAACTGGGTTTCCCGCCGCATACCTGAGTATGTGTAAATAATAGAAATGGACATAAACTTCTTATGTCCATAACTATTCGCACGAGCGATTAATACGCTCCAAACCAACACCGGAATATTGCTAATTAAATACTCTTCCGATGGGTACCAAACACTGCTGTATGATTCCTGTTAGACCCTTCGTACGATATAAAGAGGGATTCCTCAGCTCTGGGACATTGTATTTTAACCAAACTTTCAGAATCTATCAAAGGGACCATGATCTATAAACTACATTAATTGTGAACATTTGTAACGAATGAGTCGCACGCTACGACTATATAAACTCTACCGTAAATACGCATACCGCGCCTGCGAGTGCACGCTATTGCGGGTATGCGCCTTCACGGGAGAGCGTACGCATGCGCAGCACGGACCAGTGTGCGGTGCAAATATGGCAACGTGCATTGAGACATTTTTCTGACTTTGACAGTTTGTAAGATATTAAATAAAAAAGAGAGATGGATGTGTGCATAGGTGCCCTTGTAACAAAGATGCTTGAAACAGGCTTTTAAATAAAAACACAGTACTTTAATACATAAAGTGATATACCACAAAATGAAAATCACACATATATACAATAAAATGCCAATCCCAAAATATCTCACCCTAAATAGGATTTGCGGTGGGCAAATGGACGACACGGATGCCTTTTATCTGCATTGCCTGACTCCCTATTCTACCTTCGAATGGAATAAGCTTATTTGCGGTGGTGCCACATTAATTCCACCGGGACCGGATTGCCTTTTCCTAATAAGGCTCTCTGCCCACCGCAAATCCTATTTAGGGTGAGATATTTTGGGATTGGCATTTTATTGTATATATGTGTGATTTTCATTTTGTGGTATATTACTTTACGTATTAAAGTACTGTGTTTTTATTTAAAATCCTGTTTCAAGCATCTTTGTTACAAGGGTGCCTATGCACACATCCATCTCTCTTTTTTATTTGTATTCTGTATGGTGGGATGTGGTGTTCCCTCAGTGATGTGTGACGGCTGCCTAGAGTAACATTTGTTGCGCACTTCAGAAATTTCTTTTTGTTTGCATACGGCTTGTAAGAAATTAGCACTGCAAATTTTCGATCACTTATCCAGACTTAATGCATGCCACTCATAATCTGTTGTTTTGAGATTAAAAATACACACAATACACATGCAACATTTGTTTTTCATATAGCGAGGGTATGTTTTTATGTGTCAAGGAGACAGACACATTCTGAGTAATGGTTTTTGGGAAAAAAGGCAAAACATCTATTTATGAATACACAACAAATGAAATAAGCAAACCAAGCTTACCTTAGAAATAGTGATTGATGATCTGTTGCCTAACCTGCCTCCCTACATCAGTACTCCAAGTATCACCAGATGTCTCTAATTCCTCTGCTTGCTGGCTGCTTTCTTCCTCCTCCTCCTCCTCCTCAACATGTGGCAGATGTTGTTGCAAACACATGTTATGTAGAAAGCAGCAGCAGAACACAATTTGAGTCACCTTGGAGGGACTATACAACAAAAGGCCACCAGACTTATCCAGACACCGAAACCTAGATTTCAGCACACCAAAACATCTTTCTATCACATTCCGCGTGGACTTATGTGCATTATTGTAATTGTGTTCAGCAGGGGTATCAGGTCGGGACAATGGAGTTAGAAGCCAAGAGAAACAGCCATATCCTCCATCACCTAAAAGACAGATATAGTAACGTGATTCATGTTAAGATACAGCAACACATAAGTAACACACTGTGGGGCAGATGTATTAACCTGTAGAAGGCATAAGGAAGTGAAAAACCAGTGATATGTGCAAGGTAATAAAGGCAGCAGACAATCTGTTCCTAAATGTTAATTTACATATTGGAGCAGATTGGCTGGTGCCTTTATCACCTTGCACAGATCACTGGTTTCTCACTTCCTTATGCCTTCTACAGGTTAATACATCTGCACCTGTATTTGGACAAAGTATACGCAGGCCTACACATATAAAATTACATACCCAGCAGCCATCCATCTGGCATTTGTCCGTCCTCAAACTTATCAAAGAGGGATGACTAACTGAGGATGAAGGAGTCATGGCAGCCCCCAGGGTAACCAGCAACAACACTCATTATTTTGAGATTTGCATCACAAACCACCTGCACATTTGTGGAGTTTCGAAATGGCGGTTTGTATATATGTGCTGCCTGCCCCTAGGTGGTCTCAGCTGAATGTGTGTGCAATCTATGGCTCCAAGCACATTGGGCATGCCAGCCAGCTCATAGAAATCTACCCTGACGGCATGCCACTGAGACTCCTGGGTAGGGAAGCAGATTGAGGCCTCGATGTGGGGCTGCAAAACAGCCAACACCTGTGTGAACATTTTAAAGAACAATAAACATGAGATTTTAGGACAGAACTGGCCACCGACAAATTAAAACAAACACAAAACAGAAGAGGTCGTTAGGTATACATCACCTGTGTTAAGATTCTGGAAAATGAGGGCTGTGAGATTCCTATGATATCCCCAGACACAGCCTGAAAGCTGCCAGTAGCCAGAAAGTGCAACACAGCCAGGAGTTTGTGCAGGCCTGAGACAGGGCGAGAGCGTGCTGTCTCAGGGTCTAGGCCCAGTTTGACAAGGTCATACAGACGGAAAATGTTACGATTTAGACGGAACATCTGTATGACCTTATCATCGGACAATGCGTTCAAGTTTAAACGCCCCCTAAAAAACCGAGGCCTGCGCAGCCTCCGCGGAACCTGTACAACCTGCTGACCATGTTCAGTTTCTTGGCCCTGGGTACTTACAGGCTAATGTCTGAGGAATCCCACAGCACACAAAAGATCACTGGCCCACAGTCCTGCTGCCATTTCTGAGTGTAGGTGTATTGAAATGGGCCTAACATCCTTTTATAGGCATCCTAATTCAGGTGTGAGTGATTTTTTATTTGCAACACATGTAAACACGACTGAAAAAAACAGATCTATTTTTTTGCCGCTTTTTTTTTAACGAATCGCAAAAAAATACGACCGCATTTGAGCACTCAGAGACTAACACCCAAATACGAATGAATAGTGAATTCCCGTATTCTATGAAATAACAGCCGCGTTTGACCGATGGTCTATTCATTTGTATTTCGGAACGTTGTCATTCAAACCATTACGAATAGACCAGACACTGCCGAGATTGGTGCTTAGTGAATTCCCGGATTGGGACTTAGAAAAAAAAACACAAATCGGCCAAACTCTGATTTTTAGTAAATACTGGCCCAGGTCTAAGATTGCATATACCAGGTGTAAGATTGCAATACCAGGTCTAAGATTGCAAATACCAGGTCTAAGATTGCAATACCAGGTCTAAGATTGCAATACCAGGTCTAAGATTTACAAACCCCTTTTTTTAACCTTATATGTTTCAAAGTACAGGGAGGAGGAGCACACACTACATATAGCACAATACAGGGAGGGAGCACACACAAGTAGTGAAACACAGACACAGGGGACCAGCGCAGCAGAATTTGTCCCAGTGGCCAATCCGCCCCTGATTACATACATAGCCACCATATTACATACATAGCCACCACATTATTACATGAATAGCACCACATTATACAAATAGCACTGCATTACACGTATAGCACCACATTACACGTATAGCACCGCATTACATGTATAGCACTACACGTATAGCACTGCATTACACAAATAGCACCACATAACACGAAAAGCACAACATTAAAGGTATACCACCGCACTACACGTATAGCACCACATTATATGACTAGCACTACATTACATACATAGCCACCGCATTACGGTGGTCATTCCGAGTTGTTCGCTCGCCAGCAGTTTTTAGCAGCCGTGCAAACGCTATGCCGCCTTCCACTGGGAGTGTATTTTAGCTTAGCAGAAGTGCGAACGAAAGGATCGCAGAGCGGCGGCAAAGTTTTTTTGTGCAGTTTTAGAGTAGCTCAATACCTACTCAGCGCTTACGATGACTTCAGACTGTTCAGTTCCTGTTTTGACGTCACAAACACGCTCTGCGTTCGCCCAGCCATGCCTGCGTTTTTCCTGGCACGCCTGTGTTTTTTCGAACACTCCCTGAAAATGGTCAGTTGACACCCAGAAACGCCCACTTCATGTCAATCACTCTGCGGCCAGCAGTGCGACTCAAATGCTTCACTAAACCTTGTGTGAAACTACATTGTTCGTTGTAGTAGTACGTCGCGCGTGCGCATTGCTCTGCATACGCATGCGCAGAAGTGCCGTTATTTTTCCTCATCGTTACACAGCGAATGAATGCAGCTAGCGATCAACTCAGAATGACCACCTACATACGTAGACACCGCATAAATAGGCCCATCATCATGGACAGACATTGGGCAGCTATAGGGCTGAAGGACGTTGCATTAGAGATTGTCCCAGGGCTGGCTGTGAGTGCTGCCTGGTCAGCTGGCGTCCTGAGAACAAAGTACATCCTGCTCCTGTCCAGTCCCCAAACCATACACTGTGACCGGGGACGCCCTAACCCTTACACTAACATGATAATACAAATAATGTAATAAAAAATAAAAAATAAGCTCTCTGCCGGGTCCCCTTCAGTGCTCAGTCGCCGCTCTGGCCAGTTCAGTGAGAGTGCGGGAGATGGGGTGGCAGCGGGTGTAGTGAACCCGGCTCCGACCATCGCTTTGCTGCTGCTCCTGGGCCGGGCTCGTTGAAGAGACCTTTGGCCAGGGCCAGGGAGAGGATGCTGCTTGGATGGTTAACTTTCTCAAGGTCCCCCATTGGTAGAACAGCATCACCACTTTTCACGGCTAGAGGCACCTGGATGTGTCCGCTAGCCAAACTTCCGGATTGCATTCCAATGAACCACAAGTACTGGAAGCAGTGTGAGCCAGCCCAGCCTGAGTGTGAATCGGCCTGGCTGAGGGGGATATGGAACCAGCCCATCGAAATCTGTCATGGTGTCCTGGTGGGCCAATCCGCCCCTGGTAGCTGCACTCCCTGCACCTATGGTAGCTACACCCTTGTATATAACGCATGTAACTGTTACAGGGAAGGTGGCCCCTCTCAGCTGTGGGTCCCAAAGCAGCTGCACTCCTCGCACCTATGGTAGCTACACCCTAGTATATAACACGTATAACTGTGACAGGGAAGGTGACCTCTCTCAGCACTGGGCCCTATAGCAGCTGCACTTCCTGCACCTATGGTAGCTACATCCCTGTATATAACACATGTAACTGTGACAGGGAAGGTGACCCCTCTCAGCTCTGGGTCCCATAGTATCTGCACTCCCTGCACCTATGGTAGCTACACCCTGTATATAACACATGTAACTGTGACAGGGAAGGTGGCCTCTCTCAGCATTGGGTCCCATAGCATCTGCACTCCCTGCGCCTATGGTAGCTACACCCTGTATATAACACATGTAACTGTGACAGGGAAGGTGGCCCCTCTCAGCTCTGGGCCCCATAGCAGCTGCACTCCCTGCAGCTATGGTAGCTACGCCCTTGGTGAGCCCGCATGGGGCTCTGCTGCACTCGTACCCCCACCGGCAATCTGGCGGCCAGGATCCCGGCATCAGGATGCTGACCGCTGGGATCCCAACCGCCAGTTACACGATCCCAACGCATGATAGAGCATATGGTACTTGCCTATTCTCCCGCAATGTCTTGGAGACTCCAGGATAGCAGGTACCAAGGTGTAGGCATACCTTCAGTAACACCTCAGTTCCACACGCTGATGCCCACTTCCCATGTGAAGTGACCAGTCCAGGCGAGCTGATGACACTATTCCTGCTGAATCATGGCCCCTTCCCCCACTTTACAATGATGTAATCGTGGCTTTATATACTGTGCCTTGATGATGCGATTCTGCTGTTATTCCCCTGCACTGCCCACATGGTTGCGTCGGGTGGTCTTCTGTATGCCGGCGGTCGGGCTCCCGGCGCTCAGTATACCGGCGCCGGGAGCCCGACAGCCGGCATACCGACACTTATTTTCCCTCGTGGGGGTCCACGACCCCCATAGAGGGAGAATAAAATAGTGTGGCGCGCGTAGCGCGCCACCGTGCCCGTAGCGTGGCGAGCGCAGCGAGCCCGCAAGGGGCTCATTTGCGCTCGCCACGCTGTCGGTAAGCCGGCGGTCGGGCTCCCGGCGCCGGGATGCTGGTCGCCGGGAGCCCAACCGCCGGCCAGCCGTAGTGAACCCGGTTGCGTCATACCCCTCCCAACTGGCAGCCGAGAACTTGGTAAGTGTGTGATATCTGGGCCCTGTACCTCACCAGCAAAAAAGTATCTATTTTTTAACCATTTCATCACCCCCACATCCACTGCATACAATGGGGTCTATGTACTAAGCCTTGGAGAGAGATAAAGTGGATGGAGATAAAGTACCAGCAAATCAGCTCCTGTAATTTTTCAAACCCAGCATATAATATGACAGTTATCAGCTGATTGGCTGGTACTTATCTCCGTCCACTTTATCTCTCTCCAAGGCTTAGTAAATAGACTCCAGTATTTGTAACGAGCCCCAGTGCTTTAGTCTACCAAACACCCACCACCACCACCACCAATTTTGCAACTAAACACTGTAAAGCATGAGAGGACATGGGCTGTTATCCGATGTCTCCACTGTACAGCTGGCCACACGCAGGCCCATCCCACCTGTGGAGCTGCAGCCCAGGATTATTGATCAATTTGTCCTCACACTTGGATGGCCAAACCTGACATGGACCAGTAAAACAGCCCCATGGGCAGTGCCGGCGCTGGCCGCTCAGCAAGGGTATGCAATGCAGGGAGGCACTGGCCAGGAGAGGCGCTCTCCCTGCTCTGCTACCCTTCTGCTGTCTGTCCACTCTTACTGCCGGCTACTGCAGCCTGCGCCTGTCACTGTGTGACAGGCAGCGGCGCCAGCAGCCAGCGTAAACAGTGAGTGAAGCTCGTGTGGTACCCTCAGGTTAGCTCCTTATGGCAATGTGCTTACCAGAAATCCGCTTCGCGATGATACTCCTATTCTCTTCTCGGAGAGGTCTGAAGGTATGAGTAACACACTTTTGAATATGAAAAACAACGTTCATTAATAATGCAGGTGTATTTATTTCAAGAACCAGTGCATCCGATATAGCCTGTACACAGTAGGTACTCAGTATAATACAACAATGACAACTTTAAGCACAAACAAGACACTAATCAATTATCACAACTATGCTTAATTACTGTATAAACATTAGCATCGGGAACCCGAACACACATAACCTGAATAGTGTCCAAATGTTGCTTTTATACCTGTGCACAGGATTTTTGGATTGCAATCCTTTGATAACAACTTGATTTCCATGTAATATGTAGGGACTGGCAAGTATAGTGTAAATGTCACCAATTGCTGTATCTAGGAGGAGCCCCAACAGATCACTGTTCAAATTGGAGATCCCAAACTGGAAGTCTACTGAATTTCCTCTCTGTATGAGGGATATAGTCTCGTTAATCTCTATTTGTTCTCAGGTGGTGCCCGCAGTGTGGAGGATCACTTCTAAATGCTCAATGTCTAATCAATGTCAGTTTCACTGAGATAGCAGTGATTTAGCTTGTAAGACAGTGTTCAGTCATTCGTGACCAGAGTCTCTCTCTTATATAGGCTGCCAGCCTTGTAGTCTACGGAGGGGCAGAGGGGGGCCTTTATATTACTTCACTCTTCTTCAGAGGCTAATTAAGAGTCTTTACACCAGGACGCAGCTGTTTAGTATAGTGTATGAGACTGTCCCAGTCATTAGGCTACTCCAGAACTCAGTGGCTAACTTAGCCAGACTCACGTGTCCTATGACTGTAGTGATGATCTGTTTACTCAGGGGGCCACCCCACACGAACTCCGTTGTCTCACCGTGCAGCGCTGCTTCTCCTCTGTTCATAAGAACTATTGCTGTCTCCGTCTGAGCTGCAGTAAATCACAGCATGTGGAATGTTTACTTCAAACCACGTTGATCACTGCTTGAATCTCTCAGACACTCTCCGTATCACTCTGGCAGATGCAGGCTTTTTCAGCATACTGGCGTCTGACGTCACATCCCCCTCTGCAGCCTATAAATCCTCTGCCCTTTTTCCCGCGCTCCTCTCAGGCACAGTCAGATTCTCCTGGGTCTCAACACCCTCCAGATTGCTTCCGTTGTGCACAGCCCCAGTTGCCTAGCACCCAGGCTGCAATTGCAGAAGCCCAGACTGTCACAGTTCATTAAGTTCACAAGTGACACAGCCAAGCCACAGCTTGTAACCCTTTCCTATGTTTCCATGAAAGGGGTACCCCTCAGGACTGGGATGCCACACTCGTCCTTCAGTCTCCGCTCCACCCAGTTGCACTTGCTTCCGAGGGCCCCCGGTACATTCCCATCCACCCTCCCAGTGAAAAAGCTTTCTGACAAACTTCTATGGCGGCACCGCGGTCGCTTTTGTCAGCACCGCGGTGCCAGCAACAGGAGGAGACGGGAAAAAGCTGAGCTGCGCAAAGTCTCAGTAACCTCTCCCAAATACGTTTGCACCGCACGCCGGTGTTATGCACACCATGCCCTAGGGGATGGCGAGGGGGGGGGGGGGGGGTTGCTACTCCCCGTGCACAGTGCCAGATTAAGGTCCTCATGGGCCTGGAGCTGAAATTTTCGAAGGGCCTATTGTGTGTGTGTGTGTGTGTGTGTGTGTGTGTGGGGGGGGGGGGGGTGACAGGGGCTACTGATATGGGTACGTGTCCAGTGCTGTATTTACACACATACACACACGCTACCAAAAGTCAGGCACTCAGATCAACGTGTGGTAAAATGCTGCAGTGCCCTCCTCGTGGGATATCAAATACCATCAAATACATAGACAGATGCAGGCGGCACTCAGCAGGCTGAAATCGGAGCTTATATGGTAATCACTTTTAATGGCAATAGGCCATTATATATATATATATAATATATACACACGTGTGCGTATGCATGTTTGAAAAATAGAAAAATCTATCTAGAAAACTCTATCTATCTATCTATCTATACAATTGAGAGAAACGAGATAGTCACAGGGGGGATTTATTTTTTTGGGTGCCCATAGTACATACTTACCTACATTTTATTTCTCCTCTCCGGGAGAAGACGCTGCAGTGTCTTCGGGGGGCGGGGCCGGACTGTGACATCACTAAGCCCCGCCCCCATGCATCGGGAAATGCCGCAATCCGCGGGCGGGGCTAAAATGACGCGATTTGCTTCATTTTAACCCCTTCTCCACCCGACGAACCCGCGAATGCGGGAGGTTATCTCTACATCCTGCTCGCATCACTAGGGTGCGAGCAGGATGCGAGAGACCTGCCCACTCTTCCGGGGGTGCGGGGGGCTACCCCAAAAAACAGGAGCCTCCCGCAGCTTCCGGGAGAGTAGGTAAGTATGCCATAGTAATGGGCGCCTGACGGAACTATTCAATTGTATTGCCATGACGGTATGATTTCTGCTCATAGCCACTTGAGATGGCAAAATCTGCAAAAAATTGTCTGTTGGAGTGCCCAAATTGTTGTTTCGGCAGCATGCCCAATAGGTTAGACAGAGAAAAATCATAATATATACACATAGATACTTATATAATATATATATATATATATATATATATATATATATATACAGTGGTCGAAGTGGAAATTTTGAAGTGGGGGTATGGAAAAGTGAAGATTGTAATTCGACACGCGCTCCGGAAAATAAGGCGTGATCACTCAAAAGGGGGTGTGAAGTTTACCACACCATATACCCCTTATACACCACAATAGTAGAACCCCTTTTCCTATCTAGTACAGGTGCCCCTTTCACATTATTCCACATGCTATGAGCCAAAATTCACATTATGGTGGTCATTCCGAGTTGTTCGCTCTGTAATTTTCTTCGCATCGCAGCGATTTTCCGCTAATTGCGCATGCGCAATGTTTGCACTGCGACTGCGCCAAGTAAATTTGCTAAGAAGTTTGGTATTTTACTCACGGCATTACGAGGTTTATTCTTCGTTCTGGTGATCGTAATGTGATTGACAGGAAGTGGGTGTTTCTGGGCGGAAACTGGCCGTTTTATGGGAGTGTGTGAAAAAACGCTACCGTTTCTGGGAAAAACGCGGGAGTGGCTGGAGAAACGGAGGAGTGTCTGGGCGAACGCTGGGTGTGTTTGTGACGTCAAACCAGGAACGAAACTGACTGAACTGATCGCAGTGGCAGAGTAAGTCCCGAGCTACTCAGAAACTGCAAAGAAATTTCTATTCGCAATTTTGAGAACCTTTTGTTCGCAATTTTGCTAAGCTAAGATTCACTCGCAGTAGGCGGCGGCTTAGCATGTGCAATGCTGCTAAAAGCAGCTTGCGAGCGAACAACTCGGAATGAGGGCCTTTAGCCGACGGTATGAGCTGAAATTCACATTACAGCACATGGAATGAGCCAAAATTCACATTATAGCACATGGTATGACCCAAAATTCACATTATAGCACATGGTATGACCCGAAATTCACATTATAGCACATGGTATGAGCCGAAATTCACATCATAGCACACTGAATGAGCCGAAATTCACATTATAGCACACAGAATGAGCTGAAATTCACATTATAGCACTAAGAATAAGCCAAAATTCACATTATAGCACACTGAAGGAGCCGAAATTCACATTATGCCACATGGAATAAAACAAAATTCAGGGAGAGTGACAGCAGGGACATAGGGATAGGGAGAGTGACAGAGGGACAGGGAAAGTGACAGCAGGAAAAGTGACAGAGAGGGACAGCAAGGGCATACAATAGGGACTAGGGAGAGAGAAAGGCAGCGGGGTAAGATTACCTATTTAACAGTGGTGGTGCTGAGGGTGCTGTGGTCTGTGGTGCGGTGAATGAGGAGGCTGTGGTCGGTGCGGGGCGGAGGAGGCTGTGGGTCTCGGAGATGGTGCGTGGATGAGGAGGCTGTGGGAGTTGGCGGAGGTGCAGAGAAGGACTGAGGGTGGCAGAGGAGGCTGAGGGCGGCGGCGGTGGTGCAGCGAAGAAGGCAGAGGGCCGTGGTGCAACGGAGGAGGAAGCTATGGTCGGCGGCCTTTGGTGTGACACTGTGGTTCCTATGACCGCGGCGATACTATTTCAAATTTGCCGCGGACCGGCAGCCAATCAGGAGCAGCCGCTCTTGATTAACTGGCAGTCTGTGGCAGATTTGAAATAGTAGCGCCACGTCAGCTCGATGCGGCGGCGGGGGACACTGTATAAAGACACACACACTGCATATAAAAAAATATATATTACATTTAAAAAATATGTATATCTAATGTATAGACAGGCAAAGGTACGGCACTCGTGGCTCAGGATAAGCAACTGAAATAGGCGACCACCATGTCAGCAAACAACGTTTCAATCTATTCAGATTTTCATCAGGTAACCTGATGAAAATCTGAATAGATTGAAACGTTGTTTGCTGACATGGTGGTCGCCTATTTCATTTGCTTATCCTGAGCCACGAGTGCCGTACCATTGCATGTCTAAATTGATCCATACAGTAAGGGCACCGGGTTAAGGTAATACATTACATGGGAGTGCCGGACATACTGCAAAACTATAATATATATATATATATATATATATATATATATATATATATATATATTATGTGAGTGCCTTATTTAGTATCATTATGCCAGCTGTGCCGCAGCCACCAGGGCTGACACCTCACCTCAGGAGATCAGTCAGCCTGCCCTGGCCGCCTTCACGGAGCATCCTGCTCAGCTGTAAATCTGTAAATGCCGCCAGTCAGTGCCTCCTGCGGCTGTGGCGGGGCAGCACATTTGTGACGTCACGCGGCTTAGAGGAGGCGCCGCGTCATTGTGTGTGCGGCGCGGGGAGGGCTAGTGAAGCCTTCCACTGCGCCGCCGAGTGTCTAAAGTTTAACTTCTTGCCCGTGCGCCGTGCGGTATGTTTGTAGTCTAGTTTGTACCGCCGGTGCCACAGGGGAAGGGGTGGGGGCTGTTACGGCAACTGCTGGAGGGCGGGGGGACCTCGGGCTGCCATTGCATGCTGCTGCAGCAAAAAAACATATTTTCCTGTCTACAGCAGCAGCACAGCAGAGGACTGTGGGCCTATTCTGATGGGGGGCCTGGAGCTGCAGCTCCATCCGCCCCATTGTTAATCCGGCCCTGCCCGTGCACTGAACTGGGCATGCTGATAGATTGCTGACTGGACCCAGCTGCCCGGCGGATTGATTAATACACTTGGGGGTGTGGTGTGGCATATAATATTAATTGCGGGCACAATTGGGCCAATACCGTGAATTGGGGGTGTATTGTGGCCCTGCCTGTTGGATCCAGGAATACAGCAGCCAGGGAGACAGCGGTGGCAGCTGGCCACCTCAGTGGCTAATGGGGTGAGAGGGGGTGGGGGCAAAAATAATATGGGGGCTGGCAGTTGCAAAATCATATTACATGGAGCAGGATTTGGCACAGGGGGAACAAGCTTTGTCACCCTGTGCATGACCCACTGTCCTACTGTTCTATGAATATGTCCCACTGTCACCCCGAGTGCATTACCCACTGTCACCCTGTGTATATGTGCCACTGTCACCCTGTGTTTGCTCCTTTGTCACCCTGTGTATGTCCCTGTCACCCTGTGTATGTCTCTGTCACCCCATGTATATGTGCAACTGTAACCCTGTGTATGCCCCTCTGTCACCCCGTCCATATTTGCCACTCTCACCCTGTGTATGCCCCTCTGTCACCCTGGGTATGTCCCTGTCACCCCGTGTATATTTGACACTGTCACCCTTTGTATATCCTTCTGTCACCCCGTGTATATATGCCACTGTCACCCTGTGTATGCCCCCTCTATCACCTTGTGTATATGTACCAATGTCACCCTGTGTATATCACCCTGTATATGTCCCTCTGTCACCCTGTGTATGTTCCTGTCACCTCATGTATATATACCTGTCACCCTGTGCACTCCCCTCTGTCACCGTGTGTATATGTGTCACTGTCACCATGTGTTTGTCCCTCTGTCACCCTGTGTATGTCCCTGTCACCCCATGTATATGTGCCACTGTCAACGCGTGTATGCTCGTCTGTCACCCCCTGGGTGTGGCCAGTCTGCAGAGGGGGTGTGGCCCCTGTACCCCTGTGGGCCAGTCCAAGCCTGCCCCTAGGTGTGGGTCAGCAGCACACACTATATCAGGACATGCATGATATCTCAGTGATGACAGGGCTGCATGTGACAGGGCCAATGACATGATGTGAGGAGGGGAATGGAGGCAGCAGGAAGCCACAGACTGAGAGTTGTATAGTGGGAAGAGCAGGGTCCCTTGGGGGACCAAAAAGGGGTGCGGCCACTACACAAAGTGCATCAGGGAAGCAAGATATGCCTATATACTAGATCTCCAATCAACGTAAATT